>NW_024097149.1:1185000-1785000 GCF_016545835.1 Crotalus tigris | reverse complement strand
GGGACCCTCCCTAGCTTCTCAGGCTGTAAAAAGAGACAGAAGAAGATTTGCACTTTCAGACTTGCAAGATTCTGTTAATGTAGCCTTACAATAAAGTAGAATTAGCTCATCTGGTCATGTTTCCTGTCTGGTCTAGCTGGGAAAGCTGACACTGGGTATTGCCAGTAAGAACACTCTTGCTTCAAAAAGATAAGTATACAAAATTGCACGAGCTCATTTCTAAATGCAATCTTGCCTTGAAGGATATAGGGTAAAAAATATATAGATGCAAGCAAGTCTGGGGGAAAATTACTTTTTTTGGTTTTTGATGTACTGTTCGCAAACTGTAATAGTTGTAATAGCTGGGGTACAGAAATGTCATATGGTGGAATTTATTTTTAACTTTGGACTGTATTGGGAGGTGATGCTGGATGTTGCTGGTGATTTGGGAGGATATTTATTTGGGGAGGGGGGGAATTTGTTTGTTTTGCTATGCATCTTTTTCATTACCCAGAAGTTTCATAGATCCCAATTTTAATAACTTGCAATAGAAGAGGGTTTTTTTTCCCCTCATATTTTTTTCTGTTGGGATTTAAACGAAACACTAGAAGCAGTGGTGGGATTCAAATATGTGAAGAACAGGTTCTCTGTGTGGATGCCGCTTCTGGAAGTCCATTCTGGGCCTGAGCAGCAGAAAATTAGCTACCGGTTCTGCCAAAGTGGTGCGAACTGGCTAATTTCCACCACTGACTGGAAGGCAAGGACAGTGCAAACTGGTCAAGAAATAATTATGCAATAAAAGATTGGATGTTTTGGCCAACTCATCTTTACAAAGAATAGCAAGCCATTAGATTTTCACTGAACATTCAACATTCAAAGAACATTCAACAAATGGAATGAGGGAAAATGCAGGTTATTTGGGGGCTTGTTGTTACTCAAACCCTGAAGCTTGATTTATCTTTATTTATTTATTTGCTTCTTGTCCTGCACCTGCCTTCAGGTGCAGGACAAGAAGCAACGGGTGGAAACTAATCAAGGAGAGAAGCAACCTAGAACTAAGGAGAAACTTCCTGACAGTGAGAACAATTAATCAGTGGAACACCCTGCCTCCAAATGCAGGGTGCAATGCTCCAACACTGGAAGTTTTTTAAGAAGAGACTAGACAGCCATTTGTCCGAAATGGTGTAGGGTTTCCTGCCTGAGCAGGGGGTTGGACTAGATGACCTCCAAGGTCCCTTCCAACTTTACTACTATTACTATTACTACTATTTATGTGTTTGTTTGTAACTCAAGGGAGCAAACATATTCAACACACCTTTCTCTTCCTATTTTCCCAACAACAGCAATCCTGTGAGGTGGGTTGGGCTGAGAGAGAGAGAGAGTGACTGGACCAAAGTCACCCAGCTGGCTTTAATATCTAAATCAGGACTAAAACTCACAACCCTCCTGCTTTATAGCCTTGTGCCTTAAGCACTAGACCAAATTGGCTCTCAGATTTATCTTGCTCCAACATCCGAGGTGGCGCAGCAGTTAGAGTGCAGTACTGCAGGCCACTTTAGCTGACTGTGTTCAGCAGGTCAGCGGTTCAAATCTCACCGGCTCAAGGTTGACTCAGCCTTCCATCCTTCCGGGGTAGGTAAAATGAGGACCCAGATTGTTGGGGGCAATGTAAATATATATATACATTGCTTACTGATGTACACCGCTTAGAGAGTGCTTGCACTTAAAAGCGGTATATAAGTCTCATAAATAAATAAATAAATAAATCCCAACAAATCACCTTGCTTTGCAAATGTGCAACATCTGTAAATGCTCCCTCTTGTACCTTGGAAAAGCCAGCAGAGGGTAACCAATAGCATGGAATCAAAAGGGAATTCTAGCTGCTAAGGGGAACTATTCATAGGAAGATAATTAGTGAACACATCTGATCTAAACAGTTACTGGTTCTCCCTTGGTCAGACAAGTAAATGAGCAAAGAGGCTTGGCAACTAATTCATTTTGAGATGTCCCAACGTAGCTGGAGGTGAACATCCAACTACAGGAGCCGAGATCTGTCTTAAATGGATGAGTGCCTTTAAAATTTATCTATCTACTTTGGCTTAGTTTCCAGTAGAGTATTAAATCTGTATCTATGGTGAAAATATAATTTACTCTTTTGTTGAGTGGAATTTTTTTTTTCCCAGGGAATTTTTCTTCTTTTAATTCATAGGAAATTAGGTTTCAGTAAGCTGCTGGGCTAGAAACTGCTCCAAATTTTGCTTTTATTTGTAGAGGGAATATCTTTTCACAGGGATAGGTATTATAATTGCATTTTCTACCTGCTGTCTGAAAAAAAAAATGGCCAGGTCAAATTTGCCCATATATTTGAGAACTGGAGAGCCTTAATTTTTCACCAATGTCTGCTAAATAAATAAATAAATGCAATTTAAATCTACAGGAAACTGAGGGAACTCCTTTTAAATGCATTTGTAATATTGATTTATAAATTTGTACAATAGTTTGATGAACAACTGGTAGAGTTGCCTCTTGAGGGCCAAAGTCAACTGTGGTTTTTCCAGAGGTAATAAAATAGTATATTTGATTTTTCTTCTTTGTAAAAAATGTAATGGACTTTGACTGAATTGCAATTTTAAGGTAAATAATCACCAAATATTTACCATAGGGGTTTCTTTTATTGCTTGACAGCTTTGATGCTAAAGATCAGTGCTTTTAGTAGAATTAACCTCTTGTGTTTCTTTTTTGCCTGTTGCTGGTGCTAAAATCTCATGTTCAAAAGATTTTACCCAACAGTAGATAAATTCACACAGGAAGTCTCTGCAAACTTTTATCAATGAAAGCTCAACAACATGAATATTGTACAAATAAATAAAGCAGGTAGAATGCCTTCAAAGATATTTCGTTTTGCTTGAAGAACTCATTGGCAGACAAAAAAAAAACTTTTGGTGGGAAAAAAAGGAACAAGCGCCATATTAACTGTTTCTCAGTCAGCTAAAGTTATAGCTTGGTGACTAAAATTTATTTTTATGCATTCTGATTTCAGCAAAAGCCCATATACTTTGCCACTAGCAATCTGTTAGAAAAGGATTGATGTTTTAGGTTTTCTGAAATGACCAATTTTGAAAAAAATGATGAGCCATTAGCCAATTACTCCATATAGATGTATGATCTATTTCTGAAATAGCTGACATAATCAAAGGGCCTCGTGTTGGTACCATGGAGCAGATTGCTTAGCATAAATGTAAATTAAGAGTGCACCTTCTACAGCAACAAATTTTTCATTACTGTCTAATGCCATTATTAAGCAAACTAGCCGAAGGCATTAAAGACCTTTATTCAGCAAGTCCTGTGACAGTGACAGAAAACCCAAGGAGAACTGTTAACATTTTGTTCCAATAAAGTAAAATAAATAGGACACCAAGAACTGGGAATATTAGGTCAGCCAAGAACAAGCCCACGTTTTACTTCCATAGACCAGCTAGTGCGGAGTCAAAGGTAGGACGCAAAAGCCAATAATCAAGGCTCATTTATTTATTCAGTATGGACTGGAGGAACTTCCTCCAGAAAATAATGGGAGGGACTCCTGCAGACAGACAGATGCACTCATATTTATATATTTCAGGAAAGGAGAAATTGATAGTCATACATGTGCATAGGTAATAATAGATGATGTAAACCTAGGTGTTCATAATTAGCAAATCTCAAGTTATTCCTCTGTCTGCTGTTAGTATCCTCAAGAAAAAGTTATTCTCTTAATGAAAAGAAGCACATCAGTTGTCCCAAAGGTGCTTTTTCAAAAGGCAGCTGGACTATTTTTGTTTTTCCTTGAAGACATTTCGCTTCTCATCCAAGAAGCTTCATCAGTTCTGAAGCACCTTTGAGACAATAATGAGGTGGATGACTGAGAATCCTCATAGACAAACACATCAGTTACATTGTCACAGCAGTTTGGTAAAGCATATGAAGCACCAAGCACATCAAGATTGTTCCAGTTAGTACATATTCCTTCTATGTTTCTGCCTTGCTAACATTCACCCCCTTCTCCATAAATGTGCATTCCTCACAACAGGATTACAGGAATGGACTTTCACAAATCATGGAAGAACTTGCTTGCTTAGATAAATCTCTTCGAAGGAAACACTATATAGGAACTCGAGCAATTTTTTTTGGTTGTCTTAATGTCTCTTAAATTGTTTTAATTGTTTTAAAATTTTAGATTGAAAGTCACTTAGAGTCAATTGGTTGAGGTGGGGGTGCAATAGAAATCGAATAAATCAAATACCACTTTACAATGCCTTGGTAAGGCCACACTTGGAATACTGCATCCAGTTTTTGTCACCACGATGTAAAAAGGATGTTGAGACTCTAAAAAGAGTACAGAGAAGAGCAACAAAGATGATAGGGGACTGGAGGCTAAAACATATAAGGAACGGTTGCTGGAATTGGGAATGTCTAGTTTAATGAAGAGAAGGACGAGGGGGGACATGATAGCAGTGTTCCAATATCTCAGGGGCTGCCCCAAAGAAGAGGCAGTCAAGCTATTCTCCAAAGCACCTGAAGGCAGGACAAAAAGCAATGGATGGAAACTAACCAAGGAGAGAAGCAAAAAAATGGCGGACTGCGTTGTTTGGCGACCCCCGTGAAATGGTTGTTCGACCCCAAATGGGGTCCCGACCCACAGGTTGAGAACCACTGCTCTACTCAGTTCTAGAATGGACAAAAGATACTAGCAGATAAATAGAGGTTTGTAGGGGGGGGGAGGTCTAGAAGCACTTTGGCTTCTTCATTTTCTATGACTTTCTCTATTTTATGGTCCCACCATTTTTTGCTTGCAGGCAAAGGGCATTTCTTGTAGATTGTCCAATGCACCATTGTTATCACTTTGTTATCATATTGTTTGTATTCAGTCTGTGTGATCTGCTGGCAGCAGCTAACCAGATGTTTCCACTGTTTCTTTATTTTCTTTGCAGAGATGGCATTTGCTGTCTGTTGCTGTCTTCTCAATTCATCTTCTTCTTATCATTAAATTTATTTCCCATCCATCTCATGGTTCGAGATAAGTCTGAGTGAATGGTATTTAATCTGTTAAATCTGACTGTTTCCTTGGGAGAAAGTAGACCAAATGTCTTTCACTGTACAAGCTGGAGATGTCCTACCCGATTATCTCAATCAATGGTGAGATTCAGCTGATTCACATCAGTTCAGCAGAACTGGTAACTAATTTTTTGTTGCCCAGCCCCAAAATGGACTTCCGGAAGCGACATCCACACAGAGAACCGGTTGTTCACATATTTGAATCCCACCACTGATCTTGAGTCATTGATCGCATGGTGCGATGTAGTTTTTCTCCAACTTTTTAAAAATATTTTGTTCTGATAAGAAAAAAAGGTAAAAGTTTTTGTTGGGAAATGAAAGGGTTTTTGAAGGAAAAATTATTTGAGCTCCACTGAATGTTATGAGTGATATAGAACTATGACAGAACAAAAATTTTGTCTGAAACATTTTAATCATTTTAGGCTGATGAAAGAAAAACAACAATGTTGGCATTCATTTTGGGATATTCTTTTTGATATCCAGAATATATATGTATATGTATATATATGTATTTGTTTTCGTAGATTTTCACGGGTATAGGTATGCAGGTCTTGGTGTATTCGGGTCTTTTCCCGTGTAAGATTGAGAGTATCTTGGCGACGGCAGTTCCGATCACACTTTGCTCACACAAGCATTAAACCGAAGACCCCAGCCTGAAGATGATGAGTGGGACCTCATTGAAATGTCGCCAAGATACTCTCAATCTTACATGGGAAAAGACCCGAATACACCAAGACCTGCATATAAGGTGACCAACCGTCCTCCTTTAGGGAGGACAGTCCTCCTTTTGTAAGTTCTGTCCTCCCTCAAAAAGTGTCCCCCTTCATGTCCTCCTTTTCGATATTTGAAGACTAATCTGCAGGGCTTTTTTTTCCCTCATAGAACGCTCAGAATGGCGTTCCGGCACCTTTTTTGATGGGTTTTTTTCTCAACTTTTGCATGAGCTGTGCTACTCCCACTATTGGCTTTCGAAAGCCAATAGGAATTGCTGCTGAGCACGCCAAAACACTCGGCTGGCAAACTTTGCGCATGCAAGTTGTCTGTATTATTGTTGCAATGAATAAAATGTTTCTTTTATTTACGATATTTTTTTCTTCAATTTATTTGTGTCCTCCTTTTCATTGTAAAAAAGTTGGTCACCTTAATATATATGTATATGTATATATTTGGCCCTGAAATATGACAACTGATGTCTTGTTAATATCTAAATGCAAGGGCCCAACAGAAAGAAATTAAGAAATAAGTGCTATTCATTAGCCAATATTTAGAAAGAGAGGATTTTTAATCAAAATATATTTGGCCTAATAAACTATAATTTTGAGAGATTTATTCTCCTGTCCAAGAATCCTCATAGGAGGATATTAATCTACCATAAGCATATCTCTGGAAGGAGTTCTAATGGAAGCTTGCACATCTGAATGCTTCTTCAAAATCTATTTTATGCCTTTGTGCATGTCAGCCTCAGAGTAGATTTTTTCAGGGAAGATTTGAGGCAAAGTCAGTGGTAAAGGCGTGATAATGGTAAATAAAGTGCATTATTTTCTTGACAAGGTGAGAAAGCTGAAAAAAGACCGGCTTGCAATTGTGACAAAGAAAAAAAATACTATATTTGGCTGTTATTATAACAGGATTTCTTTTAAAAAGAAAAAAGAACAAAAATTCTCTTTTCTGCTGGAAACTAAAGGCATAATTAAAATGCAGCATAGTTTGCTTTTTTCAGATCTACCCCACCATACTTTTGCAGGATTCTATATAAATAAAATAAAATGTTTTTTTTTTTCATTTTTGTTTGCTGTTAGGTATCCAATTCACTTTGTGCGCCCTAAGAGTTGGACAACTTGATTTTGATCGTTGCTGAGAAACATTCCTTTCTCTGTTGGGGATTTTGCTGTTTTTCTTCTTCTTGAAATGTTCACTGAAGCTTTTCTTCACATCTTGCATTGCAGACATCCAGGAACGATGCCAGTGAGAGTTTCCAATGCATAAGATCATTGCCAAATGATTTTTTTTTTTTTTTTGGTCCTGCTTCTGGCATAAGGCTTCTGAGCTATTAAAATATTGATTTTATCCAGGATGTAGTCTAGGTCAGTGTTTCTCAACCTGAGGAATTCTGGGAGTTGAAGTCCACATGTCTTAAAGTTGCCCCAGTTGAGAAACCTTGTAGGTGCTAGGTTCTCATTCTTTTGTTCAATAGTAACACCTGGAAGTATCTATGTTATTATTAATATGAATGTCTAATGAAGCAAAGAATAGCTGAGGACAGCAGTGACAGTCAGAAACATTCCACTTGCTAGGATTCTGTATCAGTCAAGTCATTCTGAATTTTTATATTAACGTATCAGGATTGCCTTAATAGATAAGATCAAGGTCTGTTTGCACGTTGTCCTCACTCCAAGAATGGATATGCTCACAAGTATAGAAGCTGTGGAAATTCTCAGTCACCCAGACCATAGTTGTCTCAAAGATGCTTCTTTCTTCAAAAGGCAACTGGGCTGTTAATAATAATAATAATAATAATAATAATAATAATAATAATAATAATAATAATAATAATAATAATAATAATAATAAAGTTGGAAGGGACCTTGGAGGTCATCTAGTCCAACCCATAGTTCACCCGAGTTATACCAGTGCTGTGTGAACTGCACTGGCTCCTACTTCCTTTCTGGGTACAATTCAAGGTTCGGGTTTAAAGCTCACCTTTAAAGATCAGATTATTTGTTGGACTGTTTCTCTCTGGGAGTATCTGCCCATCCTACTAGATTAGATTGATGGATACGCTCCAGTTGCACTCCCTTAAATGAGATCATCAAGAGGCCCGCCATCTTGCCCAGACCTTTAAAATAGCCCCTCATCTGAATGTCTATTGAGATTCTCAGTCATCCAGGTCATGTCAAAGATGCTTTGTCAAAAAAGCATCTTTGAAAAAACATCTTTGGGATAACTATGACTTGGATGACTGAGAATCTCCATAGACATCCAGGTCGTGGTTGTCCCAAAGGTGCTTTTTCAGAAGGGAATTGGACTTTCTTATCTTTCTTTGAAGACATTTCGCTTCTGTAGGTGGTGGGGGATGAATTTTATATTCCTTGCAGACAGTTGGTCATTTGCATTCTTTTAGAGAGTCGTTGAGACCATTTGGAGGATCACCTCTGTCCTCAAGGTTACCTGAGTAGTGCAAATGTGTGTGAAGACTTCCTGTGTCCCTTCACTGTTAAAGACAAGTGTAGGCTGTTGGGGATGAGCCTGTGTTGTCTGCATCTCAAACTGAAGCATAAATGGTTCCTGTAGTCTGCAATGTTTTCTGGAAATCCGTTCATACTCCTGTAATGTATTGGCCACAACTGTTTTAAATCACTTGCTTAATGTCTGACCTATATTGCTGTATTGTTTAACAGTTGTTGTTACTGAAAGCTAGACTGGCTGTCTCCAAGCTGATAATGAGGTTTGGGGCGGGAAACTATTACTTTAAACCAGGGGTAGGCAACCTTGGCTCTTTTATGTCTCGTGGACTTCAACTCCCAGAATTCCAAGATCATGTGAAGTCCACGAGTCATAAAAGAGTCAAGGTTGCCTACCCCTGCTTTAAACCTATTGGTTACCACCTAGAGGCTAACTGTATAAATAGCTGTGCAGCAGCCTTTAGGGCTGCTTCTCTTCTGAGTTAACAAACTTGTTTGCTGTTTCAACAATCTGCCTCATTCAATGCCAAAAAAAAAACGAAGCTATAACACTCCAATAGTGAAGGGACACAGGGTAGAAAACACTCTGCAGCGAAGAAGGCTTCACACACATTTGCATCACTCAGGTGACCCTGAGGATAGAGGTAAACCTCCAAATGGTCTCACAACTCTTTAATAAAAAGAATGCAAATGACCATCTGTTTGCAAGAAATATAAATCCTTCCATTCTCCACCATCTAGTCAGAGCTGAAGAAGCTTCTTGGATAAGAAGTGAAACGTCTTCAAAGAAAAACAAGAAAGTCCAGTTGCCTCTTGAAAAAGCACCTTTGGAACCTCTCATCTGAAATTCATCGGAAATCCGAAAAGGTTTCCTATTCTTTTAGCTTCCCGGAAGTCTCTTGACCTTCCCCCCCCCCATGGATGGGGTATGTGTGAAGATAATCTGGAGGTCTATTTAGCCTGGTGCATAGGGGGGGGGGAGAGGAGAACAGTGGAGAATATTTTTTTAATCTCTATGTTATTGATTTTTGTGAGCCAGCCAGGCTTATAGATGAGACAGGCAGCCATATCAGTTCTATAATTAAATAAATAATGCCTTTTCAACTACTACATCTTTCCATGGCCTGAAACACAATTATGCTTTTAAGAAGGCAGATTTCCCTCTTTGAATCTTTTGTAGGAAGAGAATTTACATTACTGGAGTCTATGGCAGGGCTTTTCAACCTTTTTACGCATTGTATCACTTTTAGGATATGGCAACATCTGAGTACCACCAGCAAGGTGTCAAAAACTTGATGACCCCCCCCCAAAAGGAAAAAAGTAATAAAGTACAGGTAGTCCCTGATTTACAACAGTTTGCTTAGTGACTGTTTGAAGTTACAATGGCACTGAAAAAAGTGCCCCCCAAGCCACAGCCGAGCAAGACACCTGCCTGCCCACCCGGCGGTGCTCTTCCTCCTGTCTGAGGTTTTCATTGTTGTGAGCATTTCTGTTGGGGATTGGCAGTGGGGGTGGGGTGGGGGGCTGTTTGTTTTTTATTCTCCCCCCCCCGTCTGCTGGGTGGTGGCAGCAGGTTTTGGTCACTTCACATGACCCTGGGACACTGTGGCCGTCATAAATATGAATCAGTTGCCAAGCATCTGAATGTAAATCACAAGACCCTGGAGATGCTGCAACATTCCAGCTGATTGGTGCTTCTTCAGGGCTCAGCAGAAGCACCAGGATCAGCGCCGAGCTCCAGCTGGAGCCTGGCACTGATCCTGGTGCTTCCACTGAGCCCTGACAGCCCCAAAGAAGCGCTGATCAGCTGGAAAGCAGCACTGATCCTGGCGCTTCCGCTGAGCCCTCACAGCCCTGCAGCTCCAGCCATCTCTCACTCAGGTTTGTGCGGTGCTGCCACTAGTTCAGCTCATTTTCCTCCCCCGCTACCACTTTTCTGGGATGGTCGCGTACCACCTGCCAGGTGCCAATGTACCACAGGTTGTACCCGTACCACTGGCTGAAAAGCCCTGGTCTACAGTAGCAACAACAAAAAAATAATTAAAAAATCAGAAAGTCTGGTAGCAGCTTTTCCAGCTAACAGATATTTATGAAAAGACTTTGGTTTATGCCCTTTAATAACATTTGGAAAAGGTACGATCAGACTTCTATTGATTTTTTTTCCCATCTTAAGATTTCTTTTGATCTCTCTAACACCATGTCATATTTCCTGTTATTGTTATGAATAGTTTTCTCCAGCATCCAGCATCTTTCTGTCCTAAACTGTTTCATATCTATAGATTCAGAGGCATGGACAGCAGATTATTCATCACATCTTCTTTACAGTTTTCATATATAGTGTGCATCATTCTTTAACTTTACTCTTGCCACGGGAAACGTTCTTAATTTGCTCCTTCTGTTTTGACAGTTTTGAATAAATGCCATCGAAATCAGTGGCTTTCCTGCCAATGTTCAATAATAGGGTATTTAGCTGGATTGCAAAAGTCCTTAACTTGCCAAATATGTCAACAACTCAGAAGCCTGTCACGTTCTTGAAAAATTAAAGCAAGCATCATTGGAGATACCCACCAAAAATGCTGACAATTGTTCTGAAATTACAGTAGTTCAATTTGAAATTAAACACTGCATCAGGAAAATTCAAAACGTTTAATTAGAATATTGTTTGCTTGTTTTGAGGTTCAGTTTAGAACAGTCGGAAACAATTTTTCTTGAAAAATTGAGGAATCCATCACTTGCTGTAACAGTCTTTCAACATTTGTGGAATATTGAAAACTGCATCCCAATGTTTATCCCAATCCACCAAACTATCCATCATTATCCATCGAAACCCAATCCAGTTGCAGGAATTGGATTATTCTTCTTCTTGTGCCATATCCGTTATCAGACGTTGGCGATCATGTTGGCGATCCTGTTTTTATCAGCAGCTGCACAAAAAAGTGCTGCTGAGTTTTGTCCAAACCAGTCCCATAGATTTTGAAGCCATGATGTTCTTCTTCTGCCTGGACCTCGTTTGCCTTCAGTCTTTCCCTGGAGGATTAAATGGAGTATGCCGTATTTTTCTGGGTGTCGCATCACATGTCCGAAATATTCTAATTTTTGTTTTTTAATTGTTTTGATGATTTCCCTTGGTTTTCCCAGGTGGCTTATCACCTCCTCATTTCTGATCTTGTCAACCCAGCTTATACGTTTAATGATGAGAAGGACTAGGGGTGACATGATAGCAGTATTCCAATATTTGAGGGGCTGCCATAAAGAAGAGGGGCTCAACCTATTTTCCAAAGCACCTGAATGGATGGAAACTAATCAAGGAGAGAAGCAACCTAGAACTAAGGAGGAATTTCCTGACAGTTAGAACAATTCATCAGTGGAACGGCTTGCCTGCAGAAGTTGTGGGTGCTCCAACACTGGAGGCTTTTAAGAAAAGATTGGACAACTGTCTGAAATGATATAACGTTTCCTGCTTGAGCAGGGTTGACCTCTAAGGTCTCTTCCAACTCTGCTATTCTGTTAAAAATCTAAAAGCGTCTCCCTGAGAATGTATTATCCAGAAATGAACAGAGATGGAAAGTTGGACTTGTCACAAAATGGGATTGAGACGCAATGCAAAATTGTCCTCTTACTGAAGATTGCAAAGATGCATTGCTACTTTCCATCAAATGGCATATTGCCCAGTGTGGAATGTCCACTGAAACCAGAACGGTCAGCTAAAGTGAACAAGACAACAAAGATTATTTTCTGCACAATGAAAGCTAGGGCTTTTTAGTTTGCAATTAATTTAGTTGTAGAATAAAAAAACTGCACTCCAAAAAGAAAGTTTTGAGTGATGTTTTCAGATGTATTCAAGTAGTCCTCTACTTGCAATGAAACAGAAAAAAATGACTTACGACCTTCGCAGCGTTCCCGTGGACATAGGATCAAAAACTGGGCGGTTCGCAACCAGCATGTATTTACAATGGTTGCAGCATCTTGGGTCATGTGATCACCATTTGTGACCTTCACAGCTGCCTTCTGGCAAGTAAAATAAATGGAGGGAGTCAGATTCATTTTATGCCCACCAGATTCACTTAACAACTGCAGTAATTTGCTTGACAGCCGTGGCAAAAGAGCCACAAAATTGTGCATGGCTGATATGCCTTGCTTAATGATTCTGATCGCAGTTGTGATCATAAGTCAAGGACTACCTGCATAAGGAGTGCATTTGAAATAACTGGAGTCTTTTCGTTGCTAAGGATATTTGTGCAAGCTGTATACTGAATATGCTAGATTCAAAGGATTCTCAAACAAACTAAGATTGTATCCCAGTCCCAAGTGGGGCAGTGCAACCGCATCTCTTTGCCATTCGTTCAGTGAAGAGAAGGACAAGGGGTGACAGGATAGCAGTGTTCCAGTATCTCAGGGGCTACCCCAAAGAAGAGGGAGTCAAGCTATTCTCCAAAGCGCCTGAAGGCAGGACAAGAAGCAATGGATGGAAACTAATCAAGGAGAGAAGCAACCTAGAACTAAGGAGAAACTTCCTGACAGTTAGAACAATTAACCAGTGGAACAACCTGCCTCCAGAAGCTGTGAATGCTCCAACATTGGAAGTTTTTAAGAAGAGACTGGACAGCCATTTGTCTGAAATGGTATAAAGCAGGGGTGTCAAACTTGCAACGTCACATGACTTGTCACGTTGTATTGTGACTTTTTTTCCATTGCTGGCAATGGGGTGGGTGCGGTTTATTTTATTATAATAATAACTTTATTATTGATCATCGCACAGTCAGCCAGATGTTCAGACTGGATTTGGCATTTTTGTCTACTTACTGAGTTCTTACCAAGGACCTGGGATAGGCAGATGTGGATGTTTGATGGTATTACAGATATTGTCACAGGATGGAAGCAGTTCCTAGTAAGGCTGTCTTTTGCAATTGACTAATGACGAATTTGTCAATGCCAATGGTGTTCAAGTGGTGCTCCAGTTGTTTTGGAATTGCACCCAATTATTATTATTATTATGGATCATCGCACAGTCAGCCAGATGTTCAGACTGGATTTGGCATTTTGTCTACCTATCAAGTCCTTACCCAGGACCTGGGATAGGCAGATGTGGATGTTTGATGGTATTACAGATATCATTGCAGGATGGAAGCAGTTTCTAGTAAGGCCACCTTTTGCAATTGACTAATACGAATTTTGTCAATGCCAGTGGTGTTCAAGTGGTGCTCCAGTTGTTTTGGGATTGCACCCAAGGAGCCTATCACTATTGGTACTACCCTTGCTTGCTTTTGCCACAGTCTTTCTATTTCTATTTGTAGGTCTTTGTATTTTGTTATCTTCTCTAGTTCTTTCTCATCTATTCTGCTGTCTCCTGGCACTGCCATGTCCACTATCCAGACTTTTTTGTCTTTCTTATCGACAATTGTTAAGTCTGGGGTGTATTATTATTATTATTATTATTATTATTATTATTATTATTATTATCATTATCACTACTACTACTACTACTACTACTACTACTACTAGTACTACTACTACTACCACCATCATTTGTCCATCTATCGGAGCTTAGCTACTTAAAAAAATTAAACATTATGAAATTGACAAGATGTTTGTATGTAGAATACAGGTAGTCCTCGACATACGACCACAATCAAGCCCAAAATTTCTGTCGTGAAGCGAGACATTTGTTATGGGCATTTTGTCCCATTTTACAACATTTCTTGCCTCAGTTATAAAGTGAATCACTGCCGTTGATAAATTAGTAACCTTGATGTTAAATGAATCTGACTCTTCATGGACTGTCATAAGTCACTTTTTTTCAGTGCCGTTGTAACTTTGAATGGTCACTAAATGAACTGGGGTAAGTCGAGGACTGCCAGTACTTGGTCAATGAGTCATCTTGTGGCCCTCCAGTATGATTCAAAAGTGATGCTTGTGGGAACTTAGCACAATAGACACAATACAAATGTTTCTTCCTGCTTTACTCCAGCCATATGCACAACTCACCATAAAATAACTCGGAAGATTTCAGTGCTATAATTATGGCTGCCTGAAAATATAAAATATAAAAAGAAAACACTGTTTGCTCTCATCGTGACTTTTTTGGGGAAGCTAAGTCACTGCAAAAATCCAATGCCTTTAAGGCACCTGTTGTGTCCTGAGCCTGCAACTTGGTGGGAATCTACATTGATTATATTATTACTGGACCTCATCGGTTATTACAAATTTTAAGCTTAATATGTCCATTGAGAAATTTGCTTTGTAATTCCTTGCAGCAGTTAGAGGTGCTCAAACTGTAGACAGAGAGTGAGAGAAAGGTCATTAGCAAGAGGTTAGTGACTGAGGAGGCAAATGATTGTCAGGAAGACTTGACAGCACTGATTTTGCAAAAGAGCTGAAGGTCACATTTCCGTGGTTGGAAGTCATCCCTCCCCTCTCATTTTCTCTCTCTCTCTCTTGTTCTCTCTGTCTCTCTTCTCTCTCTCTCTCTCTCTCTCTCTCTCTCTCTCTCTCTCTCTCTCTCTCTCTCATTCTTTCTCTCATTCTCTCTCTTATTCTCTCATTCTCTCTCTCATTGTTTCTCCATTCTCTCTAAATCTCTCTTTCTCTCATTCTCTTATTCTCTCATTCTCTGTCTCAGTCTGTCTGTCTGTCTGTCTGTCTGTCTGTCTCTCTCTCTCTCTCTCTCTCTCTCTCTCTCTCTCTCATTCTCTCTCTCGCATTAATGTACAAATGATTTATTGCCCTCACAGGAGAAATATAATAGACCCCTGTCGCCCTGTCCAGTTTTGAACTTCCTTTATATTGTTGTAATTTTGTTCTCTTTTTAAAGGGATAACTTGAAACTGACTTTCTGTGAGATAGTTGTTGTAACGTTGGACTAGTCCTTATAACTTATAACCATAGCAACATTCTGTTGAAGTTCCGAAGGACCTACCTGGAGATATTTATGACCCGGATTCTAAGTTCTGATGGTCAGCCCCTCCCCCCTATGGTCACTGATTGCCCTTCAGCTGCTCAGTCACTGGGTTGCATTTATAGCCATCTGCAGCATCCTTCAATCATGTGGCCATGTTTTACTTTTAATTTTTGGTAAAATTGCACCCATAGCAAACCATTGGTTTATCTAATGATTGCGGCATTCACTTAATGAGTGCAGTGATTCACTTAAGGAATACCACAAAAATGTCACAAAAAGTGGACCAGTCACTTGACAAACCTGTTTTATTACTGTCAGAAACTCAAGGTCGTAACTTGTTTGCCTTGCTCCAGACTGGCCACTTGGAGCTCAAGTTAAGATTCTACCCAGGGAAGCTGTAGGCTGTGGTTAAGATGATCCTTTTAGCCCAGGGGTAGTCAACCTTGGCTCTTTTATGACTCGTGGATTCAAGTCCCGGAATTCCTGAGCCAGCACAGCTGGCTCAGGAATTCTGGGAGTTGAAGTCCACGAGTCATAAAAGAACCAAGGTTGACTACCCCTGCTTTTAGCCCCTTGCTTTATATACACTAATTGAAATCTTACATTGGTGGCCCAATCAGTTCAGTAGTTTTGTAGTTGCTCAGTCGCTAAGTGCCTGACTCTTTACAACCCCATGGACCATAGCTGGCCAGGTAAATGGTAATGAATTGGAATTAGGGAAACGTAGCTAATTTTTTTTTAATTATGGCCTGTCATTACAATAAGGGATGAAAAGGGAGGAGAGCCTTTCTTTCTAATAATAAGCAGGAGCTTTTGTTCAGCCTGTTCATGGCATATATATGAATCAGGTTTCTGTAATTGGATTCCTAGCTGAAGGAGGAAACTTGTGATGCAGCTGAGTCAGGGAGCCAAATTATTAGTTTTATTGCCAAACTCAGCATGGGAGAAAGGCAGAACATGGAATTCGGTTTGCCCTGTTCTCCTGCTGCCCAAACAGATGTCAGTAATATACATACAGCCTGCTTCCCCCACTGATTGGTTCCAAACACATTGGATGACATTCCAGCTGGACACATTGGTAATTACGGGGTCCTGATTGATCATTGAACTTGATTGTTTCCTTGTAGACATTTCTTTACCAAACTAGGTAACATCATCAATGCTAGGCGTATCACCACTAGCATTGATGATGTTACCCAGTTTAGTAATGAAATGTCTGCAAGGAAACAATCAGCCTCAGAGGTTTGGGGAGAGTTCAGTCATTCAGCTCATGGTTGTCCCAAAGGTGCTTTTCCAAAAGGCAACTGGTCTTTCTGGGTCTTTACTTGAAAATATTTCGCTTCTCTTCCAATAAGCTAAAGAAGCTTCTTCTTCCTCTTCCTCTTCCTCTTCCTCTTCCTCTTCCTCTTCCTCTTCTTCTTCTTCTTCTTCTTCTTCTTCTTCTTCTTCTTCTTCTTCTTCTTCTTCTTCTTCTTCTTCTTCTTCTTCTTCTTCTTCTTCTTCTTCTTCTTCTTCTTCTTCTTCTTCTTCTTCTTCTTCTTCTTCTTCTTCTTCTTCTTCTTCTTCTTCTTCTTCTTCTTCTTCTCCTCCTCCTCCTCCTCCTCCTCCTCCTCCTTCTGAACTGAAGAAACTTCTTGGATGAGAAGCAAAACATTTTCGTGGACAAAACCAAGAAAGTTCAAGTGCCATTTGAAATAAAAGCACCTTGGGGACACCCAAGCTCAGAGAGCACAAAGGACCTCAAATTTAACCCTGAGCTAGAAACATTCTCTCCTATCAATATTGGTAATTGATCTCCAGTATATGCGATAGATTCCAGGTTGGTGAAGTCTGGTGTATAACAGTGACCGTTTTTACAAAAGAGTGCAGAAAATGCATCAAACAACGCCCTTAAGTAATGCTATAGGGAATCAGATTTTGAGATGCCTTTTCAAATCAATGGGGGGGAAAATCGGTTTTCTTAACTCAGGTATAGAAGTGCTCCTGGATTTTCTTCACTTTATAGCTGGCTTTTCCAACAGCTCTACTACAAACTACGGGTTCTGTTTGGAAAAAAAAGGACCAGCAGCAGGAAAAAGGCACAATTGTATTATAGAAGGGAGAGCTTCATCATCTAAGTGATGTTTGTGCTGACGGCTGTTCTGCTCGCCAGAGAATTGAATCCCTGCTAAGCAGTTGCTTGGAGCATAATTGATGTTTCCCAATCAGGTCAACTCCCAAATGTGTAGACTTCAACACCAAGACTTCTCAGCAATCACCACGAAAATTGCCCAGATAGGAAAATCTTCTTCTAAAGACCCTCCCCAGTCCTTCCTTTGATCTGGCTCTCCCTCCTTCAGTCCCTTTAGAGCATCTTACAACCAAGAGTATCCGGTTGAAGAAGGATATGATGACTTACTTGCAGTTACAAGATAAATGGATGACAGGTTTCCCAACCTCAAAGCAATTTTGCTTACAGTATTGGGGATGCCTCAGTTTATTACAGAAAGAGTGCAGTCTTGGATGCTGGAGGAGATGATGTCTAAACAGAGTTCAAATTAAGATATTTTGCAATTAAGATATTTTGCAATTCAGTTACTCTGAGTCCAGGAATATGGAATTGGCTCAAAGCCCCCAGGAACCCAAAGGTAGTAAGAAAAACAACAACAATGCAGTGAGGTCAGAAAAGCACAGAGAGTACAGCTGCTGGCTAGAGTTCACTTAATTTTTCATGGGAATTTATTTTGATGCTGTATAAAGATTGGATTAGCAGCACTGACAGGAATCAGGTTCTAGTGAAAGCTTCCTGCTTTCAGTGCAATTCTCCACCCATTCTCCACCGCATTCGTACATTTGGCCATTTGTAGCATCCTTACTCAGTCTTTTAGAGATATACATAGAACAGCAGAGCAGAGAGTCTGCAAAGTAATCGACTGCCCTAGAGTCTTGCAGGAGCAAGCAGAATGGGGTTTTATCGGTTTTTCTGGACGATCGCTTTAGGACCACGTTGCCAAACTCCACCTGTGATCTGAGGAACTAGCATGCTTCCCAAATATTACAAGGTAAGGATGAGCCTCCGTTGGCAGGTAACTAGAGACAGTATTTTGGAAGGTAATAAACAGAAACGAGAGAGAAGGATTCTTCAGAGGCACTTAAGGGCTTATCCCAAAGATGCCAGACGCAAAAAGGGACTGAAGGAGAGTTTCTCCAGTTTTTGAAGTTCCTTGCTTCATGTGGATTGGCAAAGTCATATCTTATTTTCTGAAGAGGAGAGGTTCAGGCTGATCCACAGGGCAAAATCTTCCTTCTGGATTAGAGGGGTTTAAAGACCAGTGCAGAAAGGTCCTGCCTGTAGGGGAAACAGATGCAGTTCCTTGAAGAAGATTGTTCAGTCTGGATTGACAGTAACAAAGTTCTGCCTGGCTCAGATTTCTTCCTTTTTTTAATTCTCTAGGCTAGCCTGTTTCTGAGGCCTAGTTCCTGTTTTACAGCAGGGTAGGTTTAGAATCATTACTGCTTAGCTGAATCATGCTGGATTCCAGAAACGAGAAAAGAAGTTCTACTTAGTGGTTGTGGCACTGAAATATAGTTTTAGGGTTAAAGGATGATACATAATCTTGTCAGTGCAGAAAAGATGCTGAGTCATAGTTAGCTAGAATTCTGGAAAGAGGCAAGCCATGTTGTAGAAATGAATGGCAGTTAGTCTCTTCCACAGAATAAATTGCTTGCTTTCCCCACAAAAGGAACCAGAAGGAAAGGCTGCAGCTGGATTGCGTGTCTTCTACACATTATTTGGGTGGTGCTGAATCCCACTCCAGTTGCTAGCTAGATCCTTTGCTTTCTAATGCAACTATGGTCATTTAGCTCTATAGACCTCGCCCTAACCATGCCAAAAAGGAAATTATTTTTTTAATCTGGGACTGAGCCTTTCCCTCCAGACACCATTTTTAATCCATAAAGTCTATTGGAAATTTCACTCTGGGTAACATACATCCTTACCTAGCAATTTCACTTGCTTATAAATATCATTTCCCTGTTGTTGTTTTTTTAAACTATTGCATCTCCTGCAGCAAGGTATTCTGTTTGATAAATTTTAGCAACATCTATGAAGAAAAAAAAATAAAACTATGGGGACCAGCAGAGGATGGATTGCAAGAAATTAGATTCTAATCATATTTAAAAGTTGTACTAGAAGAAGGAAAGAATATTGCTGTTTTGGAAGCTCAAAAGTTATGGAAATGTTTATTGCCATTAACTTTCTGTGCGTATGTGTGCAAGGGTACAAACTGGCATCCATTTGCTTTATGGATTTAATTCAAAATTGAGATCATTTCCTCAGTTGAAGAGGGCAACTCAGTAAACAAGATGTCGTGATTCTTTTTATTGCTATGATAAGATTTCATTTGCTCTGGACCTGCCGTAGCAAACATGAGTTGAGGGGCCTGGATTAAACCATTTATACAGGTAGTCCTCAACTTACAACCACAATCAGAATCAGAATTTCTATTGCTAAGCAAGGCAGTTTTTAAGTGAGCTGCATCTGATTTAACAATTTTTAGTCATGATTGTTAAGTCAATCACTGCAGTTGTTAAGTGAATCACGAGGTTGTTAAGCAAATCTGGCTTCCCTCATTGACTTTGCTTGTTGGAAGCTGGCTGAGAAATTTGCAAATAATGATCACATGACCTCGGGAGACTGCATCCGTCATAAATACATCCTGGTGGCCAAGCACCCGGATTTTGATCACTTGACTGTGGGATGCTGCAACAGTTATAAGTGCTAGTACTGGTTGTGAATCTATGCTGTTGTAACTTTGAATGGTCGCTAAACAAGTGGTTGTAAGTTGAGGACTACTTTACACTTCCTCTTTTTCTGTGGAGCGATCCAAATTTTGTCATACCCTCCTTAGAGAAATGTGAGGTTTCCCTTTACATTCCCACCCACTTTCCCCTTATTAAACTTGAAGCATGTAGTAGAATGTAGTCTGGATTCCCAGGAGGGAGGGGCTGCTTTCCAGAAAGCAAAGAGGTACTGTAGTTTGGAAAGTTCAGTTAGTAGGAAGAGAGTTAGAATGGCTCCTCCCTGGCAATTCCCAGAGTATATCTGTAGCTATGCAAATAATTGCTTTAACCTGGCAAGATTCTGTCTGCAGGTGAAGTAGAGTAAACCACTCTTAAGTAACACCAGGTGTCGTTTTTCATTCTTGGGGCTGACAATCAACTGTTACTAAGAATTTTCAGCGCAAATTATAGTTTAGTGTGGACTGATATTCATTTTCACCTAATGCAGGGGTGTCAAACTCAGTTTCACTGAGGGCCACATCAGCATTGCGGTTGCCCTTGGGGGGCCAGGGGGGTGTGGCCAGAGTGGATGCAGCCTTCTCTGGCCTACTGGGCGTGGATGGAGTGAGTGTGGCCTACTGGGTGGGCATGGCCAGTTCTACATTCGCGTCAAGGGGGCCTGTGGGGGCCTGAGCAGGAGTGGGACAGATCTGAGGGTCTCTGGCAGAAGGGGGTAGAACCGGGGCAAGTGCCAAGGCATTGTCCACTAAGTCAAGTGTCAAGATGGCCACCACAAAATTGTACATTGGCTCCTAGCTGGCCTGAGCCAGGGCCAAGGCAGTAGGGGCCGTTCCCTCACTGTTTCCAGGATGGCTTCGCGGGCCACATGAAACATCTTCGTGAGCCGCATCCGGCCTTCGGGCCTTGTCTTTGACATGTCTGACCTAATGGTTTTATTTTGCTCTAGTTTTTAATGATGGCAAAGATTTAAACATTTTGTCTTTTAGAATGTTGTCCTTATTTTACCATAAATATACATAAAAAAATAGCCCGAAGCAAGGAAAGCACAGAATCTGAGAAGAAAGGGGGGGGGCTGAAATGAAGGAAATGAAGGAAGAGGGTAGCTTTCTGATCAACCTCACCTGTCTTGAATAACCTGCTGTAAGCAGGGAAGAGGAGGACAACAGAAAAAGAAGGAAAAGCAGACGATAAAGACAGAATGTTTCATTTTTCATTTTTATTTTTGGGGGGGATAGCTCCCTCCTTATCAAGTGGTAGAGGAGAATGTTTCCCTGGTAGGAAGACGTTAGGGCTGACCTACTGTGGGTGGGACTTCTTCAGTTGCCACTTTGTGCAGATAAGGCAAAATAATGCCTTCACTTTGGTGCAATCCTTACTGGGAGAATGGATGTGTCTGAAGCACACTGAATGTAGGAAATGTGTCATTTGAAATCTCAGTATTACTATATGAAAGCAGGTGCAATTGAAAGCTTGGGATTACACCAAAGGGTCCCTCTTGGGCTTTTCAGAACAAAAATAACTCTTCCCTGGAAATACATGTGGGGCAGAATTATTTGTCTGGATACTGAAGAAGGGAGCCAGCTGCCCTTGAACTGGAAAACAAACAATTGCATTCACCTGGGGATGCTGCTAGAAGACGTGTTTATTTCATGGAGCTTCTTAGTCTCATTTTCCATTTTGCTGTAATGAATCCCAAAAAGAGTGACACATGCAGCAATTATAAAACAATAACCTCATGATGCAGCCCATGAACTAACCTAGCTTCTATGAGCTTCAGTGAATGCTTAAAACTAATTTCCTTGGGTTGTGTTGAGAATATAATGGAGTTTTGGCTGGATTGTGCCTTATGAAAGAAAAATAATTTGAATCAACGTCAAAAGCCCAAGGCAATGCAGTGGGAAGTCAAATAAAAATCATAAATGTTAAAGCAAGTGAACAAAAGCCATAAAACTATGGCTAAGGAACCATTGCAATTAAAATTGGAAAATTATTGGCTAGTGAGAAGAAGAAGTATCAGCAGGTCACTTACACATCCCTGGACAGCTAGTAATGTAGCCCCACAAGATTTTAACTTTTACATACATTAACTACATTATATATTTTATATGCAGCCCAAGACAATTCTCCTTCACTCAGTGCAGTTCCGGCAAGCCAAAAGGTTGGATACCCTTGCCTTGGACTCAGTGATGGGATTCAAATATGTGAACAACCAGTTCTCTATGTGGATGCCGCTTCCAGAAGTCCATTGTGGGCATGGGAAACAAAAAATTAGCTACAGGTTCTGCCCAGCTGGTGCGAATCGGCTGAATCCCGCTACTGCTTGGACTGTGAAAAGGATCTTTTAAAGATCCTTTGTGATTTTTTTTTTTTTTGCCATTGGTCTGTGTGGGATCAGTGAGAAGGGAGGTATGGCATAAGGTGGGGAATGATTTGCTAAGGAGGGAGGGAAAGAGGGAGGAAGGTTTAATGCAGGGGAATGATTATTTATTTACTTTTTGTTTATTAAATTTATTTGCTGCCTATCTCGCCATAGGCCTGCTCTAGACAGCTTACAATGACAAAAACGGAGAAATGAAAAGAAGTATGAACCATAGTAAAGTAACGGAGCAATAGAATAAGCAATGGAAAAGAAAACCGTGGTACAGCGATATGAGAATAAAAGATGGGCAGGTGGGGAAGCAGGGTGTCAATGCTGCAAATACTGTATATTCTTGCTTTGACAATATGCAAAACTGTCTGGTATTTACTGGGTTAATACATAGCTTAGAGTGGGGGGGGGAAAGCCCGGGAAAGAAAGAGGAAGCAAATTTTTGACCTTCACACTAATTGGATAATGTGACTTGTGACTGCAAGATAAGGGAGGGGTTTAGCAAGAAAAGTTGATGCCAGCGAGAGGAAGTCAGATTCTGGCATCAACACGTCCATGATGGTGACCGGCAATTTGTAGCTCTGTAATAAAGATTTTAGGAAACATGCCTGAAAGTTCTTTGAAGTGCTTCATTAGTCGGAACCTGTGACATCATGCCAGAATCTGCCTGTTTTGAATAGTTCTGTAAGAGGTAGGGCAATCTCGGCAAAAGAAGGGATAAATGAGGTTCTACATGATCACTTGTACAAAGGGGTTTTGGTGTATCTTGATGATATCCTGATATATAGCACAAATATGACTGATCACATAAAGCTAGTGAGAGAAGTGTTAAAGAAACTATTGAATGCCAAGCTTTATGTCAAATTGTGAAAATGTGAATTTCACCAAACCCAATTAGACTATCTTGGCTACCAAATTTCCAATGAGGATATTGAAATGGATCCAGCCAAGGTGAAAACTATAATCGAATGGCAGCCCCCAAGGACTCGCAAACAGCTCCAGAGCTTTCTGGGTTTTGCCAACTTTTATCGTCAATTCATCCCTTCTTTTGCCGAGATTGCCCTACCTCTTACAGAACTACTCAAAACAGGCAAAGGATGAGGGAAGCCATGACCAGGCCAACCACTAGCATAGACAATGAGCTGTCAAACAGCTTTTGAGAATTTAAAGAGATTATTTGCCGCTGAACCAGTTCTAAAGCACCCCTGCCCAGGGGAACCCTTTGTGATTCAAGCCGATGCCAGCGATGTGGCAGTTGGAGCAGTGTTATTTCAAAAGAACAAAAATGGGATCCTGCAATCCTGTGCCTACACCTCTAAGAAATTCACTGAGAGTGAGCGAAGATGGGCAATCTGGGAGAAAGAGGCCTTCGTAATTAGGTGGGCACTATTGAACTGGCGACACTATCTAGAAGGGAGCAAGGTGCCATTTGAGGTATGGACAGATCACAAAAACCTAGAGGCACTGAAAACTCCCCGCAAATTGTCACCAAAGCAAGTACGGTGGGCACAGTACTTTAACTGCTTCAACTTCACTCTAAAGTACATACCAGGAGGAAAGAACTTTCTAGCTGATGCGCTATCCCGGTTACCCCAGTACAAAAGCGAACAAGAGCAGGTTAACAAGGCAATTATTCCCGATCCAAAAACTGTTGCTCAACTTACACCTCACAGAGTCCCCAATCCTGATGACCCTGGAGTGAAGAAAATAAAATGAGAGCTCCTCACTGACCAATGGTTCAAAGATAATCAAGTGTCCCTAACATGCAGGGATGGCTTGGCTTACAAAGGGGGGGAAGTTATATTTGCCAGAAACGCTCCGTCTTAATGCTCTCAAACACAGCCACGATGTAAAGCAGGCTGGACACTTTGGATATTTGAAAACCCTACACCTCACCCGCTGGCAATTCTGGTGGCCGGGGCTGAAAAAGGATGTGGAAAACTATGTAAAAAGTTGTACTGTATGTGCCACAATGAAAAGAATCCCGGGGAAAACTCCTGGGTTACTGCAACCCGTGGCAGACCCTTCTCAACCCTGGGAAGAAATAGCTATGGACTTTATAGTGGACCTACCTGAAAGTAGGGGAAATACTGTCATCTGGACTGTAATAGACCTGTTCTCGAAACAGGCTCATTTCATTGCCTGCAAAGGACTCCCATCTGCCCAACGACTGGCCAAATTGTTCCTGAAACATATCTACCGGCTGCATGGTGCCCCTAAGCGAATAATCTCAGACAGGGGGGTGCAATTCACAGCGAAGTTTTGGAGAAATTTCCTTACATTGATTGGATCATCTCAAGGGTTATCATCTGCTTTTCATCCGGCCACCAATGGGGCCGCCGAAGCCGCTAACAAAATGGTGGAGCAATATCTTAGGTGCTACGTTTCTTACCAACAGACGAACTGGACTGATCTCCTCCCTTTTGCGGAGGTGGCGTACAATAATTCTGTGCACAGCAGCACCGGCTACACGCCTTTCAAAGTGGCCACAGGGAAAGAATTTAACCCAATACCTGAATATCCTCAGTTGCCCTCCGCTTCACAGACACTTGATCAATGGGTGAGAGGGTGGGAAGAAGTTTGGAAAAACACAAAAACTGCTTTAAAAAAGACTTTTGAAACCTATAAAAAGCAGACTGATAAAAAGAGGGCTCCCCAAAGAACATTCCAAGTTGGGGAAAAGGTCTATCTGTCAACTAAATATCTACGCCTCAAATTGCCCAGCAAGAAATTGGGACCAAAATTCTTGGGGCCTTTCCCCATAGTAAAGGTCATCAACCCGGTCACAGTACAACTAAAACTCCCTAAACTGTTAGGGAAAATTCACCCAGTTTTCCATTGTAGTTTGTTGAAGCCTTATCAGGGCTCCACTTTAAGACTTCTCCAAAGAAGGCACCTGGGCCCCTCATAGTGGCAGGGCAGACCCACTATGAAGTGAAATGTATTCTTGACTGCAGAATCTTTAGAGGGAAATTACAGTACTTAGTACAATGGAAAGGATACCCGTTGTCTGAAGCCACCTGGGTGAAATCTAGTGAAGTGAACGCTGACAGATTGATCAAAAGATTTCATGTGAAACACCCCAGCAAACCAAAAGATAACCCTTAACGTATGCTTTTGTTTACTTTACAGGATCTGTCCTTCTTGTAAGGGGGGCCGGATGTCAATGCTGCAAATACTGTATATTCTTGTTTTGACAATATGCAAAACTGTCTGGTATTTACTGGGTTAATACATAGCTTAGAGTGGGGGGGGGGGAAAGCCCAGGAAAGAAAGAGGAAGTAAATTTTTGACCTTCACACTAATTGGATAATGTGACTTGTGACTGCAAGATAAGGGAGGGGTTTAGCAAGAAAAGTTGATGCCAGCGAGAGGAAGTCAGATTCTGGCATCAACACGTCCATGATAGTGACTGGCAATTTGTAGCTCTGTAATAAAGACTTTAGGAAACATGCCTGAAAGTTCTTTGAAGTGCTTCATTAGTTGGAACCTGTGACACAGGGAGCCAGAGGGGATGTGGGGTCTGCTATCAGTCTAGCAGCCATCTTCAGTGTGGTGCTCTCCCTTTGGGTCCCCTGAACAACTGGCAGAGCCTGGTCTTCAGGCTGTTATGGAACGATAGAAGGAGGGAGGCAGGTGTTATCCTGGAGGTAGGATGTTCCAAAGGGCAGATGCTATGGCAAAGAAGGGTCTTCTTCTGGATCCCAATAGTCAGTTCTTTTTTCCAGAGTCGGCCCTGGCAGGCTTGTCCTAGCAGGATGAGATAATTCATTGGGTTCCCTGGATCTAGGCCAGTGATGGTGAACATTTTAGAGACCCAGTGCCCAAACTGCAACCCAAAACCCACTTATTTATCACCAAGTGCCGGGTGGGCATGGCTGTGGTGGTCATGGCAGACTGGATGGGAGGGTCCAGGGTGGCAGGGGCCAGTCCCTCACCATCTTCGGGGCAAGCATGCGTGCCCACAGAGAGGGCTCTGAGTGCCGCCTCTGGCACACGTGCCATAGGTTCGCCACCACTGATCTAGGCGATATTAATGTTACATAGGTAGTCCTTGACTTGTGACTGGTTGCTTAGTCACTGTTCAGAGTTACAGTGGACTTTCCTGGGGTTTCTTATGACCCTATCCCATAGTTCCAAGAGCCTGCAGTCACATGACCACATGTCTGGCACCTGGCAACTGATTTGCATTTACAGCCATTTGCAGTGTCCTGCAGTCACACGATGACTTTGCTGGAAATCAGCATTTACTTCTGTTTTCTGGCAAAATGAGCCCATAGTGAAATCTTGGTTTGCTTAACGACTCTGGTATTCCTTAAAAATTGCCACAAAAAAGGTCGTAAAAGTGAGTCAGTTACATAGGTGACCTGTTTTATGACCGTCATGACTTACAACCATGATAGGCAGACTCCATTATGGTCATTCCTCAAGGACTATCTCTTTCCATAGTATCAGACAACTTTTTGATAGATTTTGTTGAGTCTTAAGCTTTTAATAACTTTTGGATTGCAAGATAATCAGAGTGGTACAAAGAAAATAGAGACATTCTAAATTTGTAGATAGTGAGAACAATGTGAAGTTATTTCTTTAAGTGTTAAAGGTCTGGGAGATTGTAAGGATAAAAAGATTGTTAATTATGCTAAATCGTTTAAACCTGACATGATTATGTTACGAGGAACATATACAACAAATAGGCTGATTGATAGGTATTTTGATGACTATCCTTTTGCATGAGGATATAATAAATCAAGGAGAGTGATTATTCTTTTTCCAAGCTGGCATAAATTTTAAGGTTCAAAAGATTCTGTAAGATAGATAGATATTTATAGAAGGGGATTTGATACTAATTAACTCTAGCAACTATTTATAATCCTAAACAGGGTCAAATCAGTTACCCACAAAACATTATAAATGGAACAAAGAGTAATCCATATAATTTTATAAATAGGAGGGGGACTTCACTCTTGACGCATTAAATCCTCAGACAGAAATGCACAAGAGATTTCAAAACTTAATGCATAGTCTTAAACTCGTACTGTAAATACATGGACAACAAAAACACAGATATTTTATTCAGGTATATATAAATCACATTCTGGGATAGATTATATACTGTATGGCAGCGGTTCCCAACCTTTTTGGCTCCATGGACCGGTAGCGCCAGTGGTGGCAGGAGGGAATGGGATGGTTTTGCATGTGCAACCTTATCTCATGCATGCACAAAGAAAGATTCACATGCTTGCCTTGCACTTGTGTGGCCCAGTTCCCAATGGTCTACATACTGGTATTGGTCCGGGGCTGTATGGATATCTAAATCTTTTTCAGATTTTCTGCAACAAGTGAAAATTACACTAATGCTCAAACCAGATCACAATTCAGTGATTATTATCCTCAAATAAGAAGACCTTCCATTTGCTTATAATTGGCATTTCAATCCTATACTACCATACCATATTGTAACAAAGCAAAGACTCATTCAAATTTGAGAAACTTTTCAAGAGAATCATATGTATAAAACATCGGTAAGAATAGGTTGGGATGCTATGAAGGCAGTATTAAGAGGAGAGATGGCCATGATTTTAAAGGTATCAGCACAAAAGGCAAGTAATAATTTATTAATAATCTATTAGCAAATTTGAATAGAACTGTGTTAGAGAGAATTTTGTTGTTGTTGTTAATTGTGAAGTCGCGTCCGACCCATCGCAACCCCATGGACAATGTTCCTCCAGGTCTTCCTGTCCTCTACCATCTTCTGGAGTCCATTTAAGTTCACACCTACTGCTTCAGTGACTCCATCCAGCCATCTCATTCTCTGTCGTCCCATTCTTCTACTGCCCTCAATCTTTCCCAGCATTAGGCCCTTCTCCAGTGAGTCCTTCCTTCTCATTAGGTGGCTAAAGTATTTGAGTTTCAACTTCAGGATCAGAGAGAATTTGCAGATACTAAATAAAAGGAGAGAGTTGGATGATCTGGAGACAGGTAAAATCTCCTCTCAGTTTATTGTTGCCAAGCAAAAATACTATAAATATGATAATAATAATTCTAGAGTACTGGCAAATAAGCTAAGAAAAGCTAAGAAAAAAAATGTTCTAGCGCAAATTTTAAAAAGTGATGGTCAACTTGTGATCAAAACTAAAAGAATAAGTCAACAATTCAAACTTTTTTTCAACAACTACATCCCTCAAATAATCCATGACTAATAAAAATTAATCAATATTTAAATAGATTAACATTCCCAATATTGGCTGCAGAAGATATACAATTCATAGAATCTTTGTTTTCTGTTTCAAAAATCACTGAAGACCATTCAGTGAAGAGACATGGCCCATAGTATCGGACACGATTGAATGGATAACATCATCACCATCACCATTTCATGTTTCTTCATACATTCCCCAAAATTCAGAGGTAATTTCTACACTTTTAGAGTTTCCAACAGCAAATAAATCTTTAAAATATTTGGGCATTACCATAACTAAATACATTAACAAACCTTTTTTTACAATATGTACCAATTTGGAAGGAATTAAATCAAGAAAGGAAAAACTGGGCTTTAGAACTTTTCACTGTTTTGGGGTGAATTGCAGGAGTTAAAATGAAAATTCTTGCATGGCTTAATTTGTTATTTCAATGCCTGCCAGTGGCAATTCCTGATCAAGCTTTAAATCTTTGGTAAAGCAACAACAGAAACCTTTTGTTTCCATGCTTTTTTTCACCCAAAATATTCTTCTAGAATAAAAGAGATTGAAAATGTCTGTACTCAAAACAATGCTTCAGATATAAAACAAATATAGTTTTAATAAAAGATGCTTCTCCTTTAACTCCTCTAATAACATCTGTCGGTCAAGATGATTATTATGGTTTGGCGAAAATGAAATCTTTGAAGGAATATATATAGTCTTTATAGTCTAATATAATAATAAGAAACCTTTCAATAAAGTTCAGATTGAGCCACAAATAGCTGATAACTTACTATGGTTCTTCTGTATCAACTTAAATCTCTTTTGGGCAAAAGAAATATTAAAGATTATGCACTCTCGTACAAGATACAAATTGAAAGAAGTTATGAAAACTTGGGGTGGATTCACTTCAGCTTAAATACATACAAGAAATACAGTGAAAGATGGTACATTGCTGGTATTTGACTCCGATTAGTCTGATTTGTGTGTGTACAGGCAGTCTTCAACTTACGACCATAATTGAGCCCAAGATTTATGTCGCAAAGTGAGAAATTTGCTAAGTGAGTTTTTTCCCATTTTACGATTTTTCTTGCCACCATTGTTAAGTGAATCCCTGCAGTTGTTAAATTAGTTACACAGTTATTAAATAAATCTGGTTTCCCAATTGACTTTGCTTGTCAGAAGGTTGCAGAAGGGGATCACATGATCCCAGGATGCTGCAACCGTCATAAATGTGAATTGTCAAGCATCCAAATGTAAATCACTTGACCATGAGGATGCTGCATCGTTCCTGAGTGTAGAAAATGGTCATAAGTCACTTTTTATGTAACTTTGAATGGCCACTAAGTGAACCGTTGCAAGTCAAGGATTTCCTTCCTTCCTTCCTTCCTTCCTTCCTTCCTTCCTTCCTTCCTTCCTTCCTTCCTTCCTTCCTTTGGAAAGGTGGTTAAAAAAAATGGGTCATTTTTTTCATTTATGATGGTCATGTAATAAAAGTTACAATTTAGGCATAAAACACAACGAAGTCTGTTTACTGGCCTCTTAATTAAAGCAGCCAAGTCACAGCTGAGTCAACTAAAACAATGGGCAGGAATTTCGGTTGTATCCGTGCTTTCTAAATCAAAATCAGCAAAGTCCTTCAAGCAGGAAGAAATAAATTAGTATCTTTAAGCAAATATGAGAGGAAACAAAACATGCACCTTTGTCCATACCTTGGGAAGTCATCGGCCACATGTACTTCTTCAAGCTAACTGTTGAAAATGGGCCATGCAAAAGGATGAATGGTTGGTTCGGTTCCTTTTGGATTAGAGCAAAATCCAACCTTTGCTTCTTCAATGGGGTTAAATATATTTCAAATGAAAATGAGATAAATACAGGAGAAAGTGATTATCTGATATCAAAATGACATGTGGCCAAATGGCATGATGCTTATGGAAAGATTTGAGATTGGGGTGCTGAACTTACCTGCTTTTTTAAAAAAACAAAAAAGCAAAAAAACAAGACCTTAACCAGGGAAGGGAGGGAGCCAGGGAAAGAAAGGAAGGAAGGAAGGAAGGAAGGAAGGAAGGAAGGAAGGAAGGAAGGAAGGAAGGAAGGAAGGAAGGAAGGAAGGAAGGAAGGTCTGGATTCATAGGGTAAAATTTGGATGGATATTTGTGCTTCAGCAAATTCATCCAATTGCAAAGAAAGAGTAACTTTTATTCTTTGGTGGAAGTAGTGGAAGAGCTGGAGAGACCATCTGAATAAGATGCCACTATGGTACATGACAATTTTGCTTCATTCCTTAGAGTTGTGTGCTCATGTTCCTTCACCACTTTAAAACTTGTCCCGCTTATTTACATTGCACATACTTCATATTTTAGCCTTCCACAATGGTACCCTCCAAATATCTCCCAGTGGTTAAGTTGCTGGGCTTGTCAACCAGAAGGTTGGCCGTTCGAGACCTGAGCGCCGTGGGATGGGATGAGCTCCTATTCTTGCCCCAGTTCCTGCCAATCTAGCAGCTCGAAAGCATGCAAACGCAAGTACATAAATAGGTACCACTTCAGTAGGAAGGTAGCAGCATTTTGTGTGGCTCAGCATATAGTCATGACAGCCATATGACCACAGAAGTGGTCAATACTGGACAATACTGGCTCTCTTGGCTAGGAAATGGAGATGAGCACCACCCCCTAGAGTCAGACATGACTGGACAGAGAAAACCTTTACCTTTACAATTTCCAAAATTGTCATAGTGCTTAGAAAGTTTGGAAGTTGCAGCCCGAACAAAACTGTAAGGTGCCAGGTTGATAAAGCTGTGATATAAACGGATTCTTAGATTCTGTACTACTGAATGCTGAAACACTTCCAGGCAGTGAATCTTTCTGACAGGCAACAAATCTTTCCCAAGATGACCTGTTGATTACTCCCTGTTGGAATGGGAGATTCCAGCCAATGGTACAAAAAGGCACATCTGCATTTTGCCTGTCAGCTTATATTTGATCATCCTTACCAGAAGCATTTCTAAAGCAAGGAGATGCAAAGAAAAAATGGGAAATAATTAAAATGCAGTCAGGCAAAGCAGAGCTAGAGTAGTCACCGTAGGACTATAATCTGATATTAATTACAGTAGAAAAAGAAAGTAAATGCAAATACATTCAGGTTTGTCTAAGCCTCAGGGGCCTGAAAATAATAGACTTTAAATTCTTGACTTTTCTTAAGCATCTTTTAATTGAAGGGGGATTTTTTTTTCCTATTACCAACGACAACTTCATACCATACAAAAGATTATACGATATATAAGATATACTCTAAGGCTGCCTTAGTGCTTTAGATTTGACTCCCAAAAAGTGTTTTACAACAAAGATACAACTATAATAGAAGAGAATATGTATAATATGTGTTAGTGTTCTTTGAGCTTGGTTGTTTGCTTGCTGACTAAGTAACTGTACCAGTGGTAGTAAGTGAGGGTTTAGGCTTGTGTTTTTATACAGTGTGTGATTTCTTTCTTGGGTTAAGGTATTATTGTCTGTTTAATTGAAACAAAGATTTTGCTTCCTGAACACTTTGGGATGTATCTTATAGATGTTTGGTTGTTAATCACAAAAATAACATGCAATGCAACCTATCAAGTGCAGTTTTATAGAAATCTTCTGTTCTTGCAATGTACATCCTCTAGTATTTCTTGGTTATTCTGTACACATGAAAGAAACATATAAGTACTATACATACTTTTATTCAGCAAAGAGTGCTTCTAAGGACAAGTTATTTTATGTTATCATGTTATTCTGCACATCATTTTGTGATATTGAAGAATGACTTTAAAATCTCCACCTCTAGTTAATCAAACTGAACTATAATTACATTGCAATTTTATTGACTTATTAACTTCCATATAATTAATCTTAGTTTTCCCAGCTGCCACTTCAGTAATTAAATCCACAGAAAGAATTCAAACTGCCCTTTAAAAGCAAAAAGTTCATTAATTTCTCTAAACTAGAAAGTAGCAGAGAAGCTCTTTTTTATGAATAAAAACATTATTGCTGCAGCTCTGAATGAAATCTGCCCTGTGATATGGTTTTCTCTGTTCAACAAATTAAGCTTGCATATGCAGCATTGTAATTAAAACAATAGGTAATGAGAATGAAGACTGAAATTGAATCATCTGACATTGAATTTGCAGAGCTGCTTCCACCTATGAATCCATTTAAATGTTGGATCTTATTCTTTCTAATGGCTTGGCAAAGTCTCTAGCTTGCCAATTCCATCATTGGAAATATGACGAACTAGTTCAGGGTGAATTGAGTTGTAAATTGAATGAATTTGGAGACTACCAAATTACATTCATTTGGGCATTAATTCCAAATTGTTCCAGAATCACTTTATAAGATCACAAGAATGTTATTTAGATGGATGAAAAACAACTCTTTTTGTAAGGCTGCCTCTCTCAGAGGTGGATTTTGAGATTCTTTTCAGTGCTGTTGTAACTTTGAGAGGTCCTTAAATGAATGGCTGTAAGTCGAGGACTACCTGTAAAAGCAATCTTTTCAGGTATAACTGTCAAACTGCTGCCAAATTTATATTGAGGAAGAAAGACATCAGACATTTGAGAATTGCTGGTGTTCAGTATCTCTATTCAGTGTCTGTATCTAAACCTTAGGAATTTGGAAGAAGTAGAAATCGCTTCTGTTCATAGCTTTCTCCCTCTTCTCAAGCTATGAAAGGTTTAAATATGGGTGTAAATAAGGCCAATAAGAAGGATAGGGAAATAAAGAAATTCACAGAATCCTTAATAGCACATGCCTATTCAAAGGGGATAGGATAGGATAGGATAGGATAGGATAGGATAGGATAGGATAGGACAGAAAATAGGACAGAAAATAGGATAGGATAGGATAGGATAGGATAGGATAGGATAGGATAGGATAGGATAGGATAGGACAGAAAATAGGATAGAAAATAGGACAGAAAATAGAATAGAATAGATAGAATGGAATGGAATGGAATGGAACGGAACAGAACGGAAGTAGAAGTAGAAGTAGAACTGAAAGATTGCAAATGAACTTTCTTCATGACTGGCAGCTTTTGATACAACTACAAAACAGATACAGGATATCAAAGAGAGTAGAGTTTTGTTTTTTCCCTATTGGTGCTTTCACTCACGCAAAACCATTTTTTTCCCTTAATGATCCATAAGACTTACATTGGAGGCAGCGCCGAAACTTTGGGCCTCTGACATTCTATAAACTGTTTGCAATCTTGAAACGTTTTGCTGACTCACGACCGAGAAAGCATCTGCCACAAAGGCCTACAGGCTTGTCTTGATTCTGATTTTGGAGTATCAGTTCCCAGCTGGATTCTCTTTGGGGAAAATAAATTAGGTTTTTTGCTTAATTGTTGAGATGAGCTTTTTGTTTGTTGTCTGTTTGCAGACAGGATTGCATAATTACACTGGTCCATGTCTCTAGGTGAGGAACTCATTTCTTTTCCTCAACAGATTGCCTGCCAACCATTTTATCTTGTGGAACACCTGCCGCTATACATAGACACACACACACACACACACATGTTTATATGTATATGTTGTATAATTGGTTTAGAGAATTCTATCTTCTGTGCCTGTTTCCCGGCAACCATCAGGAAAAAAAAAAACTTTAGCTACTCAGTGATACTTTACCAAAAATAATATTTAAAAAAAAAATCCCTCATACTTTTATTTATAGGAGCCCTGATGCCACAGTGGCTAGAATGCCGCATTACAGGCTAAAACTGCCCACAGCCAAGAGTTCAATTCTGGACCGGCTCAAGGTTGACTCAGTCTAAGTGGTATTGCTATTAGGATCAACCAAAAATTACAAGCATTTGATTTCTCCAGAACTTTTCATCAGGCAGGATCTTATGAAAATCAAAGGATGAGGAAGTTCTTCCATCCTTCCAAGGTTGGTAAATTGAGGATCCAGATTGCTGAGGACAATATGCTGACTGTGTAAACTGCTTAGAGAGGGCTGTAAAGCACTATAAAGTGGTATATAAGTCTAAGTGCTATTGCTATTGCTATTTTATTTCTTTATTAAATTTGTATGCCACCCATCACTCAACCAAGCAATTCTGGACAGCTTACAACATCCTAAAAACAAAAATACAAAACTTTCAAACTCTAAGCATTAAAAATTAACAAAAAATTAAACAAGTTTCAGATTTGCAAGATTCTGTTACTATAGCCTTACAATAAAAATACTGTTCCTCGTAATTTTCCTGTCTGAATTATCTTAAAGGACTGACATAAAGCCAGAGAGCTACTGCAACAAATTTTATTAAAACCAACTGGAGCTTGTAATCTATCTATCTATCTATCTATCTATCTATCTATCTATCTATCTATCTATCTATCTATCATCTTTCATCATTATCATCTATCATCTCTCTGTCTCTCCATTCATCCATATCATCCATCCATCCGTCTCTCTCTCTCATCATAATATCTATCATCTATCCTCTCTCTCTCTCTCTCTCTCTATCATCTATCATCTATCAATTATCTACCTACTTTTTTAAGTTTTATTATTTTTTTAACAGAGTTCAATAATAGTTATTCAACAAAAGTGTGTTGTCTGAATATCTTATTCACTAATACAAATTAAATTCCTAATCCCTAAATCTTTTCTCTAACCATTGATAAAACAGGTCCCAAGTTGAAAATATTCTGTTTCTTCTTTTTCTTTCAACCTTAAAATAAGTCTGTCCATTTCCGCACAGTCTAATATTTTTATGATTATTTCTTCTTCTGGTATTATTTCTTCGTTCTTCCAATATTGTACAAATATAATTCTTGCCACTGTTATCAAATATAGAATCAAATATGTACTTTGCTTATCAAGTTTTTCTGGCATTATACCTAGTTAAAAAAATTCAGGTTTATAATTATATGTTTCTCTAACATTTTTTCTAACCAAGTGTGGATTATTGTCCAATATCTCCTTGCTTTAATACATGTCCACCACATATGATAATAAGTACCTGGTTTGTGTTTTACATTTCCAATATTTCTCTGACATGTTTTTAAACATTTTTGCTAATCTTGTTGGTGGCAAATGCCATCTATAAAACATTTTATATAAGTTTTCTTTGTATGAAGCTGACATTGTCAATTTATAGTTTCTTTCCCACAAACTTTGCTACTTTTCTAAGTCGATATTATATCCAAAATTCTTTGCCCATACTATCATTGTTATCTACCTATCTATCTTATTGCTGGCTGCAGGCTTTGTCTGCCTCATTAGTGTCAAAATCTGGATTAGCTCATTTCTCTAAACAGGTGTATCTTAAAACCTGCCAAGATAGAGAAGCTGCAGGTGCATTTGGCATCCAGTTTCATCAAACACACAATACTAATCAAAGAGTGGCTTCCCACTCCTGTAGACTGAAAACAAACCAGGACAAAAGAGAAATGAATAACTGCCTGGGCTACCACTTATATATTGCAGCCTATTTAACCCTCCCACTGTGATTGGTGTTCTTAATCCTACATTAAGTCACCAAGAGCCTAACTTAAGTGGCCAGCCTGTAGGAGACAAGATAGAGTCTAAGGGCGGAATCAAGAGAGGAATTAATCTAGAGTCATTACATTCCCACAAGCAATCCAATTCAAACTCCCCCCCCTTGAATTGCACTGGCTCTTATCTAACACCACTTTAGTTTTGGCCATTAGTTGACTAAATTCTTGTGCAAGGTTCTTCAAACTTGGCCCTTTTATGACTTGTGGACTTCAACTCCCAGAATTCCTCAGCCAGTGTGCCTGGCTGAGGAATTCTGGGAGTTGAAGTCCACAAGTCATAAAAGGGTCAAGTTTGAAGACCCCTGTTCTTGTGCATAGGCTTGTTAATGTGTGGTCCTTATTCTTTGCACCTGACACAGCCTTATTGCTGATACAGAATGGCAATAACTGGAAGAATTCTTAAGGAAAAATCACGTTGGTTTTGCAGAGACCTGTTTGCATCATTTCAGAAGTACAGTTGAGATTCACCCAATTCTAAGTAATCATAACAAATAAAGAAAAGATGCTTCCGTTTTTTAATTCCAGAATTTACCAGCTTCTTTTAAATGCCAAGGGTTCTTCAAAAGCTATTCCTTATTACAAAAACATTCCTGTTAACAGTTTTATTTGTATTTATTTTTTTATCCCCTGTTAATGAATCACTAATTGTAGAGGCTGTATTGCTTTTTAAACATATACCGATGCCTAACTGTGAATTAGAAGTTATTCTATGATCCCCCGTGGCTGCTTTTGCTACATAACAATAGAGAAGTATAAAAAGTATACCAAATTAAGGATGGAGTGCAGAATGGAAAAATAATGCAAGACAGTGCTAACAGGGCATACATACAGAGTGTAGAAAATGTACAATCCTTAAATCTTGGAAAACAAGTATTCGTACTAGGTGAAGAAATCAACCTGCTGATTTTAAAAATAATTCCAGCTACGACACCTCTGAAAATAAATTTGACATATGGGTATGGGGTATGATGGGAGGTTTATTTCAAAGCTACTGATGGGGTGCATCAAATGCCTTGCACAGAGATATAAAAGTGCCCAGTCACGAATTCCACTGGATTTTGCTCCATCTAGATTTCAAACAAAACCTATCAGCATTTATTTTTCTATGATCAAAAATGAGTGGGAGGAAAAAAGAGAAATATGTTACAGGCAAACAGCAGTCTTGAAGTTTAAAAAGAGACATCACATTGAGGAAATTTGCATTTTAAAAATCTGCATTGGGGGGATTTATCTGCCAGCAAAAAAAAGCAGATTTGCATTTTTTTTAAAAAAAGAAAGCCTTTGAACAATTTATATAGCTGCCCAACCACCCATTTCACAATGCAGTGACTCTAAAATAAGTGTAGGATCAAAACCAAAATTCCAGAATAGCAGCTGGAAACAGTCCTAGACTGGAACCAAACAGATCAGCTGACAGGGCTCCCTTAATCTCCTGGTCCAAAAGTCTGGAAGGAAATAGCCCGCTTTTAATGCCTCCCAAAACAGCAATGGAGTCAGGAATCAATCAGTCAATTCCACTTTATAACGCCTTGGTAGGACCATTCTTGGAACACTGCATCCAGTTTTGGTTACCATAATATAAAAAAGATGTTAAGACTTCTGAGAAGAGCAACAAAAATGACTAGGAGACTGATGGCTAAAACATACGAAGAATGTTTGCAGGGATTGGGTATGTCTAGTTTAATGAAGAGAAGGACGAGGGGTGACATGACAGCAGTATTCCAATATCCCAGGGGTTGTCACAAAGAAAAGGGAGTCAAGCTATTCTCCAAAGCAACTGAAGGCAGGACAAGAAGTAATGGACGGAAACTAATTAAAGAGAGAAGCAACTTGGAACTAAGAAGAAATTTCCTGACAGAACAATTAATCAGTGGAACAACCTGCCTCCAGAAGTTGTGGGTGCTCCAACACTAGACGATTTTAAGAGATTGTCTGAAATGGTATAGGGTTTCCTGCCTGAGCAGAGGGTTGGACTAGATGACCTCCAAGGCCCCGTCCAACTCTGTTATTATTCTATTATTCTAGATCTCCAGGAGGATGCTGTTCCATAGAACAGACACTTCAAAATATGTTGCTTTTTAGAGTGAGATGAGTGGCGAACTAGATGATAGATAGATAGATAGATAGATAGATAGATAGATAGATAGATAGATAGATAGATAGATAGATTGATAGATGTCATTGGTTTTATAAAATGCTCTTGTACCTTATGAAATATTGTGCGAATTCCATAATTAATTTAGTTTTTTAAAGAATGTGCCCCCCAAAATTAGCAAATTGAAACATTACCTTAATTTGATGTATTGCAATAACTAGTTAACTGTTAACAGAGAGTTCTTACCAGCCAGGATCCTCCTTTTGGCTACTGATCTCCACCATAAAGCTATTCCTGCTTCTTCAGAGATGTCTAGCTTGCCATGTTCTCATTAGAAGTGAAAATTTTGTATAGGTAATAGTAAGTTGAATTTTTAATGATCTTTACATTGCCATTTTATAGCATTTTATATTTTCATCATGTTTAAGAGAAATATTATGACAAAAAAAAAACCAAAAAACCACTCAGCCCATATTTATCCACTTCATTCAGGCTGTAGAATTAAGTTTATACAGTTTAACTGTGTATAGAATTTTGAAGATTCCAGACTGTAAAATCTAATGGTTTGTTTATAGGATAAAAGCTTCAGGTTTTCTTTTTGATCAACCCAATCATACTGTGGATAGAAGTACACAGATGAGACCTCCTTGAATCTAAGGCTGTATGACTGATTGATTGATTGAGAGAGTGAGTGATTAAGTGATTATGAATCATTGTCAGTGTTAACTCTTAATGGTTTAAGAGTTAGATTTTCTACATGACAATTTGTTCCTACCTTGGTCTTTCAGGTCTTTAAAAGAAGCAAGACTATGTTAGGGGACCATAAACCATCAAGGTTCATCTTAGCCACTCTGGAGTTACCTAGAAAAGATTTGAATTTTTTGTTTATTTTTTTATTTTTGCATTTCTGTTTTGTTTCTGATTGAACAGGTATTTCTGAAAATCATGTTTATACACATTGCTTGCTTAGTTTTCCTGCTGAAGATAAACTTTGAAACTTCTTGATGGTAGTATCTAATATTGTTGTTATTATGAAATTGATTACAATTGTCCACACCCAAAAAATCCATAATGTTGCAAGGTTGCCATCAGAACAAATTTTCTATTGCAGGGAGACAATGTAGAGAGATCTTACTTGATAAACCATGGTTAAGCAGTAGCTCAGTTCAGGGATTAAAACATCCCCAAAAACTGTTGGAAAATTACAGAGGGTTCATTTATACACAGCACACTCCAAGTCAACTCATGTGCCACTCAGTATCTAGCAGCTTCTGATGTTCCTATGTGCAGGTCTTAAATTAGTAGCTCATTAACTAGCCTTGTTTGACAGCATCATCCAAACTCGCAAGTTGCCCCCAATCTTCTCATCTAAAATCCTTTAATTGGAGATTGCATGAATAGAAGATCCTGTTGCCTGCTCTGCATTGTGTTATGGCTGAGTGGGAGCACTTAACATCACACTTGGATATCACACTTAATTAGATCAGCTAAAGACCCAGCAGATGTATTTGTACCCTACACTAGGTTTGGCTAATGACTCGGCATGTTGGGAGAAGGCAGCCCACATTTATTGTTTAGCATATTGCACAAAGTAAATGGGTCACTTTAGTTAAATGTGCTATTGAAACTCAGGAAGGGAGGGAGGGAGGGAGGGAGGGAGGGAGGGAGGAAGGAAGGAAGGAAGGAAGGAAGGAAGGAAGGAAGGAAGGAAGGAAGGAAGGAAGGAAGGAAGGAAGGAAACGCCATAGTAATACATAAGATTTGGTTATCTCCAATAAATTATTAGTTTTAGTGCCATGCAAAGCAAATGACTTCCTTACTATGAAACCACACCTCTTCACTTTGCCTTAGAAAGACAGTAATTTATGAGTTCATGTATAGAGGGACAGCATCCTAACTTAAAATGGCTGGCTGATCTCAGAAAGTTTCCAAAGGGAAAATATATACACAATTGTTTATCACAAATAGTTTCCTCTTAAATGTGAACAATTTTCTACAAAGGCGGAAACATTTCGACCAAGTATAAAATTGTTTGAGGGAGGGAGGGAAGGAGAGAGAGAGAGAGAGAGAGAGAGAGAGAGAGATTCTTATCTTGTGCTTTGCTCTTATAACCAAAAATGATTAGCCAAACTCTTGGCACCTTATTGATTGCATCTCTGCTTACTTTATTTTTTCCTTTAGAGTGATTACATCGGGCAAGGTCACAGAATCTAGCCAATCTTTTCAAAAATCTAATACTAATGAAATCTGGCTAATAATCGGATAAGAGACCACCAAGAGATCACAGTAATGTAGTCTAGATTAGAAAATTGAAAATATAACCTGGAAGAAGGTATTGGCAAGCCATTTCTGCACTGCTGCCAAGAAAACTACAGATTCTTGCCAATAAAATCTGGAGTCAAGTTCAGTTTAATCTTTAAAGTAATTAAATGTGTCTTAAGTACATGACTTTGTACTTCTATTTATACTTACAGATGAAATTTTTTAAAGTTTCCCCTTTTTATTTCAACTTTCTTTCAAACAAAACAGAAAGCTGAGATGGTTATTATGAGGGAAAAGCTACAGCATGCTTGTACTTTTATATTTCATTAAATTCTCTTTCTAAAAAAACCCTTTCTCCTTCAAATAGACGTGGCAGGAAAGAAGGAAAGGAAAGGAAAGGAAAGGAAAGGAAAGGGGAGAGAGAGGGGGGAGGGAGAGGGAGAGAGAGAGAGAGAGAAAGAAAGAAAGAAAGAAAGAAAGAAAGAAAGAAAGAAAGAAAGAAAGAAAGAAAGAAAGAAAGAAAGAAAGGGCGGAGGGAGCTCATCTCAAAAAAGCCTTTTTCAGAAGGAAAACATAGGGGAAGCAAAGAAACTTAATTTGGGGTGGATTTCATAAAATCAATCGGCTTAATTTGGATTCTACCCTTGAGACAGAATGCTTCTTCAGTTCAAAAACTGAACTGGAAACCGAAGAAGCTTCTTGGATGAGAATCAGATATTTTTCAGGGGAAAAAACCCAAGGAAGTCCAGTTGCCTTTTGGAGAAGCACCTTTGAGACAACCATGACTTGGATGACTGAGAATCACCATAGACATTTGCCCAGCATGGCAACGTGAATTGAATTTGACTGTGCCGCCCCAAGGCACTTAACTCAGATGTCTGCAGTATTGACCTGGAACCATATTTATTTATTTATTTATGAGACTTATATACCGCTTTAAGTGCAAGCACTCTCTAAGCGGTGTACACCAGTAAGCAATGTATATATATATTTACATTGCCCCCAACAATCTGGGTCCTCATTTTACCTACCCCGGAAGGATGGAAGGCTGAGTCAACCTTGAGCCGGTGAGATTTGAACCGCTGACCTGCTGAACACAGTCAGCTAAAGTGGCCTGCAGTACTGCACTCTAACTGCTGCGCCACCTCGGCTCATGATATTGCTATCTTGCCAACCCAGGAAAAGACCCAGATTCCTCCAGAAGGCCTTGAAAGGGAAGGGATATCTCTTTTCTGCTGGGAAGATAGGCTGCTTAATCTGTAGCTTGCTATCTTCAAGGGTTTTAATTAAAATATTAAAAATTGCTATATGATGGACAAGAGGCCATGTTATCTACTCCTACCAGAGATAATAATTGCTCAGGCTAAACAGGAATCTACATAGCCCTGTTCAGAGAGTTACAACACACAGTGATTGCTTCTGACAGCCCTATTTCTCTACTTCAGTTAATCTGCCATCGTTGACTTTCCTGTATTTATTTATTTAATTACAATTATGGAACACTTCCTTCCTTTAACTTCAGTGTCTGGAAAGGTATTTGGTTAATGGACCCAGCTAGGTATAAAGTTTGTGAACTGGCCACCTTATTCATGGATTATTTCAGTGTCCAGCTGCAGCCCTAAAGCCAATGCTGGGTTAACCATTCATAGGAGATGATTGTATATTGCTGATGCGGTGAGGCACAAAGCATACTTTGAGTAGCTGTCTTTCAAAAAATGGGATGGCCTGAAATGTCACATCAGGTCAATTATCCTTGCGGTCAAGCTCAGCATATTTTGTGGTACTGGAATACACATTTCTAAAAACATGCAGGTTTTAAGTACCAGTAATGATATGTTTGAAGAAGAACCAACAGATCCAAATGGGGAAATGAAATTCTGGTCTTCAGCCTGGAAGGAAAAATTGACAGTTTTTGTTTTTTTGGCCTAGTAGATTTGATTAGATTTCGTTTAGGCCAGATTGGGCTTCAAGAGGAGAAAGACCTGAAGAGAATGTCAAGCACAGAAAATCAGGAGTCAGGACAGTTCAAATAAATATATAGGCTCAGTGCTTTTTTTCTAAAAAAAAAAAAAAAAAAAGGTGCCGGAACTCACACACGTCATACAACCCGCCTTGCCTACCCTACAAGGTTCCATCCAAAAAAGGTGCCGGAACTCCATTCTGTGTGTTCTATGAGAAAAAAAGCCCTGTATAGGCTTATTGCAAGCTGAAGCTCTCTACAAGATTCTGAACTACAAATAGTCAAGGCAAATTGGCGGTAGACAAGAGCCAATGGAATTCAAGGTGGGCTGGATTTAGATCTCTTGTGAGCACCAAGGGACTTGAGACTGATGACGCATTTGACTCCTCCCTCAGGCTCAGCCTGGTCATCTCCAACACTGACAGTCATGTTGATGTAAAGCTCTTTCATTGATCTTGAGAGAAAGTCAAGTAGTTGCATATCTGCTAAAGAACCACAGTTATATGCTTTCTTAAGTGTGAAATATTGACTTGTATTTTGAATTTCAGACATATTTTGTCCAATATTGAAGCATTTTGTGTGTACGTGGAAGTGTTCCTGAGAGCAAGAATATGATTGGCAAACCTAGTTTTGTGACTATAATACAGTAGAAGGGAGATTTATTATAGGCATAGATTAGGAAAGCTTAGCACCTAGCTAACTACATCTGATTAGGAAGAATCAAAATGCAAGCACTCTACGCATGTATGCTTGGAAAAGATGGCGTAAGGCAGAGATCTCCCAGACAAGTATTTTTCAAATTTGGCAACTTTTAGATATGTGGAGAACTTCAACTCCCAGTATTCCCCAGCCAGCATGCATCTACAATGGCTGACTCATGATTTCTCCCTTCCCTGCTAAATTTAGACTAGTTTGTAACAAACTTTTAAAATGAATATTTAATTGACACAAACATGCTGATGACTACACTTAACAGAAAGACAGATGTCAACTATTATGCAGAATGCAAAACATGATTTGAGGCACAGAATTAGGACTTTAAAGTTTGTGATAGTACTTGATGAAATTTCAAATATCAGAGTCATCTGCAAAATAAAATGTTCAATCAATTAGAACAATGTTTCTCAACATTAGCAAGTTTAAGATGTGTCAAGGACTTCAATTCCCAGAATTCCCCAGCTGGCATGCATCTAAAATGGCTGATTCATGACTTCTCCCTTCCCTGTTAGACTTTACTAGTTTGTAATAGACTTTTTAAAATGAACATTTAATTGACACAAGCATGCTGATGATTGCCCTTAGCACAAAGATAGACAGAACAAGTATTGTGCAGAGTACAAAACTTAATTTGAAGCACAGGAATCATTTTCTTGAGAATTAGGGCTTTTAAGTTTGTAGTGAAATTTCAGAAGTCAGAGTCATTGCAAAATAAAATGTTCAATCATTTAGAATAGTGTTTCTCAACCTTGGCGATTTTAAGATGTGTTGACATCAATTCTTTGGGGTTAATTTAATCTATGGGAGAATGATGTCCCAAAAGTCGGGGGCTCCACAGAAAAAGCTCACTTTCTGGGTCCCACATAATGGCACTTCCACATTGATGGGACCCGTAATATGCCTCTTGTGCCAGATATTCTGGAGCAGTTAGAAATGATTAGGGAGAAGGAGTCCTGTAAATAACCATGCCATCTTTAGACATGACCATCAAGATCTTGACTTTGGATCCAGAAGTCTGCTAGTGTTAGTGCATTCCATGGACTAATGTGTGAAAGGAGAGGTGCTCATAAACTTCCTGTGATGTCACGTTCTGAACCAGATGCAGCTTTTGGATGCTCTCCAAGGGCAGATCCATGTGGAGCATATTGTAGTAATTCCTGTGGGAGGTGACTAAGATATGAGTGGCTATGATCAGAACCTTTCAATCCAATCCAATCTTTCCCAAAGGCTTTGCACAAGGTATTTGCTGCTTGAGGCAAAGGAAGAGGTGGTAGCACCTTTTCTCATCCTATTTAAATTAACCTTGAGTTCAACCATAATGAAGGTATAACATCCCTCCCTCTCCACCTAAGGTTAAATTATATATATAACATACATGAACCAATCTGCCTACATTTTTTCACCATGCCCTTCTCTAAAATCTGAGAACATCAGCACAATTTGTCTAAAGAGAGGATAAGCATCTTCTTGGTCAATGCTTGCATCACACTCATTTTTCACAAAATTACAACATCTCCATCCTGAAGTGTCCATAATATGGGACAATAGCTCATTTATTGCATACATTTTTATGTACTATTCATTTCTGCAATCTGAGATGTTGATTGCAGTCAAGACTAAGAAGTCAGCAGAGAAACAAATTAGGCCCTTAATTACAACCAGTGATTGCGAAGGTCTCATTCGTTTTCTTCTTTATGTTCTTCTTTACGTTATCTTCTTTCTTTGATTCATTTAAAAATTCCATTATTGATTGGCAATGGGGGCGGGTTTGTTGTTTTTAATTAGATACTTTCTTCACCTGTATATGTTAAGTCCCTTGAACTTTTCTGGAGCTCATGGCAATTTCTTCGCTTGACAGACACTTATTATGTAAGTTAGCAGGAAGCTAGAGACCATGTCAGAGATGTTGATGAATTTTGACATTTCTTTGGAACTTGTGACTTAAGTTATAAAGAAACTGATGAGATGAGAACAAGGGAATCAAACTGTCTCACCTCATTATTTGTTCCCCATGCAAGCAATCTGAATCAATTAGAATATAATGTATTTGCTCAGAGAGAACTTCGAAAGTTCTAGGGGCAAAATCTTTAAATGCCGAAGTAAAAGGAATTCCTGTGCTTCAATAAATTTGGAGATAACGCTGGATTAATAATGGTACATGCCCTAGATACAGTGCTCTGAAAACCTTTCTAAAGAAATCTTGAGATACCTTCAGAGCAAAGTAAGGAATCATAGAACTTGAAAAACGTGTTGAGGCCATTGTGTTTAACCTCTGCTCCACACAAGAATCCAAATTAAAGCCTCCTCCAGAAGCTCAAAGTTACTTAAAGTGTTCATTTTATCTGCACAATAATTGCCTTGTAAAGTAACTTGGGCTCAGGTAGAATCAATGGCGCAAAATAATCCAGGAATTTGTATGGTTGAAGTAGGACCTGGACTTCTGTCATTCTAGCCTAACACCTTAACCATGGCATATTATTGAACATCCTTACTTACACCCTGCTTTGAATCTGTTCTGCTTTATCTGAATCCGTTCTAAAATGTGGTGTTAATTGACATGAAGTTTGTGACAGGGTGAAGCAGTGCAGAATACTAATCGCCAGCATGGTATAGGAGTGATGTGTTTGACTAGGACTAGGAGAACCAGCAAAAATTGTGAAGAAAAGTTTCACCCAATTTAATGTGAATATTGCCACGACACTAGAAGATAACAAAATGGTGTTCATTGATCTGAAAATCAGACCCTGCACGAGGAGAAGGAGGAGGGGGAGGGGGAGGAGACGAGCAGGCAGCCATTAACAGAGTATATCAGGGTCTCACATCATCCACAAAATATAAGATATATTTTAAAAGAATATATACATTTGGTAAAATTGAGTACAACAGGAATGTGTTAAGGACAGCCGCCTTTTAAAAAACATCCATCCGAGAAAGCGACATGCCGTATCTTCTAAGGGCAATTTCTACACTGAAGTCATAAGATCAGTGAAGTTACAGTACTATTTCTGTACTCAGATCACAAGATTGTTGCAGATTAAACGGTTAGTGAAAATTGCATTTGGCTATAAAGACACATTCCTAGTAGTTCAACTAAAATGTGTTTAAAGTGCTTTAAAAAAAAAGGCAATAGAATAACAGAATCGAAAAACTTCATGAAAGGGAACCTATCTCCATGTTTATAGGTCCACTGTTAAACTGCTATGATTGTTATGGACTTTCTGTAATTTAATTTGTTTAGTAGTTAAGGACCAGGTTACAAACCAGGAGACTGAGAGTTCTAATCCTGCCTTAGACATGAAAGGCGGCTGAGTAATTATGGGCTAATCACCAGGAGACGGTGAATTCTAGTCCCTTCTTAGGCTGCCTTTTGGAGTTGTGGGTGCTTCATCACTGGAGGTTTTAAAAAATAGACTGGACAACCATTTAACCAGGATGGTTAAGGTCTCCTGCTTTGAGCCTTAGGATTCTATGTTCTGTTTCCAACACGGACTTTGTGATTTTCTCCATACAAAATATGGATTGCAGCACTGCATTCCACCCTCTTTCCAGTCTTTGCATTCATTTAATCTGGAACTCAGGGGCTTTGAAATAAACAGCATGGGTTTCCTTCCAGCGTATCATCCCAGAAGCACTGAAACAACTGAAGCTGTTTACTAACAGTAGCTTCATTGCTATTACTCAGTGCTTTGTGGTCTGCAAAAACACCTACAGAAGCTCTCTTGCTGAAGCAATTTGTCTTTGTAGAATATTTGGCACCTGGGATCAAGAAGGTCAGCTTAATGAGAGCAAATGAGACACAAGGAAGGTGCGTTGTATTGGAGCCTTCATTTTTTATCAATATCGTCAGGGATCCTGTCACATTTATGGTTATTTACTTTAAATCACTCCTAATTAAAATGGCTGGCTTTCTGGCTTATTTCTTTTCACAAGATTTCCTATTTACTGGAATGAAATTAATCACTGAATAACAAGAGCCAGATAAGGACTTGTTTACAGTTGTGTATCCTGTTCCTGCTTTCATGTGCTCCCTCCAAATTTTGGCTGCATCGCAGATTATTACAGCACCTATCGTACAGTATATAACATAATTTTACAGAGCAATGGAAATCGATGTTAGGTCTCTGAATAGAGTACATTCCAACAGCAGGAGGAAAATGCCAGACTAATTTAAACAGAAGAAATGTTAGAGGTCAAAACATCCCAAGGTCTAGAATGCCAAATCCTGACCAAATGCAATTTCAAAGAATTAATCAGAAGCTAAAAGGAGTTGGAAGCCTCAACTTTTGGTAATTCCAAGGGACTTTTTTTAAAAAAAAATTATTTTTCCTTTTTCACTTTAAAACAAACAAAATACATTTTTTTCTTAACAGTACTGTGTCATGTGTCTCTTACATTTATTTACAGTTATTTACATTAATTTTCATACATTTTTATTTCTCTATTCTAACCAAACATAACATTTATTCCCTATCTCGTAAAATTCTGTTGCTTCCTTGTCTTTTATTTCTAGAATAAGCTTGTACATCTCAGCGCATTCTAGTATCTTGTGAATGATCATATCATTTGTTGGTATATTTTCACATTTCCAACACTTTCTTCTGTCCAAGATCAAGCACAACAACAGATTGTGTTTGTATGAGTTATGTTATTACATTAAATTAGATTATTTAAAACTGTAGCACAGTGTTTCTCAACCTTGACAATTTTAAGGCATGTGCAACTCCCAGAATTCCACAGCCAGCATTGCTGGCTGTGGAATTCTGGGAGTTGAAATCCACATGCCTTAAAATTGTCAAGGTTGAGAAACACTGCTTGTAGCAGATTCTACTCGCTCCACACTCACACTGAATCCTGCATTAATTTTATAGATTTGCACTGTACATTGAATCATAAATCATACATATTTGTATTATATAACAACCAGTTTGGTGTAATGCTTAATGTGCTAGACTGAAAACCAGGAGATGATGAGTTCTAGTCCCACCTTAGGCACATAAGCCTAAAGTGACTTTATGCCAATCACCAGAACACTGTGAATTCTAATCCCATTTTAGGCATGAAAGACAATTGGATAATTTTGGGCCAATTACTAGCAGACTGTGAATTCTAACCCTTCCTTAGACATGAAAGCTGACTAGGTGATTTTGGACAGTCACGCCCCACTTCATGTGATTTTGGACAGTCACTCCCCACTTCATGTGGGGAAAAGAGAAGGAAGGAATGTTATGTATGTTCACCACCTTGAGTTACTTATAAAATAATAAAAGCAGGGTAAAAAAAATCTAAACAGTAAAAATAAAATAATCAATCAGATTGGAATTTCCCAACACACCAAATAAAGAAGAACCTAGCCAAGGCAAACACTAACCATGTTTACCATTCTGTATAGCTGTACCCATCAGATCTTTATCTGATCTAGTTAATAAAGTTTTACGAATACAGCCAAGGAACTAAATTAAGAAGTCTCCAAAATCTTAAAGAGTTGGGGATTTGGCAATTACTATTCCTAAACCTTTTGAAGAAGTCTCTCTCCACCAAGAAAATTGTACTTTACCCATTCTAAGTAATCTGAATCAAGAACATATAAGTCTCTCCCTTTCTGGTGAGTTGATTTAAATTTAGTGTCTTTGTGCAAGGCTGCATTTATTATGTGGATAGCAATACCAAATGGTGTGATTCTTCTTGCATGTACCTATTTGAACATAAAGACAGAATCTGTATGAATTGCTGGTGTTCTATAAAGGCATTGCTATATAGGCCAACCCAGGTCCCTATGATTCTCTTTTTACAGCATTCAGTAAGGTGACCAACTTTTTTACAATGAAAAGGAGGACACAAATAAATTGAAGAAAAAAATATCGTAAATAAAAGAAACATTCATTGCAACAATAATACAGACAACTTGCATGTATAAAGTTTGCCAGCCAGGTGTTTTGGTGTGCTCAGCAGCAATTCCTATTGGCTTTCAAAAGCCAATAGCGGGAGTAGCACAGTTCATGCAAAAGTTGAAAAAAAAACCATCAAAAAAAGGTGCCAGAATGCCGTTCTGAGCGTTCTATGAGGGAAAAAAAAGCCCTGCAGATTAGTCTTCAAATATTGTAAAGGAGGACATGAAGGACACTTTTTGAGGGAGGACAGAACTTACAAAAGGAGGACTGTCCTCCCTAAAGGAGCACGGTTGGTCACCTTAGCAGACTACCTTACAACTCAACTGGTTAGATAATTCAGTAAATCATGAATAAGGGCATTGTGTGAATTTACTGAGTCAAATAGAGCATTGATCCGTCTAGTGCAATATATCTCTTTTTATGTTCATTAATCTTAAAAATATTTTAGCTGGAGGGTTAATTATTGATCTTGGAACTTCAGAAGTGTGAAGAATAGGCCATAGGCTGTTTCTTCAGAGTGCTTTGAAAGGCTTCTCTAAAACATTGCCTCAAATTATTTTCCTCACTCGGCTTTTGTAGATACCAGAGCTATTTATTATAGATCTACTTTCCTTTTAATAACAAAGCAGCCATCCAGTGAGTAAGGGATTATTCCCCCTCTCCTTTCATTTGACATATTCTTATATTAAATTAGTTCAAGAATGCAAGTAGTCTTCAACTTACAATAGTTTGTCTAGTTACATTCATAGTTACAACTCCACTGAAAAAAGTGACTTACGGCCGTTTTTCATTGCAGCATCCCCATGGTCACGTGATCAAAATTCAGATGCTTGGCAATTGACTCATATTTATAATTAATTGTTGCAGTGTCCCAGGGTCATGTGATCACCTTTTGCAACCGTCTGAGAAGCAAAGTCAATGAGGAAGCCAGATTCGCTTAACAACTATGGCAAGAAAGGTTGTAAAATGAGGCAAAACTCACTTAACAACTATTTCACTTAGCAACAGAAATTTTGGGCTCAGTTGTGGTCGTACGTTGAAGACTCTCTGTACATTCCCTTAGGAATTTTTCCTAATGCCATGTCCTGTCTTTAAATTGATCTTGATGATGTCTGAGTTGCAGTTTAAGTTTTGTCTCGAGTGGGTATGCAACAAAATCTTTGGTACTGCCTACTGGAAAACGAGATTATGATTCCAGGTGCCTCCAGATGAGATGTAGCAAAAATATTTATCTTGCTTTGTTTTCTTCCCTCACATTTTGGGGACAGTCATCCCAGCCCTTGGACAGCCTCACCTGTTTCATGACAAATCATATTTTTCATCAGAGGAATTTTATTTTCCATTGTGTTGAGCACTGTGGCAAAACAAAAGAAAGAAAACATGGGAATTTTCTGCGCATCAGTGCAAGGAAAAACATGATAAAGTGGAATGATTAAAAAAAATAGCACCAGTGTGTTTGTATGTGTGTTTGTGTGTGCATAGATGCATACACCAAAGAAATGTTTTGTATATCTTTAGTATTTTGTCCATGTGCTCTTTCTGTACTTTTTTTTTCTGTGCATCTTATTTTTTATTAGATACTTGGTACATCATTATTGAGTTAAAGGTTGAAAATCCATTAAAAAACACACTTTTTTGTGTAAATAGTTTTAGAGCTACTCTGCCCACGTAAGTACAAATAGAAGTTCAATCCACGTGGAGGCACTGAGACAGAATACAATCACACGAATAAGTGTTAAGCATGACCTCTTTTATATTGGCAACCTACAGTTAAATAAGAAGAAGTTGTTGAAAAATATTTCACTGATCATTTATTTTGGAAAGGAAACAAATAGTAGACTTGCCAGCTTAGAGGAAAGGAAAAATATTTGCCTCATTTGTTGAGTAGTAGAAGTTTATTCTGCTTCTTCTATTCGTGCCACTAAGAAATTCATGTTGTTGCTTACAATGCATAACATAAAACTTTTAAGCAAAAGTGTTGTTTTTGTACATTTGAATCCTTATAGAGACTTGTAAGAGGATAATGAGAGTTCTGGGGGGGGGGAGGAAACCCTGATAAATTAAAGTAATAGAATGCTCTTTTGGATGGAGAGCATGGCCTTGATTTAACTATCATTGAATGTTATTCATTGTTAGAAGAGAATATTGGTAGCTCAGGTTTGAACTGTGAGCTTCGTGGTTTTCTTGCAGACATTTCAGTACCAAACTTGGTAACATCATCAGTAAACAATACCCTAATCAAGGAATCACCAATGCAGACAAACAAGCTAATAATAAACAACAACCTAATCAAGAAACCCCCAAGACTATTCCCACCAGCACTGACAGGGCAAATATATAAAAATTGGCGCAAACCTGCACTCTGTTCTAGCATTGATGGGGTTGCCTAGTTTGGTAATAAAACATCTGCAAGAAAACCACAAGCTCAGAGAGCACCAAAGGCCTCACAGACATTCACTGTATTTGAAGTAAAAGATTTATTAGGAATATAGAAAAACCGCGTCTCTGTCTAAAGAACATCTCAGAGGCAACAAAGGACAATGGAGACAGAAACTGGAATTCCTTTTGCTTAATTTAGTAGGCCAAGTGAGCTGCAGATCTAGAATGGCTTATGAAGATCCTTCCTCAGCATCTATCTTTTTTTTTTTGTAATATATTTTATTGATTTTTTTTAAAAAAATCACAATAATTGGTGAACAGTGTGTTGTCTGGGTTACATTTGTAAAACAATCATTAACAATTGATTTCTATAATCCATAATCCACATAATGGTTTTAGTTGATTTCCTCTTTTCCCAAAATATCCTCTTTTGCAGACATTGAGTTAATACAATTTTTATTGTTTTGATAAATAACAATTAAATATATAAATTTTCCCAATATTCCTAAAAATAATAATCATATCAATATAATATTTCTTTTCTATCCAATCATTCTGGTTGTCTTAACATAGATCCTGTTACAGTCCTTATTTTAATTTGTTTCTCCCACCAAATTCTAGGTATTCTTACTGGTTAAGATTTTCTCAAAAATTAATTACATTTAAAAATTTAACTCTATTTTTCCATATGAACCATCTCACACTTTTACATTTCTTAAGGAATAGATAAAACAATGAAAAGAAAAGAAAGGAGAGCAAGAGTAAAGAAACATAAAAAATAACTTACTACTTAAAATATATATCCCTCCTAAGCTAATATATATTTATTTCCTAAAGTTCTTATTCTTTTTAACCATAATTAAAGATATGTTTAATCTTTAAACATTCCATATAATACATCTAGTCATCTAATCCTTTAACTCTTATTCAAAACATTTTTATCCATTATAATTTTCTTAAATTCAATCACATTTAAGTATGTAAAACATTCCTTTTATCTAAGTCATTTCAAATATTTTATTTTACTTATATGAAGAAAGAGAACAAAAAAGGGAAACAGCATACTATATTATTTAGGGAATTCATCCCTCTTAGAATGACATATGTATTCCAAAAATTTTCTATCTGTTTAACCATATTCAAACAAATGTTTCTTTTTTAAGTATTCTCTCTGGTAAGTCCCATCATCTATTTTCTTGATTTCCACTTTAGTCTTTTTTCCTTTGCCCAGTATCTTAATCAATGTATTTTGCTGAATCAAAACGTTTTTCCATATGTTTGTAAATGTTGCTGTAGATATAAAAAGTAAATCAGGTGAAGTGTCTTTGAACGGGGCTTTTGCCTTTCCACGGTTGTTGAAAATCTTTTTCTTTTTCTTTCTCTCCACTTCTCTTATCATTTCCTTTCTCTCTGATGTTCCTGACATCTCTACTGTCCATTTTATCCAATCTGTTTTCTTGTCCTCAGTTTTGTTTTGTAGTCTTAAGGTATAAGTTGTTTTTTCCAATTCTTGTGTATTTTTTTCCACTAGGATTAAATCATGTTTCCTTGTTTTGTTAAGTTCCATCTTCCCTATTGTTGTTTTCTGGGAATTTTTTTGTTGTAGAGTTAACTTAGAAATAAATTGATTTATATTGTCAAAGTTATTTTGGATTTCTTTGTGGTTTAAAATCATTGTTGTTTGAATTAGTTGCAGTATACTATATATCTTCTCCTGTGAAGTATTTATGTTTTCTTGATATGTTCTTTCTATATGTCTCTGATCCATGATGGCCAAGAATTTGAGTTTTTATCTTCCTTTCTTTTCTCTAAAATAGCTTTAGAGTCCCAATTAAATAGATATTTAGTTCAAAAAAGATTTTTTTCTGAAATTTATAATTCTCTCTTTGTCTACAGCCCAGATTATTGTCTCTTTTTTGTCACAGCTGTTCTTTGTTGTTAAAACTTTGAAGGTCATAAACACAGATTAGCTTTTCCCAGGTTTTGCCAAGTCTTATACTAAAGTCATAGCTGTCATAGTCTTCATCCATCACCAGGTGTCAGCAACTATTTGTTTTTCAATTTCCAAAATAAACAATTATCTTTAAAATGAGAGTCTTAACCATTCAAACAATTTTAGATTTATCCAGATTTAAGTTTTAAATTTCAGGTTTTATATTTATTTCACTTCCATATATTTTGATCCTCTATAAAAAGATTAATTTGTCACTTTTGTTAGTATAAGGGTGGGGTTGAAATCCCCCTCCTTCCCTTTCAAAGGTGTTTTGCTTCTTGGGGATCTTTTCCAGGAAATTAAATGTAGAATAGAAAAGAGAAGATCGAATTTCTCATCCAGTTTCAAGCAGGCTGTTCACAGTTGTGCTGGTTAGTGCTTTTGGACTTTGGTTGTTAGTAGCTTAGGCTGGTCGATGCAATATGGCCAGTCTTTCTCCTGTCAGGTTAGAAGGCTTTTCCCAATTCAAACAGAATGGCTGCCACCGTTCCAGAATCACTGGGGCACCCTTCTTTCTTTGTCGCCTCTCTGGGGCTACTTAGACCCATTTAGGGTCCCCAGGCAGGGCAAAATTAGCCATGGGGGTGTGGAGAATCTGCAAGCCCGTGACCGGTCGCTACTGCACAAAGCCGGAAGTCCCTCTCATCTATCTTTAGCTATTTGCAGCAGTGGTCAAATAGATTCACTGGGTACAAAGAGATAATGCAATCTCCAGTGGTTGTGGAAATTCATTATGCAATCCCCAATGTCACATTGTGTTTCTGTATATTCAGCATATGTTTTGGTATACCTCATTACTATGTGAATTCTATATTTGTATGACCTTGGTCTGTGAATTGAAAAGTCTTTGCTTGGGCAAAAACTGGAACAATTGGTCTAGCAGCATAGGTTGACTGATTATGGTCCATTTACCTGGCACAAATCAGATAGAAACTCCCTGTTGAGTTCTTCCATTCCATTGAATCTGAACCACTTTTTCTGCTGTGGGCTTATGCCTTCCAAGATCTCAAGAAGCCGGATCTTCTACAAAAGGGGAACAGCTGTCTCACATTAAAGATAGCAATGACTTAAGGGAAAACAAGAATTCAGAGCACCACCCTTCTTGCAAAAGGGACCTATATTTAAAGCATTGCTTCTCAACCTCGACAACTTTAAGCTTCAACTCCCAAAATTGGCTGAGGAATTCTTAAAACTGACTCCATGTAGTATACATCAGAAAACCATGATTACAAATTAAAATTACATTTATAACCAGTGTATCAGATAATGCACAAACAAATCAACCCAAAAGACCCTCAGCCTTCCCAAAATGGGCTTATCTACAGCTGAGGAAAAACCATGTTTTTCCTTGGATGGAAAGCAGTTGTTTTCTGTACCTTGATTTAGTTACTGGCAATATAGTTCCACCTAGAAAATAAAACCAAAAGTGGCTTTTATATGAATGCATGGACTGGCCTCATTCTCCAGTTTGCTTTCTCCATATGTAAAAAGATTCTACACTTATCATCTTCAGCCACCCAAACCATGCTATTTGTGGAGGCTAGGAATAGTCGAATGACACCAATTTAAGGACAGCTTAGTTTTCCCACTGGAAAGAAGATGGATAGTGGATGACTATGAGTGCTGTCAGGGCTGCCATTTAGTGACACTGTGTACTGTCTGTTTCTGGCAGCCTGCAATAGAAATGGGGGAGGCAGCTGTGGGGAAGGACAAGAGGGAGGATTCCTCATGGGTGACCATGAGGAAACAAACCAAGCCTCACACCATTCTGTGAGAATCGCTGGCGGTTCCAAGGTCAAAAAAGGAATGCAGCCAGCTGTGAAGACAGAGACCGTTTCCCAAAACAATTTGTTAATACCTAATTACACACGTCTTGATAACTGGGGGGGGAGGGGGACAAGGCATATACTTTGGCCATAAAAACCTCAGATCCAGCTTTGCTTCTTTTGTAACCACTTGGCTTTAGTAAAGTATACCTTTGGCTAACCATGGGCCTGAGAGTCTTTCTTTTGAGAGTGAAGATTCGTTCTCCGAGCTTGTGGGTTGGTTTCTGAACATGTCATCACCAGGCTAGGCAACATTTTCATCAGAGTTTAGGAGTTAGGGTGCAGTACTGCAGGCCACTTTAGCTGACTGTGTTCAGCAGGTCAGCGGTTCAAATCTCACCGGCTCAAGGTTGACTCAGCCTTCCATCCTTCCGGGGTAGGTAAAATGAGGACCCAGATTTTTGGGGGCAATGTAAATATATATATATATATATACATTGCTTACTGGTGTACACCGCTTAGAGAGTGCTTGCACTTAGAGCGGTATATAAGTCTCATAAAAATAAAAAAAATTAAAAAAAATAAACTCCGCTGAAGATGTTCTTTGGCCTGGTGACGAAATGTTCGGAAACCAACCCACAAGCTCGGAGAGCGAATCTTCACCCTCATCCTACACCCAGGCTACAGATATTCACCACTATTGCAGAGTCTTTCTTTTCTAACTGACCAACTTGAGACAGCTGACAGGGGCACCATTGGAAATCTGAAAGACCAGACTGGGGGACTGATTGTCAAAAAAAGTTGGAAATTACCAATCAATCAGTTTTCCCATAAACACCTTTTATCTCATGCAGTGTTACCTGTGTACTAACTTTCTCTAGAAAGGAAAATAAGAAGCAAAAGTTATCTTTTCTCCCAACCTTTTGTAGGATAATCATGTGAATAAAATAACTCTTCTTCCTGCCCTTTAGCCAAAGAGCAAAAAGGAGCAATATATGCAAATTGTTTGCTGAAAGCTGGAGAAGAAAAATAATAAAGATAAGTAAAAGTGAAAGAAATTTGGTCTCCTGTCCATCAGATCGTTTAATCACGATAACTTGTTAAAAGGAACTGTGACTTAGCCAGAACTGCCTTATTAGGTTTGAACAGTGGCTTAATTAATGACACCTGTCTAGAGAGTTTAGTATTAGATCTCTAAAACATTGAAGAAAAGGATCTCAGTGGCATCCCTTTTCAGCTCTTAAAATAGTCTTCTGTGAAGAAGACAAGGCTGAATAATGCATAGGCAACATCAAGGAACGGTTGCTGGAATTGAGTATGTCTAGTTTAACGAAGAGAAGGACAAGGGGGGACAGGATAGCAGTGTTCCAATATCTCAGGGGCTGCCACAAAAAAGAGGGAGTCAAGCTATTTTCCAAAACACCTGAAGGCAGGACAAGAAGCAATGGATGGAAACTAACCAAGGAGAGAAGCAAAAAAATGGCGGACTGCGTTGTTTGGCGACCCCCGTGAAATGGTCGTTCAACCCCAAATGGGGTCCCGACCCACAGGTTGAGAACCACTGCTCTACTCAGTTCCAGAATGGACAAAAGATACTAGCAGATAAATAGAGGTTTGTGTGTGGGGGGGGGGATTAGGACAACGACCTGGCCAGGCAGACTTACACTTTACAGTAAAGCCTAAGGCTCAGCTCACATGATATACTTAACCAGGACAGCTAAAGACCCATTTAAATAGCATGCTAAGTCTGATTAATCTTAAGCTTGGTTGGTTGGGTTTGTGGTTTAATATATTAAGATAGTCCTTGACATATGACTGTAATGGTGCCTGCCCATTATGGTTGAAGTCCTGATGGCCGTAAAGCAGGTCACCCATGTGACTGACCAGATTTAACAAAACAGCCTTAAATGCAGGCAGGGTTGTCTAGTGCCCTAAATGTGGACAGATGACCATGGAGCAGGTGGCCATCAGAACCGGGTTGTAAGAACTCCTGAGGAGGTCTGGCATAACTTCGCTAAACAACCAGTCATAAGTTGAGGACTACCTATTTGTGAGGTCAGTTCTTTTGGTTAAGGTATGATTCAACTCAATATATAAAACTAGGAAATGAGCTACTTAACAAGTAAGTTAAGAGTGTTGGGTCAGCCCCGCCTATATGTTTAGGGCATCTTACCAAGCTACATATAATTTGCCTAGAACTTTTGGCTTGGCTGTCTCTACCATTATACAGAACGAGAGGGTTACCCAAGGCAGCAAATGCTGAGAAGCAGCAACAGAGGCTTTATAAAGTCTCCATTGCTGCTGTTTATAAAGGCCTTATAAAGCCTTAGTAAGACCACACCTAGAATACTGCATCCAGTTTTGGTCACCATGTTATAAAAAAGATGTAGAGACTCTGGAAAGAGTGCAAAAAACAGCAACAAAACTGATTAGGGAGCAGGAGATGAAAACATATGAAGAATGGTTGCAGGAATTGGGTATGTCTACTAAAAAGAAAGACTAGGGGTGACATGATAGTAGTGTTCCAATATTTGAAGGGCTGCCCTAAAGAAGAGGAGGTCAACCTATATTCCAAAGTACCTGAAGGCAGGACAAGAAACAATGGATAGAAACTAATCAAGGAGAGAAGCAACCTAGAACTAAAAAGAAATTTCCTGGCAGTGAGAACAAATAACCAGTGGAATGGCTTCCCTTCAGAAGTTAGGATGCCCCATCACTGGAGGTTAAGAAGAGTCTGGACAGCCAGTTGTCTGGAATGCTTTAAGGTCTCCTGCTTGAGCAGGGGGTTGGATTAGAAGACCTCAAAGATCCCTTCCAACTCTGTTATTCTGCTATTCAGAGTTTTAGAGGAACAACTGTGTGGCATGTGGCCTCTTTATATTCTTTAAATTGAGCTGATGCCTTCAAGCATAATTCACAATGCAATGCCATGCCCAGAATTAAACACACACACACACACACACACACACACACACCTGCCTCTCCAGTTATAATTTGTGTGTGGCACGAATGAGGGAGCCATCTTTTTCTTTGCTTCAAGCCAAAAGCATTTTGGCCTGTTGTCTCGTTCAATGTTAAAAGTACTAATTTGATGAATCACTTGTCTGCATCAGAGTAAGGAGTTTATCAGGCAAATGAGAAAGTATTTACTATCATGCTTTCTAATAACTATTCCTTGCTTGATCGCTTACCCATTAGAGGAACATGGGCATAAAAATCAATGCATTACTCTTTTTGAGAGGATGCAAATTGCCTTAGCTCTTACCTGATCCTTGCTTAATCATGATTGCCCTTCTTTTGAACAAAATCCCTTCCTGTGACAATGACATACAGTATTTACAGATTTTCTGTTTGTGTAGAGCTTCCATTCTGTCCGATAATGGCTTATTACAGCTGTTCTGTTACTGGTCATTACCTGCAGTGATTTTCTGCATTAATTTCCAACTGTTTAGGGTATGCCACTCAATAACCTGAGGCATAGATGAATGATATTTTTCTATCAATGGAGTCGGAACTATATTCATGCTTGAGGGACATTCCAAGTAAATCTTGTAAAATTAGTTAGAAATTAGTTAGAAATTAGTTAGGGTTGCATTAAAGTCCATTTGCTTTTTCACTTGCCTGGTTGTCACCAAGCATGACATTTTCAGAACAGCTGCTGCAAAAAGACTATCCTGAAAGCTTTTGACAGCTCAAAGTGACAGGAACTATCACTTCATGACAGGTGTACACAGCGGCATCATGTGTGCAAAGTTGGGAAGCAGATAAAAAAGGGTGAGGCTAGCGTTGTCAAGTTGCAATGTTGTTTATGTCAGCTTGACACATCCGGGGTCTCAGTAGGAACTGTCAACAATCTGGTGACCAAACATTATAGTTAGATGTTGGGAACCACATTATACACATACAAAGGCCTAAGTTGTTGAAAAGGAATATTGGAGGACTTTGTTGATTTTTTTTTTACTTATAAACTGGCTTTCTTGTACTAATATTTTTGCTGTTGTTTTGTAAATAGACCAACTGCTTCTGTACAGGAGACAAATTCCTTGTGTATCTAACCACATTTGGCCAAATAAAGCTATTCTACTCCATTCCATTCCATTCTAATGCGAACATTGTTTAATAGGAATAAAGACGGTGTTCCAAGTTCCCAAAAGCAACCTTAAAATTGCAGTGAGTTTGTCCCTGCTTTGTATGATTCCTGAATTTCTTTGAGCTGGATTGTTCCCAGTTATACCCAGATTAAACTCTTCTTGAAATTAAAGGTTGGGTTTCGAGCTATTAATATAATTATAAACCTGGAATAGGAAGTCCTTCCAATGAGTCTATATTAAGGAAGCAAAGAACCAAGAAACAAAAATGACATTTACTTATGAGCTCAAATAAAACAGCCTGACTTAGAATGTTCTGTCAGGACATTTTTGAGATATGTTGAACACATGTTTTACGTGTTCCATTATAGGAATAACTAGGATTAAATCAGTGGTTCTCAACCTTTTTAATGCCGCAACCTCCAACTGGTCGTAAGTCAAGGACTACTCAACCGGTCGTAAGTTGAGGACTACTCAACTGGTGCAGCACTGTTTGCAGAATGGGACTTTTGGCGGGCTCAGCAGGGCAGAGACAGCCTGGACAATTCCTATTGGCTTTTGAAAGCCAATAGAATTAGACTCTATTCAAGAGAGTCTATTCTATTGGCTTTCAAAAGCCAATAGAATAAAAGGGAGTAGCACAGCTAAGGAAAAGGGGGAAAAAATGGCAGACTGCGTTGTTTGGCGACCCCCGTGAAATGGTCGTTCGACCCCAAATGGGGTCCTGACCCACAGGTTGAGAACCACTGGATTAAATAAAACCCTTACTTAAGGTTAGAAAAAAAAAGGTGGAGGACTTTGGACATTGTCAGAGCTTCAGAAAAATATGTCCTAGTAAACAACGGAAGCAACTATTAAGCACACACTTGTGCCAGCATCTACAACAGAACTGAATTTAGCAAAGAAGTGACAGCTGTGGATTCATTTCAACACAGTCCGTAAACAATGTAACAAGAGCAAGGCTTGACTTGGCTAAGTGTTGGTTTGTGATTTATTCTTAATCCAATTATACAGCTAATCAAATTATCTGCAGAGAAAGCAACTATCAGCTAACTCAAAATCACCCTTCTGCAGTTGGGAATCTGAAAAAGAAAGCAGTGTCCATTACTGCATTATCATTAGAATAAACCATCAATTTAATGGATGTCAGTTTAGCAGATTTGGAATGCAATGAATACAGTTTGTCTATACTTCTCTGGAGTAAATGTAAATGTTGGTCATTTTACATGGGTAAGATACTATTCTTCCACTAGTCTATTAGATCAAGGGTTACTTGTACATTGTAATTCACGAAGTCAACCTCTATAAGACAAAAAAAATAAACAAACCCAAGAAGTTAATTTACCTACCACACAGGCAGCAGATTTTTTCTTATGCCTTTATGCTTCTTTGCCTGCCTGCCTTCCTGCCTGCATTATTTATTTATTTGTTGCCTTTATCTTAACTCCTAGTAATCAGATGAACAAGTCCATGCAATTTTCTTGGGAACATTTTCAGCAGGGATTTGTCATAGCCTTCTTCCTAAGGCTGAGAAGCCCAAAGTTATCCAACTAACGTGGTTTTGGAGGTTCTCAGTCACCCAGGTCACAGTTGTCCCAAAGGTGCTTTTTCAAAAAGGCATCTGGACTTTCTTTGTTTTTCCTTGAAGACGTTTCGCTTCTCATCCAAGAAGCTTTATCAGAACTGATGATCAGGAAAAATAAGTTAAACTAGAAGATTGGGAGAAACCTGTTGGACACCGGAGAGCTAGTTTGAAAGGCATTGTTTTAAAAAGTTGTCTTTTGAAAAAGCACCTTTAGAACATGCAACTGTCTTCATGGCTAAGGAAGGTCTAGACCAGGGGTCTTCAAACGTGGTCCTTTTATGACTTGTGGACTTCTTCAAACGTGGCCCTTTTATGACTTATGGACTTCAACTTGCTTGGCTGAGGAATTCTGGGAGTTGAAGTCCACAAGTCATAAAAGGGCCACATTTGAAGACCCCCATCTAGAAACAACTCTCTTGACTGACATGCCTTTACAACATTAAAATAATGCCTCTAAAACTAGCTCTTCTGTGTCCAAAATGTTTCTCCCAATCTTCCAGTTTAAATTACTTTTCCTAATCATTCCCACAACCCATTCATTGAGTTCCACTCAATGGCTGCAGAAATGTGTCTCCACTTATCTCTAGTTGTCTGGCTGAAAAATAAATACCACGTAAATTGCAGGATGGCACAACACTCAAGAACATGTAGGAAAAAAAAATCATCTTTGTTTTATCCTGAGCTTGGGTCAAAATGGCAACTTCTGTTCCATATTTGAGATAAAGCAGAGGATCGTATGGGTTTTGTCTCAAGCTTGGTACAGGTAAGCAACTATTTTGAAATTGGGGCACTGTGCACACTTCCTTCAGATATGCAGAGGGGAAACTTTGATTGACAAGAGAGCTATTTCAGGCAAGGGTGTGGAGGACAGAAGGAGCACATAGAACAGCTAGCTAGATCTTACTTGTTGAAGTATATAACCTGCCTGCAAGTTGGTGTAACATCTGAGTTAACATAGCAATGCAAAACCTCAAGCACTTTCTGTAGTCAGGCATATAATTTACTTGGACTTCAGTAAGGCATTTGACAAAGTAGACCACAACCTACTACTTGAGAAGATAGAAAAATGCGGGTTAGACAGCATCACCACCAGATGGATCCGTAGCTGGCTGACCGGCTGTACTCAGCGTGTGGTCCTCAATGGAACTGCATCTACATGGAGGGAAGTGTGAAGTGGGGTGCCCCAGGGCTCTGTTCTGGGCCCAGTGCTCTTCAACATCTTCATCAATGATCTGGACAAGGGGATAGATGGGGAACTCATCAAATTTGCAGACGACACCAAGCTGGCAGGAATAGGCAACACTCCAGAAGACAGGCTTAGGATACAGGAGGATCTGGACAGACTTGAACACTGGGCGCTATCTAACAAAATGAAATTCAATGGTGAAAAAAGTAAGGTTCTACATTTAGGCAAAAAAAAAACACCAAATGTACAGATATAGTATAGGGGGTACCTTGCTGTGAGAGGGATCTCGGAGTCCTAGTGGACAATCATTTAAATATGAGCCAGCAGTGTGCTGCAGCTGCCAAAAAAGCCAACACAGTGCTAGGCTGCATTAACAGAGGGATAGAATCAAGATCACGTGAAGTATTAATACCACTTTACAATGCCTTGGTAAGGCCACACTTGGAATACTGCATCCAGTTTTGGTCACCACGATGTAAAAAAGATGTTGAGACTCTAGAAAGAGTACAGAGAAGAGCAACAAAGATGATTAGGGGACTGGAGGCGAAAACATATAAGGAACGGTTGCTGGAATTGGGTATGCCTAGTTTAACGAAGAGAAGGACGAGGGGGGGCATGATAGCAGTGTTCCAATATCTCAGGGGCTGCTACAAAGAAGAGGGAGTCAAGCTATTTTCCAAAGCGCCTGAAGGCAGGACAAGAAGCAACGGGTGGAAACTAACCAAAGAGAGAAGCAGCCTAGATCTAAGGAGAAACTTCCTGACAGATAGAACAATTAACCAGTGGAACAACCTGCCTCCAGAAGTGGTGAATGCGCCAACACTAGAAGTTTTTAAGAAGAGACTGGACAGCCATTTGTCCAAAATGGTATAGAGTTTCCTGCCTGAGCAGGGTGTTGGACTAGATGACCTCCAAGGTCCCTTCCAACTTTATCATCATTATTATTATATACTACGTACCTGGGGCAAGCTTTGGGTAAGGTAATTATGGAAGTTCGTGCTTCCATTATAATTCAGAAGTTGGAAGGAATATTCAGCACACATTTAATGTGGTTAACCTTCTTTGTGGTTCATAATACATACAGAATCACCCAAAATAATCCACTAAGCTTAACATATTGTATAAATGCAAACACCAGCTCTTTCTCTAACCTTGTTAAGTATGTTGTGTGCTTTTCTAGACATGTTTCTTTCACACCTATGTTTTTAGATTCAGCTTTATTTTTAATTCTTGGCTGCCTAGTTGTGACTAAGACCTTGCTTATGAGTAGAACTGTAATGGAATATTTGCCAGAACAATGTCTACTCAATAGTGTTCGGCTTGTTTCTGTATTGCTGGTTATTATGCTTTGACACTTTTCACTTTTGATTGGTCTCCTGCTAATTGCTACACCCCAGATTGACTCATGCTAGTCTCCTTTTCCAAGTCTTTCTTCCTTTGATTCAACTTGTACTACCTAGATAGTCAGTTAGTATTATCCGTGGAGTAACTCTGACAATTCTAAATGACTGCTTCTATATTGTTAAGGCTATGAGAAAGTTGTTGTACTATTGTGTCCTTACGCTTTGGCACGTAAATTATGTCCTCAGCTCAGGAGAGGTGTAGGTTGTGGGGATGGAAGAATTGTAAGTTAAAATGTTGAAATCTGGTGCTCTTCAAATCTACTTTGCACCTCACATTTTCTAAAATGATGACTGCAAAAATGAATCGGCATGTTAAAGCATGTTCGAACTATAAAATTGTGGCACCAATAGCAATAGATTGCAGGGTTTGCATTACAAAGGCTATTGTAGGAGTTCCAGATCTGGAAATTATTTAAAAGAAAAAAAGAAAAAAAAAGACAAACCAATAGTTGGCAGCAAAGAGAAACAATAAGTTCTAATTCAGTGATGGCAAACCTTTTAGAAACCGAGTGTCCAAAAACTGCACCACCCCTGCCTGCCCCAGAACCCTCCACTCTGCCCCTCTCCGCCTGCCTGCAGGGCCACCCACCACCTGCATGGCCCACTGCAGATCACCTAGGCAGCCCTGCAGTGCCAAGGTGGCCACATTCTTCACCCGCACCCCGCAGCATCATCTGCGTGTGATGGGGCGCAAGGGTGGAGTCTTGTCCCCACTGCCCAGCTGCCATGTCCTTGGCTGCACTGCTCCACGTGGGCTGTGTCCAGGGGTGAATCTCCTCCTGGGGGGTGCTGGTGAGGGGGCTGCGGGGGGGAGGCAGGGCTGGGGCAACGGTGCATGTGCCCACAGAGAGGGCTTTGAGTGCCGCCTCTGGCACGCATGCCATAGGTTCGCCACCCCTGTTCTAATTCTTTGTTGCCTTCAAGTGGTGATCTAGAGTTTTGCAGTCCAGATTTAATAGTCTAACACAGGGGTGTCAAACTCACAACGTCACGTGACGTGTCGTGACGTATTGCAACTTTTTTTCCATTGCCAGCAATGAGGTGGGTGCGGTTTCGGCATGACGCATCCGGCCCATGGGCCAGCAGTTTGACGCCCCTGGTCTAACACTACAGTAAATACCTGATTATTATTCATAGTTCCTTTAGATCTCTCTTACTGCATATAATGAAGGTAACCATAATTTCTGAAAGCCTATGCCATTGTAAAGCTATTAACTTTCAATCTGTCACAAGCTTAATTTACCATGGAAGTCTCCATATTTTCATGGAGACAATTACTGTGAAATGAAAATTGGTATTTTCATTTGATATATGATGCCTGCAACTATCAGTGAGTAAGTAAGCTGTCCATATAATGTCCCCTTATGGCTTTTTTAAAATCAGGAGACGGGGAAAAGACAGAGAAAGGAAAGGAGGCAATTGATAAGATAGCACTGGGTGGGAAGCAGAGAGGGGGAACATTGTCTTTTTCTTACTCATCCATTGCTGAGAACTGATGTAAATCAGACTTTTACTTGTGTTTCTCATCGTAAGACAGCTGCAAAGGAGGGGAAGAGCAGAAAGAGAAGGAATACTTGTCTGATGTTTAATCAGTTCCTCAGAGAACAAAGGAATGACATATTTCAACTATTTGAGAAAACTGTGGCTTGCACAAAGCAGCCCACTTATATTTTAGCCAGTGCAAAATCTCTTAAATCAGTGGTTCTCAACCTGTGGGTCGGGACCACATTTGGGGTCGAACAACCATTTCACGGGTGTCACCAAACAACACAGTCCACCATTTTTTTCCCCTTTTCCTTAGCTGTGCTACTCCCTTTTATTCTATTGGTTTTTGAAAGCCAATAGAATAGACTCTCTTGAATAGAGTCTAATTCTATTGGCTTTCAAAAGCCAATAGGAATTGTCCAGGCTGTCTCTGCCCTGCTGAGCCCGCCAAAAGTCCCATTCTGCAAACGGTGCTGCACCAGTTGAGTAGTCCTCGACTTACGACCGGTTGAGTAGTCCTCAACTTACGACCGGTTGGGGGGTCGCGGCATTAAAAAGGTTGAGAACCACTGTCTTAAATGAAACACTAGCACCAAGATATTCTGCTTCGGCACTTGTCTACTCAGATTTTGTTTTTGAGAAAATGACATAATAAAAGCAATTTATATATATATTCAAGCTCCTTCCCAAAATTTTAGAAAACCAAATCTTTATTCCCTGGCATTATAATTTTGTCCTCAAGTATTTTCAGATGTTAAGAGTGGTCCTCAGCTGCCATAGATATGCCAACTATTGCTCTACAGATACAGACCCTTAGTAACATTAATCATGGTGCTTGTCAAAGACACCGAGACTGTATTCTGATGTATCTATAAAAAAGGTTGAACTTAGATCATTAGAACTGAATTTAGAGAATACTTTTTTGAACATTAATCAAAGTGACAGATGGCTTACAGAACAGCAGGTTAGACAGAAGGAGCAGCTAGTTGTAATTAAGGACTAATGCTACTTCAACATAGGACAAAGGGCTCTATGTGTCTGAAAATAGGTTAGGCACAGCTGTTACTATGAGATGATTATAAAGTAGATTGTTGTGGAGATAATTTGGTATTAAACCAGCTTCATTTACGGAGGAGAAATATAATTTTCCAGATTTCACAAAATCTTTTAGCAGTATTACCTGTATTCAACGAAACAGAATTGCGTGTCTTCTGAGAGAGTATTCTTACTTTTAATTTTGAAGTGGAAAGGTTCAAAAATTCTCCAGAAGCAAGACACCTAAGAAGATGGGAGGGGAAAATCTAATGAAAAAATGATGATACATTGTTTTGTAAAGCTCTCTTGGCACTGAAAGTCTAGGTAGAATGGAATGATCTGTAAGAGGAATTGGCTTTTAGGTAGAATCCTGAATAAGAGCAGAGCACACGCTGAAAGAAGAATTTCAGCACCATAGACAGCTCATATTCATTTTTAGGACGTTTATGGCTTACTCTAGCCTTTAGGTGTATTGAACTCCATTATCTTTAGCCAGTATCTTTATAGATGATCTTAAGAAGGTTCATAATACAAGTTCTGTTCAACATCATAAATATTTTAGAAAAAGAATGCTAGTGGCCGTCCCTCTCAATATGTAATGAGAACAATCTCCCTAACTTTCATTGAGGGAAAGTCTAGGATCACTTGCTACCTTCTGAAATATATTTTGTCAGCATATATTGAAAGATAATAGGGATATAACAGATTTTTATTGAACTTGGGTGTCCTCCTGGACTCACAGCTAAATTTGGAACAACATCTATCGGCTGTGGCCAGGGGGACCTTTGCCCAGGTTCGCCTGGTGCACCAGTTGCGGCCTTATTTGGACCGGGAGGCTTTACTCACGGTCACTCATGCCCTTGTCACCTCAAGACTGGATTACTGTAACACGCTTTACATGGGGCTACCTTTGAAGAGCATTCAGAGGCTGCAGTTGGTTCAGAATGCAGCCGCGAGAGCAATTGTGGGCATGCCAAGGTACGCCCATGTGTCACCTATCCTCCGCGAGCTGCACTGGCTTCCTGTGGGTCTCCGGACACAATTCAAGGTGTTGGTTATCACCTTTAAAGCCCTTCATGGCATAGGACCAGGTTACTTACAGGACCGCATACTGACGCACAGTTCCCGGAGACCGGTGAGGTCCCATAGATTGGGCCTCCTTCAGGTCCCGTCGGCCAGACAATGTTGGCTGGCGGGCCCTCGGGGAAGGGCCTTTTCTGTGGTGGCTCCGACCTGGTGGAATCAACTTCCCCCCGAGGTTCGAACTACTCCCACCCTGCTGGCCTTTAAGAAAGCTGTTAAAACTCTCCTGTTCCAGCAGGCCTGGGGCTGATGTCCCCGGGGGAGGGGGTGGGATATGATCGGACACGCTGTATGATTGTATTATTTTATTGTTTTATTGTTAGATTATTGTTTTAATTTTGTACACCACCCTGAGTCCCTTGGGATTGGGCGGCATATAAATAAAATTAAATAAATAGATAAACTGAATTCCAAGACTATACTGAAAATCCAATTATAAGCAAAATAAGAGTAATGTTCTTCCTATGTAAACATGTAATGTCCAGGACAATCTGTACAAGACGATTCTGTTGGTCTTTCACTGCAGTGTTTAATAGTCCCATTTTCTCAACAGTGTTCCTCATCTGTTTGCCATCACTGGCTAATGGCCCTATGGGACTCCATAGACAAAATTATGGAATTAAAGCTGCTATTTTACTCTCCTTAGGACACTATTATTAGAATAAAAATTTACAAATACAGAATGAATTGTATTCATGTGTTCATATCAGGGAGGACTAGTTTAATGAAGAAAAGGACAAGGGGGGACAGGATAGCAGTGTTTCAATATCTCAGGGGCTGCCACAAAGAAGAGGGAGTCAAGCTATTCTCCAAAGTACCTGAAGGCAGGACAGGAAGCAACGGATGGAAACTAATCAAGGTGAGAAGCAACCTAGAACTAAGAAGAAATTTTCTGACAGAACAGTTAATCAGTGGAACAACTTGCCTCCACAAGTTATGAATGCTCCAACACTTAAAGAGATTGGACAACTATTTGTCTGAAATGGTATAGGGTTTGCTGCCTGAGCAAACCCTACAAGACCTCCAAGGTCCCTTCCAACTCTTCTCTTCTCTTCTCTTCTCTTCTCTTCTCACTATTCTATTCTATTATAACTATTCTATTCTATTCTATTCTATTCTGTTCTGTTCTGTTCTGTTCCGTTCTATTCTATAATCTGTTCTTTTCTGTTCTATTCCATTCTATTCAATGCTGCTTGGGTTAGCTTTGCAGCCAGATACCCATATATCCCTTCCTGTATTTATATAGTTGTTTTCCATTCTGATTACTGGACAAGAATTGCTATCATCACTGTGAAGATTTCAGCCTCCTATAAGTTGATGTAACTATTAGAATAAAATAAAATAAAAAGGCATTTATACTTTCACTACCCCACTGTATGACTTGGTACCACCATTATATACACATATTGTAGTCCTTGACTTATAACTATAATTGAGCAGTTGTAAGTCCTGCCAGTTGTTAAACAGATCATCATGTGAGCAACCTAATTTTACAACATTTTTTTGTGGCGGTTCTTCAGCAAATGCTGCGGTTGTAAAGCAAACGCCCTGGCCTTAAAGCAAATGCCACAATTGTAAAGTGACTGCCGCAGTCATTTGGCAACCCACTGTCTCCTTTTTTGCCTACAGCGTAGTCCTCGACTTGCAACTATTTCTTAGTGACCATTCGAAGTTACAATGGCACTGGAAAAAATAACTGATGACCATTCTTTCACACTTACAAGTGTTGCATCCCCGTGGTCACATGATCAAAATTCAGACGCTTGGCAAGTGGCATGTACTTATGACAATTGCAGTGTCCCGGGGTCATGTGATCTGCTTTTGTGATCTTTTGACAAGCAAAGTCAATAGGGAAGCCAGATTCACTTGACAACCGGGTTACTAACAACTGCAGTGATTCGCTTAACAGATGTGTCGAGGAAGGTTGTAAAAATGGGGGCAAAGCTCACTTAACTGCCCTGCTTATCAACAGATACTTTGGATTCAAACAGGACTATCTCTACTTGGTTTGTTTTCCTGCAGTTTAGTGTGCTACGTAGATCCAGCAAGCAAATTAGTTTATGGCTCTGTGGGAATGCAGAAAATGGATTAACTCAGTAAATCAGATTAAGCTTGCTGTACGGCCGTATGTCCCAATGTCCAGCAGCCAGAGGAACTTGGGAGACGGTTCTATTACCCCAAAAAATATTGAATTAGCAAGTTCAAAGTGTCCCCAGACATATCAAGGGAGATGAAACACTCAGCCTTCCCCATGGAAAATGTGGCTTTGACCTTGAGCGCTTGAATGTTCTTTAAAAAAAAGCACCTGCACAATTGATAATGAGCTCCAGCACAGAGAAGCTGCACTGAGCTGGGTGCCCAGAGACCCAATTAGTTTCCAAAGCAATTGAAGAACAGGAACAACCAAAGATAATCTTGCCAAAAGAAAAATGTAAACAACTCTAAAAGCAATGGCTCAAAAAAAACCCCCCACAAATCCTCTGGTTCCCCCCCCCATGTGTCAACACTGCTAACATCGGATGTTCTTGCTTAGACAACAGATGGAAATGTAGCCATCTTTTCTCTATTGCTTTTAGAGTTTGTTGATGCTGGGAGGGGGAATGTGGATGAGAGTCTAGCTAATCATAACAATAATAACACAGCCATGGGAACCCAAGGTCATTGGGCCCAGAGTTGATAGAAATTTGGTGGACAGGAGGGATGGGGAGAATGCCCCCCTTCAAGTTAATTGGGGAATGTGATTTATGACTGTTAATCGGAGGAGGGAATTGTGCTTTCTTACTTTATATCCAGGGTAGGGGAATTTAGTTTTTGGTTTCGACTATGTAGTACCGATATTTTGTTTCTCAAATAAAGGTTTCTTTAAGGAAAACAATGCCTTGAAGTTCTTTTGAAGAGATTAATCTGTTGGAACCATGACACTATGACAAACGTTAAGCCTTTTGAACTTGACAAGGTTAATGACAAATAACGCAGGTGTCTTTGCCATTGTGGTGTCCTGCAAGCTTGTTGAAAGTCTCAGAATGTCCAAGGTGCCCATGGGTAGAGAGGATAAACTACAAAAGATGGTCCCCCATCCAACTGAAGTTTATACTGCAGCTCAGAAGACAGGTAGCTGGAATATGTATCATTCTCTTCAATTATTTAGAAAGAAAGATATGGATTAGATCAGGAGTGTCTGATGTTGGCAACTTTATGACTTGTGGACTTCAACTTCCAGAATTCCCCAGCCAGCATGGCTGGCTGGGGACTTCTGGGAGTTAAAGTTCACAGATCTTAGAGTTTCCAAGGTCGGACACTCCTGAATTAGATGATCACCTTGTCATTCAGTTAATAAAGGATATTTGTTTATTGGTTCTTTGGCAAGTGTTACAATAATTATTATTCACACAACTGTCTACATAATCCAGGCTGACCCAAGATTAAAAATCAAAACACTTTAAGTTGTAGTTACAGTTTTGGGGTGTAGATTGTATTGCTTTTTTCCAAATCCTTACAGGTAGTCCTTGACTTATAAACATTCATTTAATGAACATTCAAAGTTACAAAGCACTAAAAAAAAGTATGCACAACTTGTCTTTGCCCTTAACCACCATCGTAGCATCCTCACGATCATGCAAACAAAATGTGGGTGCTTAGAAACGAACATTTCTTTACGACAGTTATAGTGTCCCTGGATCATGTGTGACCTTCTCAACCACTTCCAACATTTATGACCTTCTCAACCAGCTTCCAACAAAGCAAAGTCAATGGGAAACCACATTCACTTAACAACCATGTGATCCATTTAACAAATAACATGATTCATTTCACTGTGACAAAGAAAGGTCATAAAATCATAAAATGAGAATGAGGTTGGTCTAGTCTAGTGCAAGGGTAGGCAACCTTGGCAACCTTGGCTGGCTCAGGAATTCTGGGAGTTGAAGTCCACAAGTCATAAAAGAGCCAAGGTTGCCTATCCTTGGTCTAATGATTAAGGCACCGGACTAGAAAGCAAAAAAAAAGTCTCACTTTCTCGGTCCCATCAGATAGCAATAGCACTTAGATTTATATACCACTTCACAGTGCTTTACAGCCCTTTCTAAGCGAGTCAGCATATAGCCCCCAACAACCTGGGTCCTCAGTTTAACAACCTTGGAAGGATGGAAGGCTGAATCAATCTTTTGCTGGTCAGGATCAAACTCCTGGCAGTGGGCAGAGTTAGCCTGCAATACTGTATTCTAACTACTGCACCACCACAGCTCTCCCAAAAGATGGAACACTTCCCAGACTAGACTTGCATAATGTCTTTCCTGCCAGATCTGAAGGGAGAGGTAGTCCCTCAAATAATCTGTCTCTGTGCCACATAGAGCTTTCAAGGTCAAAAACACCTTGAATTGGACCCAGAAGCGAATGAGTAATCAATACAGCTCACAAAGCAGGGATGTGCCATATGCTCACTTAGGGGCACACATAACTGCCCATGCCACCTCATTTTGCACCAGTTGAAACTCCTGGATTCTCTTCAAGGGCAGCCCCATGTAGAGAGCAATACTATAGTCCAGGGGTAGGCAACCTTGGCTCTTTTATGACTCGTGGACTTCAACTCCCAGAATTCCTGAGCCAGCATAGAGTCATAAAAGAGCCAAGATTGCCTACCCCTGCTATAATCCATAAGGGAAGTAATAGGGTCATGCATAACTATGAGCACAGCTTCCTAATCTAGGAACAGGTGCATTACTTTGTGACGGAAAATTCCTATCCTCGTTGCCATCATAAGTCAAGGACTACCTGTAATAGGAACAATGTACTACTTTCCTAGGGATCTTTCTGAGTGCATTTTCAGAAAGCTAAAGCCACTAATTAAAAAAAATAATTAAAATGAGCGAAAATGGTCTGTGCTGATTAGGGGAAAAAAAAAACCACCTGAATTCTGTCAGTTGGTAATACAGTACAAAGAAATGATTAAAAATTCATGTTCAGAGTGTAGGAGGGTTCTATAGTTGTTTTATTCCTTTTTTATACATATAAAAAAGGTGTAGGTGGATTGAACTGTTAAACCAATATATTCTTCGGGCAGAACTTTCCACTGTTAAAATGATGACAACTTTGACTAATGAGATTAGAATATGCAGAAGACTGAAAAATCTCTGCACACAAGAATATAACATACAGTAGGAGGAAAATATGTGTCGCCAGTTGGAACATAAAATCCACTTTTGTTTCAGAAAGGACAAAGGGCAGCAAAGTAGACCATGAAGTTTATTTAAACTCCCTCTCCATTTACTAGAGGTCATAAAGATACAAATTGACTTGAAACGGTTTTGTTTCTCTCTCTGCTGCTTGGTTCTTGTAAAATGTAGGGCAGACATGTCAAACACAAGGCCCGGGGGCCGGATGTGGCCCGCGAACTGGTTTCATGTGGCCCACGAAGCCATCCTGGAAGCAATGAGGGAATGGCCTCCACTGTCTTGGCCCTGGCCCAGGCCAGCCGGGAGCCAATGTACAATTTTTTGGTGACCATCTATGCTGAAACGCATTCAGTCTTAGCTCCACAAGGCTGTCTGGAAACAGCGATGAACCAACCCCTGCTGTGTCGGCCCCGCCCCCCTGGGTGCATGCTGGGAAGGTGTCACCCTTTGTGAGGAGTAAAGAAATGGACCATGCCTTGGCGCTTGCCCCAGTCCCACCCCGTTCTGAAAAATGGAGAGGGAGGATAAGGATCTTTAACCATCAGGTCCCAGCCATCTGTCAAACTATACCCCCCAGAGTTCCTTGGGGGAAACCATAACATATGGCCATAACCCTGCAATTAAGTCATAAAATGCAGATGTGTTCTTTGAATCTTGTACAGCCTAAAGCAATGGTTCTTAACCTTTTTGAATGAATCGCCCCCTTGAGCCAATGAGGAAGTTGTCATCGCCCCCCTCCCCCAACATAACCTCTCAATCACAACATAGGAAATAATTCTTCAATTTATGCAAACACTTTTTTTGTTTTCTTTAAAATTGTCATCAGGACATATCGATGCAAATAATTTATTTCCAGTCTTTTTCCCATATTCTGGCCAATGGCATGCCACTGTATGGGTAGAGGCTGCTGCGCAACGCGCATGAAGATAAGCGATGCGTATTCACACATGTACGGCGTTCTGTACTGAAGCTAGCTGGAGGAACCTTTAAAAACACAATTCAATCCACTAATAGCGAGTGATCTGATGTTTTTGTACGACAGATATACAGCGATTCACTGTACGAAAAAATCTCAAAAGTGTCCCCAAAACCTCTCGCTCCATCACCCCCATATCGCCCCCTTTTCGTTCCTTTCGCCCCCACGTCGCCCCTTTTCGTTCCATTGCCCCCTTGAAAAACAAAATCGCCCCCTGGGGGGCAATATCGCCCAGGTTAAGAACCACTGGCCTAAAGTATTCTTTTCCTATCTTTTGTGCTTCTGTATTTCCCAAAGATTGCTTTGCTCTTTTTCTGTTCTTTTTTGCTTTTTCTGTCGGGGTGTGTGCATAGATTTATCTCCATCAAATGCAAAGTTATAAGCATAAAGCCTATAAAGATAGGGGTATAATATTAAGACAGGGGTTTCCAGGCACCTTTAAGACTTGTGGACTTCAACTCCCAGAATAACCCAGCCAGCTTGGATCTACAAGGCCCAAGATAGTTTGCAAAGAGATCAGACGCAGCTCTCACAATGACAATGCACAGATGTCAACCATGTCTTTCCATCCATTGCAGCACGCAGGGGAAAAAAACCAAATTGAACCGAGCAACTATTGTATGCTTAGAAATGGGAATAGCTGTTGATTGCTATGATTACAGCTTTTCTAATATATATAATAAAACTAGCTGATCAGAAAGCTGTGTCCTTGAATCTCTGCCTGATTGCCTTTGAGCAATGTACAATGCAGAGTCTGGTGCGCTCTGTTACAATCCTTCCCCTTTTGGCCTCCCATGAATTGGGAAGCAGTTTTGGAAAACCAGCCTAAATCCTTGGGATAATAAATAAATAAGTAAATAAAATAAAATACAAGGAAACTGAACACAAGCAGGAACTGACTTTATCATTCTTTCTCTTCTCAATCCTAATGCTTTTCTCCTTTTATTTCAACAAAACTTCCTGGCAGTAGATCCTGGCTGAGGGACTCAAACCCAACACGTAAGAGGAAAGGAAGGAGAAAGAAAGTCGTTAAAAAGAAATAGAAATGGGTGTAAATTGGTATGATTTGAACAGATAGGAAATATACAAATGTCCTCGACATACAACAATTTGTTTAGTGACCGTTCAAAGTTACAACGGCCCTGAAAAAAGGGACTTATGACCATTTTTAACACTTACGACTGTTGCAGCTTCCCCGCAGAACAAAATTCTGCCGCTTGGCAACTGACTCATATTTATGACGGTTGCAGTGTCCCTGGGTCACGGGATCCCCTTTAGCGAACCATCTGACAAGCAAAGTCAATGGGGAAGCCAGATTCACTTAACAACTGTGTTACTAACTTAGCAACTGCAGTGATTCATTTAATTACTGAGTCAAGAAAGGTCATAAAATAGGGTAAAACTCACTTAACAGCTATCTCGCTTAACAACAGAAATTTGGGGCTTAGTTGTGGTCGCAAAGTTGAGGAGATTTTCAGGCCGTACCTCATTTGCCCCAATACTGAATGTTTAAAAATCCCACCACTCCCCTTTGCTTGTTTGCTTGTCTGAAGCTGGGCAGGAGTCAGGCAGAATACCTGTTATTCGTGGGGTTTCAGCCGGCTTCATAAATGTGCAATCCCTTTGCTTGCCCTCTGCCAAGAAAACGCAATTAGCTCTTGGCTGAGAATCTCAGCTATGGCTAAAGCGAGGGAAAGGAACAGCAAAGCCAATGATCCATTGAAAATCAGCAGGGGTCTCCCTCAGCAGAGATAGAATTGCTCTTCCATTCTTGGTGGAACAAGAGCTTCAGACACTCCCATTGTTCTCTGCGCTCTCAGGCTGGCAAAGAAGCATCCTTGAAAAAGAGATGTGTGAGCGCCTGGGGAAATTAGAACGAGCCCTGAAATAGTTTCTAATAGATTTATTCCTGTCATGCAGGATATTAACTCAAGCAGCCCCTGACTCAGGAAATGAATAATCAAACATATCTTACTTTTTAATACGTGGACCTTTTAAAAGGAGCTTTGCTAGGAAGGATTTAATATAGCACCAGCATTTAGAACTGTATTCCAAAGCACCCTGAATGCCCTTTGAAGGCTATCAAGGTTCATTGGCAAGATCAATACATCAATACAGGACAGCATCTAATTTCTAATGATCTTCTCTTGCAGAAATGTGGCGATGAATTTATGGCCTCTGGAAATGATTGAACTACAGTTCCCAGCATTCCTTATCATTAATTAAGCTGTCTAGGGCATTAATGAGGAACAGTTGGGTTGAGGAGGAATGAGTATCAAAGAAATAGTGGTTGAAGAAAAAGTAGAGGAGGGAGGGAGGGAGGGGGAGAGAGAGAGAGAGAGAGAGATGTCTCTGTTTTGGATGGAGAAGTAGAAGTTGAAAATAGGAAAGTAGATCCTGGAAGAATAGATTTGGAAGACTAAGGTTACCATCTATGAGACCAACTATTATCTAGAATAGTGTAGGAGGACAGACAGGGCTTAGGGGTGGAGTTAAGAGAGGAAGGAGTCTAGAATCGTTATGTTCCCACAATTGGTCTAAGTCCAACCCCTCTTGAATTCCGTTATCTAGTGCCAATTTAGTACTGACCTTTGGTTAACTAGATTCTTGTGTATAGGCATGAGTAATAAATCAGCTTAACTGGAACTTAATGGTCCTGATTCTTTGCATCTGACAAATAACTTTAAGTTTTTAATGAAGAATCACCGCAAGCTTTGGTCTCTTTGACCAAGTCTTTTTTCTAGGTTTATTCCCCAATCAAAGCCTGATTAAAGTTAATCTGCAATGAGCATTAAGCAAGTATTTTTGTGCCAAGATGGTAAAAATATTATAGGAGATGACCAAGCTGAGCCTGAGGTCACGTATGCCATTAGTCTTGAGTCCTTTCATGCTCACAAGAAATCTAAATCCAGCCCACCTTGAATTCCATTGTCTCTTATCTACCTCCAATTTGCTTTGACCATTAGCAACTCAGATTCTTGTAGAGCATAAATTAGCATGCAATAAACTTGTAGTCATTTGAACCACCTTGCTTCCTGATTTCTTGCGCCTGACAAATATAGCATCTTGCAACCTAGCTACCCTTCCTTTTCCTGGGGTTAATTTATAGGGCTTTTTTTTTTTTACCATTGTCCACTCACTTCAATTATCATTTATCCTTCATCTAAAAACATCTCAATTTTTTAAAAAAAAAAAACCCACATAATTTTGGAAGCAATGTGTAATGCAGATAAAATAATTCTGGTGAAAAATTTGGGTTTTCCAGGTGTAAAATTTACTATGGATGGGCTAGATTTTTATAAGTCTATTTGATGCCATCTGTGACTAGAACAATCGCTAAATAATGTATTGCAAGGACAAGTATGTTTTCATTTCCTTTACAGCATGCCCTCTGCTGATGTGCTCTTAATGAAAAATAAATAACTGCACATTATCTAAGGATTACTTACATCTGGTTCTCCCCAGCCTTTATCCACCTTCCTAAGAAATTGTGAGCATTTTAAACAACTCCATTAGCTGAGGTTACTTAAATAAGTACAATTTTTATCTAAACAAAAAGGCCAGAGGTAAAAATCAGGTTTCTTTCCTAGCTTGCATAATAATTCTCATCTACCTCTGACTACTCTGCACTTATCCTTCAGTAATCAAACATTGGAAAATTGGGGGTACGGTGCACATTTTAATTGCCAAGTAAATTTGCTTTGAGTCACTAAAAAGTAATATTTTTCCTCACGCTACTAATTGGTAAAAGAATTAGCATTTTGCAAAAAAAAAAAGAATCTATCTATCCATCCATCTTATTGTTTTCTTTCAGTGTGATGAAAGATAATTTCTTTTTAAAGCACCTCTTTAAAAGGTGCTTTAAAGCATCTTTTCAGCCAGAAGAAAATGTTAATGCAAATTGAATGCAAAGAACAGCAATAGCAATAGCACTTAGACTTATGTACTGCCCCATAGTGCTTTACAGCACTCCAGTGGTGGGATTCAAATAGGTGAACAACCAGTTCTCTCTGTGGGTGCCACTTCCGGAGGTCTGCTCTGGGCAAGGGCAACAAAAGAATTAGCTACCAGTTCTGCTGAACCGATGCAAACTGGCTGAATCCCACCACTGCAACACTCTCGGAGCAGTTCACAAATGTCAGCATATTTCCCCCAACAATCTGACTTGTTGTTTGTTGTTGTTATCAATTGTCGTTACCAATCTTAGAAGGATGGAAGACTGAGTCCTCCTTGAGACAATCAGGGTCGAACTCCAGGCTGTGAGCAGAATTTGCCTGCAATTCTGCCTTCTAACGGAATGGGACAACTCGCTGCAGCCAAATCACCCTGGCCAACAATTTAACAATTCAATTTAATTATTTAAAATAAAAAAATCATTTTAGTTTTTGTCATTCCCGTTCCATTCTGTCCTTCCTTCTGCATCCTCCCTTTAATGATTCTATTCCACCATTTCTTTGATGTTAATGTAACTCTTGTCCTGCAGCGGGTTGTCCCCTGGTGAGTTGGCCGTGGCATGTTGTCCCGTGGCAATGTTGGCCGTGGCAAGTTGGTTGCGGCAAATTGTCATAGGTCTGCATTCTAGGCACTGTGCCGCCAGGGCTCTTGGTGGCACAGTGGCTAGAATGCAGATCTACGACAACTCGCCGCAGGTAAGAATAGCTATTCTTACCATTATGTATCTTTGAGTTGGCCAAAGATAGTGGGTGACTCTCTTCTCGTTGAAATAGCCACGGCTTCCAGATTTCTTCTGTGGCCTCTTTAGCTTCCGGCCACACCCTTTCAGTCTCAAAGTGAGGCATCCTACAGGAATTCCTCCCAGGAGGCATTTTTGAACGAGGAATTATAACTAGTCCTGGACTTATGACAATTGAGGCCAAAATTTCCATTGTTCAGCCCAGCAGTTGATAAGTACGTTTTGCCCCATTGTGTGACCTTTTTTGGCCATAGTTGCTAAGCAAATCACTGCTGTTGTTAAGCAAATTATGTGTTCTTAAGCGAGTCTGGCTTCCCCCACTGACTTTGCTTGTTGGAAGCCAGTTGGGAAGGTTACAAATGGGGAATCACGTGACCCCAGGATAGTGCAACAGTCATAAACACATGCCAGTTGCCGAGAACCCGAACTTTGATCATGTGACCATGAGGATGCTGCAATGGTCATAGGTGTGAAAAACTGTCATAAGTAACTTTTTTTCATTGCTATTATAACTTCAAACGGCCACTAAATGAATGGCTGTAATTCGAAGACTACCTGTATGGGCAGCCAGGGAGATTCAGAGCCATTAAAAAAATGCCACAGGGCATGCAACTCCAAGCTAATAATAATAATAATAATAATAATAACAATAACAATAACAACAACAACAACAACTTCTGGATTACTGTGCGATGATCCATCATCATCATCATCATCATCATAATAATAATAATAATAATAATAGACGAGAAACAACTGGAGAAGATAACAAAATACAAAGACCTACAAATAGAAATAGAAAGACTGTGGCAAAAGCAAGCAACGGTAGTACCAATAGTAATAGGCGCCTTGGGTGCAATCCCAAAACAACTGGAGCACCACTTGAACACCATTGGCATTGACAAATTCGCTATTAGTCAATTGCAAAAGGCGGCCTTACTAGGAACTGCTTCCATCCTGCGACGATATCTGTAATACCATCAAACATCCACATCTGCCTATCCCAGGTCCTGGGTAAGGACTCAATAGGTAGACAAAATGCCAAATCCAAACAGATAGTTATCCAATCTCTTCTTAAAAACCTCCAGTGTTGGAGCACCTACAACTTCTGAAGGCAAGTCATTCCACTGGTTAATTGTTCTGTCAGGAAGTTCTCCTTAGTTCTAGGTTGCTTCTCTCCTTAGTTTCCATCCATTGCTTCTTGTCCTGCCTTCAGGTGTTTTGGAGAATAGCTTCACTCCCTCTTCTTTGTGGCAGCCCCTGAGATATTGGAACACTGCTATCATGTCCCCCCTTGTCCTTCTCTTCATTAAACTAGACATACCCAATTCCAGCAACCGTTCCTTATATGTTTTAGCCTCCAGTCCCTTAATCATCTTTGTTGCTCTTCTCTGTACTCTTTCTAGAGTCTCAACATCTTTTTTACATCGTGGTGACCAAAACTGGATGCAGTATTCTAGGTGTGGTCTTACCAAGGCATTGTAAAGTGGTATTAATACTTCACGTGATCTTGATTCTATCCCTCTGTTAATGCAGCCTGGCACTGTGTTGGCTTTTTTGGCAGCTGCAGCACACTGCTGGCTCTTAGTTAAGTGATTGTCCACTAGAACTCCGAGATCAGATGAAAGCCACCTTCATCATCTTCCAATCAAGTCAATCCAAAAAGTGACATCAGGAAGAAAAATAAATTCTCAAGCTCTTGAAAATACAACCTTAAAATCGTAAGAGAAAAATGTGGAGCAAACGTTTGCCTCCAGCTTCTTTAATTCAGCCCTTTCTTCAACTTATTGGGTAGAAAATGTTCTTTCTTAACCAGGAAGCAAACTATGGTTTCTTATTGCAAGCAGTTCTGCTACATCTACCTGCCCTCCCTTGATGGAAATTGATTTTGATGGAGGAGAACAGCTTCCTGCACAAGCTGGAAGGAAGACTCCTGGGAAGAACGTGCAAGAAACTGCAGCCCAGGATACAGTCATGAAGAATCTCACCAACCCAATGCAAGTTTTTGAAGCCCAGCCAAGCTGCTTGTCATTTGGTTCAACCTCCCAACCCTGTCCAGGTGGTCCTCGACTTATGACCACAATTGAGCCGGAAATTTACGTTGCTAAGCGAGAAATTTGTTAAATGAGTTTTGCCCTATTTTACAACATTCTTGCCACATTTGTTAAGTGAATCACTGCAGTTGTTAGTAACTTAACCCAGTTGTTAAGTGAATCTGGCTTCCCCATTGACTTTGTTTGTCAGAAGATCGAAAAAACAAGATCACATGACCCTGGGACATTACAATTCTCATAAATATGAGTCAGTTGCCAAGCGTCCAAATTTTGATCATACGACCATGGGGAAGCTGCAACGGTCGTAAGTGTGAAAAATGATCGTAAGTCCCATTTTTCAGGGTTAATAAACAAATTGTTGTAAGTCGAGGACTATTTATATATCTTTTATCTGTTGAAATCGTACCACTTACACTCATTTCTGTTTCTTTTTTAATGACTCTCTTTTTTCTTCCTTTCTTCTTACGTGTTGGTTTTGACTCCCTCAGCCAGGATCTAGCACCAGGATGTTTAAGTGCCTGAATTTTGATCACATGACCATGGGGACGCTGCAACGGTGTCAAGAATGGTCATAAGTAACTTTTTTCAATGCCGTTGTAACTTTGAATGGTCACAAAACAAGTTTGCATGGTCACTGTTGTAAGCTGGGCACTGTTCTGTCCCAGCCTACGTGAGTCCTTGTTAAACTCACAAGAAGAAACCCCTCTTCCAACAAGTAGGCTGAAACTGCAGGAAAACAAAACCCTTTTTATTATTTTACAGACCTGAGTAAAATGTCCAAAGACAATGGCAAAAAAAACACAATTCACTGAAACTTGATTCCTTCACAAACGGTTGCCTTTAGCAACCAGCACCTCCTACACCTTCCCTTTTATTATGCAGCCCAAGGCGTGGCTTCCTAATGCCTTCTCCTTTGCCTTTGGAGCCGCCCCATTGCATTCCTCTGTCCAACTCTCGTTGCCTGTCGGTGTTTGTGAGCATCTATGATGTCTTCCTCTTCCAGCTGTGAGTCCTCACAATCTGACTAGCCTCCCAACACAGCTGTGTCTCAGCCTGAGCACGAGTGGAGGGGCCAGGCTCTCCATCAGATTGTAAGTCTTGGAGCTCATCAGAGCCTTCCTCTGACTCTGATGGCACTCCAGGCCCCTCTTCCTCCTCCTCTGATTCCCCTGACTCAGCTGCCGGGTCCACTGGCTGACGAGGAATCACAACAGGCATTATCTGTACGTCATGGTGCTTTGAGCCATGAAGCGGTGTGGGGGACTTTATTCCTAACTGCTGATTTATCATCTTGCCACAGATATACCTGATTAGAGTTAAAATTCAACAAAAGGATTTTCCATGCCCTATAATCCAATTTGGAAATGCACACAGCATTACATAGCTTTACATAGCTTTCCAAGAAAAGCAAAGCTCTAAAGGAGCTTTATGGCCAGTTTAATTCTTGATATAAGCTTGGTCAAAAAATAAAACCCTGAAGGTCACCTCTGATCTTCGATATTTATGCTGAAGACCTATATTTGCCTCACAGTTATTAATCAGTTTGTTAGGTTTATACCTGGTGTTTCCTCCAACACAAAAGGCTGCCCCATAACACTTCCACCCTTATTTTAGCCCCACTCGTCACAAGCCTGTGTGATAGGTTGGAATGAGACCAAGTGTGTAGTCCAAAATTGCCCAAGAACTTTTCCATGGCTGAAGAAGATTTTAAAAAACTGAGTCTTCCCATTCCTGCATCAACCCTTTAACCCCTCCACCACATGGTCTCACGTGGATTTTTAGCATGTGTGTCATTCATTCAGAGGTTAGGATTAGAGGCTGGGAAAGTATGAGCATCATTTAAAGAAGTAAGACTTATAGAATAACAGAATTGGAAGGGACCTTGGAGGTCTTCTAGTCCAACCCCCTGCTCAAGCAGAAGACCCTATACCAACGATGGTGAACCTTTTAGCGACCGAGTGCCCAAATCGCAACCCAAAACCCACTTATTTATCGCAAAGTGCCAGGGCCGCATTAGGATTGTGATGCCCTCGGGGGGGGGGCATAGGGGTGTGGCCCAGTGGGTAGTTGTGGCTGCAGTTGTCATGGCAAACTGGGTGGGTGTGGCTGGGATGGGCATGGCCACCTTGATGTTGCTCATGGGGGGAAGCCTGTGGGGGTTGGGCAGGGTTGGGAGAGATCCAGGGGGTCTCTGGTGGGTGGGGTGGTGGGCAGGAGTCCCAGCATAAATGGGGGGAGGCACGCAATCCTAGCTGGGACTGGGGGGAGCATGGTGCTGATGGGGATCCGGCTTTTCCAGCTCGGGGTGGCCTTTGGCTTGCTGGGTGTGGGCGTGCTCTACCACTTCCACTCGAGCTTGCTAGCTGGCCGCTTTACCTCCTTTGTGCCTGGTGGGGCTGCTGCTCTGGGCAGCAGTGGCAGACTAATGGACCTGCGCAAGCTGCTGGCAGTGGTGGCATGCGTGCCCACAGAGAGGGCTCTGAGTGCCATCTCTGGCACGCGTGCCATAGGTTCGCCACCACTGCCCTATACCATTTCAGACAAATAATTGTCCAATGCCTTCTTAAAAACCTCCAGTGTTGCAGCACCCACAGCTTCTGGAGACAAGCTGTTCCACTGATTAATTGTTCTAATTGTCAGAAAATTTCATAACATGCAGAAGAATAAAACAACCTAAGATGCAGCATCTGGCTTAAATAGACCTAAGATATCTTGAATGACATTGTCTGTATGAAACCTTGATAAAACTCAGTATGGGATGTCTTGATGGGAAGGAAACTGTCAAGATATGCACACTTGTTATCTAAAACTCTCCCTCAACATTGCATGCAAAACTGGCCAGTGTTTAAATTTAGATTGGAACTGCTGTGATTAACTTTAGAGGAAGGTGGCTGGTGGAAAACGGGGGATAAACAAGCCGCAGTGTCATGTTTGCTTGATGTCATTGTGTGAGTGATGCAAATTCCACAATTTGCATGACAGATGGGATGTCAAATTTCACAATTGTGTCATGATACACAGGATGTTGGTTGGTCTCGACTTTTTCAAGGCCCTCCCAAGTTTGAAAAACACTGAATTCAACAAATTCCACTTTTTAGAAATATGCAGGCTTTAATTTAATTGTTATTATCTGTTGTTTTTCTATACCCTGCTTTTGTAGGCCTCATTTAATTACAGCAATACAATCATGAGCAGTTTCAATATCTTGGGTTTTTAATCTTGTGAGCTAAAGTCATACAGTGAAGATGTAGAGATGAGGTGTTGAAGGAGATGGGGTGTAAACTCTGGAAATTGGGTGTTTGACTCTTCCTGAATTGCTCACAGCCAAACAACTTGCCATCTGATGTTACTTTTACATGCATAGACTCAACTCACCCGACCTCAACTTCCAGCGTTGCTTCTGGGCTCTACAGAGGCTTTACGAGCGTTAACAGAAAACGAAAATGGTGACTGTGGTTAAAGTTATCCTCTAAATCAGGGTAGGCAACCTTGGCTCTTTTTTGACTCATAGACATGCTAGCTCAGGAATTCTGGGAGTTGAAGTCCACGAGTCATAAAAGAGCCAAGGTTGCCTACCTCTGCTCTAGATTCAAAAGGCAAAATGAGAATTGGTGAGTATACAGGTAGTCCTCGACTTATGACCAAAATTGAGCCCAAAAATTCCGTGGCTAAGCGAGATAGTTGTTAAGTGAGTTTTGCCCCAGTTGTTAAGTTAATAACACTATCGCTAAGTGAATCTAGCTTCCCTATTGACTTTGCTGGTCAGGAGGTTGCAAAAAGTGATCACATGACCCCAGGAGTCTGCGACTGTCACAGATATGAGTCAGTTGCCACATGTCTGAATTTTGATCATATGACCACAGGGATACCGCAACGGTCTTTAGTGTGAAAAAGGGTCATAGGCAGGGTGGGATTCAAATATGTGAATAACCGGTTCTCGGTGTGGATGCCACTTCTGGAAGTACGTCTGGGCCTGGGCAACAAAAAATTAGCTACTGGTTCTTCCGAAGTGGTGCGAACCGATTGGACCCCACAACTAGTCATAGGTCACTTTTTTCAGTGCTGTTGTAATTTTGAATGGTCACTGAATGAGCGGTTATAAGTCAAGGACTATATTAAATTGTATTAATTGTATTAAAGCAGCTAAGTCTTTTCTTGGCTTGGGTGGTTGGCAGCTTCATCCTGGAAAGAGATGGGCTCATTGGAAGGTGTTTCTGATAGAAGCTGCATGCATGTCCTCATAAGCTCTGAATCACCTTTTGCCCTTCTAATCTAGGTCATTGCATAACTTTCCTCCAAAGCGCTTACACTACAGTGGGTTTTGTACTCAGATCATTTGGGGGAACAGGAGCTAAGAAACCAGCTCAAGTGATAATGTAGTCATTGGGAGCAGAAGATTGAGGAGCAGCAGAAGGCAAGATGCCATGAGAGTTCACACAACATGCTTATCCAAGTTACTTTAAAAGCTACGTGAAGAATTTAGCTGGTGACTCCCAATCATGTATACAAATGTTTTTCCCTGCCCCATTAGATTAAAAAGTGTTATTTTCAGAGAACCTCAAAGGAGCTCTGATTTTTAGGCAATTCACACCCTCTGGATCTTCCAAATATGTTCTAAAATTCCCCATTTAAAAAGGACTATTTTAGCAATTTTCCTTGTATATAAACGTAACCAGTTTGTTACAATCAAAAGGATTCTCTAAGGCAGGGGTATCAAACTGCCAGCCCGCGGGCCAGACACAACGTGGCGAAACCGTGCCCACCCCATTGCCGGCAATGGAAAAAAGTTGCGATATGTCACATGACATTGCGAGTTTGACACCCCTGCTCTAAGGTAACTAGAGAATCTCAGCCTTTGTATCAGCCCTCCAAATTAATGTTTTTGGGAATGTTGAAGAAAATAATCTCTTTCACCTGAAAGTGTCAACTTAAGGAAGATCTCCTTATCAATTATGTAGAACATAGACCCATAGGGCTGAAAGAGACCTCAGAGGTCTTCTAGTTCAACCTCCTGCTTAAGGCAGGAGATATTATGTCATCCTGGTCAATTGGTGGTCCAGTCTATTTTTGGAAACCACCAACGATGGAGCACCCACAACTCCGGGAAGCAAGCTATTCCATTGATGAACTGTTTTCATTGTCAGAAAATTTCTCCTTACTTCTAGAATGGACCTCTCTCTCCCTCCACCCACTACTTCTTTTCCTGCCCTCTGGTGCTTTGAAGAAGAAGTCAATCCCCTCTGTGATATTCCCTTCAAGTATTGGAAGATAGTTATCATGTCCCCACTAAGTCTTTTCATTGAAAGGCTAGTCAAGCCTAGTTCCCTCAACCATTCATCATACAATTTAGCCTCCAGACTATTTGTTTGTTTGTTTATACATATATACACACTAAAAATATAAGTTAATATAAGCCAAACACAACCATCCAATTAAAGATGGGGGTTGGGGGCAGGATGGGGGGAGGTGGGATCTGTTATTACTTGATCAACTACCTCTGTTGTGATGCTCCCCCATTGGAGCCCCAAACTAACTGGCAGAGCCAGGTCTTTAGGCTTTTCTGGAAAGTCAGGGCTAACCTCACACTGGGGAACAAGCTGTTGCAGAGGGCAGGTGCTTGTCATCTTCGTTGCTCTTCTCTGCACACTTTCCAGGGTCTCAGCTCTTTTTGTATTGTGGTGACCAGAACTGTTCACAGTACTCCAAGTGTGGCCTCACTAGTGTGGTATAAAGCAGAAGTTCCCAACGTTGGTGACTTTAAGATTTGTGGACTTCAACTCCCAGAATTCCTCAGCCAGGTTTCTGGCTGAGGAATTCTGGGAGTTGAAGTCCACAAGTCTTAAAATTGCCAAGGTTGGGGACCCCTGGTATAAAGCGATATTGTCACTTCTCATGATTTTGACGCTATCCCTCTGTTGATGCAACCCAAGACGGCATTGGGTATTTTGGCAGTTGCAGCACACATCATATTTAAGTGATGATCTACTAGGAACCCTAGATCTGTCTCACAGTTACTCTCTCATAGTTACTACGAGCCAATTGTACTCCTATGCATTTGTATATAATTTACATAATATTTGTATATAATGTTTTTATAAAGCAGATTCAGTAGATGTAGCTGCCTAGATATAAAATTTCACACCAATTAGGTTATTGAATTAGCTCATTTTCAGAGTCCACCTAATTCACAGAACCACATACACTAACCAAATAAACTTTATTTGTGTGACAACAGGCTAAACCAAGGCTAACCCTGATCAAATTAGCCTGTGGTACAACCACAGCTGTGCAGCTGCTGGGTCTTTTAAGTCACCCGATTAAGTCTATTGTGCAAAAATAGCTAGTGAGTCATTCAGTATGATGAATGTATGCTAGAAGGCAGATTAATTTTGTATACCTACTTTCGGAGAAAAGGAATTGGAAATTATCAGCTTTTCACTGAAGTGGGGTAAAAAAACATTATTGTATTAATCTATAAAGTATAATGTAATTCTAGCATTAGAACAATTTTTTGCTTCTACTTATGCAATATAAGTCAAATTAATTATTAAATGATGAAATGTATTATTCTGGGGTAATGGCTTCAATATTTGTATGATAAAACTCAATTTTAATTTTTTAAAAGTTATAACCAGTTTGGTCTAATGGTTAGGGAGGGGGTCCCCAACCCTCAGTCTGGGGACCGGTTCTGGGCTGTGGCATGCCAGCAACTAGGCCGCACAAACAAACAAAGCCCCATCCGCAAGATGCAGGCAGCACACAAAACCACATATCCTCCGGTCCGCGGAAAAACCTCTCTCCACAGAACTGGTCCCTGATGCCCAAAAGGTTGGGGACCTCTGGGTTAAGGCACTAGGCTAGAAACCAGGAGACTGTGAATTCTAGTCCTGCTGAGGCATGAAAGCCAACTGGCAGGAGACTGTGAGTTTTACAGTAGTCTCACCTCAGGCATGAAGTGACTTTGGGCCAATCATCAGGAGACTAACATCTGGCAGCCTTTTCATGAGGGCACCAAAAATGAGCTACCTGAAGGAGCCATTTTACACACACACACACACACACACACACACACACACACACACACTTTCATAAGACGTTTACAAAGAAATACACAGAAGAGAGAAACATACAAAAATGCCTCAGTGTAGAATAACAAACTAAACAAGGAACAAGAAAAAATGAACTAAGTATAGCACATATATGTCAAGTAATGAACATTATAGGGAGTCCTTGACTTAGGACCACAACAGAGCTCTGCCTATATGTCTGATTATGCCCCATGTGGGAAGAATCCAAAGAAAGAAATATTTTGGGAAATATTAAAAAGACAGAATATATTTCCCCAAAGGATTTTAAAGGCAGAAACCAAGCCCCCCCCCCAAAAAAAAGTCTCTCTGCCCCAAACAGAAACCAGGTCTGCAGAAATGCAGATGTGATAATCCTATCAGAAAGATTGGAGCCAGGAAGCTTAGATTAGAAAGATCCCTAAAATCAACAATTCCTCACACCAAAAAAAAAAAAAAACAACCAACAGTAATCAACCACAGCCCCAGGGAAGCAGGATATGACCTTTGGGACATAATAGGATTAAGCCACCACCATCAGAATACCAGAAAGGCACACTCAGACTCAGGTCAAAGTTCATGCCACAGGAACAACTTCAAACAAAAGCCCACGAAGGTATAAAAACCCACTCTCTACTACATGTGGTCAGCTTTCCCAGAGCCATCTTTCTGTCTGGCTCTCCTCTTCAATAAATCTTCTTTCTAAGGCAGGCTCCATTTTGTTTACTCCCAGCTTGGACTGGACCCTGAGGAAGATTTTTCTTTCAACACCCACCTACTTTACATGGTATCACTGACCTTGCTCTTCCCTGAAAATGTTAAATGTGAATTCCCTTTTTAATTCTGCTGGTCACGTATGGGTGTCTTCAGGCTTTGCTGTGACACCCATACTAATCATGTATATGTCCTGGATTATGGCCCAACAATTTAAGCGATGCACCAAATGCTTTAACAACTCAAGAACCCAAGGAAAGGAGAAACGTTTGAAGATATTTCTCTGTTTTCTAGGCATCAATGTTTTCAGCAATTTTTCAATATACCAAGAAACGGCTTTCAATGCCAAGAAATCCATTAAAGTGAGTGGAAAGTGTATCTGAGAATCCTAACAAAAAAGGAAAAAAATAATAATAAGTGGGTTTTTTTCCTTAAAAAGGGTATGAAATTTCTCATTGAAAAAAAAAACAAATAGCTCTAGAGATAAAAGACATCCTGAGATCAAAGAAAGAGAATCTGATGTAGATCTTACTGTTTTAATGAAATATATTGATTTCTTGACCACTGGGGTCTCATATCTAAAATCAATCGGTCTTCTATTACTGATTTCTTCCAGGAAATGAGAGTGATATCAGCTGGAGTAGCCTTTATTTTAACAGTAAAAACAGTACAATACATTATTGAATAGGCTTAAAGGAGTGCAAACCAGATTTCTTTTTAAATGTTAATAGAATCCATATAATGGGTTTGTGATGGTTATATTAAAAAAGTGGAAAATGGGACTAATGCTGAGTTTAGTTCTTATTTTAGAATTCTACAGTCTTCATGGGCACTTTTTTTTCTTTCTGTATTGTTATTGCTTTTTCATTTATACATTTAAATAATCCCCAAGGATTGGATAGACCGTACAATATAAAAGAAAGATTTCAAAGGCTGATGCTTTTAAATGTAAAACTGCGTTTCTTTAATTCAGTTAAGAGAATTCCTAAAGTAATGTTTAATGGGTACATATTCATCTTCCATCTCATCATTTCCTCCCCATAAAACATTCATATTTACTGCTACATAGGAATTTGGAAGAAGTGGAAATTGCTTCTGTTTATAGTTTTCTCCCTCTTCTCAGGCTATGAAAGGTTTAAATACGGGTGTAAATAAGGCCAGTAAGAAGGATAGGTAAATAAAGGCATTCACAGAATCCTTAATTGCACATGCCTATTCAAGAAGAATTTAGAATAAAATAGAATAGAATAGAATAGAATAGAATAGAATAGAATAGAATAGAATAGAATAGAATAGAATAGAATAGAATAGAATAGTTTATTGGCTGAATGTAATAGACATACAATGAATTTGTTTCTAGTGCATAAGCTCTCCGTGTACATGCAAAACAACCAAGTCATAATAATCATAATATCAAAGTAATAATTATCACAATAATGATACCAGTAAGAGAAAGTAGTGGAACAGATGAGAGGATAAAAGTAATACAGCCATACTACATGGGTAAATATATTTAGACATAAAACAGTAGTGTGATAATTAGATATTCCGCAGAGTGGGGGCACAAGGAACAAAACTGTTTCTGTGTCTAGTTCAGGGGTAGGCAACCTGGGCTCTTTTATGACTTGTGGACTTCAACTTTTAGAATTTCTGAGCCAGCTGTGCTGGCTCAGGAATTCTGGGAGTTGAAGTCCACGAGTCATAAAAGAGCCAAGGTTGCCTACCCCTGGTCTAGTTGTTTTGGCATGCAGTGCTCTATGTCCTGAAGAGAGGATTTGAAATAGTTTATGTCCAGGATATGAGGGGTCTGTAGATATTTTCTCAGTCCTCTTTCTGGCTCGTGCAGTGTACAGATCCTCAACAGAAGGCAGACTGATTGCAACAGTTTTTTCTGCAATCCTAACTATTCATTAAAGTATATGTCTGCCCTGCTTGGTTGCTGTACCAAACCAGACAGTTATAGAAATATAAATGACAGACTCAATAATTCTTATATTTTTATAATAATTCCTATATTTTGGAAAATCAACAGAACATTCAGAATGTTTATATGCTGAAATATAAGTTCTAAAATTAAGCTAAATATGCCTGAGAGATGTTCTACATCAGAGGTGTGAAAATGCCAACCTGCGGGCCAGATGCATCATAGCGAAACCGCGCCCACCCCATTGCCGGCAATGTCAAAAAAGTTGCGATACGTCACGACACATCACGTGAACATTGCGAGTTTGACACCCCTGTTCTACATGCATTTCATTCAAAAGTGAAAGGACCTGTTTAATATTCCACAAAGTCTCCTGTTAAATATGACAGGCAATTCTGAAAGCTTTAAAAGCTTTCCAGGCATTTGAAATCTACGATAGCATTTCATAGGTGTTGTTTTTCCTTCTTCTTACCACCCTAGGACTTTTATTCTATAACTATTTTGATTAGTTTTGTACTTGAACCTCCTGGATCTTTGACATTATTTCCTTATTAAATCTCAGACTACATTTAGTACCGCTTTCCATTTAAAATATCATTTGTTATCTGCAATAAGGACTGAAGTGTCTGCCTCTGAACATTCGCTAAAGCCTTTTGAGACTCTGAATCATAGTTTTGAAGGTGGAAATGTTAAGAATCTGGAATGATTAGGCCTGGGTTGGTCAGATAGTGCCAGGCCTTGAGAAAATAATTGTGCTTTTCAAGAATTGAATTGTAGATTACATTACCATATCTGCAAATATTACCATGGAGAAATTATCTCTGCTCTGCAAAGGTCAAAATTTCAAGAATCTGGACAGTTGAGACAAAGATTATGATGAAATGTAAAAACAACTCATTGTGATTCAGTGCAAGGATAAATGTTGAAGTGTAGAAACTGATGAAAATGAATTGCAATGCCCTATTTATTAGAACTGATGTGGAAGCAAACGTCTACACAATTTCCTAAGAATAAACTTCAGTAAACTTAGTGGTACTTTTTTCTGGTTGTGTTGGCTGACCTCTAAAACACATATAGTTTTAATAAATAATAATTGCAGACAGATTCTTCATAGATGGGTTAAATTGCTGATGTAGAGTAGGAATTCCACCATGGAAGAGAAAACAGATATCCTGTGATGGCGCGGTGGTTAGAAGGTAGTATTGCAGGCTTGATCCTGACTGGCTCAAGGTTGACTCAGCCTTCCATCCTTCCGAGGTCGATAAAATGAGGACCCAGATTGTTGGGGGCAAATGTGCTGACATTTGTAAACCACTCAGAAAGGGCTGTAAACATTGGTGGGATTCAGCCGGTTCGCACCACTTCGGCAGAACCGGTAGCTAATTTTTTTTGCCCAGCCCAGAATGGACTTCCGGAAGCAGCACTCACACAGAGAACTGGTTGTTCACATATTTGAATCCCACCACTGGCTGTAAAGTGTATAGAATGGTATACTGTGTAAGTCTAAGTGCTATTGCTATTTCTATTGCTATTCATAGGAAGGTGACCAGGGCATGACTAACTGGACACGATCCAGGAATGGGCGCAATTTGTGCACAACAAGAAATCTCATAAATTGCTTTCTGACCACAACTTCCCACCTGCTCCCTCAAGGTGTAGTTGTGAGTCGAGAAGGACCCCCAGACTGCAAACCAAGTCTGTCTGCAATGCCAGAGACTTATGGGAATTTGCTTTTATTGTACAATTCTTCTGCCCACCAGCCAAGTCATGAGATTGGGTCTTAATAAATAAAATGGATAAATTTACATGCCACCTTTTTATGAGGGCTCTCAACAATAGACCCGTGAGTGTTAGGGCGCTCAAAAAGAATAAGTGAAGCTCACTTATGGTGAGCTTCAAGATCACGTGTTGAGTTTCAAACTGTGTTTTCTCAGTTCCAGTCCAGCATCTTAATGATTACCCTCCCGTGGGTCTCAGTGACTATTAAATTTAAATGCAAATTTAAAAAAAAAATCAGGTGCTTCAATGTGAGATAGTTAAATTATTTTGCTTTTTGACATCTTTGAATGATTAAGTACTTTTGTTGAGTGACAAGCCCTATCTAATTGTTTTAGAACTTTCAAATTAATTTTCTTTAGCTGTAGCTTAATTAAATCCTCATTAAATAGTTCTTTTAAAAATTGCATCTTCATTAAAACAGCTGCATAGAAACATGAGTAACCAGAAAGATGACATGTTACTACTAATAACAGATCAAGAAGGGGATGAAGTGGTCAGTAATGACTTCAGTAGTTGGCTAGTGGCCAAATTCTAATATATGACTGCACATTTGCTGGTTCCTTGCTTGCTGGAAGGAAGATGATTTAAATAAATCAAGATAGGAAAGGAGAGGGATTTTTTTTAAAAAAAAAAAATCAAGTGTGCATTCTGGGAGCACTTAATTTTTGTGCTCTCATAGCTCAGCAATTATACATGCAACATCTTTCTTTAAAAAGTTAAAATACACCCATACACCATGACAATGTTAGGAGCAATAAAACTGAATAAATCATGCAAAGGGGGACTGTGTTGAGGGTTACATCCAATCTCAGTAAAACGTTTGTTTTTGGTTTGGGTTGCATAATCTTTCTACCGGTATCCTTAAGAAAGCAGTGATTTAGAAGTTTCAGATTTAATAGTTTGGTCTAATTTATCACAACAAACTCAGGATCACTTCATGTGTGATCTTTTTTTCTTCTTTTTTCTTTTCTTTTTTTTTGCATGAGCGGCTATTAAGGACTGGGAGATAATTTGAAATCTTGTTGTCAGGCACCTTCTTCCAAGGATTTCTCAGCAGAAGATACATGTAAGGATAAAGGTTTTACCAAACCTGACTCTGCTTGCCTCTGTATCTTAGCCAACAGAGCCAGTGTTGTCCGAAGATGCTTCTGTGGTCATGTGACCAGCATGACTATATGCCGAGGCACACAGAATGCTATCATGTTCCCATGTCCCAAAGGTGCTTTTTCAAAGTGGTACCTATTTATCTACTCGCATTTGTATGCTTTCGAACTGCAAACTAGGGCAAGTAACAGGAGCTCACCCCGTCACACAGCACTCGGGTCTCAAACCTGGGCTATCAGCTTTCCAGATGACAAGCTCAGAGGTCTTTAACTGCTGAGCCATCTTGCCCCCTTAGGAGATAAATATAATGGTTGTCACTAGGCAAGTTGCCACCAGAACTTCACTCATTCTACTCTGCCTAGCTGTGTATATCTAGTTGGAGAGATCTTTCTTCAAGGACTTCTGCCTCCAGCCTTAAATGGGATCTACTTTGGATCTTCTGTCCAATGGCAACATTACAGAAGCTAACAAATTTTCTTCCAATCTAGAAATATATATATGTACAGCCATATTATAGGAGAATGTAGAGCACAGGTGTCAAACTTGCCACATCACATGATGTATTGTGACATATTGTGACTTTTTTTGCATTGCTGGCGCTGGCGCAGCCTCCATATGATGCAACCGGTCCACAGGGCAGCAGTTTGACACCCCCAATATGGAAGATAACTGAAAGCTAGCTACTTTGGGGACTGATCATCTCCCTGTAATTTTTTGTTTATTTATTAATTATTTTTATGTCACTCATCTTCCCTATAAGGAGAGGCTTACAAGTTATAAAATAAGTAAAAATAATTAAAATATTAAAATAAATTATATATTCAGATTATGATTACAAAACTCTATTAAAACCAGAACCAAGAGATGGACAGAATGGGAAGGAGGTCTTCTCATCCCATCAGCTACCTCTAGCATTGAGCGCCCCCCTCAGGACCCCAGGACACTAGCAAAGCCAAGTTTTGATACCCTTCCAAAAGGCCAAAAGAGTGGAAGCAGTTCTTACCTCTGATGGTAGTGCGTTCCACAGCAGAAAAGGATCTTCTCCTTTTCCACTGGAATTTCTTAGCATACAAAATCCAAAGCAGGCATCTTCCACTGGCACAAGTGGAGTGGGCTAGTCCCATTGGAGAAAGATGGTTCCTCAGACATAATCGTTGGCTGATCAATAAAGTTATGAATATGTTCCATCAAGTCAATGTTGACTTTTAGTGACCACATAGAAAGATTTTCTCAGAAACAATCTGACTGCAACCTGATTCTTCAGGAATTTTAGCAGTGCATCCATCACCACTCTAATTGAATCCTTCTACTTTGATGCTATTCATCGTCTTTCCTTCCACTTTTCCCTGCATTAGAGCCTTCTCCAGGGAGATAGATCTTTGCATAATGTGTCCAAAGTAGGATAATTTGAGCTTGCTCAGTTGTGCCTTGAGTGAGAACTCTGGGTTGATTAGTTTGAATTATCTGGAGATTCTTAGTCATCCAAGGTTGTCAAGGTTGTCCCAAAGGTGCTTTTTCAAGAGGCAACTGGACTTTCTGGTTTTTCTTTGAAGATAGTTCACTTCTCATCCAAGAAGCTTCTTCAGCTCTGATGGGATGGTGGAGCATGGAAGGATTTATGTTCCTTGCAAACAGCTGGTCATTTGCATTCTTTTCGAGAGTCATTGAGGCAATGGCACGCGTGCCCACAGAGAGGGTTCTGAGTGCACCCTCTGGCATGCATGCCATAGGTTCGCCACCACTGCTATAAGGTTTCTTTAAGTACAGTATGAACAAATTTTAAGTTGAGAATTATTTCTTTTTTTTTCCTGTTAAAAAATAATGTTATAGATTTGGGTTTCTAAGTCACTGTTTAGTTACTTTTGATAATTTCACTTCAGAACTTATTCCACTCTGTGTAAATTCCTCCACACATAGACAGAGAAACATGAGGTAGAATATCACACATTTAAACTAATGTTTTTTAGGCCTAATGTTTCCTAGAGGTTGTTCCTTCAATATGCTGTGTGAAAGTGCATCATTAAAAATACATGCAATATCCAAGCTACATAATTTAGCCAATTAGCAGTTTTGCCTCCTGGTTTAATAATAGGTCTTCATTTTGTGTTAAAATTAGATTAGAGATCAAATTGATTCAGGGCCATCTGCAACAAGGCAAAACTTCATCAGAACGATGAAATGTGTTGTGATATCACAGCACAAGCTCTGTCCCTTGTTTCTTGTGTGTGACAAGTCTCAAATATAAGATGGGTACAGTTTGCATTACCATAGTCCAATGCATAGTTGGTCATGTGTTCCATGTGAGGTGATTATATCCTTGAAATTTTCCTTTTCTAATAATTTTATGGCAATAAAGAATGAGTTATTTACTCATATTTAGATCCATTGAAACCAGGACTCATCGGGTATTGGGGAACTGAAGACCCAGATTCAGTTGTCAGCAATCTGAAGACCCACATTCAGATTTCTTTTTCCAATCCTATTAACTCATTGGGTGACTGACTGTAAGCCCAAATAATTTCATAAACTGGCTATTGTGAGGATAAACTTTGACTTCATTATCTGGAGAAAAGCCAAGAGAGGAGATGCAATAAAATTACCTAATACTCACACTTCTTGGAAACGTCAAAAATTGCAACCTTATAGCACTGAAAGGCAGCTAGCTGGCAAAATCTGAGGTCATATTATCAAAGTTTATTTTTGTCTTATAAATAAACCACTCTACAAAGGCTATGTTATATAGCAGAATAATTAGTACTGACAAACATTGAAGTTGGAAGTTTGGTACTGCAGGGAACAGAGAAAACTCAACCATTTGTCAAGCATTTCATTGGAACATCATGAAGACAATGTCATATTCCTAGTATTTTGTTTGGGATCGGTATACTAAAGTACTGAATTTTAAAGCATCATTTACCTTAGTGCCTCTTTGTGGCACTGTCCTATAGTTTTGATTTTAAAAAGAAAAGGCCACTAGGTTCCAGCAACATGCTAGATTGAGCTAAAATCATTATTATTTTATGGGTAATCTACAATTAGATTCGCAGTCAAGCACAGACTGGTGAAATCTTAATACAGGTGATTCAAGTCTTAACCAAGGATCTAAGAATTATTAAGGTAGCGTCTGAGGATATAGGCAGTTCCAAGCAGCATGTGCCCCTTTGCAAAGCAAAGGTTCTTGTTTTTGATGTGGCTTCTTTGGTTAAGCAGAACTGTTTTGCATAACAAAGGGACACTCCTTCGTTTTTGGAAAAGTAAGTTCCTTAGTTTTGTACATCCAGTAGTAGTTATAATAGGTTTGATCATGCACTGGACATATAATAATAATAATAAAGTTGGAAGGGATCTTAGAGGTCATTTAGTCCAACAGGACAGGAAACCCTATACCAGGGCTCGGCAACCTTAAACACTCAAAGAGCCACTTGGACTCATTTCCCAGAGAAAAGAAAACACTGGGAGCCGCAAAACTTGCACACGCATTCGCGTGTGCACGCACAAGGGGGGGAGCTTGATTGAAAAGTTTAATTAAAAAGAAATAGAGGCTGCTGTGCATGAGTTCTCTCTCTCCCTCTCTCCCCCTCTCTCTCCCTTTCTTTGTCTCCCTCCATGTCTCTCTCTCTCCCCGCCCCCTCTCTCCGATCTTCTGCTTCACACTGTTCTCCGACAAGCTGACACACATTCTTATTGGGCTGGGTCTCTCCTGCCCTTGGTCTGCCAGTCCTCTTCCCCCACTCAGTGTGTGTGTGTGTGTGAGAGAGAGAGAGAGGGAGAGAGAGAGAGAGAGGAGGAAAGCACAAGTGCCTCTCTCTGTCTCTATCTCTCTGCAAATGGTGGATGAGGCTGGGAGTCGCAGGAGAAGGCTCAAAGAGCCACATGCGGCTCCGGAGCCGTGGGTTGCCGACCTGTGCTCTAAGGCTATCTGACACCTCCTCAGACATCCATCCCCAAATTCACACATTTTAACATAGAAACGTTTATAGAAATTACTTACGTCACCTGACCTACAATATTTCAGCAATCCCACTTTTCAGACTTTGTGTACAAGGGAAAGCATATTTCCATTGTATTGTTTTTTTTTCTTTTTTTAATTATGTATTTCATGTAAAACTTAAAGATCCTGCTCAAAAGTACGTCTGGTTGATTTTCTTATGGCTGACTCCCAGCTACCTCTGTTGGAGAATCACTAAAAAAATATTGTAGAAATCAAATGATAGAAAACCCCTTTTCACCAAAACTTTTTTTGGGGGGGGTTGGAGAGGCAATGAATGTTCCATGACTGTTTGGTTAAAATACTTTTTCTCCCAGTCCTAGTAAAAACCTAACGACACCTCTAAGCACAGCAGTCTTGCCAAAGAATCTCAGTGAATTTCATATAATAAAAACAAAATATATAAGAGTCATAAGAAAGGCTCTTTGCAGCAAATTCTCTTAATTAATTATGTGTTATGTAGAAAACTACTTTGTTTTCTAGAACGTGCACCTGCTGCCATTAATTGGAGGCATGAATCACTCCAAAATTTCAATTGCTATTCTCAGATCTCAGAGAATACTGCTGTTCTATGCAGAGACCGGGGGAAAGTTTGAATCTGATTCTGGTTCTGTGTTGTGGCACCCTATTTTTCCAGGCCTTTCCCATCCAATTCATATTCTGTGAGGATTTTTCGGTCTTTTACAGTAGAAATAACAGGAATTGTGGATTGTCCTTATGGGGAAAGAATTGAAAGTTGTGGTGTTATGATTACAGCCATCCAGTGGGTTAATGATGATGATGATGATTGATTGACAGGTTAACAAGCACTAATATGAGTATCATGACTGTTTTCAGGCAGTAGGTGAGACCTTGAAGAAAAAGTGGCTGTGGCTTCAAAAATGCAAGCTGATCTTTGCCTTGGTGGGTTTTGTCCTCCTGTGCCAGACATTTAAAAAGCATCGCATGTTTTCTAACGCATCTTTTCCGACTGACGAAACTTGCTTTATTCCAACCTTCAGCACGAAAGGAGTTCGCACTTTTTGCCAAAACTGCATGTTATTTATCGCTAGTGCAACAACAGCCCCATATATCGCATCAAGGGATACAGCCACAGAGTGAATCATACATAAAACTGTGCACATTTGGCCAGATATTTTTTGTTACGCTTAGCAAACAGAATGTGCTTTTCATCGGATAAAATACCATATCCTGATTATAATTCACCTACTGTGCATTTTGCAGTTTGGGTATAACAAAAAGGTACAAAGGAAGAAGCATGCTTAGATTGGATGTATTTTATAGGAGCATGCGTTGGACATGACTGCAGATTCTTGTATCTTGTATTTTATTTCAGAATGTTAAGTTGGATGCCAGTGTTCTTAAGAAACCATGGTTCCTTGACTTCCACTTTATAAACAACAAATAAAATGTGTTATTTTATAATATCAAGCAGATTCAGCTTGACTTGGATGGAATGAAACAATATTGCCTTAAAATATATAGATATATATAATATTGTCCAATATATAGATGTCACTAATAAAGATACAGGCGCCATATTTTTTATTTCCAGTGAAGTTCTACATCATAATTCCTACTTAGAAAAATAAGCAGATGAAATAATGGGAATAATCAGAACCTAAAATGTATATAAAAGTATACCGTGTGCCAGAATACTTCCATTCCTTGTACAGTACAGTATAGGTCACATTAAATGAATTTGTGTGTTGCCTTTATGGAAAAGCGTTATTTTTAACCTGTTCTCTCCATCCAAATTTGTTTTGTTTGTTTTGTAATCTTAGTTCTAGACTGCTATGGCCCGTCCCCATCCCACGTTTGTCCAGCCAAGTTTCTTGCACAATAAGGGGGCCAGTCACCAGCAAGATTCCCAAACTCATAATCCCGTGAAGACTTTTGTGGATATTTACCTTTCTTTTCAGCCACTGAGATGTTGAAAAGAGGAGAAAAAAAAACTACTGGAGTCCATGTCTGATACATCATTTAACTTTCCACCCTCAGAGCTGATCCAGAGTAGAAAGCTGTTCCTTTCTGCATACCCTTTGCTAACGTTCTTGCTGAACAGGAAAGTGTCTATGTCTAAATTCCTGAAAATTACTATAGATCTAATAATTTCAGTACAGCAGACCTTATTTGAAGATGCCTAAAAATTTACTCAAGGAAAAATGCTTCTGTGAAGTTCTAGCAAATACAAGCCTTGTACCATCAGTCTTACTGGCCAGCATTCATGCTATGGTTAAGTAGCTACTTTTACACTGCTGAAATAGTTCTAGAACTGGACTTTCAAGGATTATACATGTACATATATATTTGTATGTACACACACACACACACACACACCTATATATGTAGGTCTTTGGTTATTCGAGTTTTCTCCCACGTAAAATTGGAAGTGTCTTGGCGACGTTTCGACGAAGTCCCATTCGTCATCTTCAGGCTGATGTTTTCAGCTTCGTGCTCCTCGAAGCACGAAGCTGAAAACACCAGCCTGAAGATGACGAATGGGACTTCGTCAAAACGTCGCCAAGACACTTCCAATTTTACGTGGGAGGAAACCCGATAACCAAAGACCTACATAGAAACACCCGCGAAAACCTCAGAAAACAAATATATATAATATATATATATATTATATATATATATATATATATATATATATATATACATATATATATATATATATATATATAAATAATATATATAATAGACATATATATATATATACATATATATATATATATATATATATATATATATATATATATATATATATTTGACTACCTATATCTGAGCTTGGCTGTTTTCTTGCAGATGCTTCAATATCCAAACTAGGTAACGTCATCACTACTGATGATGTTACCTAGTTTGGATAAGGAAACATCTGCAAGAAAACAGCCAAGCTCAGAGAGCACCAAGGACCCCTTATTTCAACCCTGAGCTTCAAATATTCTCCTTTATTGATAGCTGACTTCAAAGAACCCATTAGAGCCCTATCAGGAGGATAGGAAGGTAGTTATAATTCAGGTCACTGAGCTAGATGTTACTGTCTCCATGCAAAGGATAACTCAAGAATAGTAGTCAATGCTTAGCATAGCTAAGCTATTAATCTTTTGCTCCTGTGGACTTCAGGTAGTCTTCAACTTACAACCATTCATTTAGTGACAGTTCAAAGTTATCCCAGCACTGAAAAAAGTAGCATGCAACTCGTCCTCGCTCTTATAACCATCACAGCATCTTCACGATCACATGATGTATTCATGGCAACAGTGGTTATAAGTTGAGGACTCCTTGTAGGCAGATTTGACCTGACATTAGGATGATCATAATTGCATTTATCATAAATCAGGAGAACATCTGATCAACATTGTCAGATCATTGGGGAGGACTTCATCACGTATGCTCAGGACAATTATATATTCAAAGAAACCTAAGAGACATAAGCAGCTTTACAATTAACATCAGAAGGAACTTAAAAGCTATAATAGCATTTGATTGACACATGACTTTTCTGTTGTAGCAAGAAAGACAAAACTGAAATTTTTGCAATATTGAATTAAAATGGTTCATAGTAGGGCCATTAGCTAAAACATGAAAGATAATTGTTTAAAAATGAAGGTTTTTTTATTATAAATCATGCTGTGAATCTGAATGTGGCAGGTTGCCATTACCATTAGATAAATTAAAACCAGTGAAGGTTTTAAGAAAGATTTTACTGTCATCAGTATGGTTTTTCCCAGAGAAGTTCCTTGGTTCCTGCTATCTTTACTTTTTAAAAAATGAATTTTAGAATTGCTTTGTCTCCTAAAGCAACACATATTGTATCTATGTTTTGTTACTGTGTTTTAAGAGGGGAATCATTGCATTCTCTAGAGGAGGAGTCCCCAAACCCTGGGCCACAACCCACTACCGGCCCACAGCTTATTCGCAACCGGTCTATGTGAGTGGCGGGTCGGAGCGCATGCCAGCATGCACGGCTCAACTTGCTCACTTGAGTGGCCCGGTTCCCCTCCCTTCCCCTCCGCTGGACCCCCAAGCTGCAAAAGTTGGGGACCTCTGCTTTAGAGAGAATTACATTAATTTCTCTTTCTCTCTCTTTCTCTCTCTCTATTTTTTTTTTTAAATATTGGTATGCCGTTGTTGATGTCCTAGTAATCATCATACTTCTTCTTTTTTTTTTTTTTTACAATTCAATTTCAGAAGAAAATACTGCCACATGCCAATGGGTAGTTTCTGCCCCAGTAGGAAATTAAGATATTTTTTTAGCTAACTGTGCCATGCAGTTGATGGTTAAAATTATCTCAAGATAATTGGCCAACTGAAGCTTCCATTACTTGGTGGGTAATGGGAAATGAGCTGCGTTATATACCTAACTCAGACAATGGGAGAAGAGAGTAACCTGATAAATTTATATGACTATGTTAACGATGCATTGCTGCAGATTCTCTGAAGTCTTTCCAGGACTAACAACAATGAAAATGCATGATGGTATTTGCAAATAAGAATGGGGAAAAAATGTTCATACTGATTTAAATTTTTGTTCAATTAATACCACACATGGTGTCCAATCCTACAATTTTAACTTTGATCTGGTATCTTGTTAACCTAGCAAAACCTCCTCATTAAACACAATGTTTTGATGTATTCATATACAAGTAGTCCTCAGCTAACAACAATTCATTTAATGACCGTTCAAAGTTACAACGGCACTGGAAAAAAGTGTCTTATGACCATTTTTCACACTTATGTCTGTTGCAGCATCCCTTTGGTCACTTGATCAAAATTCAGACAACTTAGCAACAGACTCATATTTATGATGGTTGCAGTGTTCCAGAGTCATATGGCCACCTTTTGCCTGATTCACTTAACAACCATCTTACTAACTTAACAACTTAACAACTGTGGAAAGAAAAGTGGTAAAATGGGGCAAAACTCACTTAACAAATGTCTCACTTGGCAACAGAAATTTTGGGCTCAGTTGTGGTCAAATTGAGGACTACCTGTATGTTATTTTCTGTGACTCACTGCAACCCAGAGAGATAGGCCTTCTTGTGTCCACAACAATCTTAGATAGATCTAAAATTATCTTTTTATGGAGAAATCCCAAGCATAAATCTCCCTAGGAGTTCAAATGAGATTCCAGTAGAAGGCTGGTTTATAATTTAACCCACAGCAGTAAGTGGTCCAAATATTAATTCTGAATACTGTACAAATGGAGTTATTAAATTTCAGCTCACTGGGAAACAAAATATTGGAGCATTTTGCCATTTGAGGGGGGGTGGAGAGCTTCTTATAGTCTTTCGTGTGCTGTAGGATGTGCTTTTAAAATGACTTGGCCAGGAAAAATCCTAACTTTAATATAATTTTAACTTGAACGTAATTCAATTATTCCAATGATTTAAATATATCCTCTTACTGACCCAGTACAATGACAATGCAGCAAATTCTGGAGGTCACATTAAGGATTTGTCCCACCAAAGGTAGCTCCAAGATTTCAGTCTAGACACCATGAAAAATTGCTTGAAATAATACATTGGATCATCTATGGCAGTGGTTCTCAACCTTTTTAATGCCGCGACCCCCAACCGGTCATAAGTCGAGGACTACTCAACCAGTCGTAAGTCGAGGACTACTCAACTGGTGCAGCACCGTTTGCAGAATGGGACTTTTGGCGGGCTCAGCAGGGCAGAGACAGCCTGGACAATTCCTATTGGCTTTTGAAAGCCAATAGAATTAGACTCTATTCAAGAGAGTCTATTCTATTGGCTTTCAAAAACCAATAGAATAAAAGGGAGTAGCACAGCTAAGGAAAAGGGGAAAAAAATGGCGGACTGCATTGTTTGGTGACCCCCGTGAAATGGTCGTTCGACCCCAAATGGGGTCCCGACCCACAGGTTGAGAACCACTGATCTATGGAAACTTGAAATGGAATTAAAACAAAGGGGAATCTTTGGAAAGTGATAAAGAATGTGGGACTGGACATCATACATCTGTAAATATATATTACGCCTTATTGTTAACAGCTTTGCCAGTACCTGTGTGATTGCTTAACTGCTTTAAAAATTACATTTTTGTTTCCAGCACCAACAATTTGCTTCCACTATTTTATGTGTTAGTTTAACTTCTTGCTTTTTGTTTGTTTGTTTGTTTGTTTGGCGGGAGGAGACGAGGAAGGGAATTGAAACTGATGATAATAATGTCATATTAAAGCTATTTCTACATCTGTAACAGGAATATCATAAGTTTCCTCCTGACACAAGCCATTGTTGATTTCACTGTTATAGGGGAAAGGCTCTAGGGCGGCAGATAAGGCTGTTGCCATGGTGATGAAGGAGATACCGAGGGAGGAGTCTCCGGAGGAAAAACCCCTCCTTACTATGAAATCACAGGTGGGCAGAATGGTCCGGATTTGAAGGAGAAAGCTGGTGTATGTCAATGCAAAAGGCGATCAACTGCTAGTAGAGCTAACATATTTTGATTGCAAACACTCAGCCACTAGGTGGCAGTAGAGAAATGCCACTTCAGTATCCATTTGCTGCCATCTAGTGGTCACTAGATCTCTTCAGCTGAGATATGGTAGCCCAATCATTTTCTAAAAGTCTTCCATTCTTCTTGACCTCTGTGTTGTTAGATTTTTCTCTCTTCTCTCTCATTCTCTGCTTTCTCTTACTCTTGCTGTACCTTTTTCTTTCTTTTTTTCTCTCCCCCCCCCCTTTTCCTCTCTTTTGTTCTAACTTTATCAACACACTGGGAGAGCGCTATTTAAATCAACGTATTCTTCCTCCAAATTACACTGAAGGCATATTGGCAAAAAAAAAGAAGAAGAAGAAGAAGAATGTTAAATTTTGAAAATACACCTTGCTAATGTGTTTAACAGAATATTTTCACCTGTATCCTTTAAAAAAAATTAAACTATATCCAGCATTTATTTATAACTGTATTTATATATCTTCTTTGGCATTGTTCTCAGGGTCCAGCTTACAGTATTATAATATTATATGCAATATATTGTTATAGAATTTTTCAAACAAGTATGAAAGGCATGAAATATAATATAAAGCAGAGAAAAACATTACCTCTTTCACCATTTCACCTATTAATGTTGGATTTTTTTGAAGGCAGGTGTTCTAAGTAAAATGGCATACGTAACAAGATTGTGCATGCTAGTCATTAGCAAAGCATCTAAACTGTTCAAAATTCCCTGCTGTGATCCATGCTGTCCATAGTTACATAATGCACTGTAATAAATGAACATTAATGGCAAAAAGATAAAAGATAAAACATACTCGGTTTTTTGAGCTTTGTGCCGTACTTCACAATATTTAATGCTTTTGACATAGTCATGTTTACTGATTTCTACCATCCCTATCCCTAGCCCACCTCCTCCACACATGTCCACCATGTTGAATGTGGAGGCCATTTTTCTCTAGAATGTTCTATTTGCTGTAGCTCATGTGAGATCTTATCCAAGTTGTACCCAATTGTCTTCAATTTTGCAATTTGCAGTTCTCAACTTTAGAAAAGCTAGGTTGGGGTCTCCAACCTCGGCAACTTTAAGACTTGTGGACTTCAAGCTTTGCTGGCTGAGGAATTCTGGGCGTTGAAGTCCACAAGTCTTAACATTGCCGAGGTTGAGGACCCCTGAGCTAGATTATACATTAACAGATTCAATGAAACATGGGACAACTGAAAAAGAGTTTCTTCAAAAGCCAATAAGCAAAGAAGCAATCTAATGATCAATCTAGTTTGTTGAAACGGTCTGCTTTAGTAATCAATATATGAGTCTTCAATCTTAGAAGCTAAGGTCAACAGGAATTAATATCCTTAACTTTCCAATTCCTTGTACATTAAAAAGTATTTGTTCTCTTTTAACTCTCTGCACATAGGATATAATTATATTTATGTTATGTTATGTTATGTTATGTTATAATGTTTTATTATAAGATACAAAAAATACAGGAAAAAACAGAAGTTAGAAAACTAAGAGAAGGAGAGAAAAATGCAGAGAGAAAAAAGTGATTTCTGACTTTTTTAGTGCAGTGAAATACTTCAACCTTTTGCTTTACATTTCAAACCATTTCTATAACAACAAAATCATTCTAATCATGAACATTTAAAATCGTTTCCATTTTTTGAATCTATACCGTAATTAGCATTAAGTATGATTTATTAAAACAAGTTGACTTCTCACTGTTCATTATGAAATAGACTTGTTTTAGTAAACTGTAGTTAAGAGTAAACATATCGGTTTAATTCTAAACCTCTGAATATGATAAACCAGAATATTAAATAGTAATTCAGTAAAATATGGATAGCTAACAAGACTCGGGCGGAATAAATGGAGATAATTTGATTCAGATCCCTAGATAAAATGAATAACATTTAGCATTTGGAGGAAATTGATAAATCTAGAGTTATAATCACAAGGATTTTTCAGTAGTTTATTACACACTGGCATTAATTGCATCTTTCTTTTGAATGCATGAAAAATGAACGGGAGGGAAAAATAGGTTCTCATAGAATGCAATAATACTAAACAGGAAGGGCTGTAAAGAACAGTCTGATCAGGGATTTCCTGTTAGATTAGCCCTAATAATCAACTATTTTAATTAAGGATCTGAATTGCATTATGTATGAAGCCGTAAGTGCCTTTGCCAGAACTTAAATATTAACTCTGAAATCCTGTGATTTTTTTTTTAGACTTTCTGCATTAAAATATGGGCTGTGCCTCTAAAATTTGGTTCCTCCCCTTGTTACTGCATCAGTACTCATTATTATTACTATTATCTTGTTTGTATAAAATAAATGGAAACTTATACTGAAAACAAAACCCAACTCAAAGGCTTTATTTTTTCTAACTTCATTTTATTTACTAAACATTTAAAAAAAATACAAACCAAGATGGATAAGAGACATATCAAAAGAATAAAAAAGTAAACTATAATTTAAAAAGTACAGGTAAGTACATATAGGATCTGAACTGTCAAAAAGATTAATGTTTCTTTAGGTATCTCAAACATAACAGATGTCAAGCAGGGAAGATCTGGTCCACTCAGGAAGATCCAATTAAACTGATTTATTGCTAATCATGCCTATGCACAGGAATATTCTCAACCAATGGTTAGCCCCTGCTAGGAGAACTCTTGTCATCATAATTCAAGGGAAGTTAGATTTAGTTCTCTTGTGTCTGCATAGAGATTCTAAGCTGATCCCTCTTTTGACTCTGCCCCCAGGCTCTCCCATTTCTTCCTGTATACAAATGTGTCATATGTTTGTAAAAAAAAAGTTAAGACTAATTGAAACTAACAACTTTAAACGAAGAGTACCTGATTAACACAGTATATACATAGTAGTTAGAATTATAGGCAATGTAATTCTAATTATAGATGATCTAATTATAACTATAGAATCACATCTTCAAATTGCTCATAAAGTTAACATATAAACTAAATGTATAATAAGCCATATTTGGGATGTGGTACAAATCCATACACTAAGTCATAATCTAAGAAGAGTTTCCAGTTAGAAATGAATTCTATTTCAGATTTACTTTTAAGTATAACATTTTGGAAATTAAAACATAGCTCCATAATTTGATTGTCCATCTTTCCAAGGAACAAATCAAACATGCTTTCCAGTAAGAAACATGTGATAATCCTTAGCACAGCTAACATAACTAATTCAGCATGCTTTGAAGGAATACATAGCTTATTAAAATTGAATAAAAATAACCTTGGTTGCAAAGGAAATTCAGATTCAAAAGCTGTTTCATGTGAATCAGGAGCTATTGAAGTGACCCACAAGTGAGGATTTTTTTTTTCAACAGAAATAAAATGAATTCTACACTGTTCACCAGATTGAAGCATTTGTTTAAAATAATGGTAACGATAGCAGTTATAAACAATACGGGCCCTGCTGTTATCAACAATTTGCAAACATATGTATTAAAATATCAGCCCGCCTTTTTTGTTTATTATTTCTACATATTCCAATACCCTGAATGTTAAATCACTTGAATGATTCAAACTAATTCAAAGGCAGCTCAAACTTTGCAATTATTTAATTTAATTTACTTATTTGTACAAAATCCCAAGGTAGTTTAATTCAAGTTATTAGTAATTGCCAATATGCTTCTGTGCCTTAAAATAAATCATTCTCAGTTGCCTTTTACAGATTCGCAATATTGAATTACCCACACATGTATGTCAAGATAAAAGATAACTTTTGAATGACCGTTGTCCCAATAGGTATTAGAGCAGTGGTTCTCAACCTGTGGGTCGGGACCCTATTTGGGGTAGAACAACCATTTCACGGGGGTCGCCAAATAATGCAGTCCACCATTTTTTTCCCCTTTTCCTTAGCTGTGCTACTCCCTTTTATTCTATTGGCTTTTGAAAGCCAATAGGAATTGTCCAAGCTGTCTCTGCCCTGCTGAGCCCGCCAAAAGTCCCATTCTGCAAACAGTGCTGCACCAGTTGAGTAGTCCTTGACTTACGACCAGTTGAGTAGTCCTCGACTTACAACCAGTTGGGGGTTGCGGCATTAAAAAGGTTGAGAACCACTGTATTAGAGTGAAAGTGTATTGGTTGCCCCATATGTAAGAAGGTTGTGATTCTGTCTGCATTTTATGTGAACGTGAGTTAACACCTTGCCAATTTCCAATAGCAGCTCCTTAAAAAACATGCAAAGCAAAATAAATATCTGAGTCATCTTTGTATATGAAGTTATGCACAGGTAATAATCGTTGTAGGGAAATCTACCTGTCTGATGCCGTTGTTTATTGAATTCTGATACAGTGATGGACTAGGAAGCTTTGCTTTGATACATCCTGTTTTGGTTTTACATGCAAACCAGTTTATGAATCAGGCAGATTGAACGAGAGAGTGGAACTCCTGATTCATATTATAATGTGTTTCATGCCCATTTGTTTTTATTTCCAATATTGTAATCATAAGAGTTTTCCAGAGTGAACTGTTATTGGTTTGTGCATGTTGAACTGACCTCACCTTTGCCATTGCTGAGTGGAGAAGTATTTCTGATAATTGCCTCCGGATCTGCTTTGCTGTATTTGATTGTGTGGCCTTTTGTCACTTGCAAACTTCTATAAATACTTTGCTGCCTTTTGATGCGGATCCACATGCACTTTTCATAGTGAGCATTTGTCTGACATCATGTAAGATTGCAAGAAAATCAGAAAGCTTTAGATCCAGTTTTATGTCTTTCTTCTGTAGCAGGGAAGTCATTTAACAATTCTCTCTGTGCTAGACTCCCACGTTGAGTTCTTAATGCATGCAGGCATAGATCAGAGGGATTGCCTTGATCATGTGACTGTTTCCTGCACAACTGTATCTCCTCTGCAGCTAATATAAGTGGGATCAATTATGATTATGAGCTGTGGTTGTGCAGTGGTTAGAGTACAGTTTTGTACGCTACTTCTGCTGCCTGCCGGCTGCCTGCAGTTAGGCAGTTCTAGTCTCACCAGCTCAAGGTTGACTCAGCCTTCCATCCTTCCAAGGTCGGTAAAATGAGGACCCAGATTGTTGGGGGCAAATATGCTGACTCTGTAAACCGCTTAGAGAGGGCTGTTAAGCCCTGTGAGGCGATATATAAGTCTAAGTGCTACTGCTATTGCTATCAAAAATGATTGGACGTGACTTGCATGTATATGCGATATTTCTTCACTGCTGGAATCTATCCATGGGGAACTTATTCTCAGTGGCTTCCACAGCTTGGTTGTAGTCTATAAACTCATAAACTTTAATGCAGAAAATGAAAACATTTAGTTCAATTCTGCATCCAAAATTAGATTGTCTAGCTTAACTTATCAACTTAGCCTTCCCAATGTATTGAATACAACTCTGAGTCCTGGCAGCATGGTTATTACTTTAATAGCTTGAAATTAGCCAGCAGCATTAATGTACAAGAATGGTAACAACATTAACAAGAGCTTAGTAAATAAGAGAACAATCACCCCAAAACCTGATTATCTTTCAAATACATTGCAGTCTCAGCCTTTTCAGGTCTTTAAATAGGCCAGCCAACTTCAACTCTGAACAGTCTTCCAGAATAATGTACAGGTAATTCTTGACTTACCATCACAACTGAGCCCAGAATTTCCGTTGCTAAGTAGGACACTTATTAAATGAATGTTGCCCCATTTTACAACCTTTCTTGTCACAGTTCTTAAGTGAATTACTGCAGTTGTTAAGTTAGTAACACAGTTGTTAAGTGAATCTGGCCTCCCCATTGACTTTGCTTGTCATAAATATGAAACCAGTTGCCAAGCAACTGAATTTGGATCACATGACCATGGAGATGCTGCAACAGTCATAAGTGTGAGAAATGGTCATAAGTCACTTTTTCCCATGCCATTGTAACTTTGAACACTAAAGTCACTAAACAAAGGGTTATAAGTCAAGGATGACCTGTGTGGGGTTTTTTTTCAACTTCCAAGTGTCTTATAACCTTGGGATTTTGTAATACTTCTCTTTGCAAATATTAGCTTGGCCTAACCACGTTTGCTTTTTCTTAGATTAGTTAAGCTGTCTAGGACCGGAGTCTTCAAACTTGGTCCTTTTATGACTTGTGGACTTCAACTCTCAGAATTCCGCAGCCAGCGTGCCTGGCTGAGGAATTCTGGGAGTTGAAGTCCACAAATCATAAAAGGACCAAGTTTGAAGAACCCTGGTCTAGGACAGTGGTGGCAAACCTATGGCACGGGTGCCAGAGGTGGCACTCAGAGCCCTCTCTATGGGCACGCGTGCCATCGCACCAGTCCTAGGCCTTCAGCTGGGTTTTATAAAACCTTTTCGCTTTAGGCCTCCGCCGCCGTGTGCAAAAAAAAAAAAAAAGGTTCAATCAGTCAATTTCAACTTCTCGTGGGAAAACAAAAGTTCTTGCAAAGTTGGAATTGATTGATTGAACTTTTTAGTCCCACCCAGTCTGCTGTTACCACTGCAGCCATGCCCACCCTATTGGCCACAGCCCACCCAATTGGCCACACCCAGCCAATGGGCTACACCCACCTGGCACTCGACAATGCATAAGTGGGTTTTGGGCTGCAGTTTGGGCACTCAGTCTCTAAAAGGTTCACCATTACTGGTCTAGGAGATCTAACTGACATAAAGTTCAGTGGGACTTACTTTGAGCTGCATAGAATTGCTGTTATAGGGAGCCATAATTGTGATGGCTATCACAAAGGACTGAAAAGTGCCCTCTGAAGAAAAATCTCATAGCATCTGGCCAGTTTCATTTAGGAGACAAAGATCATGATTTGATCATTTATTATTTATTTAATTATTTAATTTATACAGCTGCCCATCTCACCAAAAGCGCCTCTTACAACAAAGCTGTAAACAAAGCATTTCATGCAAAGCAAAATAGGTGATTAAAGACTGGATCAGGATATTATCTATGTGCAACCTTCAAATACATATACATATGTATATGTATGTACTTATGTATGTATGTATGTATGTATGTGTGTATATATATATATATTTGTTTTCTGAGGTTTTCGCGGGTTTTTGTATGTAGGTCTTTGGTTATTCGGGTTTTCTCCCGCGTCAAATTGGAAGTGTCTTGGCGATGTTTCAACAAAGTCCCATTTGTCATCTTCAGGCTGGTGCTTTCAGCTTCGTGCTTCGAGGAGCACGAAGCTGAAAGCACCAGCCTGAAGATGACGAATGGGACTTCGTCGAAACGTCGCCAAGACACTTCCAATTTTACGCGGGAGAAAACCCGAACAACCAAAGACCTACATATATATATATATATATATATATATATATATATATATATATATGTTCAATGATGCAATCTTCGATCTCCGGGAAGAGTATACTCCAGTTATTTACTCAGTTATTTCGATCTCCAGGTAGAGTATACTCTTCCCGGAGATCGAAGATTGCATCATTGAACAAATATGGCCGGGATTCGTATTTTTACAACCATTAAGGATATATATATATATATATATATATATATATATATATATATATATATATAGGTCTTTGATTATTCGGGTTTTCTCCCGCGTCAAATTGGAAGTGTCTTGGCGACGTTTCGACGAAGTCTCATTCGTCATCTTTAGGCTGGTGTTTTCAGCTTCGTGCTTCTAGGAGCACGAAGCTGAAAAAACCAGCCTGAAGATGACGAATGAGACTTTGTTGAAACGTCGCCAAGACACTTCCAATTTGACGCGGGAGAAAACCCGAATAACCAAAGACCAATATATAATATTTGTGTGTGTGTGTGTGTATATCTACATATGTGTTTGTGGGTGCGTGTGTGTATTTTAATAGGCCTCCCTATCCATTTATCTATTCCATTTGCATCTCTAAAATTAGAACTGGAGTTAAATAGATTAATTAGTTTCATGTTTAGCCAAAAGGGGTTTCATACAAGTTGGTACCCTAGACCAGGTGTCCCCAATCTTAGCAACTTTAAGACTTGTGGACTTCAATTCCCAGAAATCCTCAGCCAGCAAAGCTGGCTGAGGAATTCTGAGAGTTGAAGTCCACAAGTCTTAAAGTTGCCAAGGTTGGGGACCCCTGTCCTAGACCACAAACACAGTAGTAAAACCCTAGCTGACAACCAATATTGGAAGATAATCTCATGAAGATGCGTAAATTACTAGATTATAAAAGATGTCACGCCAATATCTCGAAGAACGTTTTTGAGTAGGGTCAGTTGATCTCATACTTTTGGATATAACAGGAGTCATTAAGTATCCAGTACAGCTACTGTATGTGGATGAATTAGTGGCATGCATTTTATTGAACCGTGATTTGTTAAAAAGCCATAGTCATCTTGTTTACACATCATATGAGCCATAAAGCATGATTTCCAAACTGTAGTGGCTAAGATCACACATTCTGCTAAGGGAAAATCAATCATATTATAGCTTGGTATGATAGATATTCCTCAACTTACAACCACAACTGAGCTCAAAACCTCTGTTGCTAAGCAAGACAGTTGCTAAGTGAGTTTTGTCCCATTTTGCAACCTTTCTTGCCACGTTAAATGAATCACTGCAGTTGTTAAGTGAATCCAGCTTCCCCATTGACTTTCCTTGTCAGAAGTTTGCAAAAAGTGATCACATCCAATGCCAGTTGCCAAATGTCTGAATTTTGATCACATGAACATAGGTCATAAGTGGGAAAAACAGTCACCATTAACTTTTTTCAGAGCTGTTGTAACAGTCACTAAATCAGTGGTTCTCAACCTTTTTAATGCCACGACCCCCAACCGATCGTAAGTCGAGGACTACTCAAGCGGTCATAAGTCGAGGACTACTCAACTGGTGCAGCACCGTTTGCAGACTGGGACTTTTGGCGGGCTCAGCAGGGCAGAGACAGCCTGGACAATTCCTATTGGCTTTTGAAAGCCAATAGAATTAGACTCTATTCAAGAGAGTCTATTCTATTGGCTTTCAAAAGCCAATAGAATAAAAGGGAGTAGCACAGCTAAGGAAAAGGGGAAAAAATGGCGGACTGCGTTGTTTGGCGACCCCCATGAAATGGTCGTTCGACCCCAAATAGGGTCCCGACCCACAGGTTGAGAACCACTGCACTAAATGAATGTTTGTAAGATGAGGACTACCTCAACATAGCCATAGTGAAAGTTAGTTTTAGATGCTACTCAATAGTCCCTAACATTTTGAAATCTTGGTTTTCATCCTTGGGGATTTCAATTTTCACAGAAGCAAAGAACAGCTTCTGGGAATTAAAGTCCACACATTTTAAAGTTCCCAAGGTTGAGACCCATTCTTCTATGATTTTTGGACATGAAAGCAGCCCTTGATTTGTAGGCACCTTACAAAATCTTTTTTTTTTAATCGAAGGCCAGTAAAACTGTTAAGCCATGACGGTTATTAGATTATGAAGGACCATTTGTAAGTTAATTATTAAAACTTTTATTTATTTGAGGACGACACATATAATAACAGCCAAGTGTACCTCTGAGGGTGATGTTTTAAACATCGCCTTGAATAAATATTGGCTCCCTGTCAGGCTGCCATTTCTTTATAGAAATGAAATAGTTTGTTCGTTGAGTGACTGATTTGTTTATAAGCTACCATGTGAAAATAATGAGAGATTAAAAACTTGGTAGCCTATTCTTGAAAGCTTGTGTTTCGCTAAACAGAAATGCAAATTCCAGATCGTGGGGGGGAGGGGAGGAGAGAGGAGGTTGTTTCATAAGATAGGGACAGCCGTACAAGAGTCACACTTTACAACATGCAGGTACTATAGATGGCAACATTTAGAGGAGAGAGACCCAGATTGTGCCTACCTTATTGGATCTGGTAGGATAGCCAAACATCCTCAAGGAGAAGCCATCCCACAGATAACATGATCCACAGATAACATGATCCAGGTGCAATTCAAAGTGCTGATTACTATCTTTAAAACCTATTATCTTTAAAATCTAGGTTTTAAAGATAATAATCAGCACCTTGAATTGTACCTGAAAGGAAACTGGGAGCTGGTGCAGCTCACACAAGAAAGGTATAGAGCAGTGGTGGCGAACCTATGGCACGTGTGCCAGAGGTGGCATTCGGAGCCCTCTCTGTGGGCACATATGCCGTTGCCCCAGCCTTACCTCCTCCCGTGACCCCCTCCTCACCAGCAGCCCCCCTGAAGGAGAGTCGCCCCGAGCGTGGCCCACACGAAGCAGCGCAGCCAAGGACATGGCAGCCAGGCAGCATAGACAAGACTCTACTCTCAAGCCCCATCATGCGCAGTTGATGCTGCGGGGGCGGGCAGAGGGCGTGGCTGCCATGGCGCTGCTGGGCTGCCTGGGCGATCTACGGTGGGCCCTGTAGGTGGTGAGTGGCCCTGCGGGCAGGCAGGGTGGGGGATGGGGTGGGGGTGGAGCAGGGGTGGGTAAGGGGGGTAGAATGGGGCAGGGCCAGTTTTGGGGCACTCGGTCTCTAAAAGGTTCGCCATCACTGGTATAGAGGTAGTCCTTGACTTACAACAGTTCATTTAGTGACCGTTCAAAACTACAACGGCGCTGAAAATTGCAATATCCCCATGGTCACATGATCAAAATTCAGACACCTGGCAACTGTCTCATATTTATGATGGTTACAGTGTCCCAAGGTCATGGGATTCCCTTTGGTGACCTTCCGGGGAAGTCAGATTCGATTAACAGCCATATTACTAACTTAACGACTGCAGTCATTCCCTTAACAACAGTGGCAAGAAAGGTCATAAAAGGGGACAAAACTCATTTACAGTAATAAATGTCCCCCTTAGCAACAGAAATATTGGGCTCAATTGTGGTCATAAATTGAGGACCACCAGTAATGTGGGCTAACCTAGAGGTGCCCAGCATTGTCCACAATTGCTTTACAGATCAATAGTAGCTTCTGAGTAATCTTCAAGGGCAGCCCCATGTAAAGTGCCTGGCAATAATCCAAACAGATATATGAGTGATTATATCTTCAACTCTATTCCAAGAATGTCTCAAGCGCAACTTTCTCCAAACACCTTCCAAATGTTCTTAGGCTACAATTTCCCATCCTGCCTAAATAGTGTGGGAAGAATCCAGAGAAAGAAATATTTTGGGAAATATTAAAAAGGCAGAATATATTTCCCCAAAGGATCTTAAAGGCAGAAACCAATACACACACACACACACACACACACACACACACACACACACACACCGGCAAGTCTCTCTGCCCCAAACAGAAACCAGGTCTGCAGAAATGCAGATGTGATAATCTTGTCAGAAAGATTGGAGCCAGGAAGCTTGGATTAGAAAGACAAAGATCTCTAGAATCAACAATCCCTCACACCAAAAATCAACAGTCATCAGCCACAGCCACAGGGAAGCAGGGACATAATAGGATTAACCCACCACTCCCTATTACATGTGGTCAGCTTTCTCAGAGCCATCTTTCTGTCTGGCTCTTCTCTTCAATAAACTACTTCTTTCTAAAGCAGTCTCCATTTTGATTATTCCCAGCTTGGACTGGACCCTGATGAAGATTTTTCTTTCAACAATAGCATGGCCATTGCATTCACATGGATTGTAGACCAAGAAATCTAGGGGTTTATGAAGACTGTTCTTAAAGCTTTTCAGTCTTTGAAAAGATGCATCCAGACATGTTGGGGTTATGATGTCCAAAATTCACTGTTGTTGTTGTACCACCACTTTTGAAAGCACAAGTTTGGGGGAAACTGGGCTAGACTCACTGGGCCCAGTGCCTTAGGAGCTCTAGTATCCATCCTATTGAAATGAATGGGACATTATAAAACATGGTGGAAAACTGATGACTTAGCAAATCTTCCTTCCATTGTGTGATTGCAAAAACAACAACAGATTGTTGATTTGTGGAAGCAGATTGCATGTATTATTTCTGCAAAGACGATGCAAACCGATCAAGTTTCTTTTTAGAAGAATGAGGGAGAGAAAACAAAGCAAAATAAAACCAAGCAGTTAAAAAGCAACTCTAGAGTTATTATGGGTAGTAAAGTTTACTTTCAGATCTGATGTAAATCTAATTTTAGAAAAAGAGTGAATAACATGATAGTGATATTGGATTCGAGGCAAGTTTGGTGGACTGAATACCCTTTATTCTACAAAGTTAAATAATGATATCACAGCAGCAGCCAATAAGCCAGACTGAATACAGTACCCATATTCTGGCTATTGAATCTTGCTTATTGGCTGCTATTAAAGTATTATTTATCTTTGAGGATTGTATCTCAGAATAAAGTATTATCTCTGTGTATCTACCTCAACCTATTCAAGCATTTTCTAAATACCAGTTCTTGTTCAATTTGGATTCTTCACACCCTTAACTAACTAAACTAAATCCATTTTTCTGGATTTGCACTACTCATTGAATCCTAAATTAGTTATCAGGTAAGGGTCACCTCACACATTATGCCACTCAAAAGCCAAATGCAAGTTAATTCCTTATATATTTGAATCTGCTGAGTTTTTGTTTCTTCTGGTTAAATATTTCATGTAAGACAGCCTTTAAAAACCTCCTATTGACAGTGTTCCTTCCAAGGTTGTTTTTAAGCTGCTTTTATAAATTTTCTTGAGTTAGTACACTCTCACAAATAGGGGTAGGACTGTTATAAATCTCTTTACCGCTAATGTGATTCTAGACTAACTCCCATTAAGTGCAGGAAAAAAGTAAGTCACTGAGGATCAAGACTGGATCTTCCTGCCTCCAGCTTTTCTATCCTCTCCAAATTCTCAATATCCTGATTAGAAATTCTGAGTGGATACACACATGGCACTTTTAACTGTTTTTATAGTTTTAGAATTGTAAGCCACTCAGAGTCATTTGGCTGAGATGGGCAGTTTTAGAGAATGAATGAATGAATGAATGAATGAATTTATGAATTTATGCCATTGTATATCTAACCATGGCATAGTGAATTAATCATAATTGGCTGGGATTGCAGAACACATAAACCTTAGTTTACCATTAGTACAGTGGTTCTCAACCTATGGGTCGCGACCCCATTTGGGGTCGAACGACCATTTTATGGGGGTCGCCAAACAACACGATCCGCCATTTTTCCCCCTCGGGGTGCGCGCTGCGCATGCGCACCGCGCATGGGGGCGCCGCCGCGCATGGGGCAGCGCGTCCGTGTGACGGGGGTCGCCGTCACACAAACGTTGAGAACCGCTGCATTAGTAGCTGGTAACACCACACTAAACCAGGGATCTTCAAACTTGGCCCTTTTATGACTTGTAGACTTCATCTCCCAGGGAATTGAAGTCCACAAGTCATAAAAAGGGCCAAGTTTGAAGACCCTTGCACTAAACCAAATGGAGCAGACTTGTTCCCTATCTCAAAGAACCCTGTTTCAAGTAGTAGCACCTCCTGATAGCAGGAACTGTTTGGTGGTGGGTTGGATGTCACTGGGAAGTGATGGATTGTCTTCAGTACAGAAATTGGATGTCCATATGTTTACTTGGCTCAGTGAACAGCCAGGAAGTGATGAACTGTCTTCTACTAGATTGGTGTTTCCCAACCTTGGCAACTTGGAGATGTGTGGACTTCAACTCCCAGAATTCCACAGACAACAATGCTGGCTGTGGAATTCTGGAAGCTGAAGTCCACACATTTTCAGGTTGCCATGGCTGAGAAACAATGTACTAGAGAAGCAAGCTGGATGTTCATCTCTTTAGAGGAAGAGGCAGATTAATAGCTGAGAAATTCTTCAGGAATTCCACGAATGTTTAGGACAAGATCACCTGTGGGCCTGCAATGGACAGGGCCTCATAAACATATTTCACCCTTCCTTTTCTACTCTTCACATGTGCACTTATGTGTTCTCATTTAGAGAAAATCATACTTCATTTATACATACGCAGCCCGTCTTATTGTCCATCATGACAATCCATTTGACTTGCTCTATGCACAATGTTTGCATATGAGATGTAGGTTTGCCTAATGCAACAGAATCAGAAAATCATAGGGCTGGAAGAATTCTCAGAGATGTTCTAGTCCAGGGCTGGCTCAGGAATTCTGGGAGTTGAAGTCCACGAGTCATAAAAGAGCCAAGGTTGCCTACCCCTGTTCTAGTCTAACCCCCTTCTCAAGGCAGAAGTATACCATCCCAATCAAGTTTTTGAAAACCTCCAGTGATGGAGCACCCCAACACCAGGTGGCAAGATATTCCACTGATTAATTGCTCTCACTGTCAGAAAGTTTCTGCTTACTTCTATGTTGGATATCTCTTTAACAAGCTTCCACCCATTACTTCTTGTCCTGCCCTCAGGTGCTTTGGAAAATGTCAGACGCCTCTTCTCTGTGACAGCCCCTCAAGGAGAAGGCACCTTACACTACAGGAAACAAATGAATTGCAAAAGCTCTTTTAACTCTGATTTTGTGGTATAGAAGAATTTTGAATTCATATCCAAGCCCTTTATTCCTCCAAATATATATTGTTCCATAAATCTTCTTTTTCCTCAATATGGAGCTCTAAATTATTCCTCGTTTCTCAGATATATTTTTTTTTCTTCATTGCAGCATCCTGAAGAAGCTTCTGTTTAAAGTTAGGCTTGAAAACCTGCCACTCCATCTGCAGAATTAATTAATTCCTTTATAACAGCTTCAGTGCTAATATATTTGAAGGGCGCCAGCTTGGGCAGGTTTTTTTGTAAATCTCACAGGGCAACCCATATGCCTAAAATAATCCTTCCTGATAATGCATTAGCTGGTTGAATTCTTTCGTTACACAGAAAAAGCTAACTTGATTACAAAGCCTCAGCAGCGTGCCAGAGTTGGCTTTCGGTCTGTAAATGGATGAATAGAACATTGGAAAGGGGGATATTTGATCAGTGAAAATGTTTCAGCTTAAGAGCGAATACGAAATCTTATCAACAAACTGGTAGCTGGTAGTTTCAGGCAAATAAAGATTGACACATTCACTTAAGTTTACAAAACAGAGTAAATGATGTAGCAATTCTTGTCCTGCCTTCCAAAGCGCCTGAAGGCAGGACAAGAAGCAACGGATGGAAACTAATCAAGGAGAGAAGCAACCTAGAACTAAGGCAGTGGTTCTCAACCTGTGGGTCGGGACCCCATTTGGGGTCGAACGACCATTTCACGGGGGTCGCCAAACAAGGCTGTCCGCCATTTTCCCCCCCTTTTCCTTGGCCACGCCCCTGGTACTCGGTGATGTATAAGTGGTTGGGGGTCACCACAACATGGGGAACTGTATTATGGGGTCACGGCATTAGAAAGGTTGAGAACCACTGAACTAAGGAGAAACTTCCTGACAGCTAGAACAATTAACCAGTGGAATAACCTGCCTCCAGAAGTGGTGAATGCTCCAACATTGGAAGATTTTAAGAAGAGACTGGACAGCCATTTGTCCGAAATGGTATAGGGCAGTGGTTCTCAACCTTTTTAATGCCACGACCCCCAACTGGTCATAAGTCAAGGACTACTCAACCGGTCGTAAATCAAGGACTACTCAACTGGTGCAGCACCGTTTGCAGAATGGGACTTTTGGCGGGCTCAGCAGGGCAGAGACAGCCTGGACAATTCCTATTGGCTTTCAAAAGCCAATAGAATAAAAGGGAGTAGCACAGCTAAGGAAAAAGGGAAAAAATGGTGGACTGCGTTGTTTGGCGACCCCCGTGAAATGGTCGTTCGACCCCAAGTGGGGTCCCGACCCACAGGTTGAGAACCACTGGTATAGGGTTTTCTACCTGAGCAGGGGGTTGGACTAGATGACCTCCAAGGTCCCTTCCAACTTTATTATTATTATTTTTATTATATCAAATCCCAACGTGTATGAATATCTATGAATCCCAGCAGAGTAAAGACTTCTCTCATTCTATTGTCCCATACACAGCAAAAACAAAACCTTAGACTTATTTGGTCTCTTTCTTCTTTTCAATAAAACCACAGCTTAATTTTTTTTTTCAAAATTCATTAGAAGATAGTGCATAACAGAGCACTCATACTCCAAAAAAAAAGCCCCCACAGCTCTCCTGCTTCAAACCAGTATTGCAGAAAACAGAACCCACAGACACTTGAACATTTTCTTTCTGTTCTAAAGGGTTTTATTTGAGAGACAATTTCCCTTTCTTACAGCTGAATGGGCGATAGCACCTATGTCATGGGTGTCAAACTCACCACGTCACGTGACGTGTCGCGACGTATCATGACTCTTTTTGCATTGCCGGCAACGGGGTGGGCGCAGCTTCAGTATGATGAAACCGGCCCGCGGGCTGGCTGTTTGACACCCCTGCGGTAATAGGTACAAGTCGTCCTCCACACATGACCACAATTTATGTTGCGAAGCAAGCTGGTTGTTAAGAGAATCACACCCCAATGAGTAAGGTAAGGGCTACCTATACTTTCAACACTGCAAGCAACATTAACTGCAGAAGTGGAAAATGTTCTTGCAATTAGGGTCCATAGTTTTTTTTATTTTAAATTCAACCTCAAAGGATTGCAAAGACAGTGGCTGGTTGCACCAGCCGAAGCAGTGGCATTGCTTGTTTTTTGTGAGATGGGATTTAAGGGCTAAAATAGCACCCCCTTTCTCCCTTAGACCAAGCACCACAGGGAAGAAACTTGACTCTTCCTTAACCTTGTTTCATTCAGCAATATAAAGATGCCTGAAAAGAAAGCCAATTCTCCATGCATTAAACTGAATACAGTCTTTCTTCTAAAAACCAAGAGTAATTCTGATAAATCTATCATCTGGATTCATATTAACATGAGTAGATTGCTATATTTGTTTGTGGGTTCTTTCCGCAAGTTGATGGATAATTTCTAAATCATTAGAATGGTGTTAGCATTGTACTTAAGGTAGCAATTGAGCCTGGGGAAAACCAAGTTAAAATTCTCCTTCAGCCAGGAAAACTTACTGAATAACTTCAATCAATCATTGGGACTCATGCCAATCTAGTGGGAGTGGTGGTTGTGAGGCAAAATCGGATAGGACAGACACCGTCTCAGACTCTTGGTGGGAAATATATAAATAGAATATTATGGAACAATTGAACAGTTTGGATCTTGAATAGAAAGCATTGATAGGGCAGAAAAGGAGGAGGATGAAATCAGAAAATTTCTATAAGCTGTGAAAGGATTTGTAGCAATGGGCTCATTCAGATAGAGAGATGCAATCAGTGGCCAGGCTTTGTGTGTGAGGTCAATGTTCAGGAAGGTGCAGGAGCAAAGTCTAGTTCATCTTGCAATTTCCTGTTTCAGATTCGTAACCTTTAATGGCCACATATGCTTATAAATAATTAGCATGCTAGACACCAAATGTTCTCTTCTCATGTAGCCCTAAAACATCTTGTTGAAATAATAATAATAATATTGGCATTGATAAATTTGCTATTAGTCAATTGCAAAAGGCGGCCTTATTAGGAACTGCTTCCATTCTGTGACAATATCTGTAATACCATCAAACATCCACATCTGCCTATCCCAGGTCCTGGGTAAGGACTCGATAGGTAGACAAAATGCCAAATCCAGTCTGAACATCTGGCTGACTATGCGATGATAATAATAATAATAATAATAATAATAATAATAATAATAATAATAATAATAATAATAATAAAACCTGTAATACCATCAAACATCCACATCTGCCTATCCCAGGTCCTGGGTAAGGACTCAATAGGTAGACAAAATGCCAAATCCAGTCTGAACATCTGGCTGACTGTGCGATGATCCATAATAATAATAATAGAGTTGGAAGGGACCTTGGAGGTCATCTAATCCAACCCCCTTCTCAGGCAGGAAACCCTATACCATTTCAGACAAATGGCTGACCAGTCTCTTCTTAAAAACTTCCAGTGTTGGAGCATTCACCGCTTCTGGAGGCAGATTATTCCACTGATTAATTGTTCTGTCAGGACATTTCTTCATAGATCTTAATTGATTAGAGCAGGGGTGTCAAACTCACAATGTCACGTGACGTGCCGCGACTTTTTTTTGCCATTGCCGGCAATGGGCTGGGTGCGGTTTTGCTATGATGCATCCAGCAGTTTGACACCCCTGGATTAGAGGGGAAAGACTCTTGAGAGATCTTCATAGATTCCTAGATTAGATCTTCATAGTTTAGAGGGGGAAAAGGTTAAGAAACAGGGAAACAATTTTCATTTTTGAGTTGTCAGATATGATTGGTCCGAAACGACCATCATCATGCTGTTTGGCACTGTTATCTGTGGATGAAAGGAGTTAAAGTCCAACCAGAAGTGGTCACTGCTGAAGATGAAAATTACTTGGAGCCAATGCAGGTGTGATGGGAGTTTCACACACACACACACACACACACACACACACACACACACACACACACTGCCCTTATAAGAACTCTCAGCTCATACAGATGACATCCATAGCATCCTGTTTTCCAAATGTTTTTGAAATGTGCATTGGATAATTTGTCCAGCCTAGCTGAACAAGTGATGAAAAGGAAAGGCACCTGGATCATAGCTTTGGTCTCTTGCCTCCTCTTGCTTTCTGTAGCTCAGATGAGCTCCCTGTTCTACAGAAAAGGCAGATTGCCATATTGCTGGCTAGTTGCCAAACAGGGAACAATGCGTAAATGCAAAAAGGCAGGTGAATCCACATGCCCATATGGGTGGCCTGATTTGCACAGCATGCTAAAGTAGACTAAATAGATTTCTGGCATAGATTGAAGAAAGCAGCTCATCAGGTTAAACCACGATAAGCTACCTTAATCCATTATTTATTTGAGCATAGGATGTTATACAAGCACAGCAACTGTATTTTGCTAACAAGAGGGTTGGGTTTTAACATATTGTATGAACCCAGCTAGAGGGGCCTTCATTAGATTTCCAAATCATAAAAAGCAAGCCCTTTGGAATCCGATTAGGATATAATTATATCCCTGAAAAGATGAGAACCCTCTCCCAATACAAGTCTGAAACCTGTCTGGAGTTAGGTACAGATGAGTGCTGTTTTTATCTTTATTTTATTTTATTTTGCTTCCTCTCATTCAGTTGCTATGTTCACCTCATTTAATTTCAAGGAAGAATTGTGCCAATTTAAGCCAACTGATGCTTTCAGAAATGGAATAATATATATATATATATATATATTTAAGTCGTTCAATGCTGTCGTGACATTTGTGTGCATAGCTAAGCGATGCCTACATGCACACACATCCACACATCTCCTCTTGCTTTTTGTCACTAGCTTGTGAATGAGCAACAAGAAAGCCGGCCACTTCTGAGTCCTTCCATAGATGACTTTCTTTGCGAAACGAAATCGGAAGCTATTGCACGTCCGGTGACGTCAAATACCGCAGGTAACAGATCTTGCATTCACTCTTGTTCCGTTGCAATTTGTTTCCAATCTCTGCTTGATGTTTGTTTCTCGGCCTACTGCTTTTTGAAGCTCCCCACCAAAAAAAACAACAACAAAGATTTTCTCTCATTTGAGGGGGAAGAAACCAGTGGTTCTTAATGGCACATGTGCTTGTGATATTTGACACTGTTCAAATATGTCCAAAAAATTTGAAAACCCATGAGAATCAGTGGGGTTTCCAAAAGAAAGGGCTGGTACATATATATAAGTTGCCATGTGAGTTGAAAGCTATATTCTTAGATATTTATATCATTGGTTTCTCCTGAAACAAAGTGTTATTGGCTAATCATAGAGCCAGGGTTCTGGATGGAATGCATTTTTCATCTGGCATACAAAGATAGTTTTGATGCTAAATAAAGTTCACTGCTGCTTTTAAAAATTCAGTATAAATATAAGGGGGGAAATGCAAGTAGCACAAAATCTGGGTTTTGACAATAAAGGTGTGAAAACAAATTTCTTGGCTCCTGTTGATGTTTAACAAGTCAGGTCAGCCTAGATAAAAATATCATGATGCCAAGAGAGTTACCTCTGGAAGAGAAAAAGACCATAATATCTTACTAGAACACATGTTTGCATATATAATAACAACAGAGTTGGAAGGGACCTTGGAGGTCTTCTAGTCCAACCCCCTGCTCAAGCAGGAGACCCTACTTACCAGGAGTGTCAAACTGCCGGCCCGCGGGCCAGTTTCATCATACCAGAGCTGCGCCCCCCTCCCCATTGCCAGCAATGGCGAAAAAGCTACGATATGTCGCGCGATGTCACGTGACATCACGAGTTTGACATGCCTGCTATATACCATTCCAGGCAAGTGGTTACTATTTCCACACAATCTCACATTTCAGGATTTCCAAATATCTGACTTTAAACAAGTTAGGAGTGCATTTCTGCAAAAAGAGAGAGAGGGGGTTTCACAAGAAAACTGGAAGTGATGGAAGAAATAAAAGACTCCTAAGGGAAATTTTAAGAGGTTCAGGAGCCATTAGTACTCCATAAAGGCAAAAGCTTTTTTCCTAAGGTTTGAAGACAAAAACATAAAATCTCACATTCACCTGAAGGCAATACATGAGAAAAATCTTCTCTATAACTTTCAGAAGTTACTGCTAGTTGGTTTAGCCAATTTTCCCCAACACCAGTTTCACTTTGTCCTATACTGACTAGGAAATGTGAAAGTTGCAATCCAACTTATCTGGGGTGAACCAAAATGGAGAACACTGTGGACCTATAGTTTCTATGTAAGGTTTTTTTTCATAGCCTGATACTCTCCAGGTGTCACTCTTAGAATTCCCAACCATCATGCATTCCCAACATATTTTGGCTGCAGAAAGAAAGTGTAATGACAACACCCAGTCTTCCTAAAACATTTTTGCTAGTTATTTTACTTAGCTTAGTCTAATAGCCACATAACTGCCTCACTTATTCCAAATGAGATTGTCCATCAAATCACATATGCATTCTGAGTGGCAAGAACCCTCTAAGGTGTGTGTGTGTAGGACCTGGTAAGACTGAACCACAAACCATTTGCATGCAAGGGATGTGTTATGTACACATCCCTCTCATCCAGATGAGGTGATTTGAATACAGGGTTGCAAATAAATTAATCTGTCCTGCCAGCTGTCATTAGGGAAATATACCTTTGCATATTAGATTCACAAACGGTATCAAATTTAGATGAATTTGTAAGACTTTTTAGCCTTGTTGCTATTCCACCCAATGCAGGATCTGGTTTTTGACAAAAAAAAAAAAGAAGAAGAAGAAGGATATGCTGTAAAACAGGATAAACTTCTTCTGTCTTCTCATTCATTTATGGTTTCTCCAACAATATTTGTAGACCCATATTGAATATGGCTTTTATATCCTCTTTTCTACATAATCAAATGAGTATAGTAGGACAATAATTTCAAAAGAGCATCCAAAGAGGGAACCAGAAAGAACTAAAGATCACAATGAAAGGAGAAAAACACTTAATTTTAACTTACTAATATTGAAGCAAAATATTTTAACATTGGATATGTTGAAGGATAAGTTTGAACAATGGATGCAGAAGTTAATGTTAAGCCTGCCTCTATAATAGATTGCATTTACAATGTTATGAAAAAAGAACAGGTTTTACCCAGCAACACTGAGACTGATCTGAAAATGAATTTATAAATGACAGGTTATATAAGAATGATGCAGAAAAAGATGCTGCAGTAGACGTATGAAAGAAATCAACTGAGGGCTTGATAATTAAAAGGGATGTACAAATAATGAACCAAGAGAGTAACCTGGATAATCTTCCTATACTGGATTTACAAAGAGGCTTTAAAAGAATTGTGTGTTAAAGTTTTAAAAGAATTGTGTGAAAAAGGACAAAGAAAAATCTGGAAGAAGAAATCAAGTTCTATTTGAAGAGATTAAAGATCAAGATGGTTAAAAGTAGAAGGCATGGATATGAAGTTGATTTATTTGATCAAGGTCAAAATAAATATGCTGTTATTTTGGGTAACTCTTAATGGACTTTTGCTGATCAGACTGAAATGAGGTTTTAAGGATTTGTTCACAGATAAAAAGATGAGCGGGGTGGTGAAAATACTCTCTTCCCACTTGGAAGGTTGAGAGTTCCATCCTAGGTGGCGGCAGATGTTTCTCTCTTAGGGCGCAAAGAAAAAAATCTACTACTCCGTGTGGTGTCAGGAAGGACATCCAGCCAGTAAATGCTCAGTTCCATCCAGTTGCCCCAAGCTCCCAAGGGAGCTTTTATAGATAAAAGATAGGATATGTGAAAAAGTTAATATTTGTTGTATTTTAAGAGAAGGTGATTAATTACTAAAATTGTTTCTACTTATGATGAAGGGGACTTTTCTTGTTTATTATATTTATTTTCTTGTTCTTTACACTTATTTTTCCTTCTTTTCTTCATTTTCTATTTTTTCTTTTTAACCTGTATATATATTAGTTGGCATTTTTGCAGTTGTAATTTTTAATGAAGTTACTTTTTTAAAAAAGAGGTCATCCAAAAGGAAAACAATGTACTTTCATTTACCTGAATTACAGGTAAGGTAAAGCCAGAGAATGATAAAGACATATCAGTGTCTTTTTTTTAAATTACATGGATCTTAAGACTTGTGCCACTGCTATTTTGTGCTACAGGTCAGCCCTTTCGTAGGATTCAATCCTCTACCATTGCCTACGTGGTTCCAGGCTTTTAAAAATAGCATGCATGTAATATCCTTTCTTGATGATTCCTTATATTGATTTTCAGAAAGGTTGATGCTCATTTACACAATGAATGTGTCACCTTGCCACGCTTCTATTTAACTATTTTAAACAGAAAGGTCTTCTGATTGATATTTATAGAAATAGCTCTATGGAATTTGGACAAACTGAAGAATTGCTTATAATGGGTCTCAGGTTGTATTGTGATGTACCTGTATTTACCTCGTTTCTGCTTGAAGCATGTAATAATAATAATAATAATAATAATAATAATAATAAGAAGAAGAAGAAGAAGAAGAAGAAGAAGAAGAAGAAGAAGAAGAAGAAGAAGAAGAAGAATAAGAAGAAGAAGAAGAATAAGAAGAAGAAGAAGAAGAATAAGAAGAAGAAGAAGAAGAAGAAGAAGAAGAAGAAGAAGAAGAAGAAGAAGAAGAAGAAGAAGAAGAAGAAGAAGAAGAAGAAGAAGAAGAAGAAGAAGAAGAAGAAGTTGTTGTTGTTGGAAGGGACCTTGGAGGTCATCTAGTCCAACCCCCTGCTCAAGCAGGAAACTCTATACCATTTCAGACAAATGGCTGTCCAGTCTCTTCTTAAAAACTTCCAGTGTTAGAGCATTCACCTCTTCTGGAGGCAGGTGTTCCACTGATTAATTGTTCTAACTGTCAGGAAGTTTCTCCTTAGTTCTAGGTTGCTTCTCTCCTTGATTAGTTTCCATCCATTGCTTCTTGTCCTGCCTTCAGCTGCTTTGGAGAATAGCTTGATTCCCTCTTCTCTGTGGCAGCCCCTGAGATATTGGAACACTGCTATCATGTCCCTCCTCGTCCTTCTCTTCATTAAACTAGACATACCCAATTCCATCAACCTTTCCTTATATGTTTTAACCTCCAGTCCCCTAATCATCTTTGTTGCTCTTCTCTGTACACTTTCTAGAGTCTCAACATCTTTTTTACATCGTGATGACCAAAACTGGATGCAGTATTCCAAGTGTGGCCTTAACAAGGCATTGTAGAGTGGTATTAATACTTTGTGTGATCTTGATTCTATCCCTCAGTTAATTCAGCCTAGCACTGTGTTAGCCTTTTTGGCAGCTGCAGCACACTGCTGGCTCATATTTAAGTGATTGTCCACTAGGACACCGAGATCCCTCTCACAGTTACTACTATTGAGCAAGGTATCCCCTATACTATACCTGTACATTTGGTTTTTCTTGCCTAAATGTAGAACCTTACTTTTTTTCACCATTGAATTTGATTTTGTTAGATAGTGCCCACTGTTCAAGTCTGTCCAGATCCTCCTGTATCCTAAGCCTATCTTCTGGAGTGTTGGCTATTCCTGCCAGCTTGGTATCATCTGCAAATTTGATGTTCCACATCTATCCCCTCGTCCAAATCATTGATGAAGATGTTGAAGAGCACTGGGCCCAGAACAGAGCCCTGGGGCACCCCACTACACACTTCCCTCCATGTAGATGTGGTTCCATTGAGGATCACATGGAGCCCCTGAGCTGATCCTCTTATATTAATCATCAGTGTGGAACTACTATGAGCTGGAAAGTATAAAAAGTAAATAGGTAATTTTTGTGATTTGTAATAAATGTAAGTCATGTGTGTAAGCAGGGATTTCAATCAGAGAGTCACCATTCTTTCCTATAGATCTTTTTTTAGTCCTAACATGAGATACAGGAATCTACCTTCCCTTGCCAACACATATGGATGCAGAGAGAGAGGGGGGGGAGGGAGGGAGGGAGAGAGAGAAACACACACACACACAAATTATCCCATGTTACATTCAGTTTGGATTCCACCTTGACAAAGGCAAAGGAAATTCAGCTTATTTTTTCAAACATTGGAATTACAAAGCACTGTGAAAGTATTAAAATGTCTCTTTTTTTCATAATGGTCCTGTGATAGTTCTGTCAACAGGTCTGGATCTCCTGGACCTCAGTGAACCTGTTTCCCAAACCCAAAGCAAAGTGAAGAAATGGGAGAATTCCTCAAGAGGGGAGAGCTTGAAAGGGTCGACCCATAGAAGGAAGACTGAAAAACCAGATCTTATCTATGTGGACACTGAACAGAAAATCCAACCACTCAAGGGTCCAGAAAAATCATTGGATTTAGGTAGGTAGCTGTTCTGGAGGCATCTTCAACAGAGGTCATGATCAGGAAGATGATAGTAAAGCCTTGGATTGCTATACATATCCACCATCTTAGGGGGCATGATGGCCCAGTGGTAAAGATGCTGAGCTTGTTAGCTAGAATGCTGACAGCCCAGGTTGGAGATCCAAGTACCACATGATGGGCTGAGCTCCCATTATTTGTCCCAGCTCCTGAAACCTAGCAGTTCGAAAGCATGCAAATGTGAATAAATAAATAGGTACTAGTTCGGTGGGAAGGTAACAGCATTCCGTATGCCTCGGCATATAGTCATGCTGACCACATGAACATGGAAGTGTCTTTGGACAATGCTAGCTGCCTGAGCTGGGAAACAGAGATGAGCACCACCCCCTAGAGTTAGACATGACTGGACAGGGAAAACCCTGTTTACCTCTTTATCCACCATCTTGTCAATTTGGACCTGCCCTCCAGTGGACACCACTTGACATTCATATTCTTGAAGGAAAGCTATACTCTATTAAACCTATTTAAATTGCTTTGCAATTTGGTAAGTTTGGTCTTAGTTTGGTAATCTTATTCCTTTGGAATCCATTGGATGTTAGTATATTAGTGAGAGTGTATAGTTTGGTTTTTAGGTGTTGTTCATCAGCTAAGCATTTTGTTCTAGAGATGAGTGTCTTGGCTACAGAGACAGAGAACAAAAAAATGGCAAAGCCCTCCTCCCATACATAAAAGGCACCAAAGACAGAATCAGCAAGATCCTCCACAAACACAACATCAAGACAGCATTCTGCACAAACAGAAAAATATCCACCATCCTAAGAAACCCCAAAGACAAAATTGAGTTAGAAAATCAAGGAGTATATGAAATCCCATGCACCGCTTGCCCCACCACATACATTGGACAAACCAACAGAAGAATAAGTGCATGCATTGAAGAACATAAGAACTCAGTCAAAAAAGAGGAACCAACTTCTTCCCTGGTCCAACACCTTAAAGCCACAGGACACAAAATTGACTTTAAAAAGACCAGAACTATTGCCAAAACTGAACACTTTAATAACAGAATAATCAGAGAAGCCATCGAGATAGAAAAATGCCCACACAGCATGAATAAACGAGATGATACCTCCTGCCTACCAGCCATTTGGAAACCCGCCCTTATTGACAAATGAGTCCGTAACACAAAGAATGATACCAGACCACACTCACAAAAACCATACAGGATGTCATCACCACACATCCACGCAAAAAGCAAACCCAAACTCACACCGATGATGAGGCATGACCGCAAACCAGAAGCCAGACCATGGCTGCATCATTAGCCACTTTAAACCACTCCAATCCATACATGAAGCAAATGACTCCCACCATGAAGATGAGGCAGGACCACAAATGTGAAGCCAAACAACAGCAATGCAACTCACCATCTCATTACCCCCTGCAACTCAGACTAACCTGAGCACAACAAAGCCCCCACCCAAACACAACACTCCCCCAGCCAATCAGAGCACAGCCAACCCCCCCCCATTCAATCAGACCACAGCCAAGCCCCTAACCAATCAGAACACATCTCCACCCAATCAAAACACAGCCAAGCTCCCACCCAATCAGTTCATACCCCCACTGGCAGTTAAAGGGAAGAAACAGCTATGATCACACATTGCTCCTAGAAGCATGAAGCTGAAAACACCAGCCTGAAGATGACGAATGGGACTTCATTGAAACGTCACCAAGACACTTCCAATTTTATGCGGCAGAAAACCTGAATAACCAAAGACCTACATACAAACATCCGTGAAAACCTCAGAAAAGATAGATAGATAGATAGATAGATAGATAGATAGATAGATAGATAGATAGATAGATAGATAGATAGATAGATAGATAGATAGATAGATAGATAGGAGCGATCAGTTCTAAATGGTCCCGTTGGACTAGAACTAGACTAGAATTAAGGACATTCACAACACAGGTTGGGATACTAACTGTAATATTTAGCCTGTTCACCTCTTGGGATTGAGAAGCCAAGGATAGGAAATAATATCTTGCACCATTTCACAGGTACAAATAACGGGTTATTTTAAACAGCAATCTCACGCCAAAGAACTATACCACAGTACTTGGACCACTAATGTGAAGACTGAGGAGGATGAGGTTTAAAATCTTTTAAAGAGGACCTACAGATAATCCTATCTCCTGCATATTTGTTTTGTCAGTACTCTTTCACAACCTGATACCCTTCAGATGGGCTAGATCAGAGGTCCCCAACCTTTTGGGCACCAGGGACTGGTTATGTGGAGAGAGGTTTTTCCGTGGACTGGAGAGGGCGTGGTTTTGTGTGCTGCCTGCATCCAGTGAATGGTACTTTGCTTGTTTGTGCGGCCTGGTACTGGTCCACAGACCGGCGGTTGGGAACCCCTGGGCTAGATTAGAAGTCCTATGTTTCTGTCTAGGATAGGATAGGATGATAGGAGTTGTAGTTCAACACGTGTGGAACAGATCCAGCTGGAAGAAGCAGCATTACAAAAAGCTGCTTCTAATGATCTACAGCTCTTCCAAGGCTCTTCTGTGGCTGCTTTTATGAATCAGGGGGAAAAAGTCATTCTTTTTCAGAGCGCATCTTCAACTTGTAACTCTGGTTCATCTGCTGGTCTTTGAATACTTCACTGTGTTCACACAAGCTTAACTAACCTGTTAAATTAAGCCATTATTTAAACGTGCGTGTTATATTGAATTGTAAACCTGTCTGGGTTTGCACTTCACCCAAACCCAACTAAACTGTACCTACGTTTAACTCCAACCAAGTTTAATAGTTGATGCAAATGCAAACACCAAGTTGTTATCCCATAACTGGTTAAGGGTGTTATGTGAATGCATCCATTGTATTCTCTACTGCAGCAGCAGCAGATATGAAACTCACAGTGGAGAGGGCGTGCGACAATTTCCTTCTTTCTTTGGTTTCAAGAGAAAGAAATCTATTTCTGAGATGCCCTTTTCCTGCTGTGACTTAGCTAACCTTTCTGAAATAAAAGAGCTAGTCAGGGTCGGCCTTGGTTCATGCTTGGATGAAGGGACACCATTCTGGTCCAGAGGAATAGGTTGGACCAAAAGGTCAAATAAACCTCTTGAAAGAAAGCAGTACAGGTAGTCCTCAACTTATGAGCACAATTGTCTGCAAAATTTCTGTTGTTAAGCAAGACAGTTGATAAGCGGATTTTGTCCCATTTTATGACCTTTCTTGCTACAGTTGTTAAGTGAACCACTGCAGTTGTTAAGTTAGTAACACAATTGTTAAGTGAATCTGGCTTCCCCATTGATTTTGCTTGTCAGAGGGTCCCCAGGATCTTGCTGTCAACTGTCCATTTGGCATTTCCAGAAAAAGAAACTCCTGGGACATGATTTTATCAAGAGTATAATACTTTCCTGAAAATTTATATTGGCACAGAAGAAATGAAACCAGATCTGGATTTCCCACGCAAAAGCTTACTTAATTAAACAATAGCTTCACTCGCCCCTGTCCAATAGTAATATGTCTTCTTGTTATGGGAAAAGTCCACCTGCGTTATTGCAGGCTCAAAGACACCTCAGTTGCCTAGGTACCATCTCTCCCACCTTTGCATTCCATTCCACAATCTCTGTTCTGTTTTTTGTCAAATTATGAGTGATGGAGAAAATGTAGGTGAAAGGGCGAATCAGTCTTGACAACTGCAACTGTCATAAATATGAGTCAGTTGCCAAAGGTCTGAATTTGGCCACAGGGATGTTGCATCAGCCCTAAGTGTGAAAACGGTCGTACGTCCCTTTTTTCAGTGTCATTGTAACTTTGAACAGTTACACTAAATGAATGGTTGTAAACTGAGGACTACCAATAGCTAGACATTCCTGTGTTGTTATTGCTAAGATGGCTACAAGGCGTCTAGTTGAACTGGAGAGAGACTTAATATTTGCTTTTCTTCCAAGAATTCATTTTCTTTTGCCTTATCCAGTCAATATCCAGGGGCAACTAGAAAAATGGGATGAAGTCAAGCATCGTGGAGAAAGAGCTGGCAAAGCTTCTTCAGGTCCTGAGAGAAGATCATCATCTTCTAAAGTTCCATCAAAAGAATTTGTGTGGTAATTTGTGCTTTTAACTTTCTCTGAGGACCAATCCTCTCATTGGTTGAGATGAATTATCCTACCTCATTCTACCCGTGTCATCCTGACAATTAGAACAATTAATCAGTGGAACTTCAGAAGTCATGAGTGCTCCATCGCTGATTGGGCAACCACCTGTCTGAAATGGTATAGGGTCTCCTGCCTGAGCAGGGGGGTTGGATTAGAAGACCTCCAAGGTCCCTTTCAAACTACAGATTCTGGGCAACCTGTAGTTAATTTCTTAGCCATACAACATTCATAACCTGCCATCCCACACCTGCAATTTAGTTGACTATCATGCCTATAAGGAGATGACTCAAACCAATGGGAAAGCAGGGAACAGCTCAGCCACAAATCATGTGTGCATTGTATAATGATATACTACAGGAAGAGAACCAAGAGAAATGCTTGTTAGTGTTTAAAGCTGAGCATGACTTCAACATAAAATGGTCAGAAAACAATTGACGGTGGCAGTTAGAATTCATGGACTCATTCTCACTTGTATCTCAATCATCTTGAGGATAGTCTGTTGCATTGCGCTCTACATGGGGCTGCCCTTGAAAACTATTCAAAAGCTACAGTTGGTTCAGAATGCCACAGTATCAACAGTGATGTGTGGGCCATGCAATGATCACATAACACCTTTGCTGAGAGTGAACTGCACTAATCACCAATTACTCCTGGGTGCAATTCAAGGAGGTACAATTTTGTTCTTTTGTAGGTTGGCGAAAAACAGTTCACAGCCTGAGCTGGCCACCGGTAAAACCACACTGGAATCTATTTCAGCCACAGATTTAGAATTAGACCCTGCACCAAAGGTAAGAGCTGGCTTTTATTTAGACTAGTTGTGTTTTGAAGCAGTCCAAAACGGTGGTGTATTCTAGATAATATTCATATTTTGCAAATCAGTAATATTAATCCTGGTATCTGCATCATTACTAACACTATTAGTTATTTTAATATTATTTGACATTTAATGTAGTATTTTTTATTTTTTTTAAAACAAATTTTATTGGTTTTTTGATTCTTAGAACAAAGTGCTTAAGACACACCATAGTGCTGGGGTAATCAAACATCCAGAAATAAAACCATATATGAATAACTCAAATCAATACATTAAATATTCCCTCTCTATTTCCCTCAATTAACCTAATACATTTAAAATAATCCATTTCTAATTTAAATTTCTAACAATCCTAAACCTGTTTTAGAGCTTTGTGAATTTACAATTAGGATAATCAAATTTGACTTTAAAGAAACAGATTATCAATTCAGGTATCCCTTCCAGATATATTCTAGATCTCAATCTCTTAAATCCTTAATTTTATCACAAATCTCATTTATTTCTTCTTTCACTACACAATATATCTCCTAATTAAAGTAAAATATTAGTCTATCCTATACATATATAATCCATCAATCAATCAATCTCTTTAAGATAACAAAATAACAAAGTAACATCAAACCTTAAATAATTTCAGCCCATTGGACCAAATTCAAATTTAATCCAGTTAATTATTATACCTAATAACGTCCATATTGTCAAGCAAGAACATCATCTTACTAATTTAACATACTCAATTAGTTATTAAATCAATCCAGATCTAAAACGCCTCTTCAGTTTTCTTCATTCCATTACATAATAGTTTTCATACAAATAAACCTATTATTCCAAAGAATACATTCTTAATCTATTTAAAATATATATTCTAATAATCACCCATTTTTCTCTTATTTCTAACTCTAAATCTTAATCCTTAAATCAATCCATAATTCTACAGTGCCATTGATCCATCACATATAATTTTGAATTTAACTTTTCAGTCTTCTTCTGGCCTTTTTTTGTGCCAGACAGGTTTCCATAACAAAGCTTCCCTTTCAGCCAATAAGACTCTCTTTGTTGCTTGTAGCATCATTTGAGACAGTAAGAAGCATCCCGTTCTCTGCATTGGGCGTCTAATTCTCTTTTTTTAAAAAAAAAACAAATTTTATTGGTTTTTTAAGTTCTTAAAGCAACATATTCAGGACACACCGTGGTGCTGGGGTAATCAAATATCTTAAAACAAGACATATATACATAATATAATCAATTTGTCAAATATTCCCTCTCTTTTTCCCTCAAATAGCATAGTATATTTAGAATATCCAATTCTAGCTTAAATTTATTCAACCTGAACCTGTTTTTAAACTTCATCAATTTCTACTATAATCAAATTAACTTTAAATAAAAACATTTTTAATTCAAATATCCCTTCCACATATGTTCTACTTTCTTAATTTTATCAAAATCTTATTTGTTTCTTCTTCCATTAATCTCCCTTATTTAGAGTAAAATATTAATCTATCTTATACCTATCAAATCTATCAATTGATCTATCTCTTCAAGCTAAAAAAATAATATCATACCTTAAATCATGTAATTCCATTAAACAAAATTCAAGTCTCCAGTTAATTATCATGACTAATAACGTCCATATCATCAGAAAATCATATCATCTTATTAAATTTCAATTAACTATTAGTTCACTTCAAATCTGAAACATCTCTTCAATTTTCGTCATTCCATTACATCATAATTTTCATAAAAATAAACCTAACATTCTAAAAGGAACATTCCTAGTATTCTAAATTGTCTTTAATCCCTTATATAGAAAGATATCTCATTTTTAAACAAAAATATTAATCTATCCTAGACACATCTAAATGTATTTATCAAACTATTCTCTAGATATCTAATCCTTCACTTAATCAATCTCTTTAAGTTAACAAATTAATATCAAACCTTAAATCATTTCAATATTTAATTAACATTCAATTAATTATTGATTCACTCCAACTCTAAGACATCTTTTTACTTCAAACTCAAAATCTCAGTCCATAGATCAGTCCATAGTTCTAGGTTGCCTTTAATCCAATTTAAGAAATTTTAAATTTCATTTTTCAATCTTATTTTAGCTTTCCTCTTTTGCCAGGTAGGTTTCCATAACAGGGCTTCCCTTCCAGATAATAGGTCTCTTTTTGTTGCTTGTAGTGTCACTTGATTCGATACAGACCATCTTGATCTCTGATTTAATCCTCTGTTTCTCTTGTCCATAAAGCCTTGTTGCTTCAGAAGTCCAAAGTTCGGTCTTTGCTTTTCCTGGTCTTGCTTGTAAGGCAAAATAAGATCCTCCTTATCCTCAGTTAAAACCTTTTCTTGTATAATCTGTTTTGTAGAGTAGTCAAGTGTAATCTGGGAGTCAGTTTTAAATTTTAAAGTAGAGATTCTGACTCTTAGTTCTGTAGTAGCCTCTTTTATTGTAGTAAATATTTCTTCTTTAGCCTCATAGATCTTTTCCAGTATAAGTTTACAGTTTAAATGTGATTGAGGCTTCTCCATTTTAGCAATAGTTGAAGAAGAATCCTTTTCCTTTTTAGTGAAGGTTACAGTTGAACAGTTGAACATTATCCACCCCCTCAGATCACACAGCTAGCTCAAATTATCTTTTTTCTTTAAAAACAGTTTGAAGGCCAAAGCTCGCTCATCTCCAAATAAACAACAATCCAATATTAACTTGGTGTCCTCGTTGAGCTAAAAAGACTTCTTCAAATGCCATTTTTTTCCTTTTTTCTATATTTAAAGGGAGAATAGAAAAAGAAATACTCTGCCAATATAATACCGCTCCAAAAAGCACAAAAACCAGTTTTTTCTACAGCACAATGTAAGTAGGAATAGAATATAGTCTTTAAATGAATATTTATTTATTTTTTCTGTCCTTTTTGTAAAACGCGTTTGTTCCCATGATTACTAAAGCTGCTTTCTCCAGACGGGGAAATAATAGCACAAACAGCTTCTACAGGCAAAAACAGCAGGGGTATGGGGAGGGACAAAAGGGGTCTCACACGGATCATCTGCGGTGGGTCTTTAATGCTTAGATGATGATGTGACTTTCGGCTGGTGCAGCAGGGTGATCGGCAGGCCGATCTTTGCTCCGTCAGCCCTAAGGAGAAGCTGGAGACTCAGGGGAAACTGCCACCCTCCCCTATCTACCAGCCAGCCTCCTCCTTGGTGGTTGCCCCTCCAGGGTGACTTTCGACCCCCTAGGGGGTCTACCGACGAAGGAAACTCCAGGCACAACCGGTGTCGCCGCATTCTGGAACCAGAAGTCAGGCATCTATTTCTCTTATCCTTAAAGTTTCATTGCTTTAAAGGCTCAAATTGCAGTCTTTGATTTTTCTGATCCTCAAAGGTATAGATGAAATCCTTGTAGGGTAAAATAAATTCCTCTTTAGTCTCAACTAAATCCTCTTCCAGTATGTTTTGGTTTGTAGAATGGTCAGATGTTGTCTGAAAGTCAGTTTGAAGGTTTGGAATATGGCTTCTGACTCTTAATTCTGTAGAAATCTCTTTGATTGTAGCACATATTTCTTCTAACTTCATAGATCTTTTCCAATATAAGTTTATAGTTCAATTGTGAATAAGGTTTCTCCATTTTAATAATAATTGAAGAGAGTCCCTTTTTTCTTTTAGTGGAGGCTGTATTTAATAAAAGTAAGGCAGTATCCACCCCCACAGTTCCCACAGCTACATCCGCTTATCTTTTCTCTTCAAAAGTAATTTGAAGGCCAAGTACATCTCATCTCCAAACAGTAACCAGCAGTTGCAATATTAACTTTTCGCTACTAGATGTCCTCAATAGAATTAAAAATCTTTTCCAGACAGCACTTTTTCCCTTTTTCTATCTTTTAGAGAAAAAGGTGGAAAAAGAAACAATCTTCCAGTATAATATGATAGTAGAGCTCTTAAAAGAAAGATTTTTTCTGTACCCCAAGTCTACCGGCGAAGAAAAACCCAGCCGGGGTAGAGACAAGTCTCCAGATGCGACCAGAGTCGCCGCGAACCGGAACCGGAAGTCTCTAATGTAGTATTGTTTTATGATGCACTTAGAAAAGCAGCCGAGGATCTACAGGTAGTCCTTGATTTATGACCACAATTGAACCCAAAGTTTCTGTTGCTAAGTGAGACATGTGTTCAGTGAGTTTTGCCCGATTTTATATAATCTTTCTTGCCACATAGTCACTAAACAAATTAGATAACTTTATTGTCATTTTTTTCCCTGTGGGCACAACAGCACACATTGAAAATGAAATATAGTTGCTTTGTCTCAAGTGTACACATACATAACATACATTTAAAACATACTAAATACAACATATGTATAGACCTACACCCTTACATATAAGTAATGTATAAATATTAATCACTGTCCATCTTGAATATATAACAAAAGGAGGAAGCTTTAGAGTTCACAAGGTTAATACTATATGGAACAAACAAATGGTTGTTAAGTCAAGGACTACCTGTACTATAGATTTAAACTCTTTGTATCTGCACTTCCACAGCTACTAATCTATCTTGGTCATCCATCAACAAAAAAGGTGGTTTCAATTGTGGTTTAATATATAAAATTTCTTTGTAGAATTTGACGATATGCCTTCTTGTCCACTGTGTTAAGATTACAACGCATCTTAGGTGGGTTTCAGGAGGAAGGATGTTATTCTAGCCATGTCATTTTCTGACGTATCTCCCAAGCACAGCTACTTGAAAGTGCACAGAAATCATTGGGGTAGCATTTATTAAATGTTAAATCTTACCCTGGAGGAGGATTGATCCATTCTTCAGAACAGCAGTGAACAACAGTAATTCAGTCAGTCAATCAATCAAACACTGGGGTCAGTTGTTCCTATCTGGAAAAGTTCATATAAATTAATGCATATTCAAGTATGTTGCATAAAAATCGGAGACACTTGAAAAAAGCATGTCTAAAAACAAATGTATGTTTGATTATGTCAGATTTAACCTCTGGACTCTTTCTGGATTGATTTTGATTTCACCAGTTGACTGATTGGCAGCTTTTAAGGACATGCATACTTAACATGACAAGAATTAAATTAACATTTAAAAAAAAACAGTGATAGTTGCAGAGCAACTATGAATTTGGGACATACTGTATTCAGAATAGTATCTCAGTAATGCAGCACTGATATGAACAGGAATCACCTTACCATAAATATTGCTACAAGGACTTGAGTTTGCTTAAGACCAATTCAAACGAGGTACTAGGAATATATTTTAGCCATTATGGTATACCAGCACTCCTGTCCTTCCACACACGCACAACGTTCCCAGTATTAAGGGAATGTGTGCATGAATGTCTATGGAGAGTCTCAGTCATCCAGGTCATGGTTGTCCCAAAGGTGTCCCAAAAGCAACTGAAGATTGAAGATGTCACATTTTGCTTCTCATCCAAGAAGCTTCTTCAGAACTGATGAGAAGTAAAATTTCTTCAAGGAAAAACAAAGAAAGCCCAGTTGCATTTTAAAAAGCACTTTTGGGACAATGTGCATGAACATACTGATAGAGGCCATTTCTAATCACTATATGCTTTGCAGTAGTTGAGAAACCATCTACATTCCAGATAGTCTTGTCTTGAGATTACCGTTTATGAACATTAAATAGTCTAATGAGCCATTAAGGTAACATCTTACATATCTGGTTATGCTCCTGTGCACCTATTACACCATATCACATCTGGTATCATCCTAATCATCTGAGAATTGTGAAGGAGCATGCTCTAACCCAGAGGCCCCCAACCCCTGGGCCTTGGATTGGTACCGGGCTGCAGCATGCCAGAAACTAGGGTGTGCAAACAAGTGAAGCCCCATCCGCGGGATGCAGGCAACATGCAAAACCACGCCCCTTCTGGTCCACGGAAAAAACCTCTCTCCACGGAACCGGTCCCTGGTGCCCAAAAGGTTGGGGAACCTCTGCTCTAACCCAGTGTTTCTCAACCTTGATAACTTTAAGATGTGTGGACTTCAACTCCCAGAATTCCCCAGCCAGCCTTGTCGAAATGTGTCGAAGTCCACACTTTTTAAAGTTACCAAGGTTGAGAAACACTGCTCTAACTTGTTCTTCATTCAGTAGTGCTCAGACTAAGATCAGCAGATCCTTTTCTTTCTCCCAAAGGGGAAAAAAACAAAACAGCTAGCTCGGTGTTTTATGCATCTGGCAACTCTTTACAACTGAGTAACTGCAAGAATGATAATGATCCAAAATAAAATCATGTAAGCACACGTAGTTGCCCTCTTTTGTTGGAAAGAGATCTGGTTAATGAGTTTGACCTTGGACAAGCCTGAGATCATGAGCTTAGCAAAGCCAACGTTTTTAGGTCACTTCATGGCTTATCCCTGCATTGAAAGTTGAAATTTCTTTTCAGCGGGTTCATGAGTTTAGAAAGGGGTTTTATTTTAATGAAAAGGGGGATTATCAACTTGCATTGCACTTGTTCCCATCGGATGAATCCAAAGAAAGAGGCTGAACAAAGGAAAAAGCCAGGAATAGCAGGTATCCACAAATCACTACTGCCTGGTCAAAGTGGAAAATGAAAACAGCGGGGGGGGGGGGCTTAGAAGCTGAGATTGATGAGAAAATGTTTGATACAGCTTCACTGCTGTTGATAAAGAACTGGGCTGTGATCAAGCAATGGCTTCACTTCAAGCAAAGTGAAGACTGGTGGAGATTAACAATGAGACAAAGCTTGGCCTTTGGCCACCAATATTGTTTGTAGGCAGCCATGCTTCCAGCTTCCATCTAGCAAAGTACTTTCAACTCTATTCAAAATAATACACATTTTTCCCAAGCATTTGATAGAAGAATTTGGAACCACTCACTCTCAGCCATAGAAAGAAGAATTCCCCTCGATAGGTTTAATATGGAAACCATTTCTTAGTCATTTGGTCTGTGACCATATTAATGTCTTTCCTTCCTTCCTTCCTTCCTTCCCTCCCTCCTTCCTTCCTTCCTTCCTCCCTCCCTCCCTTCCTCTCTCCCTCCCTTCCCAATACAAGGTGTATATCACTTATAATACTTCCAAAGTCAGAGAACAAAAAGAAGAAGCCAGGAAAAGCAGAGCTAAAGTCAGCATCTGAAACCTTTGTATTCTGGAAAGGGCAAAGCACTGACTTGTTTGTGATATTGGATAGAGAGATGGGTGGTATATAAATTCAATAATAAAGAAATAAATATAATTATTGGATACACTCAGGATCAAAGGAAGTGTACTAAGAAAAGTGATTTCTAAGACAAGTTTCTACCATCAAATACCTTCCGAAAAGAGGCTTGTTTATGGTTATCTCCCTTGACTATTTTTCCAAAAACCTAGACTCGGCTCTAGGAATAAGGACCTTTCATTTTCAATTTAATTAAGCAAAACTCCTTCGAGCATGACACAAACAATGGACAATGTTGTGAAGTTTTCTAAATCAGGAATTCACAATCTAAAGTCTGAGAGCTGCATCTAACTCCAAAACCTGCAGTGAATTGTAATAACTGAAACTACACTAAGAAAATGTCCTGAACAATAACAGCTTCACAGTACTAGCCAAAATATACATTTGTGCAAATTCAAGAGGAAGCAGCATATGTTTAAAATATCTTTAAAGTAAGGTTCTACATTTAGGCAAGAAAAACCAAATGTACAGGTATAGTATAGGACGTACCTTGCTCAATAGTAGCAACTGTGAGAGGGATCTTGGAGTCCTAGTGGACAATCCCTTACCGTAAATATGAGCCAGCAGTGTGCTGTAGCTGCCAAAAAGCCAACACAGTGCTGGGCTGCATTAACAGAGGGATAGAATCAAGATCACATGAAGTGTTAATACCACTTTACAATGACTTGGTAAGGCCACACTTGGAATACTGCATCCAGCTTTGGTCACCACAATGTAAAAAAGATGTCGAGACTCTAGAAAGAATACAGAGCAGAGCAACAAAGATGATCAGGGGACTGGAGGCTAAAATATATAAGGAATGAATGTCTAGTTTAATGAAGGGAATGTCTAGTTTAATGAAGAGAAGGACGAGGGGTGACATGATAGCAGTGTTCCAGTATCTCAGGGACTGCCACAAAGAAGAGGGAGTCAAGCTATTCTCCAAAGCACCTGAAAGCAGGACAAGAAGCAATGGATGAAAACTGACCAAAGAAAGAAGCAACCTAGAACTAAGGAGAAACTTCGTGACCATTAGAACAATTAATCAGTGGAACACCTGCCTCCAGAAGCTGTGAATGCTCCAACACTGGAAGTCTTTAAGAAGAAACTGGACAGCCATTTGTCTGAAATGGTATAGGGTTTCCTGCCTGAGCAAGAGGTTGGTCTAGATGATCTCCAAGGTCCCTTCCAACTTTGTTGTTGTTGTTGTTGTTGTTGTTATTTATGTTTGGCTTACCTTGAAAGCTGAGTAGGGTCACCCTGGCTAGTATTTAAGTAGGAAACCATTTGGGAACTATTAGACTAATCCATAAGAAAAATTAAAAAACACAAGAAAGAAATAACAAACTGTTTTTAGCCGCTATAATAAATTTGAATAAAGAAATACTTCTGTACATCTTAGTGCTGCTAAGAAAAATGCATGGGTGCAATCACCAGGATATAAGTTCAGTTTGAAAATATCTTTATTCCTGATACAAACCTAAACTTAGCCCTAAGCATTGACTGATTCTGATTCTTTCAATGATTATCTTGCCTTGTCTTATTTTTTGACTGTGGTTTTCTTCCAGGGCCAGTCAACCAAAGAGCAATGCTGGGGAGGACCTCTCTTAACCCGAAATCATTCCTTGGAAGAGGAATTTGAACGCGCTAAAGCTGCTGTTGAGGTATTCCTTGGCATTTCAAGAATTAGTTCAATTAGAACAAGACATCATCTACTGCATAAGCCATTTGCATTCAGCTCAGTTGTGGACATTGATTAAAAACCACAATGTGATAACGATAAACTACAGTAGTGATTGTGTCTCCATTACAAGACAAATACCTTTGTGGGAAATGGAATATCTGGTTGAACAAAAACATAGCCAATCACATTTCAGGCCCGACTGTGAACCAAATTATATGTAGAGACATGAGACTGGAAAAGTACTATTAACCTGGATATCTAAACAGATTCATATTTTTTGTAATATATTTATTTTAAAAAATATATTTCTCTCCTAATCAGAAAACTATGCAATTCATTTCCTTTGATACATATTTGGTATATAGTTCATACTATTATGCAAAATTAAACAATTTTATGCCTAACTTATGCACAATTTATCAGTTTAACTCAGGGGTCCCCAACCCTCAGTCAACAGACCAGTACTGGTCCACAGCCTGTTAGGAACTGGGCCATGAAAGCAGTAGGTGAGCGGGCAAAATTTCATTTGGACATGCGCAGGATCTAGGTTGCACATACAAAACCATTGCCCCCCTTTCCCATGGCCACTGTTTCTGAAGCCACTGGTCCATGGAGCCAGAAAAGTTGTGGACCGCTGGTTTAAATGATTAAATGAATGTGTGATGTATTAGACGATTTATACTAATCTAGTATAAATGTGTCTTTTTTTTCTTTGTTTCATATTTTACTATTTTTAATTTTCTTTTTCTTTCTTCTGGTGCTACAACTTTATAACTGTTGGATATTATCATTTTCATTTGTTTTTATATATTGTTTTCTCTTTTTTTCTCTTTTGCAATTGAAATCCTGTAATATTGTAGGAGAAGGAGTGGCAGAACCAGGGGGCAGAGATAAAAGAGGAATCAGCATAGAATCTCTACATAGCCACAAGTGAAATAAGCCCAACCTCCCATGAATTCCGTTGACCTTTCTCTAAATCCAAGCAGGTGCTAATTGTTAGTTGAGAAGATTCCTGTGCATAAGTATGATTAGGAAGAAATCAACTTAATTAGACCCTCATATGTGGACCTGATCTTTTGTACCTGATAAATATTCTTTTTTTAAAAAAAATAAGAAATGGGGAGATTCATAAAAGTGTAATGCAATGTAAGCAAAACTTTGGTTAACATTGAAACGCAGCAATTAAATGCCTACTAGAAGGGTTGATAGTTGCAGAAATATGACCCATATAAGAATGTAAGTAAATACATAAAAAGTAAATGATTGATTTTTTTTAAAAAAAAAATTTTTTTAACTAAGATATGCTGGTTCAACCAGATGATGACTTTAAGCAGCTTACACTCTTCATTACAGTATTAAGGCTCAAATGCAATTAAATCAAATCCCAAACCACAAAGAGCACATCAATAAAATTGTAATGCGATCCCCGGATGCTACTGCTTCAAAAGCATCTCAATCTTCCCCACTGTCCGAAAGAGCCAGATGTTGGCTACTAGCAAGACAGCCAGAGATATTTTTCCTTTAGCAAGATAGACTGTGGAAGAAAGAATCTACTAATCTTTGTCTCTGCCCTGCTAGTATTCTATGTGCATCGAATATTTCATACATCAACAAGTTATGAAGGATGTTAAAATATATGGCTGTGGCCCAAATCTGACTCGTATAAAGCAACCAAATCACTGTGAAGATATAACATAACTTTTGTTGTTGTTGTTGTTGTTAGTTGCAAAGTCATGTCCGACCCATCGCAACCCCATGAACAACGTTCCTCCAGGCCTTCCTGTCCTCTACTATCTTCTGGAATCCATTTAAGCTCAGGCCTACTGCTTCAGTGACTCCATCCAGCCACCTCATTCTCTGTCGTCCCCTTCTTCTATTGCCCTCAATCTTTCCCAGCATTAGGCTCTTCTCCAGTGAGTCCTTCCTTCTCATTAGGTGGCCAAAGTACTTGAGTTTCAACTTCAGGATCTGGCCTTCTAAAGAGCAGTCAGGGTTGATCTCCTCTAGGACTTTATTAACATAAATATAGAATGTGCTGGGTACCAAACAAAGCCCAGTGCCCCTGTGCCAAAGCAAAACCAGAGTTTAAATTACATTGCAAAGACAAGACACCCAAAAAGGCAGACACAATGGAAATTACAACACGGTGTGATTATTAATAATCCATTAGCTAAACAAATCTATGTGACCTTATTATTATTTATTCCTTCCTACTAGGTCACCTGTCTTAGTATTATAGAAATGTATCCAAAACCTTACAATTGGAGCCTGTTCGTTTGTGGCTCAAATAAGAATTCTGGATTGATTTGTTTTGTGATCGATGTGTTTGTTTCCTTGGCTGTTAATGCTATTCTCAGGAGTTTTTTTTTCTAATAGCAAAGTTCAAAAGCATCAGTACATGTTCTAGTTGGCTTCTTCAAAATCCAATTTTCACTTCCGCAGAGTGAAACCTTTGCCAGACCATTCTCATATTACTCTTTCTATTTGATATGAAACAAGACAAGACATTTGTGGAGTCCTTTGTAAACCGAGAGGAAGGGACTGAACCTAATCTCAGGGTGTGTTTGTTGATAAAATTGGAAATTAATTATTTTGGGGGCAGTTTGCCAAGGAGAAAACCGGGAGGAAAATATCCCATCTCTGTTTCCCTCCTATCAGCTAGAAGGGATTGCCTTTTAAGAAAACATCTCCATTAAATGCGTGGCACTAAAATAGTTGAAACCTGTGCAGGTTTGCAAACAGTAAACTGAATTAAAGCAATGTAAATATGTGAGGCTGGAGCGGTGCTAAATATCTCCCCAAACACCTGGTTTTCCTCTTCTCTCATAATTACAAATTGTGCCTCTTGTGCTTCCATCTGAAGTCTTGCAGATACTGAACTGAGCTGGGTACCATGTCCTTAATAAGCAAGTACAGTTTGGATTTCCAGAACTTGTGATGGTCTCACAATTAACCAAGTCAACACATAACCCTCCACACCACTCTCCTACAACATCATCCACATAGATCATTGGGAGAAGGGGTGAGAAACTCAGCATTTTCCTTCCTTCCTTCCTTCCTTCCTTCCTTCCTTCCTTCCTTCCTTCCTTCCTTCCTTCCTTCCTTCCTTCCTTCCTTCCTTCCATAAAGACCAATATCACAATTTAAGGAAATATAGATGGTTTCAACTTACAACCAGCCACTTAACAACTGTTTGAAGTTATGACAGAAATAGATCAGAATCAGAATCAAAATAGAGCTGGAAGGGACCTTGGAAGTCTTCTAGTCCAGCCCCCTGCTCAAGCAGGAGATCCTATACTATTTCAGACAAGTGACTGTCCAGTCTCTTCTTAAAAACCTCCAGTGATGAAGCACCACAACATCTGAAGGCATGACCAGGTTGAGCCTGAGGGAGGGGTCAAATGCATCATAAGTCACAAGTACATCTCACCTTGAGTGCCTCTCTTATCTTCTGCTCATTCCCCTTGACTGTTAGTTGGTCAGATTCTTGTAGAGAGCTTAAGCTATGCTATCAATATTTATACTCATTTGAAACTGCCTAAATCTCCTGATTTCCCAAGTGCTTGACAAAATCCCCCCAAACCAAAACTTATGCCCTGGATTTGAAGTTCTGATGCCCCACCCGTAGTCATGTGACCAAACGTCACCAAGACACTTCCAATATATATATATATATTTGTTAATTCAGGAGCGATGATTGCATGTAACAATTTGGCAAGATATTGGATTGCAAATTGTGTGGGGCCATGTCACACCCATGGGTGAGAGGGAATGGCAGGGGGCTGGCTGGAGTGGGGGGTGATTTGTAGAATGGAACTTTTTTTGAGGAGGATCAGATGTTAATTATTCTAATCTTGTTTTAATTGCCTCCTATTATAATATTTATATATAGCTTTTATGTTTTTATGTCTTATTTGTATACTGCCTACAGCCACTCTGGGAAGGAGAGGGGCAGTTTGTAAATGTGATAAGTAAATGATATAAATCATTTAAATGATATAAATGATATAAATATAAATAAGTAACTGTAACTGGGTATATGAATGAACAAACACATACATTTATTCCTTGCCATTTGCCATCATTAAGGGTATCTTTCTATTTTCCTCAACAATAATATTCCTTTTTTCTCCAGTTATTATGGAAATACTCTAACAAATGCTGTCATTTATACACACAGGTTTTCCTTTCCTTTCCTTTCCTTTCAGTCTGAACATCTGGCTGACTGTGCGATGATCCATAATAATAATAAAGTTGGAAGGGACCTTGGAGGTCATCTAGTCCAACCCCCTGCTCAGGCAGGAAACCCTATACCATTTTGGACAAATGGCTGTCCAGTCTCTTCTTAAGAACTTCCAGTATTGGAGCATTCACAGCTTCTGGAGGCAGGTTGTTCCACTGGTTAATTGTTTTAACTGTCAGGAAGTTTCTTCTTAGTTCTAGGTTGCTTCTCTGTTTGGTTAGTTTCCACCCGTTGCTTCTTGTCCTGCCTTCAGGCGCTTTGGAAAATAGCTTGACTCCCTCTTCTTTGTGGCAGCCCTTGAGATATTGGAACACTGCTATCATGTCCCCCCTCGTCCTTTTCTTCATTAAACTAGACATACCCAATTCCAGCAACCATTCCTTATATGTTTTAGCCTCAGACCCCTGATCATCTTTGTTGCTCTTCTCTGTACTCTTTCTAGAGTCTTAACATCTTTTTTACATCGTGGTGACCAAAACTGGATGCAGTATTCCAAGTGTGGCTTTACCAAGGCATTTAGTGCTGTTGTAATGGTCATTAAATTATTGTAAGTGAGGACTACCTGTATCTCAAACTTGCAAACTGGGATGAGTGTGTACAGTGATCATCTAAGTTAATCTTCCCCAGCCTGGCACCTTTACAGGTGTATTGGGATTAGAACTTCAAAATTTCCATTTTGTCCATTCAGCAAGTTTACCTGAGCCAAGTAAAAATCTCAGAGTGTGTAGTTTGCATTTGCAGTGTGTGTTGATTCTTTAATTTAACTTGTGCTTATTTGTGGCTTTGTTACTATGAACTTGTGGGTCAGTTATATTGTGCCAAGTTGGAAATAATTCAGTTATGAATACAATCTAAAACTTACATCTTCTCCACTGGAAAGTTTCATCTTAAGATCTAGACCTTTAGTAGATGTCAAAATATTGTCACATGTATCACACTGGCATCGCACAAATGGTGCCACTTACACCTTTGTTTGTCCCCTCCAAAGAATGACTGCATTTAAAGATGTTTGAGGTTCTGGATTTTCAATTTTGAAAGTAAAAAAATAACTTGGAGATGCCCTTAATCTGAAGGAATTGTTTCTTCCATTCTATTTCTTCCATGTTTTATCATTGTTTGGTTCTCTTCTCCCTAGTCAGACACAGAGTTTTGGGACAAGATGCAGGCAGAGTGGGAAGAAATGGCTCGCAGAAAGTGGATTTCAGAAAGCCAAGAAACAAAAGGACAAGTGGCCGTCTCCATTAATGAGAAGGTAACCTGGGATTGTAGAAGAACAGAGAAGAACATCTTTATGCTGATCCCAGATCGGTAAAAGGCAAACTTGCACATTATCACATAGGATCTGGTTATCTAAACGCTCATCTAGCCCCAGTAGTTTCAATGAACTGATGCAGTTGGCTTGCTTTGAATTAAAAATGGTCACCTCTTGAGACCCAGGAAATGGGCCTTCTCTTCAAGGCACCTACCCTGTGCCCCTAGAAGATTACCTCCTATCATGGATCAATTTCAATGAACCTCTTTCTAAGGAACATGGTAGCTTGTATGGTTAGGATGCTGGGATGGAAGTTAGCTAGCCCCTGTTCAAGACCCAGGTGCTGCCGTGGAGTGGGGTTGAACTCCTGTCCTTTGTTCCAACTCCTGCTAGATACATGAAACTGAGCCCCCAGCTCAGTTATGTCATTGACTAATCCTTTCAACCCGGAAGCGCCTCAGTGCTTCTGACACAAGTATAAGCCCCTTTTTAACATGCAAAAGATTGTAAGTTGAGGAAGCAGAAAAAGAAAGGAGGAGATGCATTGTGTGCAATTCCAGTTACAGTTATCTTGTTTGTACTGTAGCTTATTTGATACATAAAACATTTTCAGAAGAGAAAAAAAATCACGTTGGTCATGCAGATTCTCCAGTCCCATTGCTGAAAATAAGCCACTGCATATAATAATGTGTAGGCCAGTGATGGCAAACCTTTTAGAGACCGAGTGCCCAAACCGAAACCCCAAACCCGCTTATTTATCGCAAAGTGCCAGGGCTGCATCAGCATCAGCATTGTGGTGCCCTGGGGGGGGGCACTGGATGGGTGTGGTGCAGTGGTCACGGCAGACTGGGTGAGTGTGGCCGGGACCAGTCCCTCGCCATCTCCGGGGCATCCCCGGGGAGCCAACGCCGCTTGCTCGCTCACTTCCTGCCCTGTCGCTTCTAAACGCCACATGCTCGCTACTCTATGAGCTGAGGTGGCGCAGCAGTTAGAGTGCAGTACTGCAGGTCACTTTAGCTGACTCTGTTCAGCAGGTCAGCGGTTCAAATCTCACCGGCTCAAGGTTGACTCAGCCTTCCATCCTTCCGGGGTAGGTAAAATGAGGACCCAGATTGTTGGGGGCAATGTAAATATAGATATACATTGCTTACTGGTGTACCCCGCTTAGAGAGTGCTTGCACTTAAAGCGGTATATAAGTCTCATAAATAAATAAATAAATAAACTCTGCTGGGGCAACGGCGCATGTGCCCACAGAGAGGGCTCTGAGTGCCGCCTCTGGCACACGTGCCATAGGTTTGCCACCACTGGTATAGGCTGTTCAGACACTTGCCAAAAACACCTTCATGAATAAATTAAAGGCAATAAATGATTTAATTTTAACGTAGTCAAATTTTATTCCCAGGCTCACTGAGACTTTCTTGTGAATAGATCTCCATAAGATTGTGTGATAGTTTTCTATGTAAGATTCCGTATCTAACTGCCAACACTTTAATTTTCTTTTTTAGGGTTATTACTTTCACACTGAAAATCCCTTCAAAGATTGGCCTGGTGCTTTTGAGGAGGGACTAAAAAAATTGAGAGAAGGAGACTTGCCCCTCACCATCCTATACTTGGAGGCAGCTATTCTCCAAGACCCACATGATGCTGAGGTATCTACCCTGATGAATATATGAAACGAGTCAAAATTCCCTTCAGAGTCTTTGTCAGTTGTGAAGAAACAGCTTTGGATTTCTTGGTGCTCTCTGATCTTGGCTGTTTGCTTGCAAACCTTTAATTACCCAACTAGGTAACATCATCAGTGTGAGTGAGTATGGGGCTTGCTCTCTGTTTATATACATTAGCTTGCCCCTCCAGTTTTGGTGGAAGTATAGTTTTCTTCCTTATTAATGCCTTGATTAGAGTATTATTTGATTCCTTGCTCATTGTTTGAAACAGCTTTTCTTGTCATCCTCTATCCTACCTATAGACGTGCTGTCAACTTAATCAATGAGAACAACCTTGAAAGAGAGATATTTATATCAGAATATTCAACCATTCCTCCCTTTTTGGCTTTCTCCACTTTGGAGAAAAAGCCCAAATATATTTCATAGCCTTGGTGCTTTCTCACTTATATATACTGTAATTTGAATGCAATAACACTATTTTATATTCCCTTGGGCACCAAATCCTTGAGTCCAGTTGGATGTCTTCCTGATTTGGTTCTGTAGCCAACATTCAGGATTTAGAATGGAGAAGATGATGTGGTGGAATGTAGTCTGGATTCCCAGGAAGGAAGGGCTGCATGTGAGAGGAGGAAGAGACAGAGAGGTTTAGATGGTGTGTGGGAGAAAGAGAGTGAAGGAGGGTCCTCCCTAAGAGTTCCCAGTTTATATGTTTAATGGTGCAAGTAGTCTGCTTTAGTTTAGCAAGATTTCTGTCTGTGGGTCAGTAACAATAAAGGAAACTCTTAGAAACCCAATGTGTCTTTCTTGATTTTTGAGTCTGACATCAATCTTGCCAAACTAAAGCAGATATTTTGAAGCCTTGCTTTTTAAAATAAAGACCTACATGGCATTCATAACAAGAGAATATCCCAGAGTTTATTATGCTGGTTTATTAGGCATGGAATAATCCTTAAACTCCCCATTTTGCAGGCCTGGCAGTTTCTTGGAATAACCCAAGCAGAAAATGAAAATGAACAGGGAGCCATAGTTGCCCTCCAAAGGTAAGTGATCCAAATGGTTGTCTTATTGCTTTCAGAGGGAAAGAGAATATTTCCATAAATCATGGACATATCTTTCGGAGACTGGAGGCTAAAACATATGAAGACCAGTTGCTAGAATTGGGTATGTCTAGTTTAACAAAGAGAAGGACTAGGGGTGACATGATAGCGGTGTTCCAATATCTAAGGGGTTGCCACAAAGAAGAGGGAGTCAAGCTATTCTCCAAAGCACCTGAAGTCAGAACAAGAAGCAACAGATGGAAGCTTATAAAAGAGAGAACCAACCTAGAACTAAGGAGGAATTTCCTGACAGAATAATTAACCAGTGGAATGACTTGCCTTCAGAAGTTGTAGGCGCTCCAACACTGGAGCTTTTCAAGAAAAGATTGGATAACTATTTGTCTGAAATGATAGAGGGTCTTTTGCTTGAGCAGGGGGTTGGACTAGATTACCCCCAAGGTCCCTTCCAACTCTGCTATTCTGTTATTCTTAGTTTGGATTGCTGGAGATGGATTCAGATTTGACGTTGTTAAGAACAATTTCCACCTTGGTTGAAGAAGCATCTATGGCAATACAAGGGATATTTTCCATAAATTATCAATATTTTTGATTTTGCCTTTCAGTTTCATAGGATATCATATTGATGATGATCCATCCAGCCCAGAACTGGATATGCAGGTAGTCCTCGACTTACATCCGTTCATTTAGTGACCATTTAAAATTTCAATAGCACTGAAAAAAAATGAGTTATGACCGTTTTTCCCTCAGCTGTTGCAACATCCCCATAGTCACTTGATCAAAATTTGGATGCTTGGCAACTGACTCATATTTATGACGGTTGCAGTATCCTAGGGTCATGTAATTGCCTCTTGTGAACTTCTAACAAACGGAGTGAATGGGGAAGCCAAATTCACTTTACGACCATGTTACTAACTTAAGAACGGCTGTGATTCACTTAACAATTGTGGCAAAAAAGGTCGCAAAATGGGCCAAAACTCACTTAACAATTACCTGACTTAGCAACAAAAATGTTGGGGCTCAATGTAGTCGTCAGTCGAGGACTACCTGTAATAGGAAAGCTCCCTGGTTTTGACAGCGAGACACTTCAGCCGCCATGCCCTGCAAAGGGCAACTGAGTTAACTCAGGATCTTAGGGCCTCCCTAGCAACATAAACTTATCCCAGATTATTTTTTGTCCACTCTGCTTACATGCCTCCTTCAGCCTAGTCTTATGTTATGGTTCTGGCTAGTGAAACACTTCAAAGAACTTCCAGGCATTGATTTCCCTAAAAGTCTTTTATGGCACAGGCATAATGAAGTCTATGCTAAGATCTAAGTTCTCTTCCTCTGGGCAGTTAAATTATCAGCATGTTCCCTCCCTAAATTAGCTGTCATATATCACCTCATCCAATTAGTGTGAAGGTCAAAGGTTTCCTTCCTCTCTCTTATGCTCTGCATTAACTCTAAAAATACCAGACAGTTCTGCATATTGTCAGAGCGAGAATATACAGTATTTGCAGCGTTGACATCTTACACATGGTTCCGTACAATCTACTGGGTTGGGAGTAGGTGGCCTGTAAGTACCTGCCCCAGCTGGTCCCTCAGGAAAGCAAAACTCTTAACTCCATTGAGTTGAATCAAAAGAAATTTTACTAAGGGAAAGTGGTTGCAGTAAAGTCAGGTGGAATCTGAAGGTCCCGCGCAAAGCACAAAGTGATTCCTTTGTTTCCCCAAACACCGGCAGCCAGTGTTATGCCGCAAGGTCATTTTGAGAATACTGAAGTGCAGGGCAGATAACATGTCACTCTCAGGGCATGATGGCCTTGAAACCAGGCTGGAACTGGCTGGGAAGGAGTCTACTCCATCTCCGAAGACAATCCCCCTCCCTAATTCCCAAGCAGTTACAGCAAAAGTGAAAGCATACAAAAAATGCCAAGAAGCCAAATGCCAAGAAGCCTTCCTCCCCCCCCACACCTCAACAGAATGGTAGGACACGACGGCGTGTCCCGTTGTACAATACAGTGGTTCCATTGCTGGGCAGGCCATTTCAATTGGTGATATGGGCATCAGTGGGCACTAGTCAAATTGCTCCAGTGTGAGATGCCAAACCACTTGGTACTCTTTCTGCTCCACTTGCATCTTAGCAATTACAAGAAACTGCTAGGAGAGGTTATCGACTTGTTGAGGATCAGGTGTCAGGATGCTGATGACACTTTTTCATCTTCTAGAGATGTGGTGGGGATCCTTTTGTATTTTCTGGGGGGGGGAAGAAAAATCATCATTGAATCGCAGCAGGATGGAGGTGCCTGCTATAAATTCCAAGCTCTGACTTAAAAGGATGGCTTTATCCCCTGAGAAATCCACAGTGCTGGAACAGGTGGAAGGAAAAAGATGAAGAGCACAAATGGCAACAAGGTGGATGCTCTTGATCAGTGATGAGTATATCCTATGGAAGACCTGAAACACCAGATTTAAAATCATCTGTGTGACTACTAAGAATCAACACTGTCACAATGGTACACAATAAACCAACTGCCTGAAAAAGCAGCCCCCCCTAACTTTGATGTTTTGACTCATAGCTATTACTTATCAATAGATACAGGCAATGGCCTTGGGAATGAATGAATGAATGAATGAATGACTGAATGAATGAATCTTTATTATCAAAGTATAACATGTATACAGTGAGATTGGCTGAGCCTCCCTCCGTGCCCCCCCCTCACAATTCACAGTGACTACAACCCCACCAACTGATTACACCCTGTGAGCTAATTGCACAGCATGTCGGCCTCATGAGTCTATCATGCATAAAATTATGTCCCATTCAAGAGCCTGACAGCCCATGGATAGAAGTTGTTCTTCAGCCTGTTGGTACGGCTCGCTGTTTCTATATCTTCTACCCCAGGGGTTCTCAACCTTGGCAACTTTAAGACTTGTGGACTTCAACTCCCAGAATTCCTCAGCCAGCTTTGTTTTGCTGGCTGAGGAATTCTGGGAGTTGAAGTCCACAAGTCTTAAAGTTGCCAAGGTTGAGAACCCCTGTTCTACCCGATGGTAGGAGAGTAAAGAGGTACCAACCAGGGTGTGAGTCATCCCTGAGAATTTTCCTCACTCTGCCAAGGCAACGGGCCCTGGCGATGTCATCCAGTGGTGTCAGGGAAAAGCCCACAATGTTTTGTGCTGTGCTCACCACCCTCTGTAATACTTTCCTGTCCACGGCTGACAAGCCAGCATACCAAACCACAAAAGTGTGTGAGGACGTTTTCAATAGTAGAACGCTAGAAGAAGGTCATGAGTCGTCATTCTACCCTATTCTTCCGCAAGGAAGTAGAGTCTCTGTCCATCCAGTTTCATCTGGTACATCAGTTGTCGCCCTGGTGACAGTAACTCCATGCCTTTAACCCACTGAGAACAATCTGCCTAACCAACTTTCCTTTTCCTCTGCTCAGGTGCTTAGAGCTTCAGCCAAACAACTTGAAAGCCCTCATGGCCTTAGCCGTGAGCTTCACAAACACTGGCCACCAGCAAGAGGCCTGTGAAGTCTTAAGAAGCTGGATCAAACAGAATCCCACGTACAGATTCCTCTTCCGAAGCAAGAAAGGTTCTCCGACATTGGCCAGGAGGATGTCAAAGACAGCTGATGAAAGGTAACAATCATCCCAGATTAACTGAGGTACAAGCAAAATTTGGGACACTGGAACATCGCCCAGCTCAACGTGCATTTAAATCAATGTTTTCCGTGAAGAAGGGAGGGAGACATGGGAGCAAATGAATTCTACCATCTAGTCTGAGGCCTGGGCCATAGTATTCATTGCTCTTATGTTACTCTACATTTATCTCTGCACTATATTATTTCTAGTTCACTGCTGGAAGAAGTGAAGGAGTTGTTTCTTGAAGGAGCTCATCATAATGGTGAATTGATTGACCCAGACTTGCAGACGGGACTTGGAGTGCTCTTTCATCTGAATGGGGAATTTAACAGAGCAATAGATGCATTCAATGCTGCCCTCACTGTGCGCCCAGAGGTAAGTTTGGCACTTTAGCATTAAAATTTATACTTCTCTCTGTTGTCCAATGTCCTTTAAACTATTAATTAGTGTTCGTTTTAGCCATGAATGTGTCTAAAGTGAATCATTAATTGCAAGCCCCTTTTTCAAATAGTTTAAATAGTCTCCCAAGCCTGGCTTGCTTAACAAAAAATTAGGAATTAATCTCAGAAAATTATCTTGAGTTACATGCCATACTAGTGAAAGGAAAAGACATTTACTATTATCCATATCATACCTTAGAACAGTGGTTCTCAACCTTTTTAATGCCGCGACCCCCAACCGGTCGTAAGTCGAGGACTACTCAGCCGGTCGTAAGTCGAGGACTACTCAACTGGTGCAGCACCGTTTGCAGAATGGGACTTTTGGCAGGCTCAGCAGGGCAGAGACAGCCTGGACAATTCCTATTGGCTTTTGAAAGCCAATAGAATTAGATTCTATTCAAGAGAGTCTATTCTATTGGCTTTCAAAAGCCAATAGAATAAAAGGGAGTAACACAGCTAGGGAAAAGGGGAAAAAATGGCGGACTGCGTTGTTCGGCGACCCCCGTGAAATAGTCGTTCGACCCCAAATGGGGTCCTGACCCACAGGTTGAGAACCACTGCCTTAGAATAACAGTGTTGGAAGGAACCTTGGATGTCTTCTAGTCCAACCCCCTGCTCAGGCAGGAGACCCTTACAGAATCATAGAATAACAGGGTTGGGAAGGGATCTCAGAGGTCTTCTAGTCCAACCCACTGCTCAGGCAGGAAACCCTAGACCAATGGTTGTCCCGTCTCTTCTTAAAAACCTCCAGTGTAGGAGAATTGACAACTTCTCCCCAGATATTCACTCAGATACCTTCATTTGAATAGAACGAGCAAAAAAAGAAAAAAAAGAAAAATGTCTGCACCAATATTATATCCAAATTGTTGTTGTCTTGTCAGGATTATGCGTTGTGGAACCGTCTAGGTGCAACCTTGGCAAATGGCGATCGAAGTGAAGAAGCGGTAGAAGCCTACACCCGAGCATTAGAAATTCAGCCTGGCTTTATCAGATCCAGATACAATTTAGGAATCAGCTGCATCAACCTAGGCGCATATAGGTAAGTATGTCCATTATGAATTTTGGTTGTTAGATATGGTGGAAATTGTGGATTTATTTATTTATTTATTTATGAGACTTATATACCGCTTTAAGTGCAAGCACTCTCTAAGCGGTGTACACCAATAAGCAATGTATATCTATATTTACATTGCCCCCAACAATCTGGGTCCTCATTTTACCTACCCCGGAAGGATGGAAGGCTGAGTCAACCTTGAGCCGGTGAGATTTGAACCGCTGACCTGCTGAACACAGTCAGCTAAAGTGGCCTGCAGTACTGCACTCTAACTTTTTGTACATGTTTTTTTTTTCTAATTTGCAGAGAGGCAGTGAGCAACTTCCTCACTGCTCTCAATCTGCAACGAAAGAGTCGGAATCAGCAGCAGGTGTCTCATCCGGTAATTTCAGGTAATATTTGGGCTGCTCTCCGGATTGCGTTGTCTATGATGGACCAGCCGGAACTCTTTCAGGCTGCTAACGTGGGTGACCTGGATGTGCTACTGAAAGCGTTCAACATCGAGTCTTAACTACAATTACTCTCAGTCCTTCTCGCTCACCTCTTCCAAATGAATCATATAATCCTCTACAATAAGAGAAAAAAACTCATTACATTTGTACCTGGAACACCCAACACCAACAGAAATGAGTTGGACTTCTTTCCAGTGTGAAGGTTCTGCAGATCCCACCAGATCTTCAGAAAAAGAAATGTTCACAAGCACAACATTTTGTAAATACCACCTGATGGGGCTTGGATGTTCATGGTGGAATGAAGAGAAGAACAGCTATCTTGATAAGTTAACAACACTTCCAGAAACAACCTTGCTTGCATGTTCTAAACAACACCCGTAGGTACAAAGAAAGGAAGGTTGCCTTACCATGCTACAGAGACTCAAGAGCACATAAACCAGGGATAAAGGGCAAGTTTTCTTAAAGACTTCTTCTGGTCCACTGGATCTGCTGCCCTGGACCCAGAGCATCAGTGGAGAAAATTGGTAACTCAAGGTTCATTTTCCACAGATGTGATCTTCAGTATATGTGCATGTTAGATAGCTGTGTTTTCTCCATAAATGTATTAAACTGGCAGATACCTAGGGATTTAAATTATATTAGCCGAATTCTTATTCTGAAAGCTGACCCTGTGAACCCCGTTAAACAGAGTTCTCACGGGATTCCAAAACAATTTGTGCATGTCAGATAATATCTAACAGGGCTGTGTCATGCAATTGTAAATTGCTATTTGCACTAGATGTTGGGGTACCGATGAGTAGGGCTGGACCTAACTGGGCACCTTAGACAGGTATCTGGGTGCCCTCTGCCCCTTTTCTCTTTCTAGATCCAAACACCACACATCGTGACATTTGACAGCTAGCTTATTTCAGGATATTAGATTTCAGCTGTTTCAGGTGTTTCTGAAGTGCACTGAATATTGGGCTGGATATCACTTGTAATTTAAGAATGCCAGAATGTACAGATAGTCCTCGACTTACAACCACAATTGAGCCCAAAATTTCTGTTGTTAAGTGAGACATTCGTTAAGTGAGTTTTGCCCCACCTTACAAAGTTTCTTGCCACAGTTGTTAAGTGAATCACTGCAGCTGATAAAGTTAGTAACCTGATTGTTAAGTGAATCTGTCTTCCCCATTGACTTTGCTTGGCAGAAGGTTGCAAAAGATGATCACATGACCCTGGGACTCAGCAATGGTCATAAGTATAAACCAGCTGCCATGCATCTGAATTTTGATCACATGATCATGGGGACGCTGTAACTGTAAAAAATGGTCATAGGTCACTTTTTTGAGTGCGTTTATGTAACTCTGAACAGACACTAAATAAACTGTTGTAAGTCGAGGACTACCTGTAATTGGAATCAGTCCAAGATGACCCCCATCCCCCAAAATGGTCCGGGAGAGTTTTATGCAGTTGCTAGGCAATTGCAATATGCTTCCTTCAACTGAACAGACCCAGCGCTAATAGCCACAGGTATGGTGAAAAGCAACAGGAGTTTTTAGCAGCTGGCTGCATTATGTCTTCAGCAGTTATCTGGCCATTGAATCTGCTGGACCTTGTTTTGAGCAGAGCTCACAACTTAGATAGAATTTATAAAACTTGCACTTTAGCTTTCTTGGTTTTCTGTTAAAAGAAGACAACATGCCATGCTTTCAGCTCCCCAAAAGATGGTGGACGTAGTTGCATTGGCCTAAACCAGGGGCAGGCAACGTTGGCTCTTTTATGACTCGTGGACTTTAACTCCCAGAATTCCTGGCTCAGGAATTCTGGGAGTTGAAGTCCACGAGTCATAAAAGAGCCAAGGTTGCCTACCCCTGGCCTAAACCAAGGTTTCCTAAGCTTTAAGGCTGACTTGGGAATTCTGGGAGTTGAAGTCCACGCTCCTTAACGTTACCAAGGTTGGGAAAGCACAGGAAGAAGACTACCTTTTAAAAAGTAAATAGAAGTTACACAATTACAGTGGAGCATTGAGATAACATTAATGGAAAATACTGGCAATGAGAAAAGATACAACTGTTCCTTCACCCATCTCAAGAAAATGCATACTGTATATGGGTGCATCTCTTGCTCTGGCAAACAAAGCAACTCCCACTCCCCCCCCCCCACTTTTCTATTGCTATAATAAAAAGTTGCAGATGGAATGCAAAATTGCTCACCATCTTTGATAGAAATGTGGCCAAACCCTTTGGTCAATGTCAAAAGGAGGTAAAAATACCCCCAAGTCCTCTAGGAAAGAAGCAAATTGAGCTTCCCTTAAACACAAATGCAGGAGCTTGTGATCTATTGGCTCCAGGTACCTCAAGACAATAAAGTGCCTTGTTGGAAAAAAAATCCCCTTAATTCATCGACAAAGTATCACATGTTGATGGACCTTTGGTGGGGTTTTTCTGCTTATTCTGGATGGAGAAAGAGGGATTGGGCTCTTCCAATAGTGCTTTTCCATTTCCGTCTTCACTTTACAGGCTTTGTGGTGTTCCAAATGCTGGGGGGAAAAAACATGCTGTCGGTTTTCAACAATACTCAGAGGTACCGTATATTCCGGCGTATAAGACGACTGGGCGTATAAGACGACCCCCAACTTTTGAGAAGATTTTCAGGCTTTAGAAAGTCATCTTATACGGCAGAAAATACAGTACAATATTGAATTTCTGTTTATAGATGAGCACAATAGGAGCTCCTTTGCTGCTAGAAAGCTTTGTCCTGTTAGTGCTTATTTCTGTAAAAAAAATAGGGCTGGCCACTAGGGGGCAGATTGGTTTTAAATTCAGAGAATAGCTACCAGTATATTCCTGCGTATAAGACGACTCCTGACTTTTGAGAAGATTTTCAGGCTTTAGAAAGTCGTCTTATACACCGGAAAATACGGTAGATTATGTGGTGGAATGCAGTCTAGACTTGCAGTAGGGAGGGGCTCTTTCCCAATGGACAAAGAGACAGCAGGGCTTGGAATCATTGGTGTGTCGATAATAGTTCTACAGATAGTTGATTGAGTTTGGAAACTTAAATATCACGCACCAAGAATACATGTGGAGTTACTTCTGAGGAGTTTCTTTATTGTTGTTTACCTATAGACAGACATCTTGCCAGACTAAAGGAGCTATCTGCGTAACTATTAGATATCTCAGGGGTTGTCACAAAGAAGAGGGGGTCAACCTATTCTCCAAAGTACCTAAAGGCAGAACGAGAAACAGTGGGTGGAAACTAATCAAGGAGAGCACCAGTCTAGTAATAGGGAGAAGCTTCCTTACAGAACAATTAATCAGTGGAACGGCTCGCCTTTAGAAGTGGGTGCTCCATCGCTGGAAGTTTTTTAAAAAGAGATTGGACAACCATTTGTCTGAAATGGTATAGGGCCGTGGTGGTCTCTGTGGGCACACGCACCGTCGCCCCAGTCCTAGGCCTTCAGCTGGGTTTTATAAAATCTTTTCTCTTTAGGCCTCTGCCATCGTATGCAAAAAAAAGGGGGGGGGTGTCAATCAATCAATCAATCAATTTCAACTTCTTGCTGGAAAAAAAAATCTCACAAAGTTGGAATTGATTGATTGAACTTTTTAGTCCCACCCAGTCTGCCGTTACCACTGAAGCCATGCCCACCCAATGGGCCATGCCCACCTAATGGGCCATGCCCACCCGGCACCCAATGATACATAAGTGGGTTTTGGGGTTGCAGTTTGGGCACTCAGTCTCTAAAAGGTTCGCCATCACTGGTATAGGGTCTCTTGTTTGAACAGGGGTTTGGTCTAGAAGACCACCAAGGTCTCTTCCAATTCTGTTATTCTATTACACACTCTATGGACTGCTAGGGAGGGTCCACCTTCACCCTCTTCCTGCCTACCAGATATTCCAAGCTCCACTGACTTTGCCCCCTGGCAAAGACCCCCGTGCTTCTGCAATTCTGGATTTCCATCCACCACAGAATATCAGATTACATATAACATATGTACAGTACATACATACATACATACATACATACATACATACATCATATTGCCTGTATCTTCAGGTGAAAGCAAATACCTGGGATCTCTTTTGTTAACACAACAATCCACTCTTATTACTTGCAAGGCTTCCCACCAGCCCGAAATCACAGGGACGGAGCAAATGTATTTTCCGCACACGCCCACAAAGAAAGGCTATTCAGCTCTAATAACCAGGGACCTTAGCAGACGCAATAATGTTGAGATGTAAATGCTGCAATCCGTCTTGCCATTTCCCTCACCGCCCCCACCCCCTCTCCAGTGAGGTTATAAAGCTACCAATGCATATCTATTGGAAAGTGCCATTTATTTTTATGGCGAGTGAGCAAAAGACTTCTCCTGCCTCTCCCGGTTGAGATGCAACAGTTCATTAGCGGGACTGAAAATACTCCATTATACTGTTCCATAGGTGACTGGAATGTCAATGTAATGAATGGCACCCTAAGGGAGGAAGGAGGCAGGCACAGAAAAGGACCTTTAATGAGATGTCTGGCCACGTGACTATTTCATGTGAGCGCTCTCCCATTATAAATGTTCAGTCAGGACTAGCTATGGATTGCATTGAGATTTGGTGGACCTTATCGGTGGCTGAATGGTGATGGCATGACATGCAACACTCATCAAATGGTCATCCTGGTGTCAGGGTTACTCTGTTCTCTTCTCTTTCCATGAAAATCTAGCAAGGCGCTTTCTCTTCCTGCTAATGAATGGTGCAACAGCATCAAGTAAGATCGTTCAGGATTAAAGGATGGAGAAGGTATTCAACCCAGCATCTGCAAAATGGTACCCACCGCTGCCTGTCCCTCTTCCCATTGCTTGGGCAGACCCCTTTTTATTTTAATTTCCTTTTTTTTAAGTGTTCCGGCTTTCCCCTTGCAGATACAATTAACCTTCAATGTATCGGACTTCAGTCGAGTGGATGTTGGGTCTAACAGGCAACAATCTCACCTCCGTTTTATGCATGCATAATTTCCATTTAACAAAAACCCACTGGCCATTTTATACCTGCATCAAATATTATTAGATAAGCGTAAAATCACATTTGCTCTTTAAGAATCATTTTGGTCTTATGGGTTCCCTTTGCCCGCCATCCCCGTTAAATTAAACCATGTTTTTACAGTCCCCTGACATTTCTATATTTATCTAAATACATAGCTATATCCACTTAAGTTAGCAAATACACCATCTCATTACCATTCTTCTTTTCCCTTATTATACATTTGGGTATGTGCTTATATACTGTGTGTGTGCATGTGCATACGAGAGAGAGTGTGTGTGTGTCTGCTCTTATAGAAGTAAAAGTTTGTGCGAAAGAGATATTTTTTAAAAAAAACATAGATTCTCAGGTACCAGTACACTGCATGTAGCCATATTTAACAAAAGTGTACAACTGTAATGCTTGCAAGATTTTTTTAAACCTGGCAAATGCTATGCATGGCTTAACCAGTCCCTGAGCAAACAACATTAGTACACCAGGCAACCATTTTCTTAGGGCATGTGTGTCTTTTGGGATCTTCCAAAATGTCTTGGAACTGCTAGGATCTCTGTCAGAAATATTTTGTGGCTAAAATTGTTGATTTGGCAAGGGTTGACATCAAACCACAGAAAAAGGAATTAAAAATGGAATACAGGTAGTCCTCGATTTACGACATAATTGAGCCCAAAATTTCTATTGCTAAGTGAGACAGTTATTAAGGTGAGTTTTGCCCCATTTTTACCACCTTTCTTACCACAGTTGTTAAGTGAATCACTGCAGGGGTTAAGTTATTAGCATGGTTATTAAGTGAATCTGTCTTCCCCATTGACTTTGTCAGGTCACAAAAGGGGATCATATGACCCTGGGAGACTGCAGCCATCATAAATATGAGTCAGTGTCTGAATTCTTTTCATCTGACCGTGGTAGGGTCGTAAATGTGAAAATGCTTGTAAGCGTAAAAAACTATCATAAGTCACTTTTTTAATGCTGTTGTAAGTTTGAACAGTCACTAAATGAACTATTATAAGTCGAAGACTTCCTGTACATCCATCTTTACTGGCATGGAAGAAATAACATTAAAGCATGAGATTTTTTTAGCAGCCATGGGAAGATGAGAAGCATTAAAATGATAATGTAGCAATCTCCATGTTCCCAAGTGCAGCAGGAGATAAAATGCCAAGAGCTTATACAGAAGGAATAGCCCAAATATATTCATGTCACACAAGGGATGTAATGAAGCAGACACCGATTTGAACTCTTGTTTTTATATAATGGAAATTGGCTCAGCCAGATAGCTGAAATCCATCTTGTTTTTGAGTAGATCAGAGATTCTCAACCTTTTCTTTACCACGGACTACCTTTAAATACCTTTGGTGGCCACGGACCCCAAAGGCTTAACTCAAGATTTAGATCATAACATTTTTTTCAAGCCTTCGCAGACCCCCCTGTGACAACATCGAGGTCTGCAGAACACAGGTTGGGGACGACTGGGGTAGATCATTTCTAGAAAGCTGAAGTTCTCCTCTCTGCAAAGATGCCAATGGGTTGGTTCACGAAGAGGACTAGAGAGAACAGAACGTGTTGTTTAGCAGCCTCCCCGATCTAGTATCCCCTAAAATCCTAGCATCTGTAGCTGGCAGATTCACTGACTGTATTCCTTGGGGATGATGGGAGTTAATTCTAACAACTCTGAAAGGCAACGAAGGTTGGAAAAGATTGCTCTACAGATGGGACAATCTCTTCTGTGTGCAAAGGCTGTTTGCCGAAGTGCATTGAAAGAAGGAACACATGAGTGTAATATTTGTGGGTGCGTGCCTGTAATGTATACAGAAGAGAGAGACGAAGTCACCACAATGCCGTATACTGTACGTTCTGCATTTCAGGACACTTTTTGCCATCTCTCCCAATCTTCATCTCAGCTATGGTTAAAAAGAAAAAAGAAAGCCAGGTCTATGAACAGACTCTCATCCCCTTAGCATCAGACCATGACCAGAGACTGGGAAGTGTCTCACGGAACCAATCTTAGAAACAACTTTTAGATCTTCTCAAACAAAATCGGCCCTCCAAATCAAGGCAGTGCATACACCTAGCTACAGATGATAGACCCACAAGACACTAGCGCAGGGTAGGCAACCTTGGCTCTTTTATGACTCGTGGACTTCAACTCCCAGAATTCCTGAGCCAGAATTCTGGGAGTTGAATCCACGAGTCATAAAAGAGCCAAGGTTGCCTACCCCTGCACTAGAGCAACATACCACAACCTTGGCAACTTGAAGAGGTGTGGACTTCATCTCCCAGAATTCCACAGCCAGTTTTGCTGGCTGGAGAATTTGAGGAGTTGAAGTCCACATCTTTTCAACTTGTCAAGGTTAAGAAATACCACACTAGAGTGAAACCATTGTGTATTTGTGAATCAGCCTCAAGTCTTACAGTTTTGCAGAGAAGTCAGATTAACGCATTTGTGAGACCTCCGTATTTCTGTTATCTATTCCTCTGTCTCCATCATTTCTAGGACTTATAGACAATACAAAGACTGCATTTTAGGTTTGCAGCTTTTAATATATCTGTATGTTACCTGCTGTACATGTAAAGGAAATATTTATAAATATACATATATATTTGATAACCGAAGTATAAGGTCTAGATGAAATTCAAGCATATAATTTACAAGAGAATCTTGTGCTGCTTTTGCTATGTGATATTTGGAATTTAAGGTCATTTACCTGGCAGGACATTTTCTTTTGAACTACAGTCGATAAGAAAAAAGTCTGAAGAATCTGCCCTCATTTACATCATGATATATACGTTAATTTGTGTAAGCAACGATAAGAAAAAAGTCTGAATAATCTGCCCTCATTTACGTTATGATATATAAGTTAATTTGTGTAAGCATCAAGCCTGCAATTATTGGATTGCAACATGATTTGGTATAAAAGGATAACTGTTTGCACCAATGAATGCTGTTCTTTTATCCAAATTTTCTGCATTTTACATGTTATGTTTATGTCATCGACTGCTGGCATGTGGAAAATACATTCAAAGGATTGACATTACTATATAGGTAGTCCTCAATGTATGGCCATAATTGAGCCTGCACTTTCGTTTGTAATTTGTGATGATCACAAACTTTACAAACTTTTTTGCAGTGATCTTAAGCCAACACAACAGTCACAAAGCCAACATGGCAGTCATAAAGCAAATAACCATCATTAAACAAAAATCTTCTCTCTGGGGGTGTTTTGCCAAAAACCAGAAGTAAATGCCAATTTCTGGGGTGGAAAAACATAGTAAATCATGGTCACATGACCGTGGACATTGCAAATGGCCATAAATGTAAGACAGTTACCAAGTGCCAAAATGCAGTCATGTGACTCGAGGGGGTGGGGGTGGGGAAAGAGATGGATGTCAGAACTTCAATCTGGGTTGTAAGTCCCATTTTTCAGGATTCTGTTATAACTTCAAACTGGTCATAACTTGAGGACTACCTGTATTCAGTGCCAATTTCATATGCTGATATCTTCTACATCAGGGGCCTCCAACCTTTTGAGCACCAGGGACCAGTTCCTTGGAGAGAGGTTTTTCTGTGGACTGGGAGGGACGTGGTTTTGCATGTTGCCTGCATCCCGCAGATGGGGCTTCACTTGTTTATGGGGCCTGGTTGCTGGTAAGCCGCAGACGGGTGCCAGTCCATGAACCAGAGGTTGGGGGCCCCTGTTCTAGATATGTTGGAGGTCAACTGGAGGTCACCAGTTGGAGAAGCCATAATACATGAAACCTCCTACTTTGTGGGGGGGAGGGAAGGGAATTCAGCATCACTTCTGACAAGCTCACTAAATATTAGCACATATGGATCATGCATTCAAGAGCAAGCTACATTGTTTAGTAATTTAGTGTGTTTAAAAAGCATGTTTAAATTGGTCAGGTTTATTTTAAAGGAATCAGCCTTTGAATCTGCAACTTTCTATGCAGAGATGTTGCTCACTCCACTTTTGCTCCCTTTGGCAGGGCAGGCAGAATATAAACAATCATGAACAAGTGGGAAAACATATGCATGAATTTTGCAAAATTAGAAGCTTACTCCAGACTCCACAACAAAAGATGCACATATGAGCAGAATAACCCTTGCTCTTAGGATTTGTTCCATTCATTTTTTTTATTCCATAGGATAAACCTGAATTGGGTTTAATTTCTAAGCAAACAAGGAGTTTAAAATTCCATCTCTAATCAATAGGAAAACTTTGCTTCCATATATTTAGTGCATTATTAGCAGCAAATACAAATTTTTACAGTTTATTGCATCTTTAGAGTGATTTTTGTTTTGCTATGCTCATTAATGCAACTTATATTTTTATGTTGGAACTATACAGAATTAAACTGTGTTTAATTTATATGGCTGACAAAACTTGCAGAGCACCACAGTAAACGTATTTTTGTACAGTAATGGAAGCATGCCTTCCTGTTTTATTTTCCTGTATTTCTATAAAATTGTGCAATTTTTAAATCAGTTTTAAAAAAATAAACTTTTTTCTGTGGCTTCAAGTTCATGACTTAGCTGGAAACTTGCATTATTTATTTCTGCTACTGGTGAGGGCTTTCTTATTATTTGAAGTTAATTTGTTTTATTTTTTACCAAATTATACCAAGACGAAAGCTTTCTTTGTACTGTGCCTTCCCACCAGTGAGGCACAGATTTTGATGGATGTAACCATGGTAGTTCTGTTGAAAATGGTGGTCACAAAAAACAAGACACTGTACCAAGAGCTGCAAGTTTGTTTGTTTTTTAATTTAAAAAAATGGCAAATCATTGTTTCTTCAAATCAGACAAAGCTTCCCTGAAAGAGGAATAATGCTTCAGGCAAATAATTCTGAACAATGCAAAACTCACCAAAATTACAAACATCTCCATGGATACAGTACTCAGCTGCAGGTAACCAGGAAAGCCCTTAAACTGTGATCTAACTCAATTTTGAAATCTGTGCAACCAAGAGATGAAATTCAGAGGCACATCCAGTTTACCATAATTTTGCATAGCAATATATCTTGAAGGTGAGAAGAACTAGTAAACCAGCTCTAAGAATGAAATCAAATGGAATATGCCTCAGATTCATTTAGAAGTATGCAAGTGTTAACTAGGGACAGGTTTTTCAGGCTTGCAACTCAAAAATCTCTATTGAGGATGCTTTCAAATGTTCCATATCTGTAGTTACAAGGGGTGTTTCCCAACTGAGATTGGTGTAACTGTGTAGCAATTACATGTTTTGACAAAATCATATTTGTTGCTACTGTTACCTATTGGTTACTACTGATATGTGGTGCTAGTAATGGCAACTGAAGAAGCAAAATGTTTTCAAAGAAAAACCAAGAAAGTCCATTTGACTTTTGAAAAGCACCTTTGGGACAACTTACATCACAGCCAATGTTAGAACATTGTATCTTGAAATATTATGTTAGGCATACCATATGGGACAGCAAAAATCCAGCCAATCAGTAGAAAGATCTCATTATTTGCTTCTAATTTTTCTAGATAGCACTAAATAAATTTCAGTTTGGACTAATGGATAAAGTAAGTTGAGTTTTTTTTCTCCTACGATGGAATGAAAAATGACCATGTCATTTGTGTGTGGTAGATTACATCAACAAATTTTCATATGTGTACTGAATATTCCAGTGAAATACATTACCACAACCATCATAAATCATCATCACACTTCTGGAAAGAAAGACTAATTCCATTTAACTCCCTACAGTTAAAATTGATAAGGAAGAAAGGGAAGAGTTTGCTATGATCAATAACTATTTAACTTTGATTGTCATTCTGAAACATTATCCAATAAGAGAAGGATCTGTTTTCCTCCAAACATAAAACCTTACTGAAGCAAACTAATGACTTCTAAAAAATACTTTAAAACTTCAATTTAACAGAGTTCCATTTAGCAAATTTTGAAGAGGACGGACCAAATTTGTTTGGAATAAAGGACAAAGTTCATTTTTTTTCCAGAGTTGTCTGTCCTACTCATATAATTCATTTTCTATTTACATCATTTGCATAATTATATAATTAACAACTTTTGGGTCTTCTGTGTATTGCAAATGATGAAAATTGACACAATTGACACTAATGATGAAAATTATGTAATTACGTTAATTATCAACACTCAATTTTAATAGAAACTTGCATTTAGCTAACACCCATTCCCCCAAATGGGTCATTAAATCAATGTTGCACTCTTATAACTTTTTAGCCAGACATGTAGATTAAAACAGATGCTTTGAAATCATTATCCCAGAGAACAGGCACCAGAGTCTAACTGGATCATAATTCCATTATTCCATGGGATTTTCTCATAGCTCCTTCAGGATTTTTTCTACACACAATCAAATTAATCTTCCCTGCATTTCTTCTGCTGATTTCATATACAGCATAATAGCAATAGCACTTAGACTTATAGGCCACTTCCCAGTGCTTTACAGCCCTCTCTAAGCGGTTTACAAAGTCAGCATATTGCCCCCAACAATCTCATTTTACCGACCTTGGAAGGATGGAAAGCTGAGTCAACCTTGAGCCGGTTAGGATCGAACTCCTGAAGTGAGCAGTGAGTTAGCCTGCAGTACTGTATTCTAACCACTGTGCCCCCATGGCTCTTATATAATATTTCAGGGCTGTGTCCTGTTTTTAAAAGTCTGGCTCATTTTGGATAAAACCAATAACATCTGACGTTCTAAGAAAAGAGAAAATTTTCAGCCTGCAGCAAAGCTGATTCAACTGAATGTTTGATGTTCAAGACATCTGCTTTGGCTTTGAAACGGGCAGTTAAAACTTTACCAGAAGCAATCCACTTCTTTGAAACTGCTCTTTTGTACTGCAGTTGGAAAAACTAGTTTCAACCTTATAATGCTTTGAGGGGTACTTGGTGCTCTCCGAGCTTGGTTGTTTTCTTGCAGACATGCATTACTCAAGCTAGGTAACATCAGTGCAAGTAAGGATTTGCTCTTAATTTATATTCTAGTGCAGACATGTCAAACTCACGACATCACATGACGTCGCACAACGTATCGGGTCGGTTTTGCCATTGCCGGCAATGGGGTGGGCCCAGTTCCCAGATGATGTGTCTGGCCCACAGGCTGGCAGTTTGACACCCCTGTTCTAGTGGCTTGCCCTGAGATGTTGGTGGGAGTAATTTTGAAGATTCTTTGGTTGGGCTGCTTACTGCTCGCTTGTTTGGCAGTTCCTTGATTGGGGTATTGTTTACCTCTTGATTGTTGATCTGGTATTAATCTTGGTTAGACATCAGGCCAACAATCAAGAAGTAAACAATACCCCCCACTCCCTAGTAGCACTGATGGTGTTACCTCCTTTGGGTAATGAAACAACTACAAGAACACAACCAAGCTCAGAGAGAATGCCAAGGACCCCTCATTTCAACCCTGAGCTACAAATATTCTCCTTTATCAGTTATAGTGTTTTGTCCCTCCACTTCTCAGGTATTTGGAAAGTGATCCTGTGGTTAAAGAAGAGTAATCTGGCCATTTGGATGTTGCTGCCTTATTATCAGTAACCCTCATTATTGGCCAAGTTGGTAGGGATAGCTGGGAGCTATGCCAGTGTAAAATCTGGAAAGCTTTGGGTGCAACAGATAGCAATAGCATTTGGACTTATATACCGCTTCACAGTGCTTTACAGCCCTCTCTAAGCGGTTTACAGAGTCAGCCTACTGACCCCAACAATCTGGGTCGTCATTTTACCGACCTCGGAAGGATGGAAGGCCGAGTCAACCTTGAGCCGGTGAGAATCGAACTGCAGAACTGCTGGCAGTCGGCAGTCAGGAGAAATAGCCTGCAGTACTGCATTCTAGCCACTGCGCCACCACGGCGCTAGATGTTAGAAGTCCACGCTATTCTTCCTTCTCAAAAGAATTAATTGAACTTTGATATCATGTAGTCCGAAGAGCAGCCATCCTGAAAGGAAACTGCTGCTAACTATCCCAAGGCCAATGCATCTAAATATTCTGTATTCGTGCTTAGCTTGTGAACAACCACTTCAGAAACAAAACAGTTTCCCTAACAAACCTCATCATTCCCCACCTGCTAGAGGAAAATCATATTCTCAAATGTTTGAATTGTCATAAATCCCTAAGCTGTAACAGCAATGGTCATGTAAACAGTGTTGAAACTCCTCCAATGCAAGTATCCCGTTGAATGTACACAAGAGTTCTTTCAAAGGAAAGTCTTGTCTTCATACTTATTGACCAGATACAGTATTGACATTGTTTGTTGGCCCACAAAGAGATATGTATGCCCAAGGGAGTCAAAGGAGGCTTAATTCAATCCTTTCTTATACCATTGGATAAAATGATGATTCACACCATTGATGTTTTCTTCTGGAATATTAGTATTAGGGAAGACTACACATGGATGCATTTGCGCTGGACTTGGGCAGCCACTAAATTTCAAAGGACTGGAAGAGGGAGGATAAGGAGGAAGAAAAACAATTCCAATCCACTGCAAAGAGTTCATTCAGAACATATATTCAAATTTATGATCATGTATGAATAAAAACCATACAATTTTTTTAAAAAAGGAAAGTAAAGAGAAGCAATAAGTAAATAAATAAATCAGAGACAGAAAAGGAAAAAATGACATATCAGCTTCTGATCTTTACAGCAGCTATAAATGCATTTATATTTTGTCCTCTCTAAGGTTTCGTCCTTGTTTCCATATTCTACCTTTTCTAATTCTCAAACTCATCAATCACAAGTTAATTTGTGATTTCTTGCACCATCTTTGGATCTGCTCCAAAGATTCAGAGTGCCCCCGTGTTTGTCTTGACCTCACATAAATAAGTCCACCGGAATTGGTCTGCAAATCTCCAGACAACCAGTAGACAGCAGGAAAATATAGAAATCTATACCACACTGATATTATTTAATGGTTATGTGGATTTATATAATCCATGGCTGGTAGACCTAATCGAAGTTAAGGAAGGAGGAAGTTGGTTAATATTGTCAAGCCCTCTTTGCTAGTTCAGTCATGCTCAGAACAGTGATTAGAAACCCTTTATGGGTTTTTTTTTTTTTTACTTAAAATAGAAAAAAAATAACTTGTGATTTATGGGTTTGAGGATTAGAAAAGGTAGAACATGGAAACAAGGATGACACCTTAGAGAGCATAAAATAAAAATGCATTTATAGCTGCTGTAAAGATCAGAAGCTGATATTTTATGCCCTTTTTTCTTTTCTGTCTCTTTTATTTCTTATCTGCTTATTACTTCTGTTTATTTCCTTTTTACAACATTTGTCTGTTTTTTATTCACTAGCTGAGTGAAGGTGGGTAACAATATATTGTGATGGTCTTGCAGCTGGAGCAGATATATTGAGCACCAACTACATAAGGACACAGTACAGGTAGTCCTTGACTTACGATTCATTTAGTGACCGTTTGAAGTTACAATGTTTACAAAAATTAGTAAATCTGTCGTTGTTAAATGAATCTGACTTCCCCATTGACTTTGCTTGTCAGAAGGTTGCAAAAGGGCATCACATGACCCCTGCACACTGCAAAAGTCATAAATGTGAGTCAGTTGCCAAGCATTCAAATGTAAATCATGTGACCATGGGGATGCTACAATGGTCTTAAGTGTGAAAAATGGTCATAAGTCCCTGTTTTCAAGGTCTTTGTAACTTCCAATGGTCACTAAACAAACTTGCAAGTCGAGGACTGTACCTACAACTTGCAAATCTCCATTTCTGGTTATTGTTGCTTTCTGAATCGTAACTTCCTGACAGATCTGGGTATACAGATTCTTTGCTAGTGAGATCCTGTCCCGGACATTTGTTTTCTTATTTGGCTCACTGGAAAAGCAGCTCTGACTTGGAATGATTAGGCTTTGACTTCTAGACCATTTTGACTATTGAGTATTGTTCCAGATGCCACTAAGACAGTCTGATTGACTTCTGGATGCACCTACTGTTCATGAGCAGCCCCTTCTAGAATTACATCTCGAACTACCCAGCTAAATTTCTGTCTTTCCTAATTCTTAAGGATGAGCTTTCTGGGTAAATTTGGAAAAACGAAGGAATAAGACAGATTGGAGGAAGCATTAAAATCAGATTTTATTTTATTTTTTTTTTGCTGATCTCCTCTCTAGCTAAGCATAAGGATACAGAAGGTCAGCTGGCAAATTTGTGTTGAAGAACCCCGAATCTACCACCACAGCAAGCATGATCAGTATGCCAAGCTGCCTGCAGAGAAATGGCATGAGATGCCAGATTGAATTGGAAGGAGACCCAGGGTCAGAAGACACTCCTTACAGCAGGGTTTCTCCATCTGGGCAATTTTAAAATGTGTGGGCTTCAGTTCCTAGAATTTCCTGGTCAGCATGCTGTCCAAGGAATTCTGGAAGTTGAAGTCCAGACATTTTAAACTTGCTAAGGTTGAAAAACAATGGCCTACAGCAGTGTTTCCCAAACTTGACAATTTTAAGGCATGAGGACTTCAACTCCCAGAATTCCACAGCCAGCAACGCTGGCTGTGGAATTCTGGGAGTTGAAGTCCACATGCCTTAAAATTGTAAAGTTTGGGAAACACTGCCCTACAGTCTTATTTATAACAGTAATACAGTATTATTATTGTCTTGTGGGCTTCTAGACCCAAGCCCTTAAACTGCAGAATATAGAATTCTGAATTCAAACATAATGAACTATAATTCCTGCCTTTCCATATGTGTAGGGGATGCACGCATCAATGTGTCTCGGTGTAAATCTGTTCATACATGCATCCATCATAATAGCTTCCGAATCCCCCCCCCCTTTTTTTTAATCCAAGTTACTTGCCCTGGCAATTGAGTTTCTTTTTCAATTATTAGAAATGATTTTACATGCCATTGCAAATGATCAAATGTTTCAGCAGAGGAAAAGAAATGATAAAGCTTCTCAGGCCTATGATTTATGAAAACAATCAAAATCCAGATTAAAACAGCTTTGGAAAAACTATTAAAACGTTCAGGAAGAGAGATTCAAAATAAAAAACACAGGCGTAATGCAGCAATGTGAGATAGGTGGAAGACTGACTTCATTTGCAAACTACTGGCGAGTCAGCATAGTTTGTATTTAAAATGAAAAAGGAGAAAAATCAATCTGTCAGCACTTTTACCGAGCAATCATTTTCACTCAAGACTGAAATTATTAAAAGACCTTTGCCAGATATCACGACAGTATACTTGAATGCTCCCTAGACTTGGATAAAAGTGTTTTTTCTTTGAGTAACAATCTATTACTGGAAGACAACAGGAACATTTAAATTGATTTAAAAAGTTTGACCTACATTGGGTAAAAAGGACTGTCTGATAAGGGTAACGAAAGAAGGACTGTCTTTGGGTAACGAAAGAAAAAGTTTGGGAAGCGCAGGTGTGCTTTGTCACAAATCTGTTTCTCCTCGTGTGTCATTGCTGAGGATGGCTTCATTAAGCTTCCCTATAAATAACCAGAGCTATCAGCGTGCCTGGCTGAGGAATTCTGGGAGTTGAAGTCCACAAGTCATAACAGAGCCAAGTTTGAAGACCCCTGTCCTAGACCCTTCTCACGTAGGGACTGCTTTGCTTAACAACCAAGCTGTTGGTCCCAGTGAGGTCGCTCAGTGAGGACTACCTATATCCCCATCACAAGATAATATTGCGAGCCATTTGCCATGCATTTCTATGATGCATGTTTCAAACTTTATTTGCAATTCGTAACAGAGGAGGGAAAATAGCCATTCTGATGTTTATCGATCCACAGGCCCTCATAAACATTTGCGCAGATAAACGCATATGTGTGTACACTGATTCATTGCAGGGAATGAAATGGGCACTTTCTTAGATGAAGAACTTTAGGACCATCAATCATCCGGTACAGAAATAAAATAAAACATGGCATGTGATCAAATCCCAAATGAAAAAAAACAACCATTCAGACTGTATTGGGACACAATATAAGTCACCTTGGCTTCAATAATTAGGTTTAATTTCAAGCTCTGAAGTCTGCAAAATATTCTGGGGTCTTACAGCTTTTTTTCTCTCTTTTTAATTGGAAACTTAGGGCTCCAGATAAGCAACTTTTCATGCTAGCAAATATTCCATCCAGAATAGTGATGAATTCCTAGTTCAAAGCAACGGCTTCGCTACCCTCAATCCTTAAGGGTTAAAAGTAAGATGGGAACTTCTCAGTGCAGGAATAGTTTTGTGTTCTCTGGATGTTTGCTACAACCTCTGCTAGTGGTCAGAACAGTCTTAAGGTCTCCACAAAATGTAGACACACTTTAAAATCCTACAATGCATCATCATTCAATAGAAAGCTCTCCTCTACAAGGTTTAAGAAGGCATCAATTGAATTATCCTGATTTAAGCTATAAATAGGACCAAATATTTTCCTTCTTGCTTTTCTTTTTTTTTTCTTTTTTTTTTGGGGGGGGGGTTTGCTTACTTGAAACACATTTTTGGCAGAATAAAAAGGCTTATGGCTTCTTAAGGCCAGAGAACATAGTGAGGTCTAACTTGGTATCCTGTGATAGAAGTAAATATATCCTAGCTCTATGGGTGGCTGTTCCGAGGCACAAACTTTAAGGTCGTTGTAGATAACCCACCTGAAAAGGAGAAAGAAGGAAATGCAGTGAACATTATGAAATTAAATTAAATGGATATGGAACACCTACAACAGCTGGCCCCACTACCACCATCCCCAACATCTTACTTGATTAAGAGCATATGTTGATTTTTCTTATCTGGAGAATTAGGATAAGGAACAAGCAGCAGTCTGACTGCTTCGGACATTTAAAAAACAATTTGTGTTCGGCTCTTAATCCACTTAATCAAAACCACTGCTAACATGGGAGCCAGCCTTGTTTGTTTGTTTGTTCGTTCATTAGTTCATTCATTCATTCAAGAAATGGAATTTTCTGACATGGTTTTCCATAGATGTCTATAGAGATTCTCAGTCATCCAGGTCATGGCTGTCCCAAAAATGCTTTTCCAAAAGGCAGATGGACTGTTCTTTCCTTGAGGAAGAAGAATACGTTTCACTTCTTATCTAAGAAGCTTCATCAGCTCTGACCAAATGGTGGAGGATGAAAGGATTTATATTGCTTGCAGTCATCTGCTCATTAGGCATTCTTTCTGAGAGTCACTGAGGCCACTTAAAGGGAATTTATAAATCCTTCCATTCTCAAAACGTCTTCAAGGAAAAAGACAAGTCCAGCTGCATTTTGAAAAAGGACTTTGGGTTTCCATAGAAGTGCCAATCTCAAAATGTTTGTCCAACATTTGGGCACTGCGTAACATTAGTAACACAAGCAGTAAGGTCACACTACATTACCTTCCTTCCTTTTTCAGATGACAAACATAATGGCCGCTCATGGTGGATGTTCCCATGTGACTGATGAAGCCAAAGAGTTCATATCCTGCCCAAGAAAATATCAAGAGTATAATGAGCAAAGTCATGATGAAGACGGTCCAGAAATATAATAATAATAATAGCAAAGTTGGAAGGGACCTTGGAGGTCATCTAGTCCAACCCTCTGCTCAGGCAGGAAACCCTACACCATTTCGGACAAATGGCTGTCCAGTCTCTTCTTTAAAACTTCCAGTGTTGGAGCATTTACTGCTTCTGGAGGCAGGTTGTTCCACTGGTTAATTGTTCTCACTGTCAGGAAGTTTCTCCTTAGTTCTAGGTTGCTTCTCTCCTTGATTAGTTTCCACCCGTTGCTTCTTGTCCTGCCTTCAGGTGCTTTGGAGAAGAGCTTGACTCCCTCTTCTTTGTGGCAGCCCCTGAGATATTGGAATACTGCTATCATGTCCCCCCTTGTCCTTCTCTTCGTTAAACTAGACATACCCATATCAAGAGTATAATGAGCAAAGTCATGATGAAGACGGTCCAGAAATCTTGCCCACATTCCTATAATAACAATTCCTTAATCAACTAACTCCTGATATTCTTATTGGTCCCCTTTCTTAAAAAATTAATTTCAGGAATAAAATGGACATTTTTGAAAATTGCAAACCCACATGCCAACAGATCACTAAGTATTGCACTGTAGCTTTTCAGAATATATATAAACCCTGCAAATATATTGTCTGTGTGGTTGTCATGAATCAAATCTACTTTAATGCTATTTCCTATAAAAGATGACATAGCATAGAAGCCCTCAGCAATATTCAACCTTTCCTGGACTGCATGCAATATATCTCAGAATATTTTTTTTATATTTCAGACATTTATTATCTCCCTTAAAAGTTCCATAGTTAGGTGCATCAAGCATTTCTTGGTATTCTCAGGTTATTTTGATTGTGCTGCTGCATTAATTGATGCTCAACAAATTTTAACTGCTGTCTAAAAGCTCCATCCTATGGTTTATTTTTCCTGCAAGAGTTATGATGATTAAAAAAATAATGGTTAAAAAAGCAGGGAATGCTGCAAACAAACTGAAGCATGAGGAGAAGATCGTAAAGACCCCTGCCAAAACTCATACATGCATCCTTCAGTAGAGGCCTTTTATGATAGCTATTTTATATTGTTTCAGACCAGTGGTCCATGTCAGCATTTTTTAACGATTTTTGCTGGCTGAGAAGTATTGAGGAAACGCTGAGATCATTCAGTGATGCCAAAGATTGAACTAGGATCATCTAAAAGATTGTTTAACACAGCAAAAACGAAATTTGACATCAAGAAAATATTTAACAGAAAGCAGAAATCCGCCCTGTTCTTTAGTTATTATCATGCGTATAATATATATATGATACGTTCATAGGGATGTAACATTGCAATCACTGGCGTAGTAAAACAAGTGAAAAGTCCGCAAGCATATTGTCCTAACCTAATCTAAAAAAGAAAAAAGAAATGCTAACCACTGTTTTCTTTCCTGCATATTTCTTCAGCTTTTATGCAATCCCAATAGATTATACACAGAGATTCCTATTGGTCAGAACTAACCTGTATTACCTACTTACTTACTTACGGTACTTATTTATGTATTTATTTATTTATTTATTAAATGTCTATGCTGCCCATCTGACTGATGCAGTGACTCTGGGCAGCTTACCCATCGCTGCTCGTTTTATAGCTATTCCAACTGATGCATCTGATATGGATAGAGAAACAATTCATAAGTGTAAACCCATATATTTGGGAAGGGGAAAATGAATAAGTCAGGCAGATTAACATATGTAACGTAGTCGGGAGAAACTTACTTCCTGGTCCATCTTTAATCCGGGGTCCTTCCGGATCAGATTCTGCAAGGATGTTAGCATTCACATGATTTTCTATAGTCATGACCTCAGAAGCTACTTCAGTTTCTTCCTCTGGTTCAGGGTGACTAAAGATCCACTCCAATGCATGTTCCAAGTTATTATTCTTCCAGACAAAATAGCATGGAATAATAAAATAGACAAAGAGCTATCAATATCTTGTCATCACTGTGACAGCATTTTCTCTTAATGAGCTGCTGTTGTTTTCCAAGAATAGACAAGTATACATGCAGGTAATCCTTGAATCATCATGACCAGTGACTTAGTGAATGTTCAAGGTTATGACAGACACCCCCCCCAAAAAAAGGTACTTATTACCTGGATTTGAAGTTCAATGGCTGCCCCCCCTCCCGTGGTCATAGGATTGCATTTGGGGGGGGCTAAGTAACTGGCCCATATTTGCAGCTATGTGCAGCGTTCTGTGGTCACGATTGTGAATTATAGTATTTATTGACAGAAATCAGTGTTTCCTTTTGGTGTTCACAAAAAAACAACAATACCAAAGTAAAGGCCTATTTCAGGCAGTGGGTTCAGTTAATGACCATGACATCTGTTTAATGATCACTGCAAAAAAAATCAGGTCAGTCATATGATGACCCAATGGCATGATTTGACCATACTTTTGTGCTTGGTTATGCTCATTAATTCAGGATTACTTGTATACCATTTTATGGAGGGATTACAACTTGTATAATTGAGGTAAGCATGGTAGCAGAAGAGACCCTGGTTAGGAAAAACTGTACTAGCTTCTTCTCGGGGGGCTGGAGTAGAAGACCTCTAAGGTCCCTTCCTATTCTATTCTATTCTATTCTATTCTATTCTATTCTAATCTAATTCTAATCTAATTCTAATTATATTCTATATTGCAAATAGCATCTACTGTCAATGCCTTCCCATGCCTGATACATCCCAGAAGAGTACCTGAGCATGCAAGTATATACTTAGATGATTTGCATTAAAGCAACAAAAAAATTGTAACATTTTTTAAAGCTAGCATAAGTTGCTTTGCCCTTTAGGCTCTCTGTTCCACTAACATCTTGTCAATATATACTATGAGGGTTTCAATGAATTTTTTTGATAATTTCAAGCCCTGTAAAACAATTAGGACATAAGCAAAACAGAACAAATGAGCACTACTAGACTACAGATACTGTTGAACTACAACCCCCAGCATGCCCTGGGGCTGTTTAAATCTGGAGGGCTTTTTCTAGAGGTGCAATAATACTTGTCTGTGTTACTTAATAACCTGCATTCTCAGTGTGACTCTTAGATAGTCTTGCTATAGCAGTTCCCTAATTCTCAAGGAGAGTCCAGCAAAATATACTGCTTAAACAATACATGTATTCCTCGACCACAATCAAGCTCAAAAGCAAGACATTTGTTAAGCGAATTTTGCCCCATTTTACAACCTTTCTGCCACAGGTGTTAAGTGAACCACTGCAATTGTTAAGTCAGTAACATCGTTGTTAAGTGAATTTGGCTTCCCCATTGACTTTGTTTGTCAGACAGTCACAAAAGTTAACCATGTGACCCCAGGACACCGAAAGCATCATAAAGGCGAACCAATTGCCAAGCATTTGAATTTTGATCAGGTGACCATGGGGAAGCTGCAACGGTCATAAGTGTGAAAAACCAATCATGTCAGTTGATTCAATGTTGTTGTAACTTCGAACACTCACTTGGCAAGTGGTTGTAAATTGAGGACTACCTATACTTTCGTCCGCCCTCTTCCAAGAGGGTCATCATCAATTTAATGATTAACCAAATCTAACTCATACTCTTCCTTGAACGAATTTGCCACTGCTTGATTAAAGTTTTTTTAATTAGTTTATAATGTAAAATACAAAACCAAAAAAGAAAATAGTAAGAAAAATAGGGGTGAGAAAAGGGAAGAGAAAAATGTAGGAAAAGGGGGAAAAAGGGGGAAAAAAGGGCATTGACTTCCGACTCCCATTGGTTCAGTAGAACAAGATAATAACATCAAACTTCAACTTTTTATTTATACATTACAGGATAAACTAGCCATTTCTATAACAACAAACCTGTCTAATGGGTAAAACCCAGAATCAAAGTTTCATTTTTTTCCCACCTCAAGCACAAAGTCCAGAAGCAGTTTCCAAGTAGAAACAAAAGTATATATATATATATATACGATTAAAAAGGTTAAAAATGTGAACCCTAGGGATATTCATAATAAAATATAAAAATGAACACTAGGGTAATAAAAACTAAAGAAGTTTTTAATGGGTTAAAACTATAAAAGTTTTAAAAAGCGCCAAGCTTTCGCCGTCACCTGCCGGCATCCTCAGGGCTGGCGTGCCAGAGAATGAGAAGGTCTTTTTATAGGCGTGCCGAGGTTTGCACTCGGCTCCTTGATCTTGTTATGGGGCCTGATTGGTTCAGCCGTGTGTAGTTGGCCTGCGCTTTTTTTCTCTTCTTAGTTGTATTTTTATCCTCGTCCGTCTCCAGTTCTCCCAACCTCAGATTAGCTGAATGGCAATTCCAGTTATTTCGGCTTGATAACAATCTGGGTAGCACCCGCACCGCCCAACGAACCAGGTGCAATTCGAAAGAAAGGAAGCAAACGCGAGGCACCTTGACCATCCCCGCGGGACTGCCGCAATCCCAGAAGATCAGGGGAGGGACAAGAACCAAGGTCCGGACCCCCGGCTACAAAGAGGAGATGAGGGAAGATACGGCAGGTGGAAATGCGGAGGAATCACCAAACGCAATGGCCTGCCCACACACCAAAAGAAACATCGCAGTTGGTCGGGAAAGGAGGAGAAAACCTCCCCATGTAGCTGGAACGATCAGCTCCTATGAGGACAAACCATGGGAGGTGGTTGATGATGAACCCCTACATACCGTTGGAGAGGAGGAAGGAAAGTCGGAGAGCGGCAGGGGGCGAGAGATCGAGCTGTCATACCCCCTACCTGACGATCCTGAGGACTCCCATAGAACATACGCGAGCGCTTCCAACAAGGTAAAAAAGGGGAGAACTAAGGAAGAACACGGTAACCAGGAGGGACGCGCCCCGATGACTATGCACACACCCCCAGGATTGAGCACTCGGAGTAAGACACGTGCGAGACAGCTGGGCATGACAACGAACAAGAGACGACCCCTCCACCATGCGGAATACCCCCCCACGCTATACCAGACTCGTAACAATTTACGGGATTACCAGGATGATAAACATATTAAAACCGAAAGCATTGAGACCGGAAATATATGGGACTCTAAAAGTAGCAACCGGACAGAACGGGGCGGAGAAAGGAACTTGGAACGTCCACCACCACCCAAGCCTGAGGGGAGATCGGAACATGAAAGCAACCGAAATAACTGGAATTGCCATTCAGCTAATCTGAGGTTGGGAGAACTGGAGACGGACGAGGATAAAAATACAACTAAGAAGAGAAAAAAAGCGCAGGCCAACTACACACGGCTGAACCAATCAGGCCCCATAACAAGATCAAGGAGCCGAGTGCAAACCTCGGCACGCCTATAAAAAGACCTTCTCATTCTCTGGCACGCCAGCCCTGAGGATGCCGGCAGGTGACGGCGAAAGCTTGGCGCTTTTTAAAACTTTTATAGTTTTAACCCATTAAAAACTTCTTTAGTTTTTATTACCCTAGTGTTCATTTTTATATTTTATTATATATATATATATATATATATATATATATATATATATATATATATATATATATATATATATTAATCAAAGCAGTCAGTTTAGCCATCTCTGCTAACTCTATCAACATTTGCAGCCATTCGTTCATTGTGGGAATAACAGTGTCCTTCCATTTTTGTGCATAAAGTTATCTTGTCACAAAGTTGCTGCTGCTAGCAAGAGTCAGAAGACTTGTATAGCTGGGGATGTGACATTAGTTGATTGTCACATTCCTATGGGGTCATAGGGGAGGAAACATCTCCCTTTGGGCTACCAATAAATCCCAAATAATTTTTCAGGAAAACTCACTGCTGCCCGTAGTGCCTGAAGAGCTACATTCCGCTGAAATCCCATAGAGGAAATTATGGCTACCATCTCTTCTGGAGGCTGATTATCCAACCCTGGAGGACCTCCTGACCCTCCTGTTCGCGAAAAGGCCGTTCCCCCATAGCCAGGGATGGGTAAAGGCTCTGCAAAATCTGGAATAAAATGGAAGGTATTCATTAATTCACGTCTATGGGGGTTTTCAGTCATCCAGGTCATGGTTGTCCCAAAGATGCTTTTTCAAGAGGCAACGGGACTTCCTTTGTTTTTCCTTGAAGACGTTTCGCTTCTCATCCAAGAAGCTTCTTCAGTTCTGAACTGAAGAAATTGAAGCAGCTTCTTGGAAACTGAGGAAACTGAAGATGCAGGACATCTTCAAGGAAAAACAAAGAAAGTTCAGTTGCCTCTTGAAAAAAGCACCTTTGGGATATTCATTCATACATACATACATACATACATACATACATACATACATACATACATACATTATACCTGTAGACTGCAAAATCAATGCCCACATGTATTCAAGCAAGGCAAATAATTGATTAGAATTTTTGCCGTTTTCCTCTTGAAATGTCATTCACCTCAACTACTGACATGTTGTCATTGGGAAAATGGTACACTGTGTAAATTATTAAAGAGACCCTTGTACAATTGCAAAAAGAAAAAGGCAGAAATCAGATCTAATGTGGTGACAGACCTTTACCTCGTTGTTGAGTTACATTTTTGTAGGATACCAAGCACGGAAGAATTTGTAAACTGGGGAGAGAGAGAGAGAGACCAGTTTTTCAATTGGAGGCCATTTAAGTATTAAATAAAAATAATGTGAGTCTATGGGTTGGTGACTTATTTCACAGAATTATGTACCAAGTAGGAGGTCTGTTTTTTTTTATGCTGTGTCCGTGGGCTTTCCCATTCATAGTTGCTACTCTTTTCAGGAAGGTTCATGTCAGATCTTTGGGCTAATCTACTGAGTGGTTTTTCTAAAGGACCTTTGTCTGTGACAGTGCAAAACAGGAGACTCTTTCCGCCTTGGTGGACCGGTGGGGGGGGGAGAGGGGATAGTTTTGTGAAAACAATGGGCACCTGCATAGCTCCATTTACACGAGTGGTGGGTGCGCACGCACGCTGCTCACACAAGCTTCGTGCACAAGCGCATTCGCCCACCACACACACAAATGGAGCTGTGCGCACTCACTCACAGTTCTAAAAGGGCCCAGCCCGGTACCAGGCCATGACCCAGGGGTTGGAGACTCCTGTTGTAAAGGAATCAAGATTTGTTTCTAACTTAGTGGAAATACACTTCTTCCCAAGAAGCACAAATATATTTGTTTACAATTGCACAAAATAAAGTAAAAATCCAAATAGCAGACGTGGTTGTCCCAAAGATACTTCACAGAATTAGGATAGGATAGGATAGGATAGGATAGGATAGGATAGGATAGGATAGGATAGGATAGGATAGGATAGGATAGGATAGGATAGGATAGGATAGGAGTAAGAGTAGTGTAGTGTAGTGTAGTGTAGTGTAGTGTAGTGTAGTGTAGAGTAGAGTAGAGTAGAGTAGAGTAGTAGAATAGAATATAGAATAGAATCAATATAGTCTTTGAAGATTTTTGCGTAGCATGCAAGATAGAAGAATGGAGGACTTATTTTGGAAAGAAGTGTTACATGTAAACAAAATTATTGTTCTTAACAATAAAATAACCTGTAGTAAAATATATAGCAACTGCTCAACCTGTACTTTCAGGATATTTTTACAAATAGAAGATATGTGCAGTTTTGACACTAGAATACAATAGAATAACACAGTTGGAAGGGACCTTGGAGATCTTCTAGTCCAACCCCCTGCAAAAAGACTTTCTTGGGTTTTTTTTTCTTTGAAAATGTTTTACTTCTCATCCAAGAAACTTCTTTAGTTCTGACATTTTTAAAGAAAAACCAAGAAAGTCCAGTTGCCTTTTAGAGAAAGCACCTTTGGGACAACCATGACCTGGATGATTGAGAATCTCCACAGACACCAGACCTGGTTCTTCCATGTGTGCAATGATCCAGTTGAAAGCCACCTCGGCACCCATGTTGCCAGTATAGTACACGGCTTTTCGGCATGCTTCCAACGGAAACCCCATCTCTGCTAGCTGCATCACGGAGGATTCATCAAAATCTGGGGCTGAGAGAGAGGACATTCCAGGTGAAAAATGAACTCATCACTTCCCAGTCGATAACCCTGGCTCTTTTATCCCCCAAGACACAAAGACTGCAATTGGCATCAAACTGTGACTCTGCAAAATATTGTAATTGATTTCTTAGTACAAATGTTGTAGCCTTCGCTTGCCGCTGTTTAAAAAAATCATAACCACTGGAGACAGCATGCGATGGAGGTGCAAATTAGAACACAGAAGTTACTCAGAGTGTTCTCCATTCTTTTTCATCTCTTGTATAAGGAACAGCAGGCTGAGTTCAAATGCTCAGTTTTTGCAATGATCAGTATAGGAATCGAACATCAAAAGGAAGAGCTGTTCTTGCAACAGTCTTTGTGCTGTTTGAAGAATAGCAAAGTCAGCACTGAGTGCTGATCTAAATCCCACCTAAAAGCAAGGTTATTAGGCTCTACAAACATCAGCTGAAGCCTTGGCTGTTCTCCATGCAAAACAGTTCCCTAAGCTAAGATACCCCAGGTTTTTTTTGTAATTCTGCATTTTAAAGGTCATACATATTGATGGAGCTCCTGAACTGAAACCATCAGCCAGGGCAAGCATAAATGATAAAGTGAAGCAACACTCTCAGGCTTCAGCTGGTTTAAGTAACGGTTGGATCATAAATACAATTAATCATCTAGGGGAGTCTGCAGTTATGCACAAAGACAAAATTATGCTGCAGTATCAGAGAATTTCGATCTCTGTTCTGTTCACACTTTTAAAGTTTCTAGTTCTCATTAGCATAAAGCTAGATATGAATGCCTGAACCAAAATTAATATTATTCCTCCTCTCTGTCTCTGTTTCTCTCTTTAACGCTGTAGTGACTATTGATTCAGAAGATTTTGCTTTCTACTGATCTGCAAGCATCTCTGATAATATTCTTTTGGTAAAGAAGCAAAAAAAAAAAGTTTAAATAATTGATTAGCAATTGCAAACAAAACACTGATCCCTTGGATTAATCAGCAAATCTCTTAGGTTGCAAAATTAATAAAACAATATTTAAATCTTAAACCTTTAATGATAATATTGTTTAAACTTGTGTTTTGAAGGGATTACAATTTGTTTATTTCAGTGAGGGGATTCTAATAAATTTGTGTTTCGAAGGGAGTATAACTTGTTTAAGTTTCAAGTAATGCTTAAATTTGGTTTTTAAATATTATTATTAATATTTCTAAGAGAAAATAATTTGTTTAATTAAATGTCTAGATTTGTTTAGGAAAGAAAGTAATGTTTAAATCTGTGTTTTTGGAGGAAGTCTATATAGAATGATGATTGTATTTAGACTTGTTTAGGATTTAAAAGTGTTTCAAGTTTTTAAATATTATTATTAATATTTTTAAGAGAAAATAATTTGTTTAGATTTGTTTAGGATTTTTAAGTTTTTTTTTTTTGGATAGGTGAGAAGATTATGAAGATTGAAGGAAATATGTATTTATTTTAAGTTTTCTAAGAGTATTTAGTTTTAATGGTATAACAAAGGTTTATATGTTTATTTTTTTGTATTAGGATAAAGAAAGAGGGAGAAATTAGATTTTATATTATAGGCATAGATATTCAAAGAAAGTAATGTTTAAATTTGCGTTTTTGGAGGGAGTTTATATAGAATGATGATTGTATTTAAATTTGTTTAGGTTTTAAAAGTGTTTTAAGTTTTTTTCTTAATTAAGCCTGTACTTAGCTCTGGGAAGTTCAGGGGAGGGTTTGGGAGGTTGGGGAGGAGGGGGGTGAGGTAGGGTTGGGGGGGGGGTATGGGAAGGGGATTTGTTTTTGTAAAAATTTAAAAATTTTCAATTTAAAAAAAAAAAACAATATTTAAATCAACTACAAGAACATGGAATAATCCAAGATAGGGAACAGCTTTCTCCGGTGTTATTAAGATTCCTTCAAATATCTCAACACAGACCCAGGGCAGGTGGAAAGTTATGGAGGAGAAGAGCACAGTTAAACGAAGAGCTCTCGTGCAGTCTGTAAAGCTTCCGCAAGTCGCAGCAAGTAAGCTCAGCCGTGTCAAACAAAAATAAAACCAACATAAAGAAATGGGATACATACGCTCCATGAAATGGTTCATCATGCCATCTGAAAGTCAAGAAAGTTAGTTAAGGGAGTCCAAAGTATTTTGGAGCGGCAGGAAAATGGAAATTGGCCAGTTCTGCATTTGATATAAATACTAGATCGCCACCTGTAACTTAAAAAACAGATTCTTTGTGGTCCTATCCCAATCTGGTACCCCCAGGCCTGCCATCAGCAAAGTCATTAGCTTTTCCATTTTGGAAGTGGTAAGAACTCTAACCTAAACCAGCTGGAGAAAAAAAAAATACTAGGAAGCCCAAATGAACCTCTCTGACCTTTAGGCAGAATTTAATTTTGTTGAGTCCAACTTTTTCTGTCCACACCTCTTCTGCAGAAACTTTTCTTCTGAGGAGCTAAAGGTAATGTATACACCCCCTTAAGGTATCTGTTTGAATTCCAATCCTGAGCATTGTGTTTGTGGACAATCCATGCATGGCACACACCTTCCTTACTTAGAGTGGTGGAGCTGCTATCTTATGTCAAATCCTCCTACTAGAGGTTCCATGACACCACCCCCCACTCCAGACAAGAGGCTACAGCAGGGGTCCTCAAACTTAGCAACTTTAAAACTTGTGGACTTCAATTCCCAGAATTCCTCAGCCAGCCCTGGCTGGCTGAGGAATTCTGGGAGTTGAAATCCACAAGTCTTAAAGTTGCCAAGTTTGAAGACCCCTGGGCTACAGTATATCAGCAAATATACAGGTCTACAGAGGAATTACTGAGTCTGTCATTTGTACCTCAGTAACTGTCTGGTTTGGCACAGCAATCAAACAGGACAGGTACGGATTTCAACAGATAATTAGGACAGCAGAAAAAACAACTGCAATCACCCTGCTTTCTATTGATGAACCAGTAAGAGGGCTGAGAAAATATCTACAGACCCCCTCACATCCTGGACATAAACTGTTTCAACTCTTCCCCTTAGGATGCTGCTATAGGGCACTGTATGCTGAAACAGCTAGACACAGTTTTTCCCCCCATGTCATCACTCTGCTGAACATTTCATTCCCACAGCAGTGTCTTAAGCCTAAAGATATTTACCCTTATAAGCTGCATTGCTATTATCCTTCTCACCTTCTTCTTCTTCTCATCTTTCCCACTATCTTCTCCTATTGGTATCTTATGATTATTGATTGTAACTATGATTTATGATCTATGACCTATCACTTTGTTGTCTGCATGTATACCGAGAGCTTATGCACTGGAGACAAATTCCTTGTGTGTCCACTCACACTTGGCCAATAAAGAATTCTATATTCTTGTGGTTTTACACATTAATTGACCACCAGGATGCAGGATAATTATCTTGTTGTTCTTTGAATAGATTTCTTCAATTTTGGTTAATGACTTCCCTTTCTTTTGACCTCCAGCCTGCTCCACTTCAATCACAGCTTCAACCTAAAACGGACACAGAACATGCCAAATCCACCAAAGTAAGCGTGACCAATAGATCTCTGTTTACACCAGAGAACCAGGTCTTGGTTCCATCACTGCCTGCTTCTCTTGCAAACAAGACTCCCAATGATCATGTTGTAGCTTGGCATCCATGAAGATGGTCCATGCAAACAGGAAAGGATGCGAAATGACAAGGGAACAAAAAGAATATCAACTAACAGTTGTGATGGAGAATGGTGTGGAGGTAGGAATCCTCATGGTAGTAGGCAGTACCTTTGGGGTCACTGGGAATGATCACAGGTGGAGAGATGTCTGGAAGTTCCTCCTCTCCTGGTTGAAGGCCTGTTGCTCGGAGGTGACTGATGTCCAGAAGATCTGGCATGTCTATAGAAACATCTGTAAGCAAAAGGACAAACGGGAAATTAATTAAATTATTTGGAAATCATCCTAACTGTGAAACTATACACAGTCTATACTCCCAGAATTCCTGAGCCAGCCACTAGTCATAAAAGAGCCAAGATTGTGTACCCCTGGTCTATAACAAAGAAGGAAGAACAAGAACTATGAAACTGTCAGACCTGCCTCAGCCTGAACCTCTAAGAAAAATCCTTAACTCCATTTATCGAGAAAGATATAGTTTACTAGCAGTCAAGTGAATTACAGCAATGTGTAGCCAGTGTCATGGTTCCGATAGAAGAAACCAGAAGAAATAAGAACTCTGAGGAAATTGTTTTCCTCAAAGAACGATTTTAATTACATAATATTAGCACGAACAAAGGTGAAACCGAGACTGAAAGTTACCTCCCCCCAAAAAGTTACAAAGTAAAAGCTGAACTCCCCACCCACTAATGTGTCATAAATCACAATCCCCAATTAACACCTTTGGCGGGCTTCCTAATGGTAGCTCCAGCCCGCCTTAGACTGCTTAACTTGGGTTTCCACAAAAAGGTTATTGTTTTGACTAACTAAAAGAATGCATCTCCCCCCCCTCCCGTTGCTGTGGCAACCTAAAAGTGAAGAAACAGGGCTGTAATCAGAGTGTTTGAAGGTTTGACAGCCAGAACTGAAAATTGTGCACCAAAATCCCCAAGTCTAACTTCTCCCTCTCTTAGTTGCCTCCCGCTGATACTGAATGGTTTTGAAAGGCAAACGTGAGATGGCAGCGACAGAAACAATACAGACCTATCCAGAAAGAATTCTTACAATCTGTTAACTTGGGCCAAAGCCACGGTGGAATAAAGTTGCATAATCCAAGGAAGAAAGGTATTCTGTTTAGCTTTGGGAGAAGCATATTCCAATGCATGGGGCCACTACAAAAAAGGCCCACCACTTAACCCAAGTTTCTGTAAAGTTGAGCTAACACAGACAAGGGTAAGTAAATAAATAAATAAAAAGTAAAGGGTAAGCGAATATATACAAGGGTAAGTACAGGGACTCTTGTTTGGACAGGTGGGTGGAATGGAGGACCCACGAGGCCCCTTCTAACTGTTATTCTGTTATTCTTTCTATGATGGTGTGTATCCATCCCATCAAGCCCAAATAAAATTTGGAGTGGTATAGCATCTCCCGCCATGGGCAGAGTGTTGAACTAGAAGACGTCCAAGTTCCCTTCTGACCCTATTATTTTATATTCTATGTTTCACAAAAGTTCCTCATATGAATCAGAATATGTTGAAATGTGGCAGTCAGAATCTATTTCTGTAGAAAATAGTCATTTGATTCTTTGGGGATGGGGAAATGAACAATTCAATTATTTTTAAAGTGCCTTGGACTTGTAATATTCCCAGGTCATCACCAAACTGAGCTTAAAAAAAAAACATAAAACCATTTTCCAGTATTAACAGAAAAAAGAAACAAGAGGAAATTCCTTGGCTGTCCCAAAGGAGCTTTTTCCAAAAGACAACTGGACTTCCTTGATTTTTCTTCGAAAATGTTCTCATCCATGAAGCATCCATGAACCAGCTGCCTTTTGGAAAAAGCACCTTTGCAACAACCCTCACCTGGATGATTGAGAAACTCAACGATCGAGTTTCTTGGCTATTATCTGGAGGATAAAAGAAACTTTTCCCCCTAAGCAGCCTTGGAGTAGATAAACTTTACAAATGAACACAAGGCAATTCAATATGGAAGACAGCAGTCCAAATACATACCAAGCTTCTTAGGGATCCAATCGAGACCAAAAGTAAATTTCTTGATCTGAACCACCAGGTATTCAGGAAAGGAAGCAAAGAGAGACGTTCTGGAAGTGTAAAGCAATTCCAGGTGAAATTAGAAGATCCAAAACTCAAGATCAGAACCTTCATCATTTTAACAGAACAGCTGAGCTGCTCTTATTGGATCATACACAACAGCCCGCCCATTCCACTATTCTTTTCTACGGGCAGGCAGCCAGATATGTCTGGAAAGCCAAGAAATACGGGTAGTTCTCATCTAGCAACTGCTTCATTTAGCAACCACTTGCAATTACAACAGTGATTAAAAAAAATAATAACTTTATGGCCAGTCCTCCCATTGCAATCGTTGCAGCTCTGTAAAGCAAAGGAAAGCTGAAATCAGATGATAAGCACTGCTGGGATTTCACTTAGCATTTATTAATTGAATTGCCACTCCAGACTGTCATCACTAGATCAAGATCCCTCTCCCACTGCTTCTCCACCATCTGGTAAGAGTAACCGTTATCTTATTTTTACCAGATGGCTAAGCCAAAGTAACAAAGTCTCAGCGTACTATCAGATTTAATACGTATATTTTTATAAGGTCTGTTTTGTAGTCTCTGAAATCATCTCCAGAACGAGAATAGAATTCCTTCCACTTCGTCCCAAGGAAAGACTCAAAACTCAAGTGACTGAAGAGACAGCAGAAAGCGTGTAATGCTACTATACAGAGAACAAACGAATAAATGAAGGATCCTGGCAGATTTTTGTAAGTAAATGGAATTATTTGTGGATTTGCTATGTCAGAAGACACAAAGAGTAGGGAAAAAATGGATAATGGAAGGTTATTCCCCAAGGGCAATTTTTTTTTACTTATAAATAATCTAATGGGAAGTATATTTTGGATAACTGAGGAGCCTGAAGCAACTTCCTATGAGATGGCTATCCTTGAAGCTTTTAAACTTAGGAAAAAAAATAAGGGATATTTTAAACATATAAAGAATGTTGTAGAGAAGGAAGGAACTTCCTCCAAGCTCTAGAATCGTGAAGGAGAATCAGGATCCATAAAAGGCAACAGTTTTTCACAAATTTAAGATTTCATGGCTTTAACAAAAAGGATAAGCCAAGTTCATGGAAGCTCTCCATAACTATCCATGCCATCTCCAAGGATCAGAATCAGCACATTTCTGAATACTAGTTTAGTTATGTTTTTAAGCACTCAGGAAGTAAGCAGCATACAAATAGAAATTGCATGTACCTATAAATAAATAAATAAATATCCGTGTAATTGCAACTAGTTGGCCAATGTGAAACTCAGTATGTCTATGCGTATCTCATCTGTCCTGTCCCATCCCATGAATGACTGAGTTAACAACCAACTGCACAAAGTGAAAATACAGGTAATCCTCAATTTAGGACTGGTCAAAATTATGACAGACTTCCCCCAAGGCTGCTTATGAACCAGATTTAAAATTCCAATGGTCGCCCTATCTGGTAGTCATATGATCGCACTTTGGGTGCTGGCAACAAGCCCACTTTTACAGCTGTTTGCAGTGTCCCATGGTTACCAACTGCAATTTAGGTTTGGGGTGGTTGTTTTTTTTCCTGGAAATTAGTGTTTTCCTTCCGGTTTCCAGCAAAAACACCCATTGCAAAAAATGGGTTTGACTTAATGACCACCACAAGTCATTTGATGACCTGTTTAATGACCAGCACAACTTATATCTATAATTCCAGGCTCAATTATGATCATATATTACTGTAATATATTTAAAAAGACAAGAATAAATACCAGAGTTGTTTAGGCGAATGAGTCAGCCAATACACTGATTAAATGTATTAAATAAACAATTAAAAGCATGGATGACTATAACACTATAAAAAAGACAACAATGAGTACCAGAATTGCTTAGCCAAATGAGTTAGCTAGTACACTGATTAAATGCATTAAATAAATAAATAAAAGCATGGATGACTATAACACTAAACACAGGGCTGAATGCCCACTCGAATAACATTGCTTTGATCTGCATACAAAATGCCAACAAGGGCACAGGCAATCTATAGCTTGGGATGGTGAGGGGAGCATACTCAATCAAGTCAATTCCGTAAAGCAATCTCATATGTAGTCCCATTTCTTTAACTCAAATACTGTTTGTCTCGCTTCCTAAACAATTCTCAAGGCTGCACCTGAAAATCCTTATCAGCATAATGGGCCTGACAAATGCAACTTGTCTATTCCATCATGTCTGATATAATGGGTATGCTTACCCATGTTCAAACAAATGTGGATACTATAGGAGTAGGAATGGCAGAACCTGGGGGCAGAGTCAAAAGAGGAATCAGCCTAGAATTCCTACATAGCCACAAGCGAGCTAAGTCCAACCTCCCCAGCAATCCCGCTGATCATTATCTAACTCTGAAATCGATTGTCCGTTAGTTGACAATATTGCTATGCATAGGGATGATTAAATAAATAAATCAGTTTCATTGGAGCTTCACGTGCGGATCTGATCTCTTGTGCCTGACCCATACTTACTTAACGCCAGCAGACTTGGCTTGAAGGGCGCTGCTCCAGAAGTCCTCTACATTTTCTGGTTCAGAAAAGGCCTGGAGACAAGCACTGAAAGGGATCCTTGCCCGGACCACTTCTGGTGGGGGCCTCCTTGCTGTTTCTGCTTCTCTTCTCTTCAATTCATAGGCAATCAATTCATCTAATCAGAAGAACAAGTGAATAAATGCCGTACATCTATTGAAAGTCAGGCGTGGGCTCAGTTGATGGCAAATGAACATGAGAAATGACTCCACCGACAACATTTTGCATCTAAGAGTGGATCGCATGGAATTTGGTCAAATTTCTGACTTCAATGCTGGATCTACAGCAGATTGTTCAAATGCAAGGCACTCGGGAGACTGAGCTTGGATTTCCAAGGTATGCATCCCTGAATTATACCTGAATGATAGACAATTTGTACACGTGAGGCTCTTCCACTTTACCTTTGTTTGTTGCAGCTTCCATTGCTACAGGCAATTGCATGAGATACTCCACTCTCTCCGTGTAGCGTACTTTTCTGGTCTGGCAGCACTGCGTCCGTTCTTCAACCAAGAAACGGAAGACATCGCTGGGGTTTTCTGAGCCAATCCGGTTTCTCTGAAAAGAAAACTGTGACATGTAAGCCACCATTTTGATTGGGAGTTGCCCAGAGTTGGTTATGAAATGGATGGCTACATCTACGGTTTAAATAAAGAAATCAATAAATAACGGCAACACAATTGTTGTTGACTATCCCAGGTCCTTCAGGAAAACTATTGTTGATTATCCCAGGTCATCCAAGAAGGTTTTTTTTACAACTAGAGTTTCAAGAAAAGTAATATATCGGCTTGGGGAAAGATTGCAAAACCCAAACAATTCCCATGCCACCATCGCAAGCCTTAGTAAATCAGAATTAAGGCAAGTAATGAAAGTCCCACAATTTCTACAACCCGGAACTCTCAAAATCCTAGCTGAGGATATTGAATTTGTTGTTTGAGACATCTCAAGGGATGTCAAGCTGTGGAAAGCTGTAATACCTTGTCAAATTGCACTTTCATGGTTCTAGAAATAGATACATCTACCTCTGGAGATACTAGATTAAGGATTTGTGCATAGAAAAAACAACAACAACACACAAAGCACCAGGGAAGTAAAACTTAGCTTTATATTCTCCACTGAGGGAAAAAAGCTTCAAAGATATCAGTCAGCATTTAACAGTACAGAAGTTCCCTCTCTCTTAAATGTATACTGCTCAATTTTTCAAAAAAATATTTTGTATGAAAACCAATAAAAGCTTAATAACTTGAAAGCTCATTGATTTCAGCAGGGAACTCCAAGTGAAATCAATAAAGGTTGGAAATGTTTAAGATCAGCTGGAGTGTATTCTATGTTTGTAGATCATTTATCAATAAAAGGCATTCTACGAGTCACCTCTTTATGGTTGTCTGAATTTTGTAATAAACCTGATCATATACCAGTATGAAATAAAGACATTGGAGAATTTGGATTGCAAACCGCCCCAGGAGATTGAATATCAGAACATATCACAATTTAAAATATAGCGTAGGATTTCTTTATATCCCAAAATTGCCTACCGAACATGGTGCCCTCCTTTTTTTAAAAAAAAAAAAATACTCTGAAGGATTCTGGGAGCTGAAGTCCAACACAACTGCATTATCATTAGCATCAGCTGTGATTTTTTTTAAAAAAATAATTTAATAATTACTCTTATCCAGTAAAGAACTGGCAAATCTCATTTCAAAAAAGCAAGTGAAAAAAAAATGAGACCACAGAGAGGAAACAAGTCATTCAGAAAAGGCATACAAGACAGTCTATTTCAGGGGTGTCAAACTCACAATGTCACGTGACATGTCATGACGTATCGTGACTTTTTTGCCATTTCCGGCAATGGGGTGGGCGTGGTTTCGCTATGATGCATCCGGCCCATGGGCTGGCAGTTTAACACCTCTGGTCTATTTAGTACCAATAGAAAGGGATATTTGTAGCTATTCGGTCCTTGGTACTTTCTGAGCTTGGTTATTTTCTTCCAGACGTTTCAAGACCCAACTAGGTAACATAATCAGTACTAAGAGAGTGTGGTTTGCTCTGTTTACATACAAATAAATGTTGGTAGTAGTTCTTGGTAGTTCCTTGAATAGGCTCTTCTTTACTGTTGGATTCTTTATCTGAGTTGGTAGTTCCTTGATTAGGATACTGTTAACTACCAACTCAGACCTCACAGTCTGCCTGATTCTACCAGTTCTGAAGGTTGAGAAATTAATTCCTTCGCTGAACTAAATCTTTCTTTCAAGAATTCTAGAATTAGAAGCCATCCTCTGTATGCTAATCTGCAACCTTAATAATAATAATAATAATAATAATAACAATAATAATAATAAAGTTGGAAGGGACCTTGGAGGTCATCTAGTCCAACCCCCTGCTCAGGCAGGAAACCCTATACCATTTCGGACAAATGGCTGTCCAGTCTCTTCTTAAAAACTTCCAGTGTTGGAGCATTCACAGCTTCTGGAGGCCGGTTGTTCCACTGGTTAATTGTTCTGTCAGGAAGTTTCTCCTTAGTTCTAGGTTGCTTCTCTCCTTGATTAGTTTCCATCCGTTGCTTCTTGTCCTGCCTTCAGGCGCTTTGGAGAATAGCTTGACTCCCTCTTCTTTGTGGCAGCTCCTGAGATATTGGAACACTGCTATCATGTCCCCCCTCGTCCTTCTCTTCATTAAACTAGACATACCCAATTCCAGCAACCATTCCTTATATGTTTTAGCCTCCAGTCCCCTGATCATCTTTGTTGCTCTTTTCTGCACTCTTTCTAGAGTCTCAACATCTTTTTTACATTGCGGTGACCAAAACTGGATGCAGTATTCCAAGTGTGGCCTTACCAAGGCATTGTAAAGTGGTATTAATACTTCACGTGATCTTGATTCTGCCCCTTGTTAATGCAGCCCAGCGCTGTGTCGACTTTTTTGAGATCTTTACCATTTCCCCCCTCAAATGTATACTGATTTCCTCTATGTGCTGCAGAATTTCCCAATATCCATTCCTAACATGAGGAAACTCCTGTTAACAACTTGCTGTTCAGACTGAAGCTTAGCTCAGCTCATGACAGAAGAAATAACGGGTGTGTTGAGGAGGGAAAGCATGTTCTTCACAGGAAGAACATTAAGGAAAATAAATTGCTCCTGCTACAAAATGCCCTAATATTTACTATTTGAAAAAAAAAAAGCCAACAGAACTATACACAAAACCCAAATTCTGATGAATATATATATACAGTTGACAAAGTGAGAAAGAGCCTGTGGCCTAGAGGTTAATACAGCTGCCTAACATGCACACAGCCCAGGTTCGAATCTCAGAAGGGTATGTCTGGCTGAAGAGAGTTAAGAAGAGATTAGTCTTCCTAATATCTACCAGTACTAAGATATCTACAGTACCAAGTCCTTGAAATTTCTTCTAGTTGGATCCTATATGGGCTTCTACAAGAATTGAAATTCAAAGATCTCCTTAACCAGAAACCTGATAGTTGGTACCACATTTATCTATAAATAAAACTTCTAAATGTTTGTGCAAGGTTGGCTGGTATTATCTTTTGCTAGCTTGTTCATGTGAAAAAAGACATTAACATTTGCTCACCTCTATCAGGTTGATAAGGTGCAAAAAAAATTCTAGTGCATCCTGTTGCCGAATGGAGGAAAATTCGGGGTGCCCTTTGCTTACAAAAGCTTTGAACATGCGTGGAGAAATACCATTGTGCTGAGGCTGAAACACAAAGCGAGAAGGAAAAGAAAAGCGGCTAAATACATTTTCAAAATATATTTCTGAATATGGCAGAAATGGCATAACTATTTTGAACCTTTATTTTCAGTATAACTCTGACAAAAAAAAAATATTAGTTTCATTTTCTCCAAAAGGCAACTTGTTGTGCCCATATTTCAACGTGCTCTTTCCTTTCTGCATCAAGACCATCTGCTATGGTCGTAAGTGAGAAAAATGGTCATAAGTCACTTTTTCCCATGCTGTTGTAACTTCAAACAGTCACTAAATGAACTGTTGTAAGTCGAGGACTACCTGTATACATATGAAAATCAATTATTGAAGACCAAGGTACAGGTGGTCCTTCACTTACAAGAAGAATTTGGGCCAGAATTTCCCTTGCTAAGCAAGGCTGTTGTTAAATCGGTCATGCCCAATTTTATGACCTTTTTTGCCATGGTTGTTAAGCGAAACACTGCAGTTGTTGAGTGAATCACATGGCCATTCAGCGAATCTGATATCTGACTCTGAATCTGGCTTCCCCCATTGACCTTGTTTGTCAGAAGCCATCTGGGAAGATTGCAAACGGTGATCGTGTGACCCCACCCGCCCCCAAAACACCACAACCATTGTCAATACATTTATTTATTTATTTGTTTATTTATTTATTTATTTATTTATGAGACTTATATACCGCTTTAAGTGCAAGCACTCTCTAAGCGGTGTACACCAGTAAGCAATGTATATATATATTTACATTGCCCCCAACAATCTGGGTCCTCATTTTACCTACCTCAGAAGGATGGAAGGCTGAGTCAACCTTGAGCCGATGAGATTTGAACCACTGACCTGCTGAACACAGTCAGCTAAAGTGGCCTGCAGTACCTGCACTCTAACTGCTGCGCCACCTCGGCTCATGCCAGTTGCCCAGCCACCCATGAGACTGTGGGACGCTATGACAGTAGTAAGTGCGAGAACTGGTCTTAAGTCACTTTTTCCAGTGCTGTTATAACTTTGAACAGTTGCTAAATAAATGATTGTAAATTGCGTTTGGCAGGGAAAATGGAGAAAATGAGTGTAGTAACTTAAATATAAATGCCCCCCAAAAACCCTAGAGCAATGATGGCGAACCCTTTAGAGACCGAGTGCCCAAACTGCAAGCCAAAACCCACTTATTTATCACCGGGTGCCAGGTGGGCATGGCCCACTGGATGGGCATGGCTGTGGTGGTCATGGCAGATTGGGTGGGTGTGACCAAGGTAGGCGTGATCACCTTGATGTTGCTCATGGGGAGGGACAACTGTGAGGGGTAGGAAGGGTAGGGGGAGCTCCAGGAGGTCTCTGGCAGGTGCGGTAGTAGGCAGGAGGCTCGTCCTGCGGGATGAGGCAAGGTAGGAGTGCGGGATGAGGCGGGCAGGAGTGCCATTGCCATGGGGCAAGGCAAGGGCCAGGGCGGTGGCTGCCTGACACCATCGGGCCCTGCACACAGAGGCCAGTGAGCGCATGGGGGCCGACAGTGTCCATCAGCAGCCACAGCCTGTCCGCCCCTTGACCAGCGCACTCTGGGGCTCTGCAGCCCTCTGCCAGCATTTCAAAGAAATTGCCTCTGAGCTGGATGGCCAGCCGACAGCTGAGGAGGCAATGCAGTGGGTCGTGCCCGGGAAAAGGAGAGCATGTGAGGTCAGGAGGGACGGGATGGGATGGGGGGGAGGAAAACCAGTCTTGCCCGGATGCATTTGGCCCCGCGGGCAGCTGATTGAAGAGGAACAGTTGCCATCTCCAGGGCATGGCACGCGTGCCCACAGAGAGGGCTCTAAGTGCCGCCTCTGGCACGCATGCCATAGGTTCGCCACCACTGCCCTAGAGGAAGTAGGTGAATTGTGCACTTTGGCAACAAATCTGTTAAAGGCAGAAAATGGAGAAAAATTAAGTTGTGTCATTGCATCATTTTGTTTCTTGGAGACTCTTGGCTTTTGCCAGAATTGGAATAATTTGTTGTATGTCCCTTCCTCTCTCATACATAACTTTCTTATGCACCCATACACACAACTACAATGCTTAGCATGCCTCAGTCAAAGATGTATTGTTTGAAAGGTGCTGTAGTATAACTATATCTCGGCTGTTACCTAAATGAAAATTGTAATTCTCCTCTTTCAGCCCATTAATTTGATTTCTTCTTGTCTTACACTTATGCTTTAAGGAAAGCAAAGGAGATTAAAAATGACAAACATCTATCTATCTATCTATCTATCTATCTATCTATCTATCTATCTATCTATCTATCTATCTATCTGTGTCTGTCTATCTGTCTGTCTGTCTGTCTATCTATCTATCCTATCTATGGAGATTCTCAGTCATCCAGTCATAGTTATCCCAAAAGTGCTTTTTCACGAGGCAACTGAGCTTTCTTGTTTTTCTTTGAAGATGTTTCGTTCTCATCCAAGAAGCTTCTCCAGCTCTGACCATCGTCAGCTCCCCACCCTCCAGTCAGAGCTGAAGAAGCTTCTTGGATGAGAAGCAAAATGTCTTCAAAGACATTTAGGCAAGAAAAACCAAATGTACAGGTATAGTATAGGGGGTACCTTGCCCAATAGTAGTAACTGTGAGAGGGATCTTGGAGTCCTAGTACACAATCACTTAAATATGAGCCAGCACTGTGCTGCAGCTGCCAAAAAAGCCAACACAGTGCTGGGCTGCATTAACAGAGGGAGAAAATCAAGATCACATCAAGTATTAATACCACTTTACAATGCCTTGGTAAGGCCACACTTGGAATACTGCATCCAGTTTTGGTCACCACGATGTAAAAAAGATGTTGAGACTCTAGAAAGAGTACAGAGAAGAGCAACAAAGATGATTAGGGGACTGGAGGCTAAAACATATAAGGAATGGTTGCTGGAATTGGGTATGTCTAGTTTAATGAAGACAAGGACGAGGGGGGACATGATAGCAGTGTTCCAATATCTCAGGGGCTGCCACAAAGAAGAAGGAGTCAAGCTATTCTCCGAGGTGCCTGAAGGCAGGACGAGAAGCAACGGATGGAAACTGATCAAGGAGAGAAGCAACCTAGAACTAAGGAGAAACTTCCTGACAGTGAGAACAATTAACCAGTGGAACAATCTGCCTCCAGAAGCAGTGAATGCTCCAACACTGGAAGTTCTTAAGAAGAGACTGGACAGCCATTTTTCTGAAATGGTGTAGGGTTCCTGCCTGAGCAGGGGGTTGGACTCGATGACCTCCCAGGTCCCTTCCATCTTTTTTATTATTATTATTGATCATCGCACAGTCAGCCAGATGTTCAGACTGGATTTGGCATTTTGTCTACTTATCGAATCCTTACCCAGGACCTGGGATAGGCAGATGTGGATGTTTGATGGTATTACAGATATCGTCGCAGGATGGAAGCAGTTCCTAGGAAGGCCGCCTTTTGCAATTGATTAATAGCGAATTTGTCAATGCCAATGGTGTTCAAGTGGTGCTCCAGTTGTTTTGGGATTGCACCCAAGGAGCCTATCACTATTGGTACTATCCTTGCTTGCTTTTGCCACAGTCTTTCTATTTCTATTTGTAGGTCTTTGTATTATTATTATTATATTGGAGATCATCGCACAGTCAGCCAGATGTTCAGACTGGATTTGGCATTTTGTCTACCTATCGAGTCCTTACCCAGGACCTGGGATAGGCAGATGTGGATGTTTGATGGTATTACAGGTATCATCGCAGGATGGAAGCAGTTCCTATAAGGCCGCCTTTTGCAATTGACTAATAGCGAATTTATCAATGCCAATGGTGTTCAAGTGGTGCTCCAGTTGTTTTGGGATTGCACCCAAAGAGCCTATTACTATTGGTACTACCCTTGCTTGCTTTTGCCACAGTCTTTCTATTTCTATTTGTAGTCTTTGTATTTTGTTATCTTCTCCAGTTCTTTCTCGTCTATTCTGCTGTCTCCAGGCACTGCCACATCCACTATCCAGACTTTTTTGTCTTTCTTATCGACAATTGTTAAGTCTGGGGTGTTATGTTGCAGGTGCTTGTCTGTTTGAATTCTGAAGTCCCAGAGCAGTTTAATTTTATCATTTCTATGACTTTCTCTATTTTATGATCCCACCAGTTTTTGCTTACAGGCAAATGATATTTTTTGCAGATCTTCCAATGCACCATTGTTGCTACTTTGTCATGCCACTGCTTGTAATCCGTCTGTGCAATCTTCTTGCAACAGCTTACCAAGTGGTCCACTGTTTCTTCAGCTTCTTTGCATAGGCGGCCCTTACTGTCTGTTGCTGTCTTCTCAATTTTGACTTTGTATGCATTTGTCCTTAAGGCTTGGTCTTGTGCAGCCAGAATTAATCCCTCGGTCTCTTTCTTCAATTTTCCTGCTCTTAGCCATTGCCAGGTTTATTATTATCTGCTTTCCCAGCTATTTTTTTAATGTATTGGCCATGTAGTGCTTTGTCTTCCCATGCCTCTATTCTGTTCTTCATTTGGTCTTTCTTGTAGGCCAGTTTGGTCTCTCCAGTAGTTAGTAAGCCTTCCTGATATACTAATTTCAGTGCATCTTCATCATTGTTCTTCAGATATTCTTCCAAAGCCATTTTTTCTTCTTCAACCATCTGATATTATTATTATTATTATTATTATTATTATTATTATTATTATTATTAAAATAAGAAAGTCCAGTTGCTTCCTGTAAAAGCATTTTTGAGATACCTAATCTATCCTTCCTTCCTTTTCTTCCTTTTTCTTTTCTTAACTATGCTTTCTCCAAATTTTCTATCCTAATTCCTTAAGGGGACAGATATCCCATTATGGTCAAGCTACCAACCTCCCAAAACCTGAACATGTTATGACAGATTTCAGCATCCAGATGACTATCTATGCATATTTATGTACAGAAATAGAAAAACCTGGCCATGCCTTCCTCGTCAACAGTTACAAAACAGCATAGCTAAAAATAAGATGAGGTGGATTATTCAACCTTTCACACAGATAATTTAGGCAGGAGGCGCTCCGTGACGTCCGATGGTGGCATGCTGTTAAGATAACTCTTTATAAAGTACATTAACAGACATATGTGTAAGCTATATGCCATCCATATAAATAAGAAGGCTATATTTATAGAGATCTAGTCAATGAGAAAAAGCAAACATGCTGATCCGTTGTTTTCTGTCTGTGTAGGATATGAATCCAATTTGGGGGGAACCAGAAACATCCCAAAATAGCAGCTGCCAAAGCCTCTTGATAGGGGCGTCCAGCCTTGGCAACTTTAAAACTTGTGGACTTCAATTCCCAGAATTCACCAGCTAGCATGGCTGACTGGGGAATTCCAGGAGTTGAAGTCCACAAGTCTTAAAGTTGCCAAGGTTGGACACTCCTACCCTATGACACTCCTGCCCACTCTAGTGGTCCGAAAATCATTAAAGTAAAACACGTTTGCAGGGGGTGCCAAAATTTTAAATCTGCTTGTGCAGTTAGAACAGTGGTTCTCAACCTGTGGGTTGGGACCCATTTGGGGTCGAACGACCATTTCACGGGGGTCGCCAAACAACGCAGTCCGCCATTTTTTCCCCCTTTTCCTTAGCTGTGCTACCTTTTTATTCTATTGGCTTTTGAAAGCCAGTAGAATAGACTCTCTTGAATAGAGTCTAATTCTATTGGCTTTCAAAAGCCAATAGGAATTGTCCAGACTGTCTCTGCCCTGCTGAGCCCGCCAAAAGTCCCATTCTGCAAACGGTGCTGCAAGTTGTCTGCAGCGAAGGCGAGCTGTCTGGAAGTTTCCACCCCTCCCTGCTGAGCAACTACTAAAAATGTAAGTAAAAGAGGGCCAGGGGTGGGAGATGGGAGGCCGGCGGGCACAGGGAGGGTTGCTGGCGCACGTGGGGCCCGGCGGGTGCCTTACCTCCCTTGGGCTGGGCCAGCTGGTGGCCCAGCCGGTGGTCGGCCTGCGCCGTCTCTGCTGCTTGTCAGCTACGCCTCGGCCGGAGCAGGGGACGGCACCACGCATGCGCGGCACTCCCGGGCAGGGAAAGTCCTCAACTTACGACCGGTTGGGTAGTCCTCAACTTATGACCAGTTGGGGTCACGGCATTAAAAAGGTTGAGAACCACTGAGTTAGAAGAACATTACAGGGTTTCTTCCAGGGTGAAAGCTCAAATACGCAGGTTCTTCCCACAACTGATTGTCACACATCTTGGTTGTGGGAATAAATTCCAATGCTCTCCTAAGTCTTTTAGAACCATCTCGTCTATTCAATAAATTGGAAATGTGCTAAAATGTATCATTGATTGATTGATCCTTTAAAACAGGGGTGCCAAACTCGCAACGTCACGTGACGTGTCACGACATATAGTGACTTTTTTGCCATTGCCAGCAATGGGGTGGGCACAATTTTGCTATGATGTATCCGGCCCGCAGGCCGGCAGTTTGACACCCCTGCTTTAAAAGGACAACTGATCGCACTTTAGAAAGTGATTCATTAGCAAAACGTTCCTTTACCCAACCACCGAAGGTCTCCTAGCCAACTTTAGCTGACTGTGAAAAGCTAAGTAGGGGGTAATCCTGATTAAAGTCGTATCACTGAAAACAACTCCACCTCTGCCATAGAGCTTTGGCAGCTGCTGCTTTTATCACATCTGGGTGCTGCCCAAAACTGGCTTCATGTCCTCTTCTTTGTGGCAGCCCCTTTAGATAATGGAACTCTGCTCTCACGTTACCTTAAACCTTCTTTTCATTAAACTAAACATATCCAGTTCCAGCAACCGTCCGTTATAAGTTTTAGCCTCCAGTCCCCTGATCATTGTGTTGCTCTTCTCTGCACTCTTTCTAGAGTCTCAACATCTTTTTTTACATTGTGGTGACCAAAACTGGATGCAGTATTCCAAGTGTGGTCAGGACACCCTTTCCAATACCTAATGAATATTATCATATCTGCCTCTTAAAGTCTTCTTTTCTCAAAGCCAGAAAATCACAACCTCACCAATCTCTCAACAAACGCCTTATTCTACAGTTCCCTCACCATTCTGCTATCTTTCTCTGCACCAATTTCTCTCAATCCTTCTTAGAATGTAGTATCAAGAATTGGACAGAATATTTATGGTCAGTCTCTGGATCCACCTCTTTTTCCATTTTAAAGACAGGGACTACATCAGTTCTCAAAGATATCCCAAAGACAGAATATCAACGTTCACCCTATCCATTGGTAAATGATTAGGACTTGAATGGGAACGCCAGTGAATCCCAAGACTGGAGACTAAATAGTGAAATTTTAGAAACTGCTATGATATTACCAAGAAAGTTCCATGAATGAGTCCATGAAGTCAGTTACTAGGAGTTGGCTTGGATAATTTTAAAGTTTCATGTGGTTTTTTTTGGGGGGGGGGGTTGCCTGAGATGTTGAGTAAAGAAAAGCTGTTATTACTCATTATTAGAAGAAATTGTCACTGTCAGCATTTTATCACCCCCAAATTATATGCATTTGGCCCTTCATCTGTCTTCAGAAAACCTGCATAGATATGTCTCTCTAGAGGCCTTTAAACATCTGATTCCATTAGCTACGCTTTCATTGACCTCTACAAAGGGGTCTTTTTAGGACCTCCAATTTTGGGTTTTCAAACTAGCCCAGCATAGAAATCAAAGAATGCACAATCAAATAAACTACAATCAAAGGAGCTTTCAGAAAGAGCTACTTTTTAAACTCTAGACCTGACATTCAATCATTCACAAAATTTGCCTTCTAGACCAGTGGTTCTCAATTTTTTTATATCGGTGACCCCGGTCATAAGGAGGCGGTGCGCATGCGTGGTGCCGCCCCCTGTGCGGCACGCATGCGCAGCACTGCCCCCATGCGCCGCCCCATGTGCAGCACGCATGCGCGGTGGCGCCCCCTGTGCAGCACACATGCGTGGCGGCGCCTCCTGCGCCGGCTGAAGAAAAAAAATGGCGGTCATGTTGTTTGGCGACCCCCGTAAAATGGTCGATCGACCCCAAATGGGGTCGCGACCCACAGGTTGAGAACCGCTGTTCTAGACGAAGTTCGGCTGATTAATCTACTGATTCAAATTGCAACTCTCCTATAAATATATCTCTCTGTTTACCCATGTAGTTCTTCCCAGAAGAAAAAAAAAATCCTAATTAGCTATTGCATCCCCTGTACCTGTTACACGGCGACCTTTCTTTTTAAAATATACCATCTTTCTCTATCCATATCTCACAAAAAAAGAAAAAAATAAGAAAAGCAAAAAATAAAACACCAAGTGCAATAAATAGGAAATTTACAGGTATCCTAATTATCCTGTGGTAAGATGAGTGGCTAATAAATAAAATAAATAAATAAAAGCATCCTAGAATCGGGTTTTTTTTTTTAAATAGATTAAAGCAACTGAATGTACTGAAACATTTTAAAAAAACCACAAATCTTTAAAACTCATGAATACTGACAACAACATTCAGCAGTACAGTATATATCATAAAATGAGATTTACATGAGAATTACAGTAATTTCTATCCAAGCTTTTAAAGACTTTGCTACAAAAAAAAAAAATCAAATTTCAGAAGCGGTACCAGCCTGTAGAAAGTTATAAATAGTTCTGGAATTGAATTAAAGTCTGTGTTGGATTTTCTTTGGAAATACAGTATGATGGGATTTTTTAAAAAAATAATTTTATGATTTGTTTGACCCCCCCCCAGCGTCACTTGTTGAGGTGAGTGGCCACAAAAACTGAGTAAATAATTAAATAAACCACTTTAGAAGAGAGAGGTAAGAGGTGAAGTATGAAGTCTGCCATGAGTTTCCATATTTAGGGGTAATAAAATCTTGCCTGGAACTCAGAGGCTAACTACAGTAGATGTAAATATTATGTCAATGGTCTCTCAGTAAACAAAGGTTATAAAGTAGGGCAGGCATAAATAGCTTTCTACTTCATTCTTCACCCAGGCCAGCACTCTTACATACAGTACTAGCTCAATGCTGTTTTCTGTAGAAGAAAGAGAAACTGAGGGTGGAGTCAAAAGAAGGATCAGCCTAGAATAGTGGTGGCGAACCTATGGCACGGGTGCCAGAGGCGGCACTCAGAGCCCTCTCTGTGGGCACACGCGCCATCGCCCCAGTCCTAGGCCTTCAGCTGGGTTTTATAAAACCTTTTTGCTTTAGGTCTCTGCCGCCGTGTGCAAAAAAAAAAAAAAGGTTCAATCAGTCAATTTCAACTTCTTGCGGGGAAAAAAAAGATCTTGCAAAGTTGGAATTGATTGACTGAACTTTTTAGTCCCATCCAGTCTGCCGTTATCACTGCAGTCACGCCCACCCAATGGACCACACCCACCCAATTGGCCACACCCAGCCACAGCCACCCAGCACCCGACGATGCATAAGTGGGTTTTGGGTTGCAGTTTGGGCACTCGGTCTCTAACAGGTTCGCCATCACTGACCTAGAATCTCTACATAGTCACAAGTGGACTAAGTCTACCCCTCTCTTGAATTCCGCTGGCCCTAGCATCAATTTAGTGCTGACCATTAATTGAGAAGTTTCCCATGCACAGGCATGATTAGCAATAAATCAGTTTAATTGGATAAATCAGTTTAATCTGTTCACACGCTGACCTGATCTTTCACAGGGGATGTTTTCAGAATGCAAAGACATCTTTTTGCCAAAATAAAAAAATAAAGAAGTTTGTACTCGGATAACAACTGACATAACTTTGAAACATACACCATTCTGTCCTCTATCTGGATCTTTATTCTGCATGAGACTATTCTTTGTCTACCAGTACATTTTCAGACTGAATTCCCTTGGAAGCCACTGATATAAATCTGGGACAAGTTTGAACTGGTCAATCCTGGCTAAGTAGAAGTCCTCACAGCTGTGAGTTTGGCCACCTGAGTTCTGGCCTCCAGGAGGTGGCATATGATTGGGTTCATGCAGTAGTCAATGACTCTTTGAAGCATCATGGAGGGTCACGTGATCACCATTTGCGACCATTTGCCAGCCAGCTTCTGACAAGCAAAGTCAAAGGAGAAAGCCGCATTCACTTAACAACTGAACGATCCACTTAACAGCTGCAGTGATTTGCTTAACAATCATGGCAAAAAGGTCATAACACTGGGTGTGGCTCACTTAACTGCCTTGCTTAGCAATGGAAATTCTGGCCCTAATTGCGGTTGTTAAGTCAAGGACTAACGGTAAAGGACTCCTCTCTTTTCTGGTCCCATGCTCTTCTGGTTAGTCAAGGCCTGCTAGGAAGTGGCCTAGGGTTGTGTCCATGCAGTTGTTAATGACTCTTTGTGGCAGGGGAGTGGTGTCATCTGTCTTGAAACCATTCTTGGACCCAACAGAATTGCACAACTTTAAAAACAATGGTCAGATAAGAAGCGCCTGAGTCCAGGCCAAGAAAATAACGAGAAAATAGCAATAGCACTTAGACCAGTGGTTCTCAACCTTTTTAATGCTGTGACCCCAACCGGTCATAAGTCGAGGAGTATCCAACCAGTCGTAAGTCGAGGACTACCCAACCGGTTGTAAGTCGAGGACTTTCCCTGCCCGGGAGCACCGTGCATGCGTGGTGCCGCCCCCTGCGCTGGCCAAGGTGTAGCTGGCAAGCGGCAGAGACGGCACAGGGCAACTCTATTCAAGAGACTCTATTCTATTGGCTTTCAAAAGCCAACAGAATAAAAGGGAGTAGCACAGCCAAGGAAAAGGGGGAAAAATGGCGGACTGCGTTGTTTGGCGACCCCGTGAAATGGTCGTTCGACCCCAAATGGGGTCCCGACCCACAGGTTGAGAACCACTGACTTAGACTTATACACCACTTCACAGTGCTTTACGGCCCTCTCCAAGCAGTTTACAGAGTCAGCATATTACCCCTCAACAATCTGGGTCCTCATTTTACCGACCTTGGAAGGATGGAAAGCTGAGTCAACCTTGAGCCAGTCAGGATCAAACTGCCGAGCTGCTGGCAGTCGGCCGTCAGCAGAAATAGCCTGCAGTACTGCATTCTAACCACTGCGCCACCTCAGCTCATGTCACCCATCCCCAGTTCTTATGAAGATGAAGTAAGGGAGGAGGCAGTGCATTCAGACTCAAAAGCTTCTCTTACTACCAAGTATAACACCAACTTACATGGTACTGCTTTCTCAGTGCAATGGTTTGACTAGTCGGCCATGTTTTTAATCTCCAGTTTGGAATTTCTGGATTGGAGATATTATAGCCCTTTTGCAGATAGGAGTATATTTATATTTCTTGCCATCCCCGTCTCCCAGCCACCGGATAAGAGATGCCGAGAGATGTACCAGTGCCATAAGTACAAGTAAGTCCTCGACTTACAACCATCTGTTTAGTGACCATTCTAAAGTTACAACAGCATTGAAAAAATTAACTGTCCATGTCTGTTTTTCACAAATATGACCACTGCTGCATTGTGTTCATATAATCAAAGTTGGCAACTGGTTCATATTTATGACGGTTGCAGTGTCCCAGGGTCATGTGGTCACTTTTGGTGACCTTCTGATAAGTCAGTGGGAAAGCCAGATTCACTTAACAACCGCGTTACTAACTTAACAACTGCAGTGATTCACTTAACAACTGTGGCATGAATGGTCATAAAATGGGGCAAAGCTCACTTAACAACTGTCTTGCTTTTCAATGGAAGTGTTGGGCTCAGTTGTGGTTGTAAGTTGAGGACTACCTATATTTCACTTAAGTAGAAGGACTGAATGTTTGGCCCAATTTTTTTTTCCTTTGGTGTGCATTTTGCTAGCTTCTGTTACAATAAGTTTGCTAACCTCATTAGAAACTTACTGCCTCTATTGTATTCAATAAGCTGTCAAAATTGGCAGAAATTCATGCTGTTATTCAATATCTGGATATCCAATTTCCGCGATGCGGTCTTGGGCCTGCAGAGAGTTGCATACCATTTCCTCCTGCATCAGCTTAACATTTGGACAGTTATTGTGACATTGCATAACAACACAGCATTTAATTTTAAAATCTTGGAAGTTCCAAAAATAGAAATCTGCCTTGAGCTTTGCAAAAATCTTTCTAATATAGGATCCTGCCCATTATGATTGTTAAGTCGTAGCAGTTATAAAATGAGTTGGTCATGTGGCTGAACCAATTTTGTGACTTTATTTTGTGGTGGCCATTAAGTGAACATAATGCTTGTAAAATTAAGGCAGTTAATAGTTTGCTATGCGCATGGTTTTGCCAAAAATTGGATATCCCAGCTTTCAGCAAAACTGTTGTAAAAGATGGTCACGTGACCACAGGACACTGAAAACGGTCGTAAATGTGGCCATGTTGCCGAGCACTCCATCTTTGGTCATGTGACCATGAGTACCTTCAGGGTTCCACATAATTTCCAACATTCATTAAGCAAGGAATACCTGTACTGAAATTATAACTAAATCTTCAGCTATTGCTGAGGCTGTGATTTTCAAAGAGACAATTGTTTTGCTAAAAAAAATGATGGTTATTCACATCTATCTTCTATTTAATTCTGAATAGGGTGAGTCAAATACCTTGTGTTGTTCCTTCATCACCTGTTCAATAAGCTCAGATTTCACTGGAGGTTTCGAATACTGGCCTGAAAGAAGCCCATGTCCCAATTTAGCCCTGTAGCGAAGGGGAAGGGGAAGGGGAAGAAAGAGAGAGCGTACCAAAAGTTGCCCACTAAGTTTTAAAAAGCGAGAAAGAACGGGAAGCAGAAAGAAAGTTTAAATCAGCCATCTGTCAACAGGAATCTAATCTGGAGTCGTCAGATATCCCCAATAAGACTATCCTCAAGTCCCAAAGGTGCTTTTCCAAAGGCAACTGGACTCTCTTTTTTTTTCTTTTGAAAACGTTTTGCTTCTCATCCAAGAAGCTTCTTCAGTTCAGACTGAAAGGCGGGGAATAGAGGGATTTATATTCTTTGCAATCATCTGATCGTTAGCTGTCTGAAGGCTGGTTGTTAGCGCTCTGAGAGTCATTGAGGCCACTTGGGGATTTATCTGTACCTTCAGAGTCACCTGAATCAAAGTGCAAATGGGTGTGGAACCTTCTTGGGACTATTGGAAGGACTGTGTTATAGACAGGAGATAGGTGGTGTCGTATTCCTCCCCCTCTGTTGAGAAATGGCTGCACAGTTGTAACGCAGATGGCCTCTTTGAGCCCCTCTTTCAAACCAGTGGTCCTCTCTGTCTAAAAAGTGGACTTTGCTGTCCTCAAAAGAGCGGCCTTTGTTTTTCAAATATAGATGGACTCCTGAATCTTGTCCTGGTGGGTTTGCTCTCCTATGTTAGGACAGGATGTCTCGTACCAGAATGAGATTCAGCAGTTCAACAACCATGACCTGGATGGCTGAGAATATCCATTGACTATCCACAAAGTAAGCTTTCTTTCACATCCTATAAAGCGGGGGTCCCCCAACCCCTGATCTGCCATCTGGTACTGGGCCACAGCCTGTTGGGAACTAGGCCACATAAGGAGCAGGTGGGTGTGCAAGCACTCAAAACTACATTTGTGCAAATGGTGCGCAAGCAAAACCATCTCCTCTCCCCCTCGCCACTGGTCCACAGAGCGGGAAAGGGTTGGGGACCGCTGCTATAAAGTAACCAGCCACTTACATTTGAGTATTGAAATCTTGTGTTGGGTCCAAAGAAGAGTAGTCAAATATCCTTGGAAGGTTTCCCACATACCTAACGCAAAGAACAGCAAAAGACAAAGGAGAAAATATTGAAAGATTATGAAGCGCTCTGACAAATCAGCCATCAATACACAGATAAACATTAACAACATCTGCAGACTATGCAAAAGAGGCTATTACCCAGCCCAGAAAAGAACAAAAAGACCCAAGCACTTCACTACCAGCAATCAGCATCCAGATCAGCATAGATTAACTCCAAGATTAACATCAGATGAATAAACAATCAAGAAACTGCCAAAGAAGCCAACTTAGAAAACAGTCTAGTCAAAGAATCTCTAAGACCACCCCCACCAACACTGACAGGCAAGCCATTACATTATAAACTGACAGCAAGCAGCACTCCTTAGCAGCACTGATGATGTTACCAAGTTTGGGTAATGAAACGTCTGCAAGAAAACATGCAACCTCAGAGAACATCAAGGACCCCTCATGTTTCTGACCTGTTAAAACTGGGTTTTTACAAAATTAGAAGTGACTTACGCCCTCTGAAATTCAGGAATACTGAAAATGGCTTGCAATATACTGTTGATGTAGCAGCTGTTCCCCAAGTTTTTCATGCCAGTATATCCAGGTCCATACATTGGTTTCAGTTTCATCCCCGACTCTTGAATGACTTCCCATTCAGAAACTCGGGGTTTTATGTCATTATCTTTCAGGCCATTCTCTGTCTGAAAACAAAAAAACAAGGAAGAGGAGGAGGAGGAAGAAGAAGAGGAAGAAGAAGAAGAAGAAGAAGAAGAAGAAGAAGAAGAAGAAGAAGAAGAAGAAGAAGAAGAAGAAGAAGAAGAAGGAGGAGGAGGAGGAAGAAGAAGAAGAAGAAGAAGAGAGAGGAGGAGGAGGAGAGGAGGAGGAGGAGGAGGAGGAGGAGGAGGAGGAGGAGGAGGAGGAGGAGGAGGAGGAGGAGGAGGAGGAGGAAGAAGCTTTTTACCAACTTACAAAGCCAGGATATTTAAAAGAAAAATCATACATCCCATTCATCCCAAAAGGAAACGCCACTCAGCGTAAAAATACCTTATTTTACAATTGCTGAGACACACTGTATACGTGACTATGTCTCCCCCTGCTGAATTATCCAAGTAATTGTAATCAATACATGGATCCCATAGTTAAGTCGCATTTTCGGTCGATCTTACAATATATTATTTATGTCTTTTAGTTTTTGTATAGTTTTTATCATTTTAAGATTGTAAGAGTTATCCTGAGGTTAAATAGGCGGCCAATAAATTTTACAAATAAGTAAATGAATAAATTTAGGACAGCAACTTCATAAAAAGCAAGTCACTTACCACATGCATTTGGAGCATGTCAATTCCAAAATGAGATAAGTGTTTGGCAACATGAGGGTCCACAACAGCCTCCTCTTCCTCAAAGGAATAAACATCTGCAAAAGTAAGAACAAAGGGACAATTCACCAAATGTAATCTATCAATAGCATTTAACCGTTCCATGTGCTACATATCATGGAGGCATGATAACAAAAAATTTCCAACAGAAATTCTCCATTTACTGTGGAAGGAGAAGCAATTTAAGATTCCAAGTCAACTTTCAGCAAATCATAAACACTATGCAATAGTGGCTAAGCTACAGGATAAGGACCTGGCCAATTCAGAGTCAAGCATTTCTTCACCAAAGCTCAAGGTAACTTTGGACCAGTGACTATTCTCAGCTCAACTTGTCCAAAGAAACTTGCCATTAGGGAAGAATTCAGGCGCATGTACACAGGTGGTCCTTGACTTATGACCACAACTGAGCCCAACATTTCCATTGCTAAGCAACACAGTTGTTACATTTTGCCCCATTTTACCACCTTTTTTGCCACAGTTGTTAAGTGAATCACTACAGCAGTTAAGTTGGTAAACAGTTATTAGGTGAATCTGGCTTCCCCATTGACTTTGTTTGTCAGCAGGTTGCAAAAAGTGATCACATACCCCAAGGCACTGCAACCATCATAAATATGAATCAGTTGCCAAGTGTTTGAATTTTGATCATGTGACCATGATCAAACAGTCATTAAATGAATGGTTTTAAGTCCAGGAATACCTGTATACTAACTTGAGTTCCAAGAGAAAAGGTAGGGAGATATAAATCTAATTAAATAAATAAATTATCATGCATTTCATTCATTTATTTATTCATTCAGGCCAGAGAGAGTGTGTCAAGAATGAAACTTTGGCAGCTAAGTGCCTTTTTGTTTCAACTTGCCATTAGAATAAGGGGGGGAGGTGTTGCTTTAGAATGGGTTAGATGGAGAAACGAAACCTCTACAATTCTGCTGAAGACCATGAGAGCCTGAAACCTTTCTAAGGACACCGCAGCAAGTGTGGAGAGGGAGCAGATGGTTCCCATACCAAAGTGAAATTGTTTACATGGACTACGTGAGAGATTGGGGGTTTTGGCTGGGGAAAATATTGTTTAATTCTATGAACTGGTGTCTGGGAACCTCAGAGTTAGTTTTGCTTCAACATTACCATGCAGTGTATTCAATAAACAGTAAGAATTTCAGAAACGGAATGAACCTGGATTTTTATTTGGATTCTCAAACTGGATGTTGACACAGTGAGTTATTGTAATTCAACCCACTTGGAAGTACAGGACTGGCAAAGAATGATTCTAGCCACTGTCTCTAACTTCAGTCAAGCTAGCTAAAGGACTTCTTTGCAGGAGACAGATGTCATAATGCCCCTTGTTTACATTTGTTTAACCCTTTTATATTGCAAGTCACCTTAAATTAAACTGGCACCGGTGAGCTTTACCTCCATATCTGTTTTTTCTCTCAGAGCAAATTATAGAATCTGACTGATGTGGATTTTTTTCTCTTGGGCTCTTAATATTTGCGAATGATCAAATGGAAAATACTATCGCTGTAGGGATAGAGACTCAACTACAACTGGGAATATTGACAAGAAGATCAAGTATAGTAATTACAAATATGACAAGATCTGCTCATCATGAAGATACAACTCGATGATGAATAGTTCATGATTTTTCATTAGGATATTGTTCCAGCAACAACCATAATGTTATAAGCAGCATATCTTAGCAATTCAAAAGAAGAATGGCCTAGATTTTTAGATCTCCTATGAATTTTTAAATTTGTTTCTCTGTTGCTAGAATCCCCTTAAGCCAGTGTTTCTCAACCTTGACAATTTTAAGGCATGTGGACGTCAACTCCCAGAATTCCACAGCCAGCGTTGCTGGCTGTGAAATTCTGGGAGTTGAAGTCCACATGCCTTAAAATTGTCAAGGTTGAGAAACACTGCCTTAAGCTAAGTAGCACAACACAAAACATGTTATTAGTGATAGCATTTCAAATTTGAACTCTTCTATATATTTGAGCCCTTCTATGTATATCTTTATTCATTTGAGCTGTGGTGCTGGAGAAGTCTCCTGTGTATTCTTTGGACAGGAAAGGTGACTAAGAAGAAGCAAGTCCTGGAGCACATAACACCAGACATGTCACTAGAAGGCAAATTCGCGAAACTGTGCCTCATTTACTTTGGCCATGTCATGTGGGGGAAATTCAATGAAGAAAGCAATTATGTTGGGAAGAGTTAGCAGTAGAAGGAAACCAGGCTGTCAAAAAACATGGTGGCTGGACACTATCAAAGCTGAGACCCGCCAAAGCATAGAAAAACTCAAGGAAATAGTGCAAGATTGGGAGATGTGGAGAGACCTGGCCCATAAAACTACCAAGAGTCAGACATCTGTCAGAAATGGTGTAGGGCAGTGATTCTCAACCTTTCTAATGCCAGGACCCCATAATACAGTTCCCCATGTTGTGGTGACCCCCAAGTGGGTGTGGCCACCAATAAGAGGGAGTAGGACAGCTAGGGAAAAGGGAAAAAAATGGCGGACAGCATGGTTTGGTGACCCCCGTGAAATGGTCATTCGACCCCAAATGGGGTCCTGACCCACAGGTTGAGAACCACTGGTGTAGGGACTCCTGTTTGGGCAGGGGGTTGGACTAGATGACCCCAAAGTACCTTCAGACTCTGCTATTCTATTCTATTCTATTCTATTCTATTCTATTCTATTCTATTCTATTCTATTCTATATTCTAAATGAGACACAACTGAATGGATAACATCATCATTATCATGTATTGTACTTTTCAGAAAATATATTGCTTAATGTTGGGGGGGGGGCTCTATTTATTCTTCTGCCAAGCATTTATGAAGCCCAGCATTCTCCCTCCTTGTGTCCACCTAGAATGATGCCGTTGGCATTTATAAATACGACACATGGCCTTTTGCTGGCATTCCAATTTAAGAAAGCCTCTGTTTCCCACTGCGAGTTATTGTTCCCTTCTATAAACATAAGTTCAGAGAGGCCTCATGCTTTTTCAGTGAAGTCACAATGCAGCATGACACCCAGTCAACTTTTCTGCGTCAGTGTGGCTGTAAATGGACCTTGCATGGATATTTTTAAGAGCAATCAATGTCCGGCTAGAGAGAAGCGACAAAGAATTACCCCCAGCAGAATGCCACAGAACCAAAAAACCCTAACAAAGCAATACTGCAAATTGTTCATCTCTACTGAAGTCCCACTGAGGTCAGATTGTTGCCTTGGACTTCATCTAACCCAGTGTTTTTCAACCTTGACGACTTTAAATGTCTGGATTTCAGCTATTAGAATTCCCCAGGCAGCAGCCTGGCTGGGGAATTCTGCAGGTTGAAGTCCACACATCTTAAAAGTTGCTAAAGTTGAGAGAGACCAGTTTGAACACATGATCTCATTCAGCTACAAAACGTCACTCAAAGACCTTGGACTTGATACCGTCTTGTCTTAACCTGGGAGCAAGATGGCTCAGAGGTTAAAGATGCCGAGCTTGTCAGCTGGAAAGCTGACAGTCCAGGTTTAAGACTCGAGTACCGTATGACAGGGTGAGCTCCTGTTCTTGCTCCAGCTCCTGCCAGCCTTGCAGTTCAAAGCAAGTAGATAAATAAGTACTACTGCAGTGGGAAAGTAACAGCATTCCATGTGCCTCAGCAAATAGTCCTGCTGGCCACATGACCATGGAAATGTCTTTGGATAATGCTGGCTCCCTCGATTAAGAATCGGAGATGAATATCACCCCCTAGATCAGGGGCCTGCAACCTTGACAACTTTGTGGACTTCAGCTCCCAGAATTCCTCAGCCAGCTAGGCTGAAGTCCACAAGTCTTAAAGTTGTCAATGTTGCAGGCCCCTGCCCTAGATATTCAGACTTGACTGGAGAGAGGGAACTTTTACCTTTATCTTTTGGCTTAACCTACCTTACAGGGCTTCTCTGGAAAAGGAAAAAAGGATACGCTGTTTGAACTCTTTTAAGGAAGAGCTTAAGAAAGTTTAATGAATAGAATTTATCTATGTTTGCCTTTTCAGAATACATTTTAATTCATAAATATACCTTAGCTCAGTTTTTTCTGTTTTTAAAATACTGTTCAAGTAGGCAGTAAAGGAAGCCAAAGAAAGTGTCAGGCTACCGACAAATCTACACAGAGTCGCACATGATACTACATAAAATATATGCGAACATTAAAATGTACCCCATATTGTCACATCAGTTTTGAAAAGCTGGGGTTGGATTTTTTTTTGGGGGGGGAGCATCTAATTAATCCCAAAGCTGTTGGAAGCATAAATTAAAACTAGCAAAATGCTAGTTACATCTCCAACAATTTTGTTTGCTTATTCATTTTCTATGACCGTGAATCTTTCCAAGAAATTCTGGGTGGTGAACAAGACAGAAACAAAGAACTTCATTAAACCAAAGCAGGGGGAAAGAAACAAAAAAAGCCCTATAAAGACTCAATAAAACCAGAAATCATATACAGTCTTGTTGACGCCTCCCCCTATTGACATCCTAAGTCCAATGCCTGAGGGAAAAGTCAGGTCTTCCTGGTCTTGTGAAAGGACAACAGAGCAAAGGCCACTCACATTTCAGAAGGAACCCTGGTGTACAAACAGTCCCCAACTTAAAAACACAATTGAGCCCAAAATTTCTGTCGTTAAGTGAGACATTCATTAAGCGGGTTTTGCCCCCAGTTTACGACTTTCCCTGCCACAACTGTTAAGTGAATCACTGCCATTGATAAGTTAGTAACACGGTTATTAAGTGAATCTGGCTTCCCCATTGACTTTGCACGTCAGAAGGTCACAAAAGGGGATCACGCGACCCGGGACACTGCAACCGTCATACATACGAGCCAGTTGTCACACATCTGAATGCAAATCACATGTCCATGGGGATGCTGCAATGGTCATAAGTGTGAAAAATGTTCATGTCACTTTTTTCAGTGCTGTTATAACTTCGCACGATCACTAAACAAACTGTTGTAAGTCAAGGACTACCTGTATGTTTTCTGCCTGGGTAGGATATGAATCCAGTTCTGATGGAAGAAGCTTCTTAGATGAGAAACGAAACGTCTTCAGGGTAAAACAAAGTCCAGTTGCCTTTTGAAAAAGCACCTTTAGGACACTGGTAACTCTACCTCTACAGTGCTACCGTGTTTCCTCAAAAATAAGACCCGGTCTTATTTATTTTATTTTATTTTTTGCCTCCAAAAGAGGCACAAGATCTTATTTTGTGTGTGTGGGGGGGGTCTTTTCCACTCACCTCCGGCATCAACAGCCCTACCCAGTCAGCCCACTTCTTCTGCGGCGTCCCCCAGCCTGCATTTCGCAGTCAGAGGCCTTTCCAGAAAGCCTCTGACTGCGAAATGCAGACCGGGAGAAGCCGCAGAAGAAATAGGCCAGCGAGGAGAGGCAGGCTACAACAGAAAGTGGGTGCAGGGCGCACGGGGCAGCTCCACCCGCCCACCCCCACCCTAGCTTGATTTTTAGGCATGCGCCTTGCCCCAAAACTAGGGCTTATTTTTGGGGCAGGGCTTATATTAGGCCTACCCCCAAAAATCAAGCTAGGCTTATTTTCAGGGTAGGTCTTACTTTCGGGGAAACCTGGTAGTGAAAAACAACGTATAGAGATCAAAAGGCTGCTGATGATCATCAGCACAAGCTTTCACTAACCTGCACCATCAGGAGTAATTGTTCCAAGCTTCACCGCCAAGGGATAACCCATCTCCTTGTAATGTTCGAGCGCATGTCCGTTTCCTCCACTGCCATCAAAAAACCATTTGCCACAAAGTATTGATCCATCAGTGAGGTTTAGCCAAAGATTCTCCCGTAAGTCACACTTGGAGCACTTCCAGCCACTGCAAAACAAATTGCCAGAGTTAAACAGGCAGCATGAAGCTGATTTTTGCTTTTGAGCTACCCGGAATTGGATTAGCAAAAGATCACCTCATTTATTTATTATTTTAGGAAATCCATCCCACCAATCTTTCAAAACTGTACCTCTCTATTGTAAGTTATTTAAGTGGGGCTTAAGGCATTTTTTGTCTTAAGCCAAAATTAATGTAAAAAAGATGTTGAGACTCTAGAAAGAGTGCAGAGAAGAGCAACAAAGATGATTAGGGGACTGGAGGCTAAACCATATAAAGAACAGTTGCTGGAATTGGGTATGTCTAGTTTAATGAAGAGAAGGACTAAGGGGGGACATGATAGCAGTGTTCCAATCAATATCTCAGGGGCTGCCACAAAGAAAAGGAAGTCAAGTTATTCTCCAAAGCAACTGAGGGCAGGACAAGAAGCAATGAATGGAAACTAATCAAGGAGAGAAGCAACCTAGAACTTAGAAGAAATTCCCTGACAGAACAATTAATCAGTGGAACAACTTGCCTCCGGAAGTTTTGAATGTTCCAACACTGGAAGTTTTGAAGAAGAGATTGGACAGCCATTTGTCTGAAATGGTATAAAGTTTCCTGCCTGTGCAGGGGATTGGACTAGAAGACCTTCAAGGTCCCTTCCAAATCTGCTATTCTATTCTATTCTATTCTATTCTATTCTAGTCTAGTCTACTCTACTCTACTCTACTCTACTCTACTCTACTCTACTCTACTCTACTCTATTCTGTCAGTTTGGTCTAGTGATTAAGGTATCAAGCTAGAAACCAGGAGACCATGGGTTCAAATCTTGTCCTAGCCATGAAAGCCTTAACCCAGTGGTTCTCAACCTTTCTAATGCCGCGGCCCCATAATACAGTTCCCCATGTTGTGGTGACCCCCAACCACTTATACATCACTGGGTGCCAGGGGCGTGGCCAAAGAAAAGGGGGAAAAAATGGCGGACAGCCTTGTTTGGCAACCCCTGTGAAATGGTCATTCGACCCCAAATGGGGTCCCGACCCACAGGTTGAGAACCACTGGCCTTAACCTTAGCCAACTGTGTGTGACTTTGGGCCAGTTACTCTGTCTCAATCCAACTCATCTCACAGGATTGTTGTTGAGGGGAAAATAGGAGGAGGAGAGAGTATTGGGTATGTTCCTTTGAGTTATTTGTAAAAATAATAAAGGCAGGATACAAATAAATACATACATATTTTTAATCTACATATCACAAGTGAGGTGGGAGGAGGATCAGAAAGGAGAGAAAAGGGGAAATAATTGTGAACCAGATGTCCTTTCCTGAAGGATTCTTACCAATATGGAAATTAAAGCAAAGAACTACAGCTTACTGATGAATAAAATTATGATCTATTTGACATTATATCTTTTTTAAAAAAAAACATATAATGGACTCTAACGTACTTCAGAATCCCTGAATTAACTTTCAGGTACTTTGCACCAGGAAATATTGCATTAATGCTGTAAATGTTTCTAAAGAAATGTAAAAAACTGCATACAGCCATTTTAATAGTCACTAGGCTGTTCAATGGCTGGCAGCCACAAGGTTAGAAAATGAGTGAAACAGAAAGTAAGATTAGTTTTAAACAAAGTTTAAGCCAGATATTTATGATACAAAAGAGGAAAAAAAATCTTTGCCAGTAGCCATGAACTGGCAGATCTTACCCAAGACCTTGGCTTCCCTAAATTAAGTACAGGAAAATCTCACCGGATATTGTTTTATTCCACTTCCTTCCAGCAAAGCTATTGGTCAGATATGGAAAAACCTGTAGAACCGTAATATCTGAAGGGCTACAAATATCTCAGCTTTGCTCTCAGCAATGCTTCAATATGTGTTTGAAGAATTAGGTCATATGGAATTTTCTGCCTTATTCTCATATTACAACTCCATCCCGCTTCAATTAACTGTAGATGCCCATAGCAGTCAAAGGAAGGAAAGAAATGTCTTCAGGATACCCAAAGTCACAACCAGAATGAATCTGCATCAGTTTGGTTGAACCTGAACATGCCAACATTGCATTATGATATACAGGCAGTCCTCAACTTACAACAACTGAGCCCAAAATTTCTGTTGCTCAATGGCTAAGTGAAATTTGCTCCATTTTACGACCTTTCTTGCCACAGTTATTAAGTATATCACTGCAGTGGTTAAGTTAGTAACACAGTTGTTAAATGAGTCTGATTTCCCCATTGGCTTTGCTTATCAGGAGGTCACAAAAGGGGATCACATGACCCCGGGACACTGCGACCATCATAAAAAAAAAGAGTCAGTTGCCAAGCGTCTGAATTTTGATCATGTGGCCATGGGGATGCTGCAACGGTTGTTAAGTGTGAAAAATGATCATGTCCCTTTTTTCAGTTCCGTTGTAACTTTGAACGGTCACTAAACAAACTGTTGTAAGTTGAGAACTGTCTGTAATGAGTTGATTTAGGATTGCTTCTTTATACTAAATACAGATTTATTTATCTATTTAAAGAAAAAGGAACATATTTCGTCCCTCAGCCATCATGAATCAGAGTCCCAATATACAGAAACAAAATCATAATGAGAGTTATCATCCCTCTCCCAATCCCATTATCAATTCAGAAAATTCTGAACTGACAGCTGTGTATTCTCTATCTAGGCCAGGAGCCTTTTAGAATATCACCAGAACAGTTTCCTTTTCATTACCGTTGGGTCATCGTTTCAGAGATATTTCCTTACCTATAGATCAGTGGTTCTCAACCTGTGGGTCGGGACCCCATTTGGGGTCGAACGACCATTTCACGGCGGTCACCAAACAAGGCTGTCCGCCATTTTTTTCCCCTTTTCTTTGGCCACGCCCCTGGCACCCAGTGATGTATAAGCGGTTGGGGGTCACCACAACATGGGGAACTATATTATGGGGTCACGGCATTAGAAAGGTTGAGAACTACTGCTATAGATAAACAAACATTTCTTTCTTTCTTTCTTTCCTTTCTTCCTTCCTTCCTTCCTTCCTTCCCTTAATAATTCGTTTCTTTGTGTATAAAACACAACAATCTCACCTTGGTGGAATCCTGACCCCGTTGTCCATTTGCACCAGAGTGTTGGCATGTTTGGAGATTTGCAGCTCTTCTTCCCATGAGTCTGGGTCTTGCTTTCTGTAGGGAGATTTCGAACTGAGGACTGCATCACAAGCTATTGTCACCTGGAGTGGAGGGAAGATTCAGCTGAACATCAAAGGCAGGCAGAATGATCATTTGGTTTGTCCTGGTCCTTTTGTTGTTGTTTGTTGTTGGCTTGTAACCAAGAACACTAACAATAGTAACAATTTTCAGGTAGTCCCCTGGAGCAGGGCTTTTCAACCAGTGATATGGATACCACCTGTGGTACATTGGCACCTGGCAGGTGGTACGCGACCATCCTAGAAAAGTGGTAGCGGGGAAGGGGAATGAGCTGAACCGGTGGCAGCACCGCACAAGCCTGAGCAAGAGATGGCTGGAGCTGCAGGGCTGTCAGGGCTCAGCGGAAGCGCCAGGATCAGCGCCAGGCTCCAGCTGGAGCTCAGCACTGATCCTGGTGCTTCTGCTGAGCCCAGAAGAAGCGCCGATCAGCTGGAATGTTGCAGCCTCTCCAGGGTCTTGTGATTTACATTCAGATGCTTGGCAACTGATTCATATTTATGACGGTCACAGTGTCCCAGGGTCATGTGAAGTGACCAAAACCTGCTGCAACCACCCAGCAGACAGGGGGAATAAAAACCAAACACCCCCACCCCACCCCTGCTGCAAATCCTCAACAGAAATGCTCACAACAATGAAAACCTCAGACAGGAGGAAGAGCGCCACCGGGTGGGCAGGCAGGTGTCTTGCTCGGCTGTGGCTTGGGGGGCACTTTTTTCAGTGCCATTGTAACTTCGAACAGTCACTAAGCGAATTGTTGTAAGTCGAGGACTGCCTATCACTTTTTTCCTTTTTTTTTTTTTTGGTCATCAAGTTTCTGACACCTTGCTAGGCGACTGGTGGTACTTGGATGTTGCCATATCCTAAAAGTGGTACAATGGGTGAAAAGGTCGAAAAGCCCTGCCCTGGAGGACCTATTGTTACCCTCACATAATCCCAGTAATCCTTTCATTTGTGATATTACTCTGACTGCATCCAAAAACTGCAAATTAATAGTGGAACTATGGTTGAGAAACACCGATTTGCTTAAAGTTATCTGGCAAATTCAAAAGAGAGGTATGAATTGACATCAGTGAATCTGTCTTTCACAATACACACATGGCTGTCTGAGGAATTCTGGGAGTTGAAGTCCACATATCTTCAAGCTGCCAAGGCTGAGAAACACTGTTTTAGATAGAAGGTGAAAAAGGTGGAACAGAATTTGCAAGGATTTGCAAGCACCTGCCTAAATAGGAAAATCAGTTAAATGTCATTGCCTTTCTCTTCCTATGCTGAAATGACAAAAACCTGATATGCAACCAAACAGAAACTATGGCTGGGTTCATACAAAATTTAGTTGAGATCATGAAAATAAATTCCTGTGCTCTCAGAAATACTCCCTAGACATCTTAAACTGTAAGCATTTGCACACATTGCCTTGTTGACCTTTGAGGCTAACTAAGAATTCTTAGAGATAGCAACATAAACATATACATGGCTTGGTACCCACATATGTGGCTTAGACCAGTGGTTCTCAACCTTTTTAATGCCGTGACCCCCAACTGGTCGTAAGTCGAGGACTACGCAACCAGTCGTAAGTCGAGGACTACTCAACTGGTGCAGCACCGTTTGCAGAATGGGACTTTTGGCGGGCTCAGCAGGGCAGAGACAGCCTGGACAATTCCTATTGGCTTTTGAAAGCCAATAATATTAGACTCTATTCAAGAAGTCTATTCTATTGGCTTTCAAAAGCCAATAGAATAAAAGGGAGTAGCACAGCTAAGGAAAAGGGGGAAAAAATGGCGGACTGCGTTGTTTGGCGATCCCCGTGAAATGGTTGTTCGACCCCAAATGGGGTCCCGACCCACAGGTTGAGAACCACTGACTTAGACTATCCAGTATGTCCTTCCCAGAAGAGCCTTGGGTGAAATAACAGAAATGGAGGCCAGGAGGTGCTATTTCTCAATTTCTGCTCTAATGTTGTGGAATACAGGTAGTCCTTGACTTATGATCACAATTGAGCCCATAACTTCTGTTGCTAAGTGGGACAGTTGTTAAGCGAGTTTTGCCCATTTTACGACCTTTCTTGCCATACTTGTTAAGTGAATCACTGTAGTTGTTATTAACTAACAACTGTCATAAATATGAGTCAGTTGCGAAGTGTCCAAATTTTGATAATGTCACCATGGGGATGCTGCAACAATCATAAGTATGAAAAAAAAAACCAGTCATAAGTCGTTTTTTTTTCAGTGCCGTTGTAACTTTGAATGGTCACTAAACAAATTGCTTGAAGTTGAGGACTACCTGTACCTTCCCCTTAGAAGTAAGACTTGCTCCATCCTTTCTGATCTTCTGGAAGCTACCGAAGAAAACTTTCCACAGAGCATTTGGTGGAAAATTTTGCCCTCACTAATTTTAATTTATTTTGCTTTAAATTACTTTTATTGATTCATTGGCCAGTGTTATTTCATTTGATTTGCTTATGAAGTCTTTTATCTATTTCTCATCACTATTTTTATGATTTATTCTTGTATTGTTGCCACTTTGATTAGAATAGAATTGAGCTAGAAGGGATATTGGAGGTCTCCTGGTCCAGCCCCCTGCTCCAGCAAGAGAACCTATACCATTTCAGACAAGTGACTGTCCAGTCTCTTAAAAAATCTCCAGTGATGGAGCGCCCACGATTTCTGAAGGCAAGCTGTTCCACTAGTTAATTGTCCTCACTGTTAGGAAGTTTCTCCTTAATTCCAGGTTGCTTCTCTCTTTGATCAGTTTCCAATCACTGTTTCTTGTCCTGCCCTCTGGTGCTTTGGTGAATAACGTGACCCCCTCTTCTTTGTGGCAGCCCCTCAAATAATGGAACCCTGCTATCATGTCACCCCTGTTTCTTCTTTTTAGACTAGCCAAGCTCAAGTCCTTCATATGTTTGTTTTAATTTTAATTATATTTATTATGGACTGGTAATAATCAGTTGCTGATAATCAGTTTTTAATCCACTTTGGTTTGTATTAATAAAATGGTATGCAGATAGAATAAATGGATGTATTTTTTTTTAAATCCCAGAATCTTGTAGTTGACCATCTTTGCATGACATAATACACTTTTGGCAAGTATAATAATTTGTGTCGGCAGTAACAAGTCTATACAGGTTTTCCTGTATGTTGAAAGAGTCAGTTGACTTCCTTAAATTTCTCTTTTTGGCTATCCCATTCTCTCATTCACTCACCAGTGCTGGCAGTTCTTCTATATTGGGTAAAGGAATTTCATAGTGGTCTGGAAATATGACAAGTTTAGCTTCATCCTCATACTCATAATCATCATTATTTAAATCACCGTTAGATTCAAGATCTGTCAAGAGAGAGAAAAAGATAAAACATTGTTGGAGAGAAAAAAACAATATATTAACTAAATTAAGGCTGCTCAAAGAGATGTGTCCTGAAACAAATTGCTAAAGGCATGTTGTAATGATAGAATTTTTTTCATCGACATCTGAAACACTCATTTATGGGCACAGAGGTGAAGTGAGGAAACACTGCAACAAAGACTATATGTTCATCTGCAGCAAACACGTATGCTCAGATCCTTCTAACCATCTCATCCGAGCTTTACCTGTGTTTAGCTCTGGCTTAACGACAACCTGTTGCTTCTCACTGTTCCTCAACAATAAGGCCCATTTCACATGCAAAGCATATACTTATCTGAGATTATTGTTATTGCCTGTTAATTTGGCTCTTTTTCCAGAAGAAAATTAAGTTCCACAGCACTTTTTCTAGAACGGCTTCCTATTAGCGGAAAATTCTACCTCCAGAATCTATGGAGATGCTCAATCATCCAGCACATGGTTGTTTCAAAGGTGCTTTTTTCCAAAAGGCAACTGGGCTTTGTTGTTGTTTTTATTGAAAAAGTTTCACTTCTCATCCAAGAAGCTTCTTCTGAAGAACCTTCTTGAATAAGAAAAGTTCCCCCCCCCTCAAAAAAAAAACCAACCAAGAAAGTCCAGTTGCCTTTTGGAAAAAGCATCTTTGAGTTCTACCTCCAGTCTCAGGAAATCTCATCTCTATCCAGAAGATGAGGATACATATATAACGTTAGGAGTTATAATGCCTTGGCTTCTTTTCTTGTGGAACAGAGGATCAGTTTTGTTGTTCAGCTGGCAAACAAAGCTAATATGAGGAAAAAAGGAAGGACAAGGATGGACAAATGTTTTGATGCCCGCTATCATTGGGTGGCTAAAAGAAATACTGGCCAAGGAAGGAAGGGAAAGTGAGGTCAGCTGCTGGATATTTAAAAGCCGTGTGAAAATAACCATCACGGCAAGTGGAGGGGTGAGTATCTAAAATGACATTTGGGTTGAAGAAACCTCTAAAAGGCGCACGGTACATTTTGTCCCCATTAGAGACCCATTAGAGCAGCAGGATGGTGGGACAGGTGGCATTTTTCAGTCAACCCAGGACAACTTGGCAAAAGGGGAAGGTGCCTCCTATGAGAAAGAAGGTGGACCCCCATCTCCACCCAAGTGACAGGGACAAGATGTAGAAGAGTGGTGACTTTGTCAGAAGCATGCAAGTACTGTTACATAAGGACCGAAGGCTGAAACATCCTTTAAGTTCTGGAAAACGTAAGTTCAGAAGCAGACCAGGCAGACACCTGAATGATTCACTAAGGTGTAAGAAGGAGAGGAGATAATAGCACAATCAGACTTGAAGTATTAATCCGAAACACAATAGCATTACTTTTTTCATATTGTAACATAAGTCTATGCAATCACATGTTTTTCCAATATTATTAGGAAGAGTTCTTGAAGCATATCTTGTCACTTAACTGGGATTTCTTCTGGATCTTCAGACCTTTTCCATAAAGAGAGACAAGGATGCCCAAAGTAAACATCTAGAAGTTGTTATATTACAACCTTAGCTAACGAAGCTCGGTGAAAGGAGTTGTAATCTAGCAACATCTGATGAGTCATTCATTATCCAATTAGAAAGGATTAATTATTTAATTCAATAACACTGGGTTCTCTTGACTAGAAATCCCCTTCTCCATCTTAACAGAATAACAGAGTTGGAAGGGACCTTGAAGGTCTTCTAGTGCAAACCCCTGTTCAAGCAGGAGACACTACACCATTTCAGACAAATGGCTGTCCAATCTCTTCTTTAAAACCATCAGTATTGGAGAATTCACAACTTCTGGAGGCAAGCTGTTCCACTGATTAATTGTTCTGTCAGAAAATGTCTCCTTGGTTCTAGGTTGGTTCCCTCCTTCATTAGTTTCCATTCATTGCTTCTTGTGGTGCTTTGGACAATAGGTTGGCCCCCTCTTCTTTGTGGCAGCCCCTCAAATATTGGAACACTGCTATCATGTCACCCCTAGTCTTTCTTTTAATTAAAGTAGACATACCCAATTCCTACAACTGTTCTTCATATGTTTTAGTCTTCTCCCCATTTGTGATGAAACAGTAGAAGTAGCTACATGTATATATGTATACGTCCATGTTATATATAGAAATAACTAATTAGTTCTCCAGAAGACTTTACACTTGTATGACCCAGAAGTTATTTTGAATAAAGGCTTCTTTTCCAAAATTGGCAAGCTCCTCAAAACGCTTGCAGATCATCATAACAGCCCTGTTACATTTCTCCTTCCGTAGATGTTCCACTGCCATCAGCTAATTCCATTAAAAGGAATTTAGAAGTGCCAAAAAGAAAAGAATATTTGTAGCTCAGAATTAAACTGTCAAGTCCTTGGTGCTCTCTGAGTTTGGCTGTTAGCTTTCAATTGTTTCATTACCCAACTAAGTACCATCATCAGACACAGGTCAGGTAATGAAACTTCTGTAAGCCAATGTCTGTGGATATTGTCAATTATCCAGATTGTGGTTGTCCCAAAGTTGTTTTTCCAAAAGGCAACTGGACTTTCTTGGTTTTTTCCTTGAACACATTTCGCTTCTCATCCAAGAAGCTTCTTCAGTTCTGAACTGAAGAAGCTTCTTGGATGAGAAGCAAAACATTTTCAAGGGGGAAAAAAAATCAAGAAAGTCCAGTTGCCTTTTGGAAAAGTAGCTTTGGGACATCAGTAAGCCAAGCTCAGAGAGCATCAAGGACTCCACAGATTTAGAAGTGCTAATATCAAGAGCAGAGCCCATTTTCCCTTCTAAGGGGCTGAAAGCTCTCCAAAGCTGAATCAGAATTCACAATTAAAACTGGCGTTGTCATCAAGAGAGGCGCCACCAAACAGCACAACAGGCCACAGCAGGCAAAGGAAAATAAGGCATGTTGTCAGGCCATAAAGAGTGAGGTGAGGCAGGGGCCATGCACAGGAGAGGGGATGAAGAAGCTGTTATTTTGGGGCAAGCTCTCAGTGTGAGATTTCCTTCGTCTACCATCTGGTCAAGTTGAACAAGCGTCACTCCTGGCGTTGGACGATGACAAACGTTCATCGCCAGCTGACTGAAAACAGCAGCTGCACTTCGGCTTCAGGCAGACAGCCAAAACCATGAAGTTAGCAGGCCAGAGGGGGAAAGGAAAAGAAAGGCTGTGCAAATCCCCAGATCAGGTTTCAATGTTGCTAACTGAATGTGCTAATTATAGCAAAATTATTAGATCCCAAATTGGGCTGCCAAACAAGAGGCAGCCCTGTTGCATTCAAGGAAGGGAGAAAAAGGAAGGTACGTTCTTACATAGAAAAACACAAACACAAAGAACCCCCAAGTTATAAATCCTCCCATTTTCACCACTTCCATCTTATTTACAGGCGGTCCTTGACTTATAACCATTTGTTTAGTGACCATTCGAAGTTACCATGGCACTAAAAAAAATGACTTATGACCGTTTTTCACACTTACAACTATTGCAACATTCCCCATGGTCACGGGATCAAAATTCAGACATTTGGCAACTGACTCTTATTTACGACGGTTGCAGTGACCCGGGGTCATGTGATCACCTTTTGGGAACTATAATAAATATCAATCAACTTTCCTCTTTGGGGATACAATAATCCCTTGATTAAGAGAAAAGAGTGTCTATTAAATGAGAGTGTCTGTTAAGTCCAGATGAGATTTTATGTATGCACATTATATACATTAATTGCATGTGTAAATGCAATAAGCGTAGAAGCATATAAAATGCAGAAAAATAATAAAATATAAAATGCAGAAGCATATAAAATGCAGAAAAGTAACCTGCCAAACAGAGATCTGTTACGTCATAATTGTGTCATAACTCTTGATATATCAGAAGTCTACATTTAACTGTTCCTTGAAAGTACTATCCTATTCTTTGGATTTGTTTCAGTTACCAAAAAAAAGTCATCTTCATTTAATTTTTGAGATGTACTGCACCTATCTAAAACAGAAAGTTATTTACCTTTGAAATTAAAAAAAAGTTATGTTAATTGATTTGCAGGATGCTAAATCACTGGGGGAAAATATGAATTTGCCAAGAAATATGCTAAAACACATTATGTTCAGAAAGGCCTTTTTAAAAAAAATACATTCTCTGCTTGTTTATGCATTTCCATATTTTCTTAGCAGTTCAGGCTGAATTCAGCCCCAAAATGCAAATCTGGTAGCTAAATAGCCAAAATGTAATCAAGTGACTATGGAGAGCAGAGTAGCCATTTCTATCTTCAAACCTAGGCTGTAAGTAGCCCTTGCTAGAACTGGTGTAACTTTCAATAGTTGCTACGTGAATAGTTGTAAGTCGAGGATTACCTGTATAGCATCCACCCACAGTTTTTTTTTTTATGAATGCTTACTTGGAACCAACTAGGACAGACTTTTTGGAGAGGTGTGGATGCATCTATCTACAGCAGAGTTCCCCAACCTTTCCAAGTTGGTGGCCCAGACCGGGAGGGGGGGGGAAAGAGGTTTTGTGGGAGGCTCAAGCATGTGTGCACACACATGCGAGTACATGAGCACCTGTTGCTTGTGCGAGTGGGGCCGAGAGCAACTGTGACATGCGAGTGAGGCCCCCAAGCGCTTGCGTGAGTGAGGCTCCGAGCACTTGGGTGAGTGAGACTCCAAGCGCCTATGACACTCACACAAGTGAGGTGCCAAGTGGTGACATGAGGCCCTGAGCGTTCACGCAAGCGAGGCCCTGAGTGCTTGCGACCCTCACAGGAGTGGGGCCCTGAGCGCCCGCAATATTGTGTGACTAGGGCATGTGCGCACCAGCCAGCCACTCACATGGCCTGGTTGCGAATAGGCCACAGACCGGTAATGGGCCACGGGCCACAGGTTGGGATCCCTAATCTACAGCGTTAAGTCACACTACAGAATGAATCCAACTTTTATAGAAGGGACCATGAATAATAGATGCAGCCTAAGATCATTAGGTGCCTACTTGGGAAAAAAAGTCTTGTGTCGCAATTTGAACTTTATGATTCATCTTATTAGAATTTCTTATATTGCTATATATGGCACAGCTCATTCTAGTCACGGCCCCGAAATACATGCTTTGCAGAATAAAAATGAACTAAGACAAAGACAAACAGGTTACTAGTCACACTGAAGAATGTATATAATCATTTTCTAAACAAATCTTACTTCAGTTTGAAAGCAATCATGTACCGAATAGGTAGGAATCTTAAACCACCAAAATTCAGAGTTAAGTCTGATAATCAGATTATACCTCTGATTTCTCCATCAAATCTAATCTGTCAATCTACAAAGAGAAGAGAGACAATCAAAGCCTACAGAAGTAAAATATTCAACATAATAGACTTTGATGTGAATTCAGATTTTGGATGAAACAGAGTGCCAGCCAGGGATTCTACAACCCTGATGTACTTAACAACCTGTGCAGTCGCTTAATGACCGCAGCTGGGAGAGCCAGAATCTGGTCATTGACTGAGGCAGTCATGTGGACACCTCACTTAATAACAATTATAAATTATGACCCAAATTCCAGGCTCAATTGTGGTCATAAATATCTCTGTGCTTAGTTAAGCTACAGAAGAAAAAAAAAGGGGGGGGGAGAAGCTAAGGCTGCCACATATTTTCTCCTGAGTAGAGGGAGTTTCTCTGAAATATTGTATAGTGGCAATTTGGTCTAGTGGTTAAGGCACCAAGCTAGAAATCAGGAGACTGTGAGTTCTAATTCCGTCTTAGGCAGTGGTTCTCAACCTTTTTAATGCCACGACCCCCAACCGGTCGTAAGTCGAGGACTACTCAACCATTCGTAAGTCGAGGACTACTCAACTAGTGCAGCACCGTTTGCAGAATGGGACTTTTGGCGGGCTCAGCAGGGCAGAGACAGCCTGGACAATTCCTATTGGCTTTTGAAAGCCAATAGAATTAGACTCTATTCAAGAGAGTCTATTCTATTGGCTTTCAAAAGCCAATAGAATAAAAGGGAGTAGCACAGCTAAGGAAAAGGGGGAAAAAATGGCGGACTGTGTTGTTTGATGACCCCTGTGAAATGGTCGTTCGACCCCAAATGGGGTCCCGACCCACAGGTTGAGAACCATTGGTCTTAGGCATGAAAATAGACTAGGTGACTTTGAGCCAATACCCAGGAGAAAATGAGTTCTAGTCCCACCTTAGGCATGAAAGTCTCAGACTTAGGGGACAAGCCAGACAGTCAATTCTACAATGTCAGGCAACCAATGAATCAACACTCAGTTGACCCCCCCCCCAAAACAGACCCTACATTTGTGGGAAAACATTAGGGAGGAAAAAGGAAAACTGATGGTGCAGCATTTAAACACCAGGTACATCCTAAGAGTTGTGAGAAGGTACAGCAGGACTGAGTGAAGCAGCCACAGATTGCTCATGGCAGCTAGCCCACTATATCCCTATACGGGCTATAGATGCCTCACTGCAGATCGTGAATGTGATATTTCTGTTGAGGTTCTCATTCATCCAGGTCACGGTTGTTCCAAAGATGCTTTTATTTTAAAGGCAATTGGACTTTCTGCCTTTTTTTTTTAAAGTCATTTTGCTTCTCATCTAAGACATAGGTCCCCAACCTTTTGGGCACCAGGGACCGGTTCCGCAGACCGGAGGGAGCATATGCTGCCTGCTTTGCTTGTTTGTGCAGACCGGTTCTTGGCAAGCCACGGCCCGGTTTTGGTCCACATACTGGGGGTTGGGGACCACTGATCTAAGAAGCTTCTGCACTTCAATCTGAAGAAGCTTCTTGGATGAGAAGTAAAATGTCTTAAAGAAAAAACAGAAAGTCCAACTGCCTTTGAAATAAAAGCACCCTTGGGACATGAATGTGATAGGATGCCAATTCACCCAAATAAAGCGCATGTGAAAAGATGACACCCCCCCCACAAATACACCTTCTACACGCCATCCAAAATAGATGCTGGCAGGCCACATGAGCTGCATTTTCTGCACCTAGAACTTAAACAAAATTCTCCAAAGTGGCCACCATACTGTCACTCTTAATACGACAAAAGAGCTTCCTTATTATTAATTAGAGCTGCCCACTCCATAGACTCTTAAACATATTACACATGCTCACTCTATTAAACCCATGGAGAATAGCACATTAATCATACTCAACTACATTAATTATACTCATATCAACTTCAGCTTGAGAGAGCCTGCATTTTGGCACTATTTCTCTCTCTGTCTGAAGCACGTTGCACAGGCCTATTCTACGGGAACATTTCTCAATTAGGTGCAATAATTCTGTCTTTTAATTTCCACCAAAGATCATGCCCTATAAAAGAAAATATTTGTTAAGGCCTATAGCTCTGAGACGAAGGCCATATTTGAATTCAGTACAGTTCCTGATACTTCCACTTCAAAACAACACAGGAAGTCCTCGACTTATAACGATTCGTTTAGTGACTGACTGTTTAGTGACTGTTTGAAGTTACAACAGCACAGAAAAAGTAATTTATGATCATTTTTCACACTTACGACTGTTGCAGCATCAGCACAGTCATGTGATCAAAATTCAGTCTCTTGGCAAATGGCCCATATTTACGACGGCTTCAGTGTCCCAGGGTCATGTGGTCCCTTTTGTTGACAAGCAAAGTCAATGGCGAACTCGGATTCATTTTCCAACTGCGTTACTAACTTAACTACTGCAGTGATTCACTTAACAACTGTGGCAAGAAAGGTCGTAAAATGTGGAAAAACTCACTTAATAACTATTTTGCTTAGCAACAGAAATTTTAGGATCAGTTATGGTCATAAGCGGAAGATTATCTGTATGAAGCAGTCATAGAAAACATCAAATTTCAACCTTGGTGAGTTCCTGCCAGTTAAATACCCACTCCTGGGTTAAATGAGACTTTGATTTTATTTTCCTAATTACTAAAATGTAGGTCTGAATAGAGATCTGTAGTTAACCTATTGCCCCATCCTTTAAATAGATGCATCTTTGACTTGAATAAATAAATCACATAATCCTCCTTGTCTTTTCTGCAGTTTTCCAAAATAGATTTATAATGGTGAATGCTAAATGAACTGCATTTGTGCTCCGGGAAGAGTAGAAAAAAAGGTCAAACCAGGACAGAACTATGCAAATAAAGGTTACCATTTCTGGCCACTGTTAAGAGCCAAGGGGAAAGCACATAATTCACAAATGTTTTGCTAAGATTACAAAATTGTAGAGCTGGGCTAAGTGAAAGCCAGGGAAAAGGTTCATGTCTGTCACTTATTAAATGCAATGAACTGAAATCTGATCCCATATTTAGACAGTGGGAGATATCATCTTTTGTCCCTTTGCCCTTTCAAAAGTATAAATGCAAGTATGATGAGGTGATGCAAACAATATTAACTATTGCTAGTTTGTGTTTAATGAATTATCACAGGCTATTGAATATCCTAGATGTGGAGACTTTGGTGCTCACTGAGTTTGGTTGTTCTCTTGCAGATGTCTCCTTACCCAGCTAGATAACATCATCAGTGCTAGTAAGTGTGGGGTTTGTTCTTTGTTTGTATAAAGTAGCTTTCCCTGCCAGCATTGGCAGGGGGTATTGTTTTCTCCTTGGTAATTCCTAGCAACTGGTAACTCCACACACCACTGATGTGAATAGGCTTCAGGACAGGCAGACCGAAGAATGAGCAGACCATCCGTGGTGACAATTAGATAATCAAAGGAAAAACTTCCTGAATTCTATACAAGCTTTTATTCCAGTACGTGAAAAGCCAGATTAAAATGTAACACTGCTTTTTTCATTGGCCTTTTCTCTACTTAATTTGTGGACATTATAATGCTTCCTGAAAAACCTGGAAGTTCCCCCCCTTCCAGTCTGAGAGAATTAAATCCCTTTCTTTCTGCACAGCAGCTATTGCTCTTTAGGAAGATTCCACAGAATCAAAATAGCCAGCAAACTCCTTTTTTGAAATTTAATCTCAAGAGCAGGAGAGTTGTTCTCTAGACTTAACTTTACTATTTGACAATTGTGTGTACATTTCTGACCTAAGGGGCTTCTCTAGAAACATGCGTTTTCTGAGATATTGGTCAAATCTGAATAAAAGGAGAGAAGCAACCTAGAACTACGGAGAAACTTCCTGGCAGTGAGAACAATTAATCAGTGGAACAACCTGCCTCCAGAAGCAGTAAATGCTCCAACACTGGAAGTTTTTAAGAAGAGACTGGACAGCCATTTGTCCGAAATGGTGTAGGGTTTCCTGCCTGAGCAGGGGGTTGGACTAGATGACCTCCAAGGTCCCTTCCAACTTTACTACTACTACTACTACTACTACTACTACTACTACTACTACTACTACTATTATTATTATTATAACTAAGCAAGAGCCTATTTAAACCTCCATAGAACTAGACTATGTTACTGTACATTCCTTCAAATGCTTATTACATCCAAGTTTCTTTTACACTTTATAAACCTAGTTTTGAACTAGCTTCAAACCAACTTTTCTGAATCAGTTTTTAAAATAGATGCTTTTTTGGTTTAGAAAAAAGTGATTGTTGTACAATACAGGAAAAAAATGCCTTGGATAAGTGCTCAAATTATAAAGTAAATGAAGAGGGCTGAGTCCTGTTATCTTTTAAGAAAAGCCTCAATTAATGGTTTTACAGAGTTTTCAGGGTACAAGTGGGCTAAAGGCAGGAGGAATCAACAGAGATAGTGGTTTAAATTAATATCCCAATCATCACAATTTTTCAAAGGTTTTGCTATATTTAGTGAAGCTGTTAGTTGCATTACAGATCTGTAGAGCCCCCAAATCCTAACATCTTTCTTTAACTTTAGTATACAGGTAGACCTTGACTTACCACAATAGGGGCTGGAAAATTTGTCATTAAGTGTGGTGGGTTGTTAAGTGAGATATCACATGATCACTGCTTGTGACCTTCCCTGCCAGTTTCCCCATTGACTTTGCTTGATGTGACTGACATGAATGGCAATCATATCACCGTGTTATAAATGGTTGCCAGGCGCCCAAATCATGATCACATGACTAAAAAGATCCTGCAGCTGTAAGTCACTTTTTTCAGTGCCATCATAACTTCAACTCTATCCCATCCCCATAATCATTGGGTCTGTAAATCATCTTAACTGAATTTACATACCCTTCATTTTTCATGAGATCCAAAATACAGTCATTTCTTCATTAGTCAGGTGGAAAGAACTTGAAGATTAAATATTTCCAAATAGATGTAAAAACAAAAATAATGGATTCGTTCACCAAAGGGACCTGGGTTCTTACCTCTTAAAAGTCTGGCTTTGAATCCCTGCTTATTTGTGATGCTAAATTAGAGTTGCTGCCTTTCTTTTGACAAGCCTATGTTTTAACAGCTCCACAGCAAGCAGAGTCGCTTCACAGTGAGAATGGGTGGGATATAAATTTAATAAATAAATAATACAGTATATTCTACACTGAAGCTGAAGATATGAATACTATTTTCTTTTGTTTAATTCCTCTTTCAACCCTGGCTTTAACACAAGAACTTACTAAAATCCACAAATTTCTTCATAAACGGGATGAAAATAATTTGAGAGAGAGAGGGAGGGAGGGAGAGAGAGAGAGAGAGAGAGAGAGAAATGGGATGTGATAGAAAATGAAACACACAATTATTCCAGCTGATCCCTAAACCTCAAAACATGCCATAACTTTTCATAAAGATTTTCACCCAGTTCCTTTCTTTTGAGGTGTTTCATTGCTTCTTTACCTCTTAAAAAGACAGAGGAAACTATCAATTAAAAAGGGTCATACCCAGAACATATAATTTGCAAGCACAAATATACACATACATTTACTGTGACCTCTGCCAAATTACACCCTATTGATTTCAGAAAAGCAAATGTGGATTATAACACCGCAGTTAATCCCAACAAAAGCCACAAAATTCTTAGCATTAAGGCAGCTAGAAAACATGTCCTTGCTTTATTCAGAACAAAGGCTTGTGTTCAATAAGCAAAGACCAACTCAAGAGTCGGAAATTAGTCTGTCCGTTGTTCTGTCTCTTTCCGTGGGACCTTCAGCAACACAAAGAAAGGATTCAGGATCGAGTTTACTAAGTCATGCAAAGTGTTTGTAGGGTACATCAAGGGAACAGACAGACAGTACATGTATCCCTCAAAAATTCTCAACGCAATGAGGGACTCCCTCCACAGGACAGCAGCTTATAAAGGGATTTTTATATATATATATATAAAAAAACTTATTATATATTAAATTTATATTAAATATATTAAATTTAAAAGCCTACCCCATCAGCTATGGAAGTTGCACTTAAACCAGTGTGAATCAAAACTCTAAATGAAAAAATGCATGCACCTCGGTTAGTCAGAAGAATGGTGTGAAAACAGCTCTTTACAATACCTAAAAATAGCTTGGTGTTTCTCCTTTTTGGTAAAGCTCCACCAGATGCCCCTGTTACCTTCTGAAAAGAAAGAAAGAAAGAAAAAATAGATAAAAAAGAAGAGGAAGAGGAGGAAGAGGAAGAAGAAAGTTTTAAAAAAATCAAATGTTGCTACAAAGTCCCCCCCCCCATATATTCAGAAAAAAAATGGGAACCCACATAAAATCAGTCTGCATTGATACTCTGGTGTAAAATAAATGCAATTATTTTCCAGTAACTAGAAATTGGTTCTACTGCACTGCACAGAGTTGTTGTAAAAGCAATTCAAAACAGCAACAATAACTGTGATAATAGAATCACTAGTTAATCGTTGCACATTGCTGATAGTGTAGTCACGGCACACAGATACTAAGACTAACAAAGATTTAGAAGTATTCCAACAGGTGCAAATTCGTTCTTTCCTGGAAAAAGTAGCCTTTTACTTACCTGCTTCTTAAAGAAAGTTTTCATCCCTACCTCTAGTTCAGCCTTCTCCAACCTAACTTCCCTCTAAACCATGTGGACTTCAACAGTCAGAATTTCACAGAAAACAAAACCATTGCTAAAAAAAAGTGGGTATATACGAAGTCCACACATTCGAAGGGCATTCATATTGCAGAAAGTTGTTCTTTCTTAACCTAGATCAGTGATGGCGAACCTTTTAGAGACCGAGTGCCCAAACTGCAATCCAAAACCCACTTATGTATTGTCGGGTGCCGGGTGGGCGTGGCCCATTGGGTGGACGTGGCTTCGGTGGTAACGGCAGACTGGGTGGGACTAAAAAGTTCAATCAATCAATTCTGACTTTGCGAGATTTTTTTTTTCCAGTGAGAAGTTGAAATTGATTGATTGAATCTGGGGTTTTTTTGCACACGATGGCAGAGGCCTAAAGCAGTGGTTCTTAACCTGTGGGTCGGGACCGCATTTGGGGTCGAACGACCATTTCACGGGGGTCGCCAAACAAGGCTGTCCGCCATTTTTTCCCCCTTTTCTTTGGCCACGCCCCTGGCACCCGGTGATGTATAAGTGGTTGGGGGTCACCACAACATGGGGAACTGTATTATGGGGTCACGGCATTAGAAAGGTTGAGAACCACTGGCCTAAAGCGAAAAAGTTTTATAAAACCCATCTGAAGGACTAGGACTGGGGCGACGGTGCGTGTGCCCACAGAGAAGGCTCTGCGTGCCACCTGTGGCACATGTGCCACATAGGTTCATCACCACGGACCTAGATTCATCCCCAAATATCCAAGAAATATCAAGTGCAACTAATGCCATCACGTATTATAAAATATGATTGTTGATCATATATTTCATTTAGTTGAAGACACAGAGAACATTTATATCATGCACCAACCTATCTCAAATCAATGTTGACTCAGAATGATAAACTTTGAAATTCAATACGTTAGGAGAACATCAGATTGAAGGAGACTGCCATAGACTTTGTAACCGATTTAAGTGTTTTCTTTCCTCCCAAAAAAACGTGGGAACTGAGGCTCAACTTATCCTGCCATCACCACAAAAGTTCCATGAGAAGTGTACACATTTCATCAAACATTGGTCAACACCATGCTTTTGATGGAAGTATGACAAATGTAATGTGTTGAAAAAATGGATAGAATTGGAATGCTTCCCCTCTCTCATAATGAAGCCTTCCCTAGCCTGAGATATTCCAGATAAGCAGGGGGTCAGACTAGAAAACCTCCAAGGTCCCTTCCATCTCTGTTGTTCTACTATTCTTCTGGGATTTCCTTGAACACACTGACTAAAATTCAGAGCACTATATTCCATCACATCTGGGCAGAACCAACAGAGAGAAGGCTGTCTTGAAACACAAAATTTGGAGGATAAACTCCCCAAATATCACCTATTTTTGGAACATAAATACATACTATTTTCCTACAATCTTTTCAAAAGTTGAGAATAGCTGGATTCTAAGTGTAATAGAAAATCAGCGTTGGTGAAAATTATAACAAATGTCAATTTTCTAAAGAAAGAGGCATATAAAGAAAGCCATAACAAGATAAAACAACAACAATGGCACTGAAAAATATTCCCCATTTTACTAATTGGGTAAAATCTTTGGCCTTACATCACGGTATTTCTATGATGCTATACCTGCTAGACACCTGTCCATAAAAGTATTTAAAAAGCAGAGTTCTCTCTACGATTAAATTTGTTCCTTGGGAATATGCAAATACCACACAATAAATTTAAATAATTACACAAAGCAACACTTTTAATAATTTAACAGGCTATATCACCCATTGCTGATGATATAGTATGTTAAATTAATCTCAAAGTAGATGCAATTAATAATTAAAATTAGCAATTAATCAGCCATTAAAACACCTGTTCAAAAAGATGTTTATCAAGCTAATATATTTATTAACCTTCTATAAAAAATGTTTGACCCTCAGTTCTGCAGAATACATGTCAAAGAGCTGGACTTTAACCATTTAGAGCAGGGGTGTCCAACCTTGGACTTCAACTTGTGGACTTCAACTTTCAGATTTCCCCAGCCAGGCATGAAGATTTCTGGGAGTTGAAGTCCACCAGTCTTAAAGTTGCCAAGATTGGACACTCCTGATTTAGAGGTTTAAAGGGAATAATCACAAATTTCTATTTTGCCCAGAAACAAATTGGCATCTAGTACAGTGCCTTAATAGACACAAGAATTTTGGATTTCTCTCAAGACCATCTGGCTACCAAATTTTGTATTAACCCAAGTTTCCAGACAAGACATGGGCTTTCCCTTTATGATAGTCAAGCCATCATGTTAACAGCACGCTTTTAAAGTCATGTTTTCTCAGAAAGTGATGTAATTGATGCACCAATGAAAGGTGATTAAAAAAATGTTCCTGCTTGTTGCTTCTAACTGGAAAACCTGAGAAGAAATGGATCCAGACAGAGTATAATCCTGTTACCACATCTAATCTAATCCAATCCAATCTAATCTAATCTAAATCTAATCCAATTCCAACCTTCTTATTATTTAGCATGCCGACTATATTCAAACAACAACACTACAAACCTGCAAACTATGGAAAACATTTGTGCTCTAAATTTAATATACACATAAACCTATACGTAATACAATATGCACTGGAGATAATGCATAATGCATACATATGTATTATGTTATTTATTATAATCTACAATTAATATGCATAAACATCTGCAAAGCATTCATACAGTTGATAAAACCCAGCAACTAGTTATATGCAATTTTTTATTTAAAAGCTTTTTTTAAAAAATCTAAACTTTTAACAAAAAGTTCATATATGAATACTAGGGTGGTGCAAGTTTTGGCATTTGAAGGTGGGGGAAGTGCTTCAGAACATACATATCATCTGTCAGCAACTCCTTAAATCAAAAAGATATTTTCCTGAGACTACTCTGCAATGGTGTGGGGCAGCCATGTAATCCCAGGAAAAGTTACAGCAACTTTAAGGAGTTACTGATTTGTCCTACACAAACGCCCTACCCCTTCAAATTCAAAGTGGTGCTTAGACCTATTAACTATATATCCTGAAAGCAAAATTTCAAAGAAAATGTGTCTTTAAAGCAATCCATTATATGGAAGACATTTTAGAAATCCTACAAAGTCTTCCATGTTCAACAAAGTTCAAAACTGAGCTACAGGTGCGTAAAGAGTGGGGTAAGAATGCAGGAGTGTGGGAAGAGGTTAGAAAGGTCAAGATGGCTCCCACAGTTGTGTGATCATAGTTACTATCTTGACTTTGATGACCCCCCTCATGTACATCCATGTATAGAAATTTAAGTCTACAAATGCATATATTTCCACCAATCTTTTATCTGATCTTCATCTTTCAATTGTATACTTGTTGGAACGAATGTGGTTCTACTTCCTAAAATTAAACTGAAATAATTGTAATAGTACAAAACTTACTATTTTTGCAATAGATATAAGCATATAAAAGTTCTATTACAGAATTACTATATATCTATATATCTATCTCTATACATACATACATACATACATACATACATACATACATACATACATATGCAATTGATGACCTCAAGATTATTTAAAGTAAGAATGCATCTGACATTTCTATATATTTCATGTTTGAGGCACCCAAATGTACGGGTAATCCTCAATTGAGCCCAAAATTTATGTTGCTAAGTGAAAAAATTGTTAAGTGTGTTTCATCCCACGACTTTTCTTGCCACATTTGTTAAGTGAATCACTGCAGGTGTTAAATTAGTAATAATTGTTAGTAAATTGTTACGTGAATGTGGTTTTCCCATTGACATTGTCTGTCGGAAGGTTGCAAAAAGTGATCACATGACCCCAGGACACTGCAGCTGTAATAAATATGAGTCAGTTTTCAAACATCCAAATATAAATCACGTGCTACAATGGTCGTAAGTGTGAAAAATGGGCATAAGTCACTTTTTTCAGGGCTGTTGTAACTTTGAACCATCACTAAGTGAACTGTTGTAAATCGAGGACTACTTGTATACAGAGTGTCTTCATCTGCATTGATGTGTCTACTCGGTAACAGAAGAACACAAAGTTGTAAACGTCAAATCATCTTTGATTGAACACAAGTGGTAAATACTGTATATTAGCTTCTGAGGCCAGGGGGCTGACAAGTTTACATGTTCCCAGTAGTTCTTACTGATGTGTAAACAATTTGCAAGCCGAGCCTACCGGTACATATCTTCAATATTTTTCTACAACGTGCTGCAAAATTTCCAAGAAACCAGAAAGGACAGTGGGAGATTCTAAGGTTTCCACTGTAAATTAAAATTAGTATTATCTGCATTTCCAAAAATACAGCTCTGACACAAGCCAATGCAATCCTAGCTGCATTAATAGAGGGATAGAAGCAAGATCACATGAAGTTCTAGTAAGGCTTTACAAAACCTGAGTAAGACCGCGCTTGAAATACTGCATCCAGTTCTAGTCACCATATTATAAATAAGATGTTGAGACTCTGGAAAAGAGCAGAGAAGAGCAACAAGATGATTAGGGGACTGGAGGCTAAAACATATAAGGAACGGTTGCTGGAATTGGGTATGTCTAGTTTAAAGAAGAGAAGGACGAGGGGGGACATGATAGCAGTGTTCCAATATCTCAGGGGCTGCCACAAAGAAGAGGGAGTCAAGCTGTTCTCCAAAGCGCCTGAAGGCAGGAGAAGAAGCAACGGATGGAAACTCATCAAGGACAGAAGCAACCTAGAACTAGAGAGAAACTTCCTGACAGAACAATCAACCAATGGAACAACCTGCCTCCAGAAGCGGTGAATGCTCCAACACTGGAAGTTTTTAAGAAGACACTGGACAGCCATTTGTCTGAAATGGTATAGGGTTTTCTCCCTGAGCAGGGGATTGGACTAGATGACCTCCAAGGTCCCTTCCAACTTTATTATTATTGTTGTTGTTATTATTATTGTTGTTGTTGTTGTTGTTGTTAATTATTAGGGGGCTGGAAGTTAAAACATACAAAGAACGGTTACAGCTATTTAATCTAGTGAAAAGAAGGACAAGCAGAGACATGATAGTGATGTTCCAATATTTGGGGGGCTCCTACAAGGACAAGGGGGTCAACTTATTTTCAAAAGCATCAAAAGGCAAGACGGGAACCAATGGATGGAAAATAATCAAGGAGGGAAGTAACCTAGAAGTAAGGAGAAATTTCCTAACAGTGAGAGCAATCAACCAATGAAACAACTTGCCTCCAGAAGTTGTGGATGGTCCATCACTGGACGCTTTCAAAAAGAGACTGGACAACATTTTATCTGAAATGGTGTAGGGCAGAGGTCCCCAACCTTTTGGGCACCAGGTACCGGTTCCATGGAGAAAGGTTTTTCCACAGACCAGAGAGTGTGTGGTTTTGTGTGCTGCCTGCATCCCGCAGATGGGGCTTTGCTTGTTTGTGCGGACCGGTTGCTGGCATGCTGCGGCCCACTACCGGTCCACGGACCAGGGGTTGGGGACCCCTGGTGTAGGGTCTCCTGCTTGAGTTGTACTAGAAAACTTCCAAGATTCCTTCCAACTCTATTATTCTATGTTCTAAGCGCCCCTGAAGTGCTCTATTTCTGGTAATCTCCTGAAAGTTCAGGGGATCTACCTCCTATAAAGAAAATCAAAATCAAATACAGGATTTTGCACTGCACAATATGTGACTGGGTGTGTTGTGATTCCCCCCCCCTTAAAGCTCCAGAATCTGGCAGATATAATCTTTCCTTTTTTAACTTCCCAGAGAGATTTTTGTAAGTGCTTTGCTACAAAACCATCAAAGCAATTTTATAACGCCAAGTTGGAGAAGGAGAGCCACTGGTGCCAGCTGCTACAAAGCTGATCATTGAAGGGACATTATTTCTAACACAAGGTGGTAAATTACAAAATGCTTGGAAGGATTCAGAACGGTACTTAGCAAGAAGAATTGGATATAAATGTCAAAACAGAAAATAAAATACTCCATACCTACCCAAGCATGTCCTAAACAGCATTTAGAACAGATTACATTTATACAATGTGGGCCGCTACTGCTGAATAAATCAAACATGTATAAAGGCTGAGATTTCTTGTCATAAAGCGTGAATTGCCAAAAACTGAGAATGAGGCACGTCCAGAGGGACGACTTTAAATGCTGCTCACCAAAAAGAAAAGAAAAAAAAATCACAAAGCAATTCTGCCTTTTTTGTCCCTTTCACAAATTTTCTCTCATAACAAAAGTTGACAGACAAAGCCATAAGAATCTGTATGCATAAAGCCAGAGACCTGCGTGATTAATCTGGAAGCATTTATAAAATAACAGAAAGTAAGCTGAGATGATTAATAAATGTATTTTCCACCTGAGCCATCAATTTATTTATTTGAATCCTGCCTTTATTATTTTTACAAATAACTCTAGGCAGCGAACATATGCAACACACCTTCCTCCTACGACAGTGGTTCTCAACCTTTTTAATGCCGCGACCCTCAACCGGTCGTAAGTCGAGGACTACTCAACCGGTCGTAAGTCGAGGACTACTCAACTGGTGCAGCACCGTTTGCAGAATGAGACATTTGGCGGGCTCAGCAGGGCAGAGACAGCCTGGACAATTCCTATTGGCTTTTGAAAGCCAATAGAATTAGAGACTATTCAAGAGAGTCTATTCTATTGGCTTTCAAAAGCCAATAGAATAAAAGGGAGTAGCACAGCTAAGGGGGAAAAAATGGCGGACTGCGTTGCTTGGCGACCCCCGTGAAATGGTCGTTCGACCCCAAATGGGGTCCCGACCCACAGGTTAAGAACCACTGTCCTATGAGGTGTCTATGGAGATTCTCAATCTCCATAGATTTTTCAAGAGGCAACTGGACTTTCTTTGTTTTTCCTTGAAGATGTTTCCCTTCTCATCCAAGAAGCTTCTTCTGTTCTGACTAAATGGTGGAGAAGCTTCTTGGATGAGAAGTGAAATGTCTTCAAGGAAAAACAAAAAGTCCAGTTGCTTATTGAAAAAGCACCTTTGGGGGACCTGTGAGGTGGATTGAGTTGTGTACCAAGCTTCATTTTATTGGGTTTCCGCCAGGACAGGGCTAAAGGGAGAAGGGACTAAATTAAATTATGTCTCCCAGGCAATCATAAAATGGTGTGATGGAAAGTCATTACAGGGCTATGGACTTGTTATTATTTTATTTTACTTTTCTTCTATCATGAACCACTCTTACCATATTTAATAATCAGACCTTCAACTCCTCATTCATGCAAAACCTTCCCTAATTCAAGCTTATCCATTTTATCCTATACTGCACTGCAGCATAGAAGCATTTTGTAGATCCTCTATTTTTACATCCATTTTCCATTCATTCATTCATTGGGAGGTAAATCCTTCTAATCTATTTCATACGAGACCCTTCCTTTATTGAGATTGTTCTATTTTAATTTCTTTCTCATTTTTCCTTTTCTCTCCTCTCCATTTTTTACAAGATCCACTTTTGACATTAACAAAAATTGACCTGTCCTATATTCAGAACCTTTTATTGATCTGTTTTCCATCACTAATTCTTTCATTATTGTTTTAGCCAGAAACAATTAAATTGTGCTCTTATCCTAAGGTTTTTGAAAAAGCTATAAAGGGGTCTTTTATAGCTTTTAGCCTGGATCTTTTAGCCTGACTTTGGGATTTGATGTCTTATCAAGTTCTCTCCTGCAGGAGAATGTCAGTGAGTCCTTCAAAATAGCCCAGTTAAGGTAAGAAACACAACTATGAATATAGCTCTATCATTATTGTAAGATTACACTATTAGAATCTTGCAAAATTCTTTTTTTTTATTCTCCAAAAAACTAGGGAGGGTTCTTTCTGAAATGCATCTCTGTCTGTGGACTCAGAAATCTTTTTTGGTTGCTTGTTGACCAATCTGGTTCTTCCTCCTGCGTCCCAGGGTCTTTCTCATGTACTATTAGAGCAGGGGTCTTCAAACTTGGCCCTTTTATGACTTGTGGACTTCAACTCCCAGAATTCCTCAGCCAGGCACGCTGGCTGAAGAATTCTGGGAATTGAAGTCCACAAGTCATATAAGGGCCAAGTTTGAAGACCCCTGCATTAGAGCATGTGAATTGTTGTTAACGGTGTTTGGGATATTTTGGGACTTATTTTTAATCTATAATTTCTACCCTTTATTGAAATTAATAAATAATGAATAAATGATCAACAAGATCACACCATCACAAGATCAGAACATCTCCATTCAGACCTCTTATAACCTCCCCTAAATGTTTTTGGTTTTTTTTGTAAGATAGAGAAGATTTAGACTAGGTTACATCCTTAATGGTGGTCATGCTGTATGTTGTATTTTCTGCTAACCATGTTGATATAACAAGAGTGTTGATAGTACAGTTTGGGCACATTTTTCATGTGCTAAAGTCATGTTTTATCCCCAGCAACATTGATATATATTTTTCCTTCCTTCCTTCCTTCCTTCCTTCCTTCCTTCCTTCCTTCCTTCCTTCCTTCCTTCCTTCCTTCCTTCCTCTTTCTTTCTTTCTTTCTTTCTTTCTTTCTTTTTGTTGATTCTTGGCAACCATTTGCAGTGCAGTTTTCTTAGCAAGATTTCAGAAATGGTTCACAACTGCCTTCTTTCTAGGACTGAGAGGGAGTGATTGATCCAAGATCATCTAGCTGGCTTTGTGCCTAAGGTACAATTAGAACTCACGGTCTCCCTGGTTTCTACCCTGGTGTCTTAATCACTGCATACATCAGGCTGGCTCTCCTATGCTACCCAGAACATATAATATAGAAGCTACTTTGCATGCCACAATACTGTTCCCTACATCCCACCCACTAGGACAAATATGCATGATACAGGTAGATTTAGGGTAAGATCTGTGTGTGCTGTTCAATACATTAGGCAACAGTTGCTCTTCAAAAATTTCAATCAGACCTGATTGAATTGCATCTGTTGTTTCAGTAACAGTGAACATTTTTTACGGACGTGGTTGTTAGATTGTCCATCCTTCCTTCTTTTTATCTGGGTTTAGAATCAGCAATATCAGGCCTAAGGCGTAATTACGTTTCAGTTTTGACACTGGTGAAATATGCCATCATATGCAAGTTAATACATTCTTAAATGATATACTCTTAATACATCTATCGTTAAGTGATAGATAAATATAAGGAAAGATGTACAGCAATATTAAATCATGTTTTAGTTCCACCTTTTTTTTACCTGCACTGTTTGTAAAGAAGCAGTTACAGGTGCTCCTCATAAATACAGATAAATTGGCACTGAAACATGTAAGAAATACTATTCCAAGAGAATCCCTGAGCCTAAAGAGAGATGTGGAGGCCTATCATTTATGGAAGAGGTATTCCTTTATTCTTTTATTTATGAACTTTATACACTGCTGACTATGCAATAGATCAGCAACTGCTTGTGTGCAAGCTAAAACGGAAGGAGAAAACTAATCAATTTTTCCACAATATGATCTGAGCGTACACCCACCATTTTCAAAGAGAATAGCAGGCTTTGCTTTGATATGGAACCAGGGGAACAGGAGAATGAAAACAAAGTTCTTAAAGATGAATGCGGAGACTGGCAAAGCCCAAGAAACAGAAGAAAACAAAACTGATGTCAAAACAAATGGTGATAATTGCCAAGAAGGGAAGCCAAAGCAAAGACGAAAAAAACTCCGGAAGGAAATTAACAAAGGGTTGCCAGAAGAGACAAGAAGCTATATTAGGACAATGAAAATGGAAATAGACATGGAAAAATAAGGTTTTCCAAAAGATCTTACGATTCAGGAGGAGGGTATAGGCTAAATTGGCAAGCTAAAGGATGCAAATAGATTAGAAAGTAACTGATTCCAAGAAAATCAAATGAAGATGGAAGGAATATACTGAATTTATATACAGTACAGATCAGATCCAATATATATTAGATAATGTTCCTTATTTAGAAGAACATCTAGGATGAAAAGAAAAAGTTAGAGCAATACTCCAGTTAGAAGGCTTTAGGCACTGATGGAAAACAAGCAGAAATACAGCAAACAGCACAAGAGGAATCAGTAAACACTGTAACCAAGCCATGCCAGCAAATCTGGAGAACCACATAGTGTCCAACAAACTGAAAGAAGTCAGTCTACACATACATGCCAATAACAAAGAAAGGAGATTCTGTTAAGAGCCTGCAAATCACACACATCCTTATTTTCACATTCTTAAGGTCATAATACATAGGATCATCCAAGGTAAAATAAAGTCCTTCATAGGAAAAGTATCAGATGGTCAAGCTGGCTTTAGAAAAGTTTAAGAAATGCAAGACATCATTTCTGATGCATGTTGGATAACTAACTGAGAGAGAATACCAAAAGATGTTGGCATGAGCTTCATTGGTTTATAAAGCATGAGCTTTATATTGGTTTATAAAGGTAAAGGTCCAGTGGTGTCTGACTTTAAGGGGTGGTGTTTATCTCTGTGTTTTAGCCAAGGGAGCCAGCATTGCCCGAAGACACTTCTGTGGTTATGTGGTCAGCATGGCTATACACCAAAGGCGCACGGAATGCCGTTATCTTCCCACCGATGTGGTACCTATTTATCTACTCGTATTTTTGTGCTTTCAAACTGCTAAGTGGGCAGAAGCTGGGGCAAGTAACGGGAGCTCACCCTGTCACACAGCGCTCAGGTCTCGAATCCGGGCTGTCATCTTTATAGCTGACAAATCACCATCTTTAACCTCTGAGCCATTGCATCCCCCTCACTGATTATAGAAAGGCCTTCAATTGTGTCAGTCACATAAGCTTTGGAAAGAGAAATGGGACTCATGAAACATCTCATTATCCTGAGAAACGTATGCATAGCTCAGGAAGCCACAGTATGGACAGAATAGGGTGAAATGGACTCGCTCCAAGTCAGCAAAAAGTGAGTCCTGGCTACACACTCTCCCCTTATTTATTCAACCTATACGCTCAATGTATATTGAAGGAGATTAGATGGGAAGAAGTTGAGCACGCTTTTAAACTTGCAAGAGGAAACATCAATAACCAATGATACGTTAATGACATTATTTTGATCCTGAAAATTTAAATGACCTGCAATCTCTAGTAATTAGAGCCTAGGAGCACAATGAAAGGAAAAAAAATGGACTAAATGTAAAGAAGACCAAATTAATGACAACAGGTATAGCAATTCTACAGCCTTAGAATCGGACACTGGAAGTGCTGAAATGGTAGGTAGCTTCTGCCCTTTTAAAACTTAACTATCGTATATTGTATAGTATACAATACAAGTATGATATAAAAAAATATTACTTAGCTTTTGAATAATTTATATTTAAAGTTTAAGATATTTTTAGATATTTTTTTTCTTTTTCTAATTTCTTTTTTTTCTTTTCTTTTTTCTTCTTCTTCTTGTTTCTTTTCTTTTTCTCTTTCTGTTTTTTAAGTATTGGTGTTAAAGTATTTTATGATTTGTTTAATTATTGTAACCAAATTTGTTTATGGTTCATTTGTGTTTAAAATTATTTCTTTTAAATTTTAATTAAGCCTGTATTCAGCTCTGGGAAGGTTGAGGGAGGGTTGGGGTGGGTTGGGAGGGTTGGGGGAAGGGAACTTTTTTTTTGTAAAATTTTAAAAATTTTCAATAAAAAAAAAACTTAACTATCAAGTTTGCTTCGTGTACTTAAAAACGCTTTCATATCCCCTCGCAAATTTCTTTAGTCAAAATATAACCACATCTCTTAATATACAGTTAGTCTACAGCAGCGGTTCTCAACCTATGGGTCGCGACCCCATTTGGGGTCGATCGACCATTTCACGGGGGTCGCCAAGCAAGGCTGTCTGCCATTTTTTTCCCCTTTTCTGGCGGGTGCCTTACCTCCCTTGGGCTGGGCCAGCTGGTGGCCCAGCCGGTGGTCGGCCTGCTCCGTCTCTGCCACTTGCCAGCTACGCCTCGGCCGGCGCAGGGAGTGGAACCATGCATGCGCGGCGCTCCTGGGCAGGGAAAGTCCTCGACTTACGACCAGTTGGGTAGTCCTCGACTTACGACCGGTTTAGTCATCGACTTATGACCGGTTTACTCATCGACTTACGACCGGTTGGGGGTCGCGGCATTAAAAAGGTTGAGAACCACTGGTCTACAGCTTATGAGCCCCAAATTTCTGCTACTGAACAAGGCAGTTGTTAAGTTGAGTTTTGCCCATTTTACAACCTTTTTTGCCACAGTTGTTAAGTGAATCACTGCAGTTGTTAATGCAGTCCTTAAGCAAATCTGGCTTCCCCCCGCTGACTTGGCTTGTAGGAAGCTGGCTGGGAAGGTTACAGGTGGTGATCACATGACCCTGGGACAGAGCAGGTGTCATAAAAACCTGCCAGCTGCCAAAGGCTTGAATTTGATCATGTGACCACGGGGTGCTGCAATGGTTGTAAGGGTGATAACTGGTCATAAGTCACTTTTTTCAATGCCAACGTAACTGCAAATGGCCACTAAATGAATGGTTGTAAGTTGAGGTCTTGATTTCCAGGCCTTCTTGATCCTGCTAGTCCTCTCCCTAAAGCTGTTTCAATTCATTCAAATCCTTCTTAAATCATGGTGTAGTAAAAAATATACTATACAGTCCTGGTCTTAGGAAGAGGGGAGACAGCAATGAAGCATTAAAGGAAGAGAAATTCATTCCTGGAAAAAAATGGAAAGTGTGAAAAACAATCTCCATGAACCTGCCTTGATTATGTTTGGTATAATGTGGAACAAGAGAAACTTAGCCATGTTTCTAAGATTCTGTTATTCTATCCCTCAGCGCTCCCTAAGTTTGATTGTTTTCTTGCAGATATTTCATTACCCAATTATATAACATGTTAATGCTAGATGTTACTTGGCTGGGTAATGAAACATCTGTAGGAAGTTTAACTCCAAGCTGTAAATATTCTTTTCTATTAATAAACAACATTCCTGGAATCCCCATTACTTCTGTTTCTTGACCTGACCTACACCTTGAAAGGTAACAGATGCCCAGAACAGAACATGGTACTCAAAGTGGGATCTAATCCATTCCAAATAGAGAGGAATCATCACTACCAATGCTTCTATGACCACATTTCTCTATATCTACAAAACCAAGGAATCTCTCCACAGTTCAGATTCATTGCAAAGGCGGAGATTGGAGCAGGTATTCAGAGCAGAATGTTCTCAATAGGTATTCGTGAACTGCATACCTTTATAAAGCCATTCATCCAGTGACATTTTCATACAAGTATAAATTGCTAAAATAACCATTTTTGAAGCAGCCTTCTGAAGTCTTGACTTGAGCAGCACTTACCTCTCTCATGTGCCTCTTGATATGCAAGTATACACATTGTCCAGTCTTACGATAATGCCTTTCTACATGTTCCCTTCCAAATCCCAGGAAAGTATTCATGCAGACATAAAGGCCTCCTTCGGAATCCTGTAGAGAATAATAGAAAAGTATTAGGGCACATTTAGGGCACCTGACAGAATTCTTCAGCACAGTAAGGGACATAAAAATCTCCTTTAAAGAATCACAGGCTTGGAAGATTTCTCAGATGTCTTCTAATTCAACTTCCTCCTAAGTGCAGAATTTGATAAATCGTTTTGGATAAATGGCTATCCAGACTCTGCTTTAAAAACTTATTAAAATAATCTAATTTATTGATTGACAGCTTTACCGTTAGGAAGTTCCTCCTAATATGTCACTTGGCTCTACTTTCCTATAGTTTTAACACTGGTTCTAGTTCTGTCTTCAGGGTCATGTGAAGTGACCAAAACCTTCTACAACCACCCAGCAGACGGGGGGGGGAATAAAAACCAAACACCCCCACCCCACCTCCGCTGCCAATCCTCAACAGAAATGCTCACAACAATGAAAACCTCAGACAGGAGGAAGAGCGCCACCAGGCGGGCAGGCAGGTGTCTTGCTCGGCTGTGGCTTGGGGGCACTTTTTTCAGTGCCACTGTAACTTCGAACAGTCACTAAGCGAACTATTGTAAGTCGAGGACTATCTGTACTTCATCACTTTTTTCCTTTTTTTTTTTTGGTTATCAAGTTTTTGACACCTTGCTAGGCGACTGGTGGTACTTGGATGTTGCCATATCCTAAAAGTGGTACAATGGGTGAAAAGGTTGAAAAGCTCTGATCTAGTTGAATGTTATATGTGATATATTTTATATGTTTATTGACAGGATAACACTGTATTGTTCTCCTTCTGACCTGTTTGGAGCCTATGGGATACAATAAATTTAAAATAATAATAATAGCTCTGAAATAGCATAAAAGCGCTTGTGATAATTAAATAAATGCAAGTGACATATAACTATTTTTTTTGTCTTTTTCCCTTCCAAAGCAATCGGCTCTTAATAGCCACTAGCACTTCCCAGCAGATAATGTGGCTAAGAAAAACTGATAGAAGGTTTAAAAAACATAAAACACTACAAATATTTTGGATTTAGACTGTCCTCGAATAATCCAGATTTTAAACAGCCAAGGCATGTTACTCAACCAGTCTTATTTTTTTTTCCATGTAGATTTTGTTCTTTGTTTTGACTTTGAAATTATTGCTTGAATTGAGCATTTAGAAAACATGAGACAACCATAGGCTTCAGAACAATTTATAAAGGAAAACAGCAAAGTCTGAACAGTACTTCCAAGGCACTCAAAAGCTAAAAATATGGCAAGAGAATCTCAAAGCTTGGTGAGGAGGTGCATTTGTCATAAATACATAAAAAAAAACCCAAGCTATACACAATGATGCCTCTATAAAGGTTCCCATACTGAGGAACAGCACACTAGAAAGCCTACATCCAAGTAGTTGCAGGTAGTCCCTGACTTACAACCACAATAGAGCCCAAAATTTTTGTGGCCCCCACGTAGAGTGTTTTAATGTAATCTAACATGCAAGGTTATTAAAGCTTTTAGAGCACTGCAGCCATTTTCTCACGTCCAAGAATGGCTACAGCTGTCAATTTTACAGCTGTCGAAAATACAGCTATTCCAAGCCAAAAATAGGTGCTCTTCGCCATTGCAGTCACCTGGGCCTCTTCCCCATGCTGTACATTTTGCTTTTTTAGGACAACTACAGCTTAATCTAGAAGAAGACCCATTTCTCTGCTTGTTGATAGCATTCCGCATTTGATGGGATTCGGTGTCAGATTCCTACTGCTAACACAGTAGGAACAAACTTAAAGAAGGGTGCAATGAGAGACACTACTGAGATTGGATAACAACTGAGCTCTTCCTAGAACTAAGGGTTCCCAAAGTCAAAACATATAGTGCTGGCTAAAATATACTGTAGCTAACTGGTTTGTGGGTTGTCCTGTTCTGCAAACCAAGGCAGTGTGATTAGTTTATTGTTCAGCGCAGTGCACAAACCCAGACAGTTAGAGTGGTTCAGTAAACATTTACTGTATTCAACTAACCATGCATTAGTAGGTTGTGTAATTTGAGCTTCTAGTTGACATTTGTTTACAGAAAGGATAGGTACAGTTCAACTGCAACAAGTTAAAGCAACTCCCAACAAGCCTCCACTTTTGACTCAGGTTAATTAAGTGGTTAAAATACAATGCATCACTGCGTACAGAGACTCATTGCAAAACATGGTACATCATAATGCCGATTCTGCTTATAGAGCAATGTAGTCCTCAATCATCACAAATTTTAAGTATCTTCGAATGAACCAGAAGAAACTGTCTTAGCAAAGTTTTAGCCACGTAAGCTTTCAGTACAGGGGGATGTCCTTCAGCCAATCGACCTTAAGTACTTAAATCTATAACATTGTTTTGGAATATTTTTGGCCTTCCTAATCAGCGCAACTCCCTATTCAGAGAGACCTGCTGGGTGACACTTGAGATTTGAAGTGTGTGGGTTATAAATATATCCTATCTTCCAGCGAGGTGACAAACACCAGGCAGCTGAGTAGCCTTTGAATGCGTACAGAACTTTTCATGGGCAAAATACAAAAAAGGCAACCTTAAAAAAGGGCAACCCAACATCTAAAAGCTGAGACTCCTTGAAATATATATATTCTTAACAGAGGAGTAAAACAAAGCATTGAAAGGAAGAAAAGTATTTACCAACATTTTCCCTCTTTCTGCTTCCATTTTTGTCAGCTTCCTCTGGATCAGGGGTCCCCAGCCCCCAGTCCATGGAACGGCATTGGGCCGCGGCATGCCAGCAACCGGTCCGCACAAATAAGCAAAGGCCCATCCATGGGATGCAAGCAGCACACAAAACCACGCCCCCTCGGGTCCGCGGAAAACCTCTCTCCACGGAACCGGTCCCTGGTGCCCAAATGGTTGGGGGCCACTGCTCTGGACTTTAAAAAAAAAACATACTTTATAGGAAGTCCTCATCTTATGACCATAATTGGGACCCAAATTTCTGTTGCTAACCAAGACATTTGTTAAGTGAATTTTGCCCCATTTTACAACCTTTCTTGCTACAGTTGTTAAGTGAACCACTGAAGTTGTTCAGTTAGTAACATGGTTGTTAAGTAACTCTGTCTTCCCCATTGACTTTGATTGTCAGAAGGTCACAAAATAGGATCACATAACCCTGGGACACTGGAACTGTCATAAATATGAACCAGTGGCCAAGCATCTGACCATGGGCAAGCTACAACGGTCATAAGGATGAAAAATGGTCATAACTCACTTTTTTCAGTGCTGTTTCACTTTGAGCAGTCTCTAAACGAACTGTTGTAATTTGAGGACTACCTGTATTTATTTACTGACTTACTCAACTGAAGGGCTGCCTTTCTGCCAATGCTTCAAAATGAGTTTATAATTTAAAATAATGGCTTACAATTATTTACAATAGTTTTCTTTAAAAAAATAAGAGGGAATGGAGAAAAGAATGTCAGAAGGTAGAAGAAAATTTAAAACTTCAAATGTGAATTTTCTTTCTTTAAATATAAAGGAAGCCGCGAATGCTAACCTAACCAGAACAAGAAAAAGTTATGCCTTAATAAATGCACTGATTTTACTTGCCACAAGATATTATGCTGTCTTGGCTCCTAAAGGCTGTCTTCTTGGTTCCTATGAAGGGAATCCAAAAACTTTAGGGAAGATTTTTAACATGATGGAGCAGTCACGGGTTCATAAAATGCAAACTCTCCAAAATGTACCTATATATTCCTGTTCCCATCTAGAATATCAACATCATGATCAGCATGATGTAGAGATCAGCAGCCCAATTGTAGAGATCAGCAGCCAAATCCAACAGTGTGCCAATGGATTTCTGCTTATGCAACAGTATTTCCTTTTTTCTCCTCTCCTTTTGCGGTAAACTTAAGTGCTATTCATTACCCAGATTTATGATGCAGATTATGAAGTAAGCAAGGAAATCACTTCCAGCCTTGATGACAATCTTGCACTGGCCCAGTGTTTGGAGGCTGTTTAGTTCTGAATTGGGCAGGGCAGACTTCACAGAATAACAGTTGGAAGGGGCCTTGGAGGTCTTCTAGTCCAACCCCTTGCTCAAGCAGGAGATCATATACCATCCTGGACAAATGGCTGTCCAATCCCTTCTTAAAAACCCGATGGTGATGGTGCATCCACAACTTCTGGAGGCAAACCTTCTATTGAATTGTTCTCACTGTCGGACAAATTTCTCCTTAGTTCTTAAGGTTGGATCCCTTCTTGATTAGTTTCCATCCGTTGCTTCTTGTCCTGCCTTCAAGGGCTTTGGAGAATAGCTTGACTCCCTCTTCTTTGTGGCAGCCCCTGAGATATTGGAACACTGCTATCATGTCACCCGTCGTCCTTCTTTTCTTTTCTTTTAAATTAGACTGGCCATTCTTTGAAACCCTCAAGGTTGGGAATGCCACCATCACTGATCTTAGAAGTAGGCTGCATTTTCCCATTTGAGATTGGTGAGCAACTTGGACTTTAGTTTATATTGCTCAAGAGCAGGTGCGGCTGTGGCCAGAAGGGCCTTTGCCCAGGTTTGTTTTATGCACCAGTTGCGCCCTTTCCTTGATAGGGAGGCCCTTCAGACAGCCACCTATGCCCTTATTGTGGTCGTCTCACGATTGGATTATTGGACCCATATAGGACTGCACCTTGAAGACTATTGGGAAGTTACAGGTGACTCAGAATGCAGCAGCACAAGCAGAAGCTTGCCCAGATAAGCTGGGATTAACACCAGACAAACAATCAAGTAGAAAACAACACTCTAATCATGAAACTGCCAAACAGAAAACCACACCCCCACCAACACTGACAGGGCAAGCTACTGTATATTAACAAGGAGCAAACCCCATTAGCACTGATGCTGTTACCTAGTTGGGTAATGAAATGTCTGCTAGCAAACAAACAGCTCAAAGCACCAAGGACCTAGAGTTCAACCATGAGCTACATACTGTATATTACCTTCTTTTGAAAAATGTAGTTAGTTCTATAGTCAGTTCTGTGTCTCTCCTTCAATTCTACCAAAGATGTACAGGCAGGTGACATAACTTTTTCCAAACAAAACGTTTTTCCTTAGTTTCTAAACAATGTGCAACACATATTACAATGTTTATTAACCAGCTCCCACTCACTGAAATTCCACAGAAGGCATTTGACCACAGATATCCAGACATTAACTGCATCCCAAATAATCCTCTAAAATGCATGTTCCTCCTTCACAGATTCCAACCACATCATTCATAATCGTCCAGATTTATGAGAGACAACACTACGGAGAACAGGAAATCTAAATCATAATCCCATGACAATCACTGCAATAAAGTAGCACTGCTTACAAAGTTTATTTAGGAATAGTAAACGCCTCTGTTAGAACCAGGCATGCTGCAAACATGATAATCCAATTTTAATAATGCTGTCACTTTCCTCTTATCTATCAATAATCATCTTTTCAGTTTCAGACAATGGAATCAAGAGTGAGTATGAACTGGAAGTTGGTTTTTTTTTTTTAAAAAAAAGCATTCTTTTTAAGCACCCATCCAAACTAGAACCATTGTTGCTGATACACTAGCCTTCTGTGTACCAGGTTTAATTTCAGACCATTAAAATATGTGAAACTCCTCTTAAAGTTTTGAATACAGGTGGCCCACCACTTATAACCGTTCAAACTTACAATAGTGTTGGAAAAAAAGGACTTACAATCAGTGGTCACACTTATTATCATCTCTGCATCCCCATGGTCAAAATTTGGCTGTTTGACAACTGGCATGTATTTATGATGGTTTCAATGTCCTGGGATCCCATGACCCGCTGTTTGCAACTTCCCCAGCCAGCTTCTGACAAGCAAAGTCAACGGGAAAGCCAGATTTGCTTAACAACTGTGTGAATCACTTTATAACTACAGTTTTGATGGCTGCCCTACTCCCCCTCCCCCGATAACCACATGACATTTCAGGCACTCATCAACCAGCCTGAATTTATGATCATTTGCAGAGTCCCACAGTCACATTTCCCATATTTTTCTGAAAATGGACATTTACTTCTTGATTTTGGTAAAATTGAGCATAGCAAATCATGGCTTTGATTATCAGCCGTGGTGTTTGCTTAGTGACCACTGGGGGAAAAAGTTGTAAAATTGGTTTGGTCGTGTGAATGACCTGATTTACAACTGTCACGACTTATAACCATGATTTGCAAGCTTCATTTGCTGCCGTCTATCAAAGACTACTTGAACACCACTTCCTACCGGATCAACTCAGTTTAATCACAACTGGTGTCAGCAGTGGATGCCTACTTCCAAAGGATCTGCTTAAACCAAAAACAGGGACCGGAAGAAGTGACAGGAACTATCAAAATTTGAGTGCCAAAGAAAAGTAGAAAGAACCAAGGGAATGCAGAAAATAAAATGGGCAAAGAATTCTGCTCCTGGAACATACCAAGTAGGCCCCATATGGGGCAACCCAAGAGGAACATTGTTCACCAGCATGTTCTGTTCCCAGAATGGAATGTCCTGTACATCCCTAATACAGGACCACGACCTTTACATTCACAGATGTTGCTTTTTGCAAGTTCTTCCTTGACTTTTTTCCATTTCTCTGCCGCCCATTTCCTCACCATCATCCTCATCGATAGCCAGGCTAGGAGGAAATTTCTTAGTTCTGTTGTCTCTCTGTTGAATTTCTTCCTCTGGTTTCCTCTATGTCTTTCTATAAAGATGGAAAGTGTCTTGGAATGAAGAGCTGTTTGGTTATACTTTAGAGCAGGGGTAGTCAACCTTGGCTCTTTTATGACTCGTGGACTTCAACTCCCAGAATTCCTGAGCCAGCTAAGCTGGCTCAGGAATTCTGGGAATTGAAGTCCACGAGTCATAAAAGAGCCAAGGTTGACTACCCCTGCTTTAGAGGAATGAAGAAATGTTGTGTTTTAACATATGGTGATGAGCTGTTAAGGTTATTATTCTATATTAGACTCTGATTACAGCCAGTTTGGTTGAATGGTGAAGGCACCATGCTAGAAACCAGGAAACTGTGACTTCTAGTTCTGCCTTAGATATGAAAGCCAGCTGGGTGACTTTGGGCCAATCATAAAAAGATTGTGAGTTCTAGTCCTGCCTTGGGCATGAAAGCCGGCTGGATGATTTAGGGCCAGTCATTCTCTCTCAGCCCGACCTACCTCACAGGGTTGTGGTTGTGGGGCAAACAGGAGGCAGATGTATAAGGTAGGTTCACCGTCTTGACTTATTTATAAAAATATTAAAGGCAGGATGAAAATCTAATAAATAAATAAATATTCTTGGCAGAGATAAAGGAGGTCTCTTTCTTTTCTCTTCCTTTTTTCCATTTCTCTTTCTACACTTCTATATAAAGTGTGTATACGTATCTATAACTGTATAACTTTTACTTGTATAATGTGATGTTCCACAAAATTATTGGGAAAAGAAAGAAAGGGTCTACTATTCCATTAACTACTTGTCCCATCTGGAATGGCTGCACTTAACGATAGCTGAGTCAAGAAAAGTTAAAAGTTGTTGATGTTTCAGAAGTCAGATCCATCCAGCAATGCACCTTTCTGAGATCCATTTCTTCTCATTTTTTCCCCCCTCTAACTTCAGAAAGCAGCCTCTTGAGTGCCTCTCTTTACTCCAACATAACCGCACATGTATCAATAATTTCTATCGATTTAATGAGCTGTCTCTCTGCGTCCTTACACTTTGAGAGAGCTACTAAAAAAGATGGAACTTGAGGTTTTACGAAAATCACTCCAACTTTAAATAAACATGATCTTGCAGGAATCTATAAACCTTTCTGGAAAAAAAAAGCTTTTTAATAAGAGGAACAGCTGTCATAGACTTTCTCTTACTTAAGAGAAGAGAGCTGGTTGAAGAGGTAAAATCAGTGGGATTTGGGGGGCAACCATGTTATTTGAGGCTCAAGCCACTACAAATTGTCTATTTATTACATATATTTCTATGTGTACTTCCCAAGACTCTTACAACATCCAGTATTTATTTATTCATTCATTTATTTATTTGATTTTCTATAGTCTCCCAATTCAACCCAGTGACTCTGGCCAACTTACAGTTTGAATAAATTAACCCCAATAACTTCAATCGGCAGAAATCCACTAACATACAACCACCTCAGATCCTTAAATACACCAATTATGAAAACATAAAAATTACAGACAGCATATTGAAACAAAATCTAGTTATATGTAACCACAATAATGGAAAAATGACAAAATGTCAGTCGTACTACAATTCCCTCCCTTTTCTACTTGCATCACTGCATCATATACAAATACAAGTAGTCCTCCACTTACAACACTTCCATTTAGTGACCAAAGTTACAACGGTACTGAAAAAAGTGACTGTTTTTTACAGTTGACGACCGTCGCAGCATCCCCATGGTCACATGATCAAAGTTCAGATGCTTGGCAATTGGTTCATATTTATGACCATTGCAGTGTCCCGGAGTCATGTGATCACCTTTTGTGACCTTCTGACAAAGTCAGTGGGGAAGCCAGATTCACTTAACAACCATGTTACTAACAGTTGCAATGATTCATTTAACAACTGTGGCCAGAAAAGTCATAAAATGGGGCAAAACTCACTTATCAAATGTTTCACTTCACTTATCAAATGTTTCACTTAGCAACATAAATTTCAGGCTCAACTGTCGTCGTAATTCAAGGACTACCTATATGTTAAGGGTGGAATTCATATCCCAGTCATGGGATATACACATTTCTAGCGTTTCTGTAATAGCTTTGTTCCTTATGCCATCCATCTGGTAAAGTCGCAAGATTCGTTTTTCACGCCATGCACATGTATACATAACCTGAACTAGACTGTTGTTTCTTGTGTCATATAATATATGAGGTATATGCATAATTCTGTATTTATTTACTTTTGTCATATTTATGTAGTGTATATTGGAGGGGGTGATCCCTTGAGAGCTGAATGCAAGGAAATTTCATTTTAAAGTATGCCGATTAGTGTACATTCAAAGTGACAATAAAGTTATTATTCTATTATTCTATCACAAGTCTCACTCCTTGCCTGGGCTGAAAACTAAAAACTGGATTTAATCCAATCATTTCCCCAAAGCCTGTTCAAATGAAGCCATCTTGACTGACTTCCAAAATGCCAGCAGGGCAGGTGCCAAGGTGAATCTATGGAGACCAGCGATGCCAAAGCATCTGGACCAACCCAGCAGAAGACGGCATCTAGGTTCATGTCCCTTGGATTCCTCCCAGGGGTAGGACCCTTAAATGGGTGCCCAAGAAGGGGTTTCATGTTGGGGGAGGTTGATAGATTAATATCCGATCACACACCCCTCCCTGCTCATCATATTCCCTCCCTCCCCATTTTTAGCTGTTGCATTTTTATATTTTGTAGTGTTCTATTTATATAGTTTTATCTTACCTGTGGTAAGATGGGTGGCAAATAAATTTGATAAATAAGTTGCCCTAGGACAGTGGTGGCGAACCTATGGCACGCGTGCCAGAGGTGGCGCTCAGAGCCCTCTCTGTGGACACCTGCGCCGTTGCCCCAGCACTGCCTGTGCTCACAGCTACCTCCTCACTAGCAGGCCCCCAGAGAAGAGTCGCTCCCAAGTACGGCCTGCGCAGAGCAGCGCAGCCAAGGACATAGCAGCCGGGCAGCGGGGAGAAGACTCCGCCCTCACACCCCTTTGTGAGCAGTTGATGCTTCGGGGTGCGGGCAGAGGGTGTGGCCCCCACGGTGCTGCTGGGCCACCTGGGCGATCTGCGATGGCCCATGGAAGCAGTGAGTGGCCCTGTGGACGGGCGGCAGGGTTGGGGGCGGGCTAGGAGTGGGCAGGGCAGCCATTGGCAGGGTGGGTGAGGTGGGGGCGAAGCGGGGGCAGACGGGAGGCCGGGGCTGTTTTTTGGGCACTCAGTCTCTAAAAGGTTCGCCATCACTGTCCTAGATGAAGCCATACAGGCCTTTCTAGATCAAAACCAATATTTGGACTCAAAACCCTATTGGTAACCAATTCAGCAACTGTTAAACAGGAACGATACTACAATTTATGTACGAATGTATGCATGTATGCAATCAGCCGAGGAAGCACACACAAGTAAACCTGGTAGCAAGGACAGATGGTCTTATGCACACATCTGTAGGTTTATGAATTAGAATTAGATTGGGCTTGTAAATCACTCCGTTCAACATAAAACTAAACACTACAAAGAATGCTCTGCTGAGTCACAGACGGCCGGGCCAAAAGGTCAGCCCAATTACTCCCAAATAATGAGGGAGACAGCCAAGCCCCACACTTCTATTCAGCTGAAGCTGACCGTTGCTGAAATGAGAAGATCATACTTGGAACAGATGACGTGAAAAAAGGAAGGGGGTTGTATCTACTTTGCAGCGCTGGGTCACAGCTGAAAAAGTAAAAAACGGTCCAAGGTAATATCAAAAGGAGAATGTGTGCCTTTCTTTCAAAAATCTCTGGCTACTTGTGACCTCAATGTGCTAAACCCAGAAGAGTCATCAAGAAGAGCATCATACTTTTGTGCATCAACCTCTCCTAAAATAAAATATAAAATATATCGCTCCGGTTATGTTCAGTAGCTCCTAAATGTAAGTGGCTGCAAGTCTAATTGCCATGCTTTTCCTCCTCCTAGCTAGCAAGTAGTTGCAAGTTTAATTATCACACGAACAGCCTGCAGGTGGAACTATTTGCCATTTCCCTCTGAGTAGCAGTGTAAGAACATCACAAAAATATTAGTTTGGGCAAAGAGAAAAGGTTGGGAACTCCTTCAGACTGAGCCAATTTGGTGTAATAGTTAAAGGGCCAATTTTGAAACCAGGAGACTGTGAGTTCTAGTGCCGTCTTAGACATGAAAGCTGACTGGATGACTTTGGGCCAGTCATTCTCTCAGCCTGACCCACCTCATAGGGATGTTGCCATAGGGAAAATAGGAGAAGGGAGTATTAGTTACGTTTGCCACCTTGAGTTACTTATAAAAGTAATAAAGGCAGACTAAAAAAAAAATAAATTGAGCACGAGCCAAATAAATGGAGGCAATGAACTGAAGGTGGGGGACTGGTTTAAGGACTAAGAGGAAACTGTAGTTTATTCTAAACTAAGAGTTCACACAAACCTTCAAAGATCACCAATCTTGCCTGAAAACTTGATGACCTGTAAAACTTTAGAGAAAGGGGGAGAGAGATAGGAATCCTGCATCCAAGTCACCAGATCTGTCCCAAGCTGTTAACTTTAACATTACAGAAAAACCTGATTTATGACAGGATATATTCACACAACAGAGCAAACAACAAACTAGTGCAATGTTTCTCAATCTTGTCAACTTTAAGATGTATGCTAGGAATTCTAGGAGTTGAAGTTCACATATCTTAAAGTTGGCAAGGCTGAGATTAAGCTAGTCAAACACATTTAATACTGCATAAACTCAGAAAACTATGTTACTCAAGAGAACCTGGTTAAATTAATACAGCAAAGTAGAGCTTACTTTTCAGCTTCAAAGAGAAGCAGTTAAAAGTCACAAATATCTACTAAAAAATTAAATACCGCTTTATTTCTGCCCTGGAATGGAAATAAGGAATTGCAATAAAGGTTTTTTTCTTTGTTCTTGCCCCAAAATTGATTCTCAATACAGTACTCAAAACTACTAAATATCAAAACTCCATTTATAATTAAACTTGGTGTTTTGTTCAGCTTTAGGAAAATCAAAACAAATTTCCCTATAGATAAAATGAAGGGGTAGGTTCACAAGATGAAAGAACAAATCTATAGCACAGACCTCAAAAGCAGGACAATAAAATGGATTTAGTTGAGAAAGAACAGATGGTCAATCTGGAACCAAGCTCATATAAGATATGTTTGCAACCCTGTTGACTTCAAATTCACACTCCAGACTGTAGGAAATGCAGGCAGAAGCACATCTGTAACTCAACCAGTCATTCCCACCCACCCCTATCCTTGCAAAATATTGGATCAAATAGCAACTCACTATATTTCACCTGTGGAACTACAAATAGTCCTCAACTTACGACTGTAATTGAGGATGGAATTCTGGTCATAAGATATTGTGTTCGTAAATTAAGGCACCACACGACTAGACTTTTTTTTTTTTACATCTTTTGCAGTGGCCACTCAGTAAACACTAGAGTTGTTAAGCGAATCCATTTTCCCCAATGGGCACTTTTGCAGCAACTAGAAGTAAACACCAGAAACAACAAAAAAAAACCACCCCATCATAAATCATGGTCACATGACCACAGGACAATGCAAACAGCTATAAAGATGAGATGCTTGCTAAGCACCCAAGATGGAGTCACGTGACCACCTGGGAGGGTGCATGTGGCCATCTTAACTTTGAAAATGGGTCATAAGTAGCTCTGGGGAAGTCTGTCATAACTCTGAATAGTCATTAAGTGACTGGTTGCAAGTTGAGAACTACCTCTTATAAGTAAAGGGCAACATCCAGTCTATCACAACACTATCAGAAAATTACCAGGTTAAGGGGGTGCAGCTAAATCAAATAGAGATCAGAAGGAATTAGCTTACCAGCTTGAAAAGCTATCAAGAAAGCTGAGACAATCATTATTAGCCAGAGAAGAAGTAGAAGGGCTGATAGGATGGTAACTTAAGAAGTTGAGAAACTGACCGGGTGTATTCATATAGCTCATTTAAGTTTGTTACTTTGTTAACTCATTCCCTAGGTTTGTACCATATGCGGAATCAAATTAGTTGGTTAGCAAGGTGCTGATTCACAAAAAGAAACTCCTCAAGATCAATACTAAAGTTAAGGTACAGAGTGAAAGCAACTACTTCAACAAATACTTTTAGCAGATCTGTCTCAATACACTGCATTGTGAGGAGCACACAAGCTAAGAAAAAAAATGTGACTTTTTCAGGTCTAGCTGTCAACCCAAGAACTCCACATTTGAGTTTAGCCTGGCAGAGGTTCCTTACCAATAAGGAAAGACAAGTGGGGCAGCTGATGGCTTGATCAGCAGAACTAGGCTATATTGCCAATAAAATGGAACCAGTTGCATATGGAGGAAGGAATCTATTTAGAGGCCTGTAACCAGCTCAAAAGTCCAACTTTTGGGGTCACCAGCAAAATATCTCCATCAAGTCAAGTCATCCGTTTGGAATGGAACTGGTTTGCCATTACTTTCTTTCATGCTTTTTTTTTTTTAAACTTCCCAATCTAGCTTACCACCTGGACATTTCCTTGTGGTCTCCTATCCAAGCCCTCCATAACCAAATCCAACTCCCTTTAGCTGACATTGGCTGGGCACTGCCACCTAGCTGGGCATAGAGACAAAGTAGCTAGAAGCATAGGTCGTCTACTAGAGGCAACTTCATTTCTAGGGGAGTCACGGAAAAGTAGGGTGCGAGATAACTACAGGCACGCCCAGTTTTTCCCATTCAGACGAATCAACCCAGCGATCATCAAAATCCGCAGGGGACGAGGGGAGATGTAATCCAAGAGGGAAAGAACAGGTGGGGGAGGAAAGGGGCCAAAGTCCCGCCGCGCAATGGGGTGAGCGCGACCCCGCGGGAAACCAGGCCGGGCAGGCGGCGGGTGAAAGGGGCGCGAGGGAATGGAGGGTCGCGGGAGAACGTGGGAGCGCGCAGAGCCAGGATCCCGGCTTGCGGGGAAAGAGATGAGCCGGCTGGCCAGCAAGCCCGGGCAGCAGCAGCAGCAGAAGCCACCGCTACTTACGGGCGAGTCGTAGGAGAAGGCACACTCGGTCTTGTAGACGCGATCGCCGGTCTTGGGCACCCGGATGGTGGGCATGTAGGGGACCAAGAGCTCGCCCACGTCCCCGGCAGCCATCGGCGCTTCCCGCCCTTGTGCGAACAACGCGGCCCGCTCCATCTTCCCCGCCGCCGGCCGGACCCGAGAGCTGCGCTGGCTGGCTAGGGGCGCGAGCGGTCGGCCGAGCCCGGGCAGAGAGACGCGGACAGGGGTAGAAGCGCGCAGCCGAGGCCGGCCCGTCCGGAGGGGCGGAGAGACGCTATTTTTAATCCAATGGAAGGCAGAGCCGCGGCGGCGCAGCTGCTTCTCCGAAAGCGGCCCCCTCCCGCCCCGGAGAGCCCGGCCGGTGTGCGCCCAGGGCTGGAGACCGCACCCGCTGAGGGAGGGTGGGTGCGCTGGGCGGTTGGGCCGCCGCCCTCCCAGAGGAACAGTACTCTGCACGTGCTCAGGAGCCTCTCTCTCTCTCTCTCTCTCCTCCTCCTCCTCCTCCCGGCCCGAAAAGCTGAAGAGGAGAGTTTACAAGTGGGGGCAGGTGGGGGTATTTGGGGAAAAGGGAAATTCCAGGGCGGGTCCTTCAAAAGAGGGGTGAAGACAAGTGGGTTGCATGCAATGATGAGAGTGATCACACCGTTCACACAAAAGGCTAACCCAGCCTGGAGTGGAGGAAGACGGGAGTTACCTACCGCTTGCCAGGATTCATGCCATATCCAAGCCAAGGACAGGTGCGCTCGACTTACAACAGTTGGTTTAGTGACCGTTTGAAGATACAAAGGCACTGGAAAAAAAAGTGACTTATGACCATTTTTCACACTAACGGCCGTTGTAGCATTCCCCGCGGTCACGTGATTTACATTTGAATGCTGGACAACTGGTTCATATTGATGACACTGCGGTGTCCTGGGGTCATGTGACCGTCTTTTGCAGCCTCCTGACAAGCCAGGTCAGTATGAGGAAGCCAGATTCACTTGTGTTACTAATTTAACAACTGCATTGATTCACTTTAAAAAACGTGGCAAGAAAAGTAATAAAATGGGGCAAATGTCTCACTTAGCAACAAGCCCCTCTGGGCTCAATTGTGGTCATAAGTTGAGGACTATTTGTACATCTTGGTTCGATGTCTGGGGTGGACAAACTAAGGGATGTTTTACCCAACCTTCTCCAATATGGGCATTCAAGATACGCTGAATCTTGTAAAACTCTTTTCTGGGTTGGTATACTGAGCCCTAAAACCCTAAAAGAGAGCCTATTGGTTAAGGCACTAGGCTAGAAACTAACTGGGAGACCATGAATTCAAATCCCATGAAAGCCAACTAGGTGATTTTGGGCTAGTCACTTTCTCTTAGTCCAACCCACCTCACAGGTTTGTTGAGGGGAAAATAGGAAGAAGATGGAATATTAGGTATATTTGCCATCTTGGGCTATTTATAAAAATAATAAAGGCGAGATATAAATAAATAAATCAGTTGGGTTGGCGTTACATGCTAGACACTAATCCCTTCTCAGAATGTCAGGTAAGATGTAACAATTTGGGAATGAATTTGGCATTCTGATTTTACTAACCTGGTTAAGTATGTTGTGTGAAGGCTTTTATTGTGCATGCTATTCCAGGACATCTTAGTCCCCAAGAAGTAATCAAGGATTTTATTCTTGTGCAATACACTTTTTATTAGAAAGGTGAGTAGCTTTTGCTGTGTGGATGTATTACAAGCTATCAGAAATAATACATACAGCTGGAGCAATAATTTTGGCTTCTAATTGAAAACTCAGACATACATTTGAGGTAGATTATTTATCTTAAAAGCTTTTAAATGATCCAGGTTGTATGATGTAGCCTTTGGGGATAATGAGTACTGTACATTACTGCTTGCAATACAGTACATTAAAACTGTGTGTACAGTTTTCCTTTTAAGAAGGTTGCTTCTGAGCTCACATCTCAAAAGCACTTAGTATGTGGGGGAATCTTTTCAAATTAGTCCTTTCCATTTGAGGCTGTTGAAATTTCCCAGCTAGCAAAATCTATGCTAACTGGATTCTGAAGACACAGTGGTCTGATCTGAGCAGAGTATGGTACGAAAAAAAGGATTCATAGCTTGTGTATATCCAAATAGTTGGACACTGTCTTTACTAGGACTTATGAAAATGATATGAAATAGAATCCTACAGCAACGTTCTTCATTTTTTTGCTACCAAAATCAATACAGGTGGTCCTCAGCTTATAACCAGAATTGAGCCCAAAATTTCTATTTCTAAGCAAGACAGTTGTTAAGTGATTTTTGCCCCATTTTACGACCTTTCCTAAATTGTTGTTAAATTGAATTACTGCAGTTGTAAAGTTAATAACACAGTTGTTAAGTGAATGTGGCTTCCCCATTGATTTTGCTTGTCAGAAAGTTGCAAAAGTGGATCCCACGACCCCGGGACACTGTAACCATCATAAATATGAGTCAATTGCCAAGCATCTGAATTTTGATCATGTGACTATGGGGATGCTGAAACGGTCTTAAGTGTGAAACACATTCACAAGTCACTTTTTTCAGTGCCTTTGTAATTTCAAATGGTCACTAAACAAATGGTTGTAAACCAAGGACTATCTATAAGCTGTTGTGGTTGTTAAGCAAATAACACTTTGGGTTCCTAAGGCCTGTTGGCAAAACCAGGTTTTCAAGGCCTTACAAATTGGGGTCCAGTCTAATCTCTGCAGGGATATTCCACAGGGAAGGAAGAACCATGGATAAAGCCTTTCTTTGGGGTCCCACCACGTAGCTTCCTTGCCTCTCTACTCAAGTGGATCAGGTAGATGTAGCCCGGAAGAGATGGTGCCTCAGATAACCCGGTCATAAGCCATGGAGGGCTTTAAAGGTGACAACCAGCCCCTTGATTTGCACGTGGAAGCAAATAGGCAGCCAATGCAGCTCTGGCGGGAAAGGTGACAAAGGGACACACCTGAGTCTGTACAAAACCATGTGGGCTGCTGCATTTTGAACCAATTGGAGCTTCCAGATGCTTTTCAAGGGCAGCCCCATGTACAGCATATTGCGATAGCCAAGAGGTAACTAGGGCGTGAGTGACTGTGAGCAGGGAATGTTGGTCCAGAAAAGGGCGTAACTGTCACACAACCCGCAACTGCGCAATGGCCCTCCTGGCCAATCACATTATCCAGAGGAGCCGCAGTCACATCTTTGAGGTTGGACTGTAAATAACTTTTTTGAAGTCCCAAAGTCATTCAGCTGGTTGATCTGGGCCAGTTATTTTCTTGGCCCAACCCATCTGACTAGCTACGCCTCTTTGTGCTCTGGAATGAAAGGCAGAATATAAATAAAATCAGAAGCCTGTAGGGAACTAGACAGAACCGATTGGGGTTTATTCTGGAGTACACACATAAAAAAGATACAGCAAATGAGGGTGTGGGAAAGGATTACAGCTAATACAAGCTAGTACAAGGGGGTTACTGAATCAGAACATTTATTTATTTAATTACACATGTAAGGCCGCCCAACTTGGTGACTATTCTGGGCAGCGCACATTTTGATTTAAGTTAGGTATACATTACACATTTTAACTGCCCTGCAGGGATGCCAGCCGGAGATTCCAGCTGAAATGCTCAGAAATCAGGTCTTGCTTTAGGAGAATAATCAATCATAGACGTGCCTGGGACTTCAAATTCATGCCATGGTCCATCCCCCCTGCGGAACATCAGCTTATTTGCGTCTGCTTCCAATTTCCTGTTAAAGAAAAGGAAAGAGAAAAAAGAAACTCTGAAATAATCTTTTCTAACATCAGCCACATGATTATATTTCAGTAGCACAGAAAATGGACTGTGTTTAACTTAGACAGGCAGAGATGGAAAACTATGTGCTCCTGGATACCTGTGTTCCTTTTACTAAGCTCCTTGCCCCAACCTGGTTGACCTCCAATCATATGGACTTCCAGACTTCCACAGGAAGCATGGCCATTGCTGAAAAATCTAAAGCAGGGGTAGGCAACCGTGGCTCTTTTATGACTCTTGGACTTCAACTCCCAGAATTCCTGAGCCAGCATGGCTCAGCTTGGAAACCTTTCCCTTTCCCCTCAGCATAGCTGGCTCAGGAATTCTGGGAATTGAAGTCCACGAGTCATAAAAGAGCCAAGGTTGCCTACCTCTGATCTAAGGCCTAAAGGCCATGCCCCTTTAAAGCAACCCAACTGGGGGAAGCCAGACTAAATTATAGACTTAAGGTTTCCTACTGCTCCATATCTATCAGGAAGGGATAAACTATCCCGTGGCTGCTTTCAGACAGCTTCCTCTCCAGTTTGAATAGAGATGTGGTTGCTTTAATGAGTTGGTTAATCAGGAAAGAAAAGAACGGGTAGTCCGCAACTTACAAGCATTTAGTGGCCATTTTAAGTAGCCACGATACTGAGAAAAGGGATTTATGACTTGTTTTTTTCCACACGGCCAAGTGATCAAAATTTAGACTCTTGGCAACTGGCATGTATTTATGACGGTTCCAGTGTCCCGGGGTCACGTGTTCACCTTTTGTGACCTTCTGGCAAGCAGAGTCAATGGGGAATCCAAATTCACTTAACAACCATGTTACTCACTTAACAACTGCAATGATTCACTTGACCACTATGGCAAGAAAACGGGGCAAAAACTCACTTAACAACTATCTTACTTAGCTATAGAAATTTTGGGCTCACTTGGCATAAATTGAGGACTCCCTGTACTGTAGGATGATAATATGATGATATCCGTATTCTTTACACAGAAAGAAAGAATGGGGGGGGGGGTTTAAGGAATATCTGGATGATAGGAAAAGCAAAATATGATATAATACATGACGGCATCTATTGTTCCCTTTATCATTTAATATTCGGTCCTCCCCATATGTATTGTCTTGAGCTTCTAGAGCCGTGGTGGCGAACCTATGGCACGCGTGCCAGAGGCGGCACTCAGAGTCCTCTCTGTGGGCACGCGAGCCGTCACCCCAGTCCTAGGCCTTCAGCTGGGTTTTATAAAACCTTTTTGCTTTAGGCCTCTGCCGCTGTGTGCAAAAAAAAAAAAAAAAGATTCAATCAATCAATTTCAACTTCTCACAGGAAAAAAAGTTCTTGCAAAGTTGGAATTGATTGATTGAACTTTTTAGTCCCGCCCAGTCTGCCGTTACCATCACAGCCATGCCCACCCAATGGGCCACACCCACCCAATGGGCCACACCCACCCAGCACCCAACGATACATAAGTGGGTTTTGGGTTGCAGTTTGGGCACTCGGTCTCTAAAAGGTTCGCCATCACTGTTCTAGAGGGAAGGTAGGTTGGAACTGCATTAAACAAGTGGTAACTAAATAAATAAAACAGTGCTCAGCTTCTAGCTCACACCTGAAACAATTGTTCAGAATTTTTGTTAAGAAACAAAAAACATAGATACATTTCTAGTTTATCCTACCTTAATTTCCTTTTTTCATATTCAATATATAACTTAGCCATTCCCTTTTCGTATTCCTTTTCAGGGGGATCATGGATGTAGCGTGCAATCCACCGACTTATAGGATGCTGGAAGGAAAACCAAAGCAGGCATTACAAAATAATTAATGATCGCCGCTATTGTATTTTGCTTGCAGAAGGAAGCTACCGGCATCAGCTGGCTGGACCAACATCCAAAAGCTTTGAAAAATGAAAGTCTGCAATCTACCTTCCACTAACTATAGTGCTTTTCAGAACCACCCCAATGTCAGCTTCCAATATTTCCTCTGACATTTCTCATATGCCATATGTCACCATGCAGAGGTGTTGCTAGGTTCTTGGTTTAAATGAAAACAGATTCTCTAGAAATTCATTCAGTTGTGAATACGATTCTTAACAATATCATGCATACACATAATTAAATATAATGTGATGGTTCCGATAGATGAGTCCAATTAAAACAGAACTCCGAGGCTTGAGTTTTCCTCTAAGAACATGTTTATTGGTTACAAAGTATCAGCATGGTCAAAAGTGAAACCAAGATTAAAGTTCCCTCCCAAAAGTTACAATATTACAAAGTTAAACTTCCCACATGCAATCAACTACGTTTCCCAATAGAATAGTTTGGTGTGCTTTCTAACATAATGCTCAGCCCCCAGTCTAACGAACAGGAATGACCTTGGTTTCCACGGGACAGAGAATTGTTTAGACTAGCATAAAAACTCCATCATCCTGCCCCCCCCCCCCATTCTTGTGGCAACCGAAAATGAGCAAGATGGTTTCAGCCAGGTTCGTTGCAGCGTTGACATATAACATTTCGTCATAATCAATACAGCAAATTGGAGAATAAAAACATGAAACCAATTACAAATTTGCCAAATCTAAATTTCAAGAGCTTTATTCTCTTAAGGCTGACTTACAAAATTCACAATTTTTTTTCTTCAAGTTTTGTACTTACCTTATAATACTCCCAATGGTCTGGAATATAACCTTCTGGGATCTCAGCCAATTCAGCTTCACCTAAGCAGAGACAAGGTCATTATGTTTAAGTCTGCAACAGACATGCAAAAAGGATACTGATGGAAGAATGTGAAGTCAACAAATGTTGCCAGTCACAATTTATTATCAGCCTAATGGAAGAATAAATTGTACATTTGTAATCCTATTGAATGCATATTTATTCACCATTCAATGGTGAATAGCTTTCATAGCTATTTAAAAATAAAATATGTAACATGTCTTGTATTTATACACATCAAAGATTATGCAATACTTTCTTTTGATGTTTCAATTCACATTTTGTACCATGCCAATAATGATCTTTGTTATCATTTTAATTGATATTTAAAAAAATGATTCTATAGAAGGAGACAATTGAAAGCATTTCTAATAAATTAAAATGACAAGATTATCCAAAGGAAAAGGGAATTCCCAATCAGGATATATCACAATAGGATGTAATTAAGAAAGCAACTTTAGGCCACAGCATAAAAAAAGAAGCAAACAAATAAAAAAGCATTCTGAACATACATCCAGAAAGCTAGAAGTTTTAGATTTTTTTTTACATGTCCAAGTTTTTTATTAATTTTCCAGTATTGCATTTACCTATTTGAAAAGAAGTGTGGCGGTTGAGCATCGTTAATTCCATTACATTTAAATATCATCAGTACAAATCTCAAAGTATTACAACAACAAATTCCCTCTTTCCCCCATAAGATCTACTATCATATTCAGATCAATATAATTCTTATTCTAGCAATCAAACAAAAAAATACCTTTCTAATAGTCATCAATAATCTTCAGTCTATACCAGTGGTTCTCAACCTTTCTAATGCCGCGACCCCATAATACAGTTCCCCATGTTGTGGTGACCCCCAACCACTTATACATCACCGGGTGCCAGGGGCGTGGCCAAAGAAAAGGGGAAAAAAATGGTGGACAGCCTTGTTTGGCGACCCCCGTGAAATGGTTGTTCGACCCCAAATGGGGTCCCGACCCACAGGTTGAGAACTACTGGTCTATACATATCTTAATTAATTTGACATTCCATCTTTTAGACAATAACCTAATAAGTTTTTCTTAACTTTAATTTTGCATTAATATTTAAATTTAACGTTTAATCTTTATCATTTCCAGATTTTAAATGATCCCAATTTCTCAGTCTCAAATCTCATATTTAGGGCTAATAATTTTTCTTTTCTTTTCCTTTTTCTACTTCTTTCCTTTCTTCCTTTCCAGAAAAAGAGAAAATAAATAAATAAATAAACTATCAGCATTTATACCACAAGCTAATATACGAATTTAATTATTAGTATTTATACTTCTAAGTTTTATTTAACCTGTGTCTCAACTCATGACAATATCTTAAATTCAAGTCTTAGTTATCTATAAACATTCAAACTTTTAGCAAATCAGTAACCTGGTAATTGATTTTCCCTTAATATTTTAATTTAACATTTAATATTTATCTTTTTTCCAAATTTTAATTAAACACAATTCCTTTATCAAATTCCTCATATGATCTAATATTTAAAATACAGACCTTATATGTAAATTCTATCATATATCTTAACAAACTAATAAGACAATATAATATTCCTATTTCGATATTTATATTTCTAGATTTTATAAAACCAATTTTTTTATCTCAAATCATTACAATATCTTATGTTCAAAATACATATTCTATCCATTTAAATATATTCTATTTTAGATCTCATATATAGATCAAAACCCCAATCCCTTACAGTCTAATTCTAGCTTTTTTCCTCTGCCAAATCATCTTTCCTATCTTCGCTTTTAAATCATCAAAAAGGTCTCCTTGTATTGTTGTAACTATTGTTTGATATTGATAAAGACATTCAGTTGCTGTTTTCTTAAGAGCTAGCTGGTTTGACGTCTCTTTATTTTTCCAGTTCGATGCAGTTGTCCCAAAGTATTTATCTTGTCTTTCATCTGTTTTTCTTTTTTGTCTTCAAATTCCTTCTGGTTTATAAGAAAAGTCCTTTCCTTGTTCTCTATTATCAGTTTCCTCTCCATGTTTGTATTTGTTGAGTATCTAAGTCTTCTGTCATAACATTTGGTTGTTTCCCCTTCTCTATAGAATTCTGTATAGATGATTCTTTAGTTGAAGTCATAGTTTGAGCTTGCGTACGGACAGTTTGGATAATTGCTTTTAACATATAAAGAATTTGTTCCTGTACTTCCTCTGTGGGAGAAATCCATTCCTGTTCTTCTTCCATTGTCGTGCATTAAACCAAACAAAAAACTTACAATCAGAAAGTCTACCAAGTAAAAAGCTGAGCTGAGTTTCTTGCAGATGGTGCTTCAAGGTTACTTTGTATCTTATCTGTTTTCAAGGCAATCAACAAGTCTCTCTTAAAGAATAGCAGATTACAATCTCAAATTTAGCCAGCAAATGTCATCTCAGAGTTAGTTAGATCTTTTCAGTTTTCTTTTTCCGCTCTATTTTAAGGGGAAAAAAAGAACCCAAATCTTCAATAATAGTTAGAGTAAAAATCATTGAAGAAGAAAAAAATAGAGAACATAAAGTTACAAGTCTTATAATCCACCAATTTTAAAAAATAGAATTCCAATTAGGATCCCAGTATTTTTCCCAATGTTTTAGACTCCCAAGTGGTTGATAGCCACTGTTTCTGGAGGGAGGGCTAAAATCCCCCTTCCCTCACCATAGGGGGGAAAGTACTTTAGCAGCTTATGCAGGTAATTAAGTAATTAGGATGTAAGAGAGGCAGATCTCACCCAATCCTTTCCACGCTGCTTTGAAGTTGCCAGATGTTAATGTGACTTCGGCTGTTAGCAGCCTAGGGACGAGCCATATTTCTATGGCCGGTCCTTTTGTCCGCAGGTTTGGAGGAATTGGCAGGTCTAACAGGAAAGTTGCTGCTCTCCTGCGATCCAGCAAAAGCCCCTTCTTGCTGGTCGCCACTCCAGGGTGATTTTCGGCCCTTTTCAGGGCCCCCCAGCGATGCAAAACTGAACGGGGGAGAGACAGATCTCCCAGCCGTCCATGGTGGCTGCGTGACGAAACCGGAAGCCTAGAAATTTTAGATTTAATTAAGCCAAACCTTATTATAATAAAGAGAGCCATAAAGATGCAACATGATGTAGTCCATTATCAATTTCATAAATCAAGAAAAAGCAGAAAACTATCAAGAAACTTTTTCTCAGAGGCTTTTTAAAAAATTCTGGAGCTCAGCCCTCATCAAGCTGGTAATTAATTCGACTGAAATTTCTAAAATTCCAAGGGAATTGATTTGAAATCCATATATCTGGAGGATACATAATGGAAATGAATGTGCTAATGGTTCTTCCCAAACGCACACAGACTTTCTTGATTCTCCCCCCCCCCCGCCTTTGGAAATATTTCGCTATAAATCCTTTCATTCTCTACCAGTCAGGTAGAACTGAAGAAGCATCTTGGATGAGAGACAAAATGTTTTCAAAGGAAAAAAAAAACAAGAAAGTCCAGTTGTCTTTTGGAAAAAGCACCTTTAGAACAACTTATGATGTGGATGACAGAATCTCCATACACATTTAACTGATGGTTCTTGTCTTGTCCAGGGAAAACAGAATTAATCCAATATCACTGAAACAGCATTCAGAAATGATATAGTTATCTGCAATATTCTGCAGTATAAAACAGAACAAAAGATTCTAAGGTGCAGAAGTACTTACCAATAAAGATATTAACAAAGGCTACAATAAGCAGCACCGGAATTCCAGTTAGCAGAGCATACCAATTCTGTTTTTTTAAAAAAGGAGGGGAGACAGCAAAGTCAGTACAAAGCAAGCCCACAAATTTTTCACTCTTTATGCACCTAGCAGCTGAATTATTAGTAATAGTAGTAAAGTTGGAAGGGACCTCGTAGGTCATCTAGTCCAACCCCCTGCTCAGGCAGGAAACCCTAGCTGCCTGAGCAGGTATTTCTCCCACCCTGACTTATATGCAAGAAAATTCTCTTGAGTTTTCAGGATCACTGGAAGATTAAATGCAATAGGATTTTAGGAACACTTAGAAAGTATGGTTCAGTATAGGAATCCAAATTTATTTCATTCATTTTATTTATGGCCCCAGAGCAAGAAAGGAATCTAAATTAAAGTATCCTTGACAAATGGCTAATTAGTCTGCTCTTTAATACCTCCAGTAAGGAGAGTTTATCACTTCTCAGAATAATTAGATCCACTATCAAACTATTCTGTGTGAAAGGCTTTCTTAACACACTTATGGAATCTGCTTTTTAGGTTTGCATGATTTTGGGTGTCCTACAGAGGGAAAAAAATAACTTTCTTTTGTGCAACATTTCAGGTATTTGAAGAAAGCTAAAATAACACCCCATAACATAATACTCTTTCTAAAGATGCTGAGACTTTAGAAAGAGTTCAGAGTACAGCAACAAAGATGATTAGGGGAATGGAAACATACAATAAATGCAGTTGCAGGAACTGGGCATGTCTAGTCTAACAAAGGCTAATTAAGGACTAGGGATGACATGATAGCGGTCTTCCAATCTTTGAGGAGCTGCCAAAGAGGATGGAGTCAACCTTTTCTCCAAAGCACCTGAGGGCAGGACAAGAAATAACAGAGGGAAACTTGTCAAAAAGAGATCCAAAGTAGAACTAAGGAGAAATTGCCTGACAGTGAGAACAATCAGTGGAATGGCTTGCCTGGAGAAGCTGTGGGTGCTCCATCAACTGGAAGTTTTTAAGACTCGACAGCCTTTTGTTTGAAATGGTATAGGGCAGGTTCTTCAAATTTGGCCCTTTTATGACTTGTGGACTTCAACTCCCAGAATTCCTCAGCCAGCGTGCCTGAAGACCTCTGGTATAGGGTCTCCTGCTTGAGCAGAGAGGTTGGACTAGAGGACCTCTATGGTCCTTTCAAGTCTGTTGTACTGTATCGTTACTGTTACCTCAGCCTTCTTAGAAAACATTACCAACTCCTTCAACCTCTTTCCATCAACATTTAATTTTTACTCCTCTGTCAGTCCACTCGGATTTCCAAATCCTTCTTAAAGTATGGTGCCCAGTATTAGATAGTACTGGAGAAAAATGGAATAAAGTGAAACTAGTCATTCCTACGATTTGAAGACTATACTTCTCCTCACGCCATCTAAAATTGTTTTTCTCTCTCTGCTCTTTTTCCAGACCTTAATCCTAAACTTACCAGTAATCTCAGAAACCGGTTATCATAAAACCGTGTTGCTCTGATGAAAAACATCTTTTTGAAGTCGCTGGCATGTCGCAGTGAAACTGAAAAATTAAATTGGCATTTTAATACAAGTCAACAGTTTTTTCTGCAATCTTTTCAGAGCGCAAAAAGTTCTGAAATTGTTGTCTTATTTTTCAGGATGCCTTTCACACACAGCTATTCTGCAATAGGGGAACCTATCCAATTCTTTTCCACATGAATGAGAAAAAAGGTCCTTGGTTTGAATGGTCATATTGGGGTTATTAGATCTCGGGTCCCAACAGACAATCATTAGGTAGTAGCAAAGTTGTAAAGATTACAGTATACAGATAGTCCTCAACTTATGACCAAACTGAACACCAAATATTTATTGATAAGCAAGACTCTCATTGAGTTTTGCCCCATTCTATGATCTTTCTTGTCATAGTTGTTAAGTGAATCACTGCAGTTGTTAAGTTAGAAATATGGTTGTTAAGTGAATCTAACTTCCCTGCTGACTTTGCTTGTCAGAAGATCACAAAAAGTGATCACATGACCCTAGGACACTGCAACCATCATAAATATGAACCAGTTGCTAAGCATCCGATTTTTTATCACATTACTATGTGGATACTGCAAGTTCTAAGTGTGAAAAATGGTAATAAGTCACTTTTTTCAGTGCCTTGTAACTTTAAATAGTCATTAAGTGAACTGTTGTAAATCAAGGACTACCTATGTTTTGTTGGCATCTAGATCTGTCTTTCTTTGGCCACCTTGAATGTCAGTTTTGTTTATTCATAATATACATTTAAAAAGAAACAGGGCCAGGAGCATCAGCTCCTTATAATCTGAGCACAGCTTCGAAAGAAAATGCATTTTGACAAGGACTCAGGAGCTCAGCCAACCTACCTCACAAGGCTGTTGTGAAGAAAAATTAGGAGCTCCTGAAGGAAAGGCGGGTGGAAATCTAATAAATAAACCGATGTTGGGCTAGAAAACCAACGTTGGCTCAGGCTCTCACTTTCGTTTCTGAGATTGTGGCTAGTCCCACTCCCATGTTTTCAATCCTACTGCACCACAGGCAGAAACTCAACAGGTGAAGCTCCTGCAAGAGGAAGGGCACTCCCCCGCCACCTTCAGGGGCATCTCGACATCTTTCCCCGCTCTGTCCGCTTCCAAGGTCAATTGGAAGGGAAGTCGCCGAGCATCTCCTGCCACCCAAGCCCGTCCCTACCGATCACTCCGGAGCGACTGGCACTGGGGCCCAGCAAGGCAGTCCGCCCGAGCCACGCAGACAAGGTCAGCGGTTGCCGGACCCCTGCCCTGGCCACCGTTCGAAGCAGGAGACTCATGGCCGCCATCTCGGATGGGGCAAGCCGCGAGCCGTGAAGCTCGCAGTCGTACTTTGCCGCGACGCTCACTGCTGAAGTCGCGCTGCCGCCATCTTTGGACCGGGCGGCGGTGGGCGGTGAGAAAGTACCACCGAGAAGAAAACAGCTAGAGAGGCTTCATCGAATGCCCAGGAAGGGCCTTATGGGAAGACGGCGGAGGCGTCATGGCGCTGACGGTGGTTTGCCGACGGTTATCCTCGGTGCTTCAGGTGACCGGTGTGAGTCGAGGCGGTGCGGCGGCTTCGGCTTCCAGGTGGGGGTCCTGTCGAGCGGGGAAAGAGCCGGGGTTGCAAATTGGCTTTGAGGCCTTGCAGGAGAAAGTGCTGTCCTTGCGAATGATGGCGAAGAGGGGAGCCTCCCTGGCCAGGAAATGCATTTTGAGGAAGGTGCATATAATAGGATTGAAGCTTCTCTGGAAAATAGACCTTGATAATGTAAACCTCGTGAAAGTATGAGCTTGCTAGGGAAAAAAATTGGTAATGCCAGGGACTGGTTCCTCTATTTATTATTATTATTATTATTATTAATAATAATAATAATAATAATAATAATAATAATAATAATAATAATAATAATAATAATAGAGTTGGAAGGGACTTTGGAGGTCTTCTAGTCCAACCACCTGCTCAGGCAGGAAAGCCTACCATTTTGGACAAATGGTTGTCCAGTCTCTTCTTAAAAACTTCCAATGTTGGAGCATTCACCGCTTCTGGAGGCAGGTTGTTCTACTATTTAAAACCATTCAGCTTCCCTCAGTTAAATAAGTATAGGTAGTCCTCAACTTAACAACCATTCGTTTAATGACCATTCAAACTTACAGTGGCACCGAAAAAAGTGACTTATAACTGTTTTTTACTCTTTACCACTGTTGCAGCATCCCCGTGGTCACATGATCAAAATTCAGACATTTGGCAACTGATTCATATTTATGATGGTTGCAATGTCATGTGATCACCTTTTGCAACCTTCTGATAACCAAAGTCAATGGGGAGTCCACTTTACATCGTGTTACTAACTTAAAAACTGCAGTGGTTCATTTAACAACTGGCAAGAAAGGTTTTGAAATGGGGCAAAACTCACTTAACAACTGCCTCAGTGACAGAATTTTTGGGCTCAGGTGTGGTTGTAAGTCGAGAACTACCTGTAAAACCTGAACAATTTACTTTTAACTAGAGAGAATAGTTTTTAGCCAAGTGACTGACAATAACGCCATTGGTGCTTCTGAAACTAGATAGTATTTTATCAAAAGAAATATTTTGAATGTACATGCTTAAGAGGAAAAAAAAAAACCCTTCTGGGACCAAATCTGACTTTTGTATATGCTTCAAATGTTGTTAAAACAATTCTGACCTTTTTTTTGTTCAGAGGTATCATTGGTGATTGGCCAAAAAAGTTTACAGAAGTGAAGATTTGTCCCTGTTCTGTGTTGCTGCATACATCAGTATCTCGGAATGGGTTGGAGGAATTTTTTGATGACCCCAAAAACTGGGGAAAGGAGGTTAAATCAGGTAAGATACTCTTGTAAATAAGACAACGAGGTAGTATTATAAGAGATTCAGCAACAGTGCATGCTGAGTGTCAATTTGTAAAAATTGCTGCTCATAGAATCCATTTTTTTTCAAAAGTGGATATTTCAGCATTAGTCTGATTGTCAGATCTGTGCCTTTAAATAAAAATAAAAAAAATGGATTATAGCTATTTGTATTGTATGTTTTGGATTTACTTATGCATAAGTAAAAATGTTCTACATTGCCCTAAATAATTTCATAGCCCTTTTCCTGATTTTAATATGCTTTACATTTTTTAAAGTTCTCCTGCACGCAAAATGTATGCTATAAATTATTTTTGTTGATTTGTTTTGAGTGGCTCTGGTACAAGCTGCAATTACCAATGATCAGTGGGGTAGCTCCACTTGCCAAAAAACAAGGTTTCCTTTTAAAATGGTGGTCCAAAGCCATAAATATATAATTGTTTGTCTGAGTGGTTTCTAAGGGAAGTTTTTGTGCATCATCCAAAAATTCATAATGGGGGGAAAGTGTGCTGCTTTTCAATAAAAATCCAGGGAAGCTGACAATAGGTTGACTTTTAAAATATAGATAATATAGAATAGTTAAATAAAACAACAGAAAAACAGCAAACTGAAAAGAGTCCTCTATTTAACAGGAGAAGAGATATAAAATATAAGTAGTATTGGACACTAGATTTCAGAATATGCAGCTTTTAAAAGAAAACCTTTGAATAGCTACCAAAATACTAGCTCTTTCTGCTTAATCAGCACAGAGTAAAAGTTAGTATAGTCTTAAGATCATGAGACTTTCAGGAAAATGTTCTTGCTCTACTTTGCTTTGTGGCTTCCACAGGAGATTCCTGGACTGTCGAACAACTTCGAGGCAAAAGCAGCGACGATTTGCATAAGCTTTGGTGAGTGTTTCTTTGTATGACTTAAGAGGCCTGTCCTTTCCTTGTGACGAGTTATTTGAAGAACTGCTTACCCATTTCAAAAATACATTTTAGATTTCATTTGCAACCACAAAGCCTTTTGCTTTTGTCATATCTCTAGATCAGTGGTTCTCAACCTGTGGGTCGGGACCCCATTTGGGGTCAAACGACCATTTCACGGGGGTCGCCAAACAAGGCCGCCATTTTTCCCCCTTTTCTTTGGCCACGCCCCTGGCACCCGGTGATGTATAAGTGGTTGGGGGTCACCACAACATGGGGAACTATATTATGGGGTCACGGCATTAGAAAGGTTGAGAACCACTGCTCTAGATATTCATAAAAATTAGAAGTTTGTAGCTCAGATTTTTTGAGGGAAGTGTCAATGGAGAGACTGTGGTATAGTACTTCAGAGGTTGGAGTAGGGCCAGGAAAATCCAGTTCAAGTCCATCCTTAGCTGCAAAAGGTGACCAGATAACTGAGTTGAACACTCCCTCAGCCCAACCAATGTCATGGGATTGCTATGGGAAAAAATTGAAGAAGAAAGAACGAAGGATATTGGTTTCATCTCCTGAAATCCTAGCACAGTGGTGGCGAACCTATGGCACACGTGCCAGAGGCGGCATTCAGAGCCCTCTCTGATGGCATGTGCGCTACCACCGCCAGCAGCAGGCCGCCACTGCCTCCCAGAGCAGGAGCCCCACCCAGCACAAAGGAGGCGAAGCGGCCAACTAGCAAGCTCAAGTAGAGGTGGTAGAGCAGAAGTCACCAACCATTGTCGATTGGTGGACTGGAAGAAAAGGGAAGGGGAAGCATTGCACATGCATGCATGCGCACAAAGGGCCGCAAGCACTCACACGCTGCAAATGGGGCAGAGTTAGTGCCTGCATGATACTAGCCCTGCCCCGTTCTTGCGTGGTGCAGCACCTTACATCTGCACCCCACGGCGCGGTAGTGGCCCATTTTTGCACCCCTGGTTTTTGCGTGCCAGAGGCGGCACTCAGAGGCGCTTCCCTGCCCCGCCCCCCCACTAGGGCACCACAATGCTGATGCGGCCCTGGCACTTTGCAAGAAACAAGTGGATTTTGGGTTGCGGTTTGGGAACTCAGTCTCTAAAAGGTTTGCCATCACTGTCCTAGCACATTTTAAATGTAATAAATACGTCAATAAAGATTATTCATTTGGCTGGGATTTACACAGGTTTTAAGCCATAAATGAGAAGAGAAAAGGGCATGTGGTATAGGAGAAGATTTCAGAATGGGCAATAGAAGTAGTCCTCAACTTACAACTTTTCCTTTAGTGACCGTTCTAAGTTACAATGGCACCGGAAAAAAATGACATGACTGTTTTTCATACTTGCCACTATTGCAGCATCACCATGATCATGTGATCAAAATTTGGATACTTGGCCATTGGCTCATGTTTATGATGGTTGCAGTGTCCTGGAGCCACACGATCACCTTTTGCATGATCACCTCTGACAAGCAAACTCAATAGGGAAGCCAGTGTCAACGCTGCTAACATTGGATGTTTTTGCATTGACAACAGATAGAAATGTAGCCATCTTTTACCTTTTGCTTTTAGAGTTGGATGATGCTGGGAGGGGGGGATGTGAACGAGAGTCCAGCTAGACATAACAACACTAAACCTAGCCTGAGAAACAAGGTTATTGTAACCAGAGTTGATAAGAAATTGGGCTGGAGAGCTCAAGAGGAATCCCACACTTCAAGCTAATTGGGAATGTGATTTATGACTGTTAATTGGAGGTGGGAATTGTGCTTTGATACTATGTGTTCAGGGGAGGGGAATTCAGTTTTTGGCTTCGATTATGCCGTGCCGATATTATGCTACTCGAATAAAAGATTCTTTAAGGTAAACAATGCCTCAAAGTTCTTTTGAAGAGTTTCATCTGTCGGAACCATGACAGCCAGATTCAGTTTACAACTGTGTTACTAACTTAACAACTACAGTGATTCACTTAACAACTGGGGCAAGAAAGGTTGTAAAATGGGGCAAAACTCAACTATCTCACTTAGCTACAGAAACATTGGGCTTCATTGTAGTTGTAAGTCGAGGACTACTTACAACCACAATTTTTTTTAAAAGGTGAAGAGGGTTTAAGTTGAAAAGGGACAAGAATGAGGAAACATAAATGCTGAAGTGCAAAAATATCTAAGGAGCGCACATGAAGAGTAAAATGCGCCTAAAGGAAGAGCGTTTAGAAAGGCAAGAGTCCATAGGACAGGAATATAAGGAAATTATAAATAGTGGAGTCATAGAAGAAAAGAGATATGAGAATAGGATGGAAGGGACATAAGTGGTGGATTGGAAGGAAGGAGAAGGCTAGAAGAAGGAGCTATTGCAGGCAGAGGGCTAGTAGATCTAAAAGTTAAACTAGTGGGGAAACTCTACCTGGTGTGGCTTCTCCTGTCATTGCATCTTTGAGCAACTCAGAGGGAGAACGATGTTCTAAAAGCAGCAGGTGAGGATAGCTAGCAGAATTTCACATTTCACAATTTCACAACAAAGTTCAGCTGCATCTAATAAGAATAATTTTCTTATGTGACTAATATGATTACCGTTATATTGATATTTCAGTTAATATTGCTGTGTGGCAGTACCATTCTATTTGCATTTAATTAAAATATGTGATCAGTTGTAGCTCAGTATAAAAGCACTAAGATGAAACTTAACTTAGCTATTCTCATTGGATAACTCAATCAAAAAAGACAAATTGGGTTTCACAATGATAGAAACAAGAACACATTTTTCCAAGAAGAATATTTGTGTGTTTCAAGTATTCAAATATAGTATTATATTTAATCCTTGTAAGTTTGAACAATATAATCTGTCTCCTATCCTAAATCTATCTCCCATTTCTTATTGAGAATCATTATCCTGTCTAACAATGTAATGTAACTTGCTAATAAATTCTCTTTCTCAGGTATGTCCTGCTAAAAGAGCGAAATATGCTTTTAACATTAGAACAAGAAGCAAAACGGCTGGCAGAACCAATGCCAAGCCCAGAAAGATTGGAAAAGGTAAAATAGAGTCGGGAATGTCAGTGGCAATTACATGTTCTTTGTTAAAGATTGAGAAGTAATATACAAGACTGTTTTATGTGATTTACTATAAGTATGAGATGAGCTCCAGGAAGCCGTTAAATGTTCTCAATTCCAAGATGTCCTTCTGACCTGCTAATTTGCCCTTGTAGTTTGTCATGTGTGCTGATTCTGTGGAACTTGGCAGCCAATGGAGAAGATATTTTGGGTTATCTGGTTCCTAAAGAACCTGCAAGTCACACAGAAACTATATTAATTCCTGAGCTGCACCTTGCTGGAAAACATCTGATCCAGGCACAGAGCTAGATTCAGAATACAGAATAACAGACTGGAAGGGACTTTGGTGGTTTTGTAATCCATGGCTGGCTCAGGAATTCTGGGAGTTGAAGTCCACGAGTCATAAAAGAGCCAAGGTTGCCTACCCCTGCCCTATACCATTCCAGGTAAATGGCTGTCCAATCTCTTAAAAACATCCAACGGTGGAGCACCCACAACTTCTGAAGACAAGCCGTTCCACTGATTGATTGTTCTTACTCTCAGGAAATTTCTCCTTAGTTCTAGGTTGCTTCTCTCTTTGATACGTTTCCTTATGTTGCTTCTTGTCCTGCCTTCAGGTGCTTTGGAAAATAGCTTGACTCCCTCTTCTTTGTGACAGCCCTTGAGATATTGGAACACTGCAATCATGTCATCCCTAGTCCTTATCTTCATTAAACTGGACATATCTAGATCCTGCAATTTAGTTAAACTAGACATACCCGGTTTTGCAATTCAAGTCATGATAGAGAGGAAGGCTGCTTGACACCCTGTCCGAAACGCTGTTTTTATGACTCACTTAATTCTGATTCGTTTAATGTAAATGTTTATATTGGGAAAATAAATGAAGCAAGATTTCAGGATAACGTTCGGTATATTTATGGGGGTGGGCGTAAGGTTAATGAATAATGAATTAATGAATAATCTGCAAATAAAAGTTCAACGATAAAAGAAACCAAATCTTTACTGAGAAGTTTTTCTTTACATTCCCTATCCCTGTCTATATCAGTGGGTGTTAACTTAGATAGGAATTCAAGAAAGGTATTCTTTCATTTATAAAGAGTAATTCTGGATGGTTTCCCTCCTTATATTAAGGCAAAGCCATAGTTTACTGCAGTGTATGAATCTAACCCAGGGGTCTTCAAACCTGGCAACTCTAAGACTTGTGGACTTCAACTCCCAAAATTTCTCAGCCAGCCAGGACTGGCTGAGGAATTCTGGGAGTTGAAGTCCACAAGTCTTAGAGTTGCCAGGTTTGAAGACCCCTGATCTAACCTATAACTAGTAGACTTGGTTACAAAACTAAATAACCCTCGTGCCTTTTGATTGATGTTGAGAATATATATATGATTTATATCCCTTAGGTAAAAAAATCCATGGAAAGAATGGACCAGGTCGTTCAGGAACGGGAAGACGCTCTGCGACTTTTGCAGACTGGTCAAGAGACGGAATGGCCGGGGGAATGGAGACATGATTTCCTTGGGCGTATTATTTGGTAAACTGGCACACTAGATCTGTGATGTATTTGGGAAATACTGAATAAATGCCAAGTTTGATTTAATAATAATTTTCCAGGTTCAGTGAAAGACTTAAGAGAGATAACCAAGTAGGAAAATGTTTATCTGGTTGTGGTAAGCTCTAAACAGCTGGGATACAGAAGTAGGAATTGCAACAAACTTGCATCCTGGAGCACTGCCGTTTAGTGTTAAAAGTAGACCTAGATCAGTGATGGCGAACCTTTTAGAGACGAGTGCCCCAAAACTGGCCCCACCCCCACTCTAGAGGATGATTTCCTTTGTGTTGACAGAAAAGGAGAACTTAGAAGAAGAAAACATTGTAGGTATGTTTCTGTGCAAATGGATGATCGTTTTGTTTTTTGTTTTTTCTTAAATACTTTCCCCATTTCTGTTGTTGGTAGGTATACTTTCAGAGAATGGCCAATTCCTTGGCACTTGAACGCAAGGCACAAGAGGAAACGATTCTATTTCCTGCCAAATGTCAAGCCTTTTATAAGGTAATAGTAGCATGCTTTAAATGTGAATGTTATTTTTTTATTATTATTTTTACATTGGAAATAGCTTTTCCACTCCACGGTAACTTCTGGTGATCGCTTTCATCCCACAGACTTGGATATGAGAAAAGGGTGCGCATGAAATACCAGGAAGAGGAGAAGAAGCGAAGGAGAGAGAAGCGTTTACAGGAAAAAACTCTAGCCGCACAATCTCAGAGTTAACATGGAGCTGAAAGTGACATTTGAGAAGACTAGAGGAATAACTAGAGGGCTGCAGTAAGTGAAAACATGATACAAATGCTTGGACTTTAGTCATTACTTACAAACAGACACTAAGGCGGGAAATATTGTGTCAGTTCGGAAAGCTCATTTTTTCAATACCAAAATAAAACTTCTCCATACCTGTTGTGATTATTTTTGTTTGTTTGTTTGTTTATATCTGTGCTTCCAGTGTAAAAATCTTTTGACTTCTGTTATAAATTGTCAATGTCCTTACCGGTCCCTAGCCTCCTCAGACCCAACAGAAGGACAGGCGATTGGCATCCAGGAACGCTTCAACAGATGCTTTATTTTGATGGGTCGCAAACAAAATCAGCGCTGGGAATGCTTTCCACTGGCGGTGGTGGGAATGGGCCGCGGACCTCCCAGCTGGTTGGCGGTGTTGGGTTTGCTGGCAGAGCTGCTCCCTCCTCCCTTGTCAAGCCCACGGGCTTGTTATAAATACCATCTGCAACAGAAAGGACTGGGCATTGTCTGCAATTCTCTGACTAGACTAGGTGTGTCCAACTATGGCAACTTAGACTCATGGACTTCAATTCACGGAATTCCCCAACCAGCATGGCTGGCTGGGGAATTCTGGGAGTTGAAATCCACATGTCTTAAAAGTTGCCAAGGTGGAACATCTTTGGGATAGACCTTAAATAAAATAGAAATTGGAATTCTCTTGAAGATTCAGAGAATCAGAATTAGACCAAAAATGCAATTGGACTAGATTTTACTAAAGCCCGAAATATGATGACTCTTAATTAAGATGCCCCTGTTGCTTTTAGGCCAGAAAGATTAAATGTTTTGATCCATTAAGTATATAGTACTGGTGCATCCTTTATTCTTCACTTTATTTTAGAATTTTTATTCACCCTTTATTATTTGTATAAATAACTCAAGGCAGAAAACATATCTGATACTCCTTCCCCCTTATTCCCCTCCCCCACACACAACCCTGTGAGGTAGCTTAGACCAGTGGTTCTCAAACTATGGGTCACGACCCCATTTGGGGTCGATCGACCATTTCACGGGGGTCGCCAAGCAAGACTGTCCACCATTTTTTCCCCTTTTCCGGCAGGTGCCTTACCTCCCTTGGGCTGGGCCAGCTGGTGGCCCAGCCGGTGGTCGGCCTGCTCCGTCTCTGCCACTTGCCAGATACGGCTCGGCCGGCGCAGGGGGCGGCACCACGCATGCGCAGCGCTCCCGGGCAGGGAAAGTCCTTGACTTATGACCGGTTGGGTAGTCCTTGACTTACGACCGGTTTAGTCCTCGACTTACGACTGGTTGGGGGTCACGGCATTAAAAAGGTTGAGAACCACTGGCTTAGACAGAGAGGGGAGCCAGCAGTAAATATGTACATATGGTCAAAACTTTGATTTGCCCAGTGAAAATACAGCCATTTTCACTGTGCCATTAATGACCTATTAATAATTGCATTTGTAGTACTGCATTATGCTAAGTCAGAACCAATTAAGCTATATTTTTTATATTCACATGACCCAATTTGCTGTCTAACAATCCCAGTGCTTTGTAGTGAATATTGTAACGAATAATATAGACCTGAAACTAACATGCCAAAGTTTAAGATAGTTGTGCCTGACCAGAAAAATGGTGTGAATGATTTAAAGTTATAAATAAATGACACACGCATACCCCATGAGTAAATAGATGAATTGCTATACCTTGGTAAAAAGTTAACTAAAGGGAAAATGGATGGTGCCATTTTAGAATAAGCAAACACAAAGCATGTGGCTTTTGTTCAAGAAATCTATGTTTGTTGAAAGCATAATCAAAGTTTTGAGTTCAGTACATCATAGGTTAAGCTGAATGCAGTGGTAGTGGATACTTTAAATGTATATGATAAGAGATGCATAAAGAATGAATAGTGCTAAATGAATATAGACTGAATAAGAAAGTAACCAATAGAAGCACACATTCTTAAGAAAAATGAAAAATGATGTATCACAAAATAAAAACATCAGGTGTGAGAAAGTGCAAGACTGAAAAGGTCTTGGATGGAATTCACCTAAAAGAGACTTTTAAAGAAGACTGCATACAAAATGAGGTAAGGGTGTATTACAATGTTTGATGAAAAACTGAGGCATTTTGTGAATAGTGTTGATGTAAACAAGTAAATTATTTAAATTTCTTACCTCAAGACTTCAATTTTTTATTTCCAGAATACTCCTTTCAGTATTCTGTACAATATTGTTAAAGGTACATCAGTATGGCTTAGCGCAGTGTTTCCCAAACTTGACAATTTTAAGGCATGTGGACTTCAACTCCCAGAATTCCACAGCCAGCGTTGCTGGCTGTGGAATTCTGGGAGTTGAAGTCCTCATGCCTTAAAATTGTCAAGTTTGGGAAACACTGGCTTAGCGTATTGTGCATTCCTGCTCAGTTGTTATTTAAAAAGCCAAGATGTACAACTATTTCTTTTGACTGACATGCTGGTACCAAGATAAATTAGGTTTTATTCATGTTCACCTTGGTGACATTGGGAGGTTTCTGGAATCTACTTTGACCTAGCTGTAATTCAGCTGATTCTCTAATGCATGATGAAAAAATAAGCCAAGGTCCAGAACACTGTTAATTCTTTGAGCATTGGATCAATATCATTATCAAGATAATCACACTGGTGAAGATTCAACAGTATCATTTCTATACCTTCTACAAGTATGAAAAATGTAATAGAAATATGCAGACATAAAAGCAAAAATCAGAACCTTTACTTGACGATATGATGGAAAATAAAGGAGCCAGAAAGCCAAACTAGAGAAATTTATTGATGGCTAGCACAAGTACTGGTAAGACTATTCTGTAAGCAGACCCACTTCTTTTTTTCATCCTTATCCAAAGGCAAGAAATTACATCCATAATTTATAGATCAGTCTCTAGGAGAATTTCTTTTGCAGAAAATAGATATTTATACAAAATTATTTTTTTTAAAAAAAAAAGTTTGTATAAAAGTTATTGCATTTACAATGGATAAAAGCATCCATGTGCTGTGACAAGGACAAGTTTGGCCTTTTCAAATATTAGGATTTTTTTTAAAAAAAAAACTTGAAAATCAGGATGCACAAAAAGTATACACTTCCTACAAAAGAGACAAAAGTTTCAGTTCCTGAGTTTACTAAAGCTATAAAAAAAATTAGAAGCAACAGGAAGGCAGATTCTTAAAAAGTCACGGGGTTTATGGGCACTTTCTTTCTACACACTGCTTTCCCCCTTCTTCGTACTCTTGCTTGGAAATCCACATTTGTTGGAAGGTACCCTATAAAAAAAATAAAAAACAAAAATCATCTTGCAATAAATATTTGTGACACACAGAAACTAAGGTACGCACAACCTACCTTACGAGATCACATTATGGTTCTTGCTTTCTCAGCTCCCCTTCAAGTCCCCCCCAACTTTATTGCAGCATTTTCTTGTTTTCATCCTTCTCCAGGCCTAGTTTGGATTGCACAGGTAGTCCTCCACTTAATCCCCCTAATGGAGCCTTCCCATTATGATACCAAGTTGTAACAATTGGTAAGTGTGCCTATGTGATTGCCTGATTTAACGACCCTGTCTCAGCTCTGCTCGATGCAATCATTAAGTACCTCACTTGATCCCATCCTTGCTCTTCCAGATGTGGTCATTAAATGGAGCACAGGGTGCTTTGGGTGGGAGAATGCCTGCCCCGTATCTGAAACACTCCATGCACTGCTTCCCACCCGTCAGGGTCCCTACTGGCCTTGGGCCTGCTTCCCAACCCCATTATTAGAGATATTCCTCAGTTTATAATTGTGATTGAGCCAGGACAGGGGTAGGCAACCTTGGCTCTTTTATGACTCGTGGACTTCAATTCCCAGAATTCCTGAGCCAGCATGGCTCAGCTTGGAAACCTCCCCCTTTCCCCTCAGCATGGCTGGCTCAGGAATTCTGGCAGTTGAAGTCCACGAGTCATAAAAGAGCCAAGGTTGCCTACCCCTGCCCAAATGCCTGAATTTTGATCACGTGACCGTGAGGAAAAAATTTAAATATTTAAACCAGGGATCTTCAAACTTGGCTCTTTTATGACTCGTGGACTTCAACTCCCAGAATTCCTGAGCCAGCATGGCTCAGCTTGGAAACCTTTCCCTTTCCCCTCAGCATGCCTGGCTCAGGAATTCTGGGAGTTGAAGTCCATGAGTCATAAAAGAGCCAAGGTTGCCTACCCCTGAGCCAGGAATTATGACTGCAAGTCACACCAGTGATTAAGCCAGTCACAACGCCTGATTTTACAACCTTTTTTGCAGCAGTCATTAAGCAAATCCATAGTCCACAACGGCTGCTTTTGCCGTAAACCCCAAATAAACACCACTTTCCAGAAAAAATAAATAAATCACAGTCACATGACTGCTGGATGCTGCAAATGGATGTAAATGCAGGAGGGTTGCCAAGTGTTTAAAATGCGATCCCATGATTGCAAGAGGGCCGCAGCTGGCATAACTTTGAATTCAGGTCATAAGTAGCCCTGGGGAGCTCCATCGTAACTTCAGTCACTAAGTGAACAAGTCATAAGTCAAGGACTACCTTTACATTCAAAATTCAATGTTTTTTTCCCCTTTCTCTCTCAATCATATTCCCTGCTGTTACACAGTCTTTTTAGGAATCAGCAGCAGCCAGAATAGTTTACTAACCAAGGAAGCCAAAATGGAACCGCCAATCCAGGAACTGAACCTTCGCTCCACCGTTGTATTGTTTGCTATTAACTTCAACCTCATGCTCTGAAATCAGAAAAGAGATTAATGGTGATGGTGCATCGGGAGGCTTCCCAAAGGTCAGATGGTAATATTTGCTTAACATTCATCACTGTAGAATACATAGACCAAACAGCTCAAACCATACCTCAATAATTCAACCTCTAGAAAGAGTACAGAGAAGAGCAACAAAGATGATCAGGGGACTGGAGGCTAAAACATATGAAGAACGGTTGCTGGAATTGGGTACGTCTAGTTCAATGAAGAGAAGGACGAGGGGGGAACAGGATAGCAGTGTTCCAATATCTCTGGGGCTGCCACAGAGAAGAGGGAGTCAAGCTATTCTCCAAAGCCCCTGAAGGCAGGACAAGAAGCAACGGATGGAAACTAACCAAAGAGAGAAGCAACCCTGAACTAAGGAGAAAGTTCCTGACAGTTAGAACAATTAACCAGTGGAACAACCTGCCTCCAGAAGCAGTGAATGCTCTAACACTGGAAGTTCTTAAGAAGAGACTGGACAGCCATTTGTCCAAAATGGTGTTGGGTTTCCTGCCTGAGCAGGGGGTTGGACTCGATGACCTCCAAGGTCCCTTCCAACTTTATTATTATTATTATTATTATTATTATTATTATTATTATTATTATTATTATTATTATTATTATTGATCATCACATAGTCAGCCAGATGTTCAGACTGGATTTGGCATTTTGTCTACCTATCGAGTCCTTACCCAGGACCTGGGATAGGCAGATGTGGATGTTTGATGGTACTACAGATGATGATGATGATGATGATGATGATTATAAGATTATTGCTGTACGTCAGAAGGGACAGCCTGCTTTGATTCTTAATATCCATCGGCTGCATCCCAGCAATTGAATAGCAAAATGAGTGATTTTTAGTTGCGCTATGCTCTCCTCCAAATAAAGATAAAAGTGGGAGATGTGAAGGGAGGGGGAGGAAGGAATGATGGTTTCATTTCCATCTTATTTCTGACCTCCCCAAATAAATGCTATTCTGCATTTTGCTATTGCAAGATTAAAAACCCAGGAAAGAGCAGGAAGTAGCCACACCTTCCTATAATATTCCCATCAAGCTGTGCCTGGAAAACTTAATCCCATTCCACATTCATGAGCATTCCCCAAATCCTACACTGGCTAATTTAACACTAGACCAGGGGTAGGCAATCTTGGCTCTTTTATGACTCGTGGACTTCAACTCCCAGAATTCCTGAGCCAGCCATGCTGAGGGGAAACAGAGAGGTTTCCAAGCTGAGCCATGCTGGCTCAGGAATTCTGGGAGCTGAAGTCCACGAGTCATAAAAGAGCCAAGGTTGCCTACCCCTGCACCAGACATTCCTATCATATAAACAATGAGGGAAAGAAAAATGATGAAGAGTACAATTCTTTCCTCAGTAAATGCCTTTCACATGTTGGGACTACACAGCCCAGGATTCCTTATCATTCAAAGATTTATAGTCCCACCTCATCTGGATATTACTGGATGATGAGAAGGCTGTCTACAACTTCATAAACTCTAATTATATAGTAAGTCAATTATCCTGTTGCTTTAGCACAGACCCATAAAGCTGCCTGAGAAATATGCTCAGCCATGCTATTTTTCACTTCAGAAGTAGCTACCTCTACTATCAAATTCCCAATACAGTCTTTGAAACCACATATTGTCTCAGTTTCATAGAAAATTTCAACCCAGGTGAAGCAAAAATAGGGAGAGATTTATCAAAATCTAAAGCCCAAATTTGCTAAAACACACAGAGCTAACTTCATTCTTTGAACCATGGCTACTAACATAGTTATCTTCAATAATCAACACAAACCAGAATCTTCTATATCTATATAGATCAGTGGTGGCGAACCTATGGCACTGGTGCCAGGGGCAGCACTCGGAGCCCTCTCTGTGGGCACACATGCCGTTGCCCCAGCCTTGCCTCCCCCCGCGACCACCTCCTCACCAGCAGCCCCCCTGGAGGAGAGTCGCCCCTGAGCGTGGCCCACGCGGAGCAGCGCAGCCAAGGACATGGCAGCCAGGCAGCATAGACAAGACTCTTCCCTCACGTCCCATCACGCATAGTTGACGCTGCAGGGTGCGGGCAGAGGGCGTGGCCGCCATGGCACTGCTGGGCTGCCTGGGCGATGTGCGGCGGGCCCTGGAGGCGGTGAGTGGCCCTGCAGGTAGGCGGGGTGGGGACGGGACAGGGGATGGAGCAGGGCGGGGCCAGTTTTTGGGCACTCGGTCAGTTAGAATGCAGTATTGCAGGCCACTTTAGCTGACTGTGTTCAGCAGGTCAGCGGTTCAAATCTCACCGGCTCAAGGTTGACTCAGCCTTCCATCCTTCCGGGGTAGATAAAATGAGGACCCAGATTGTTGGGGGCAATGTATATATATATATATATACATTGCTTACTGGTGTACACCGCTTAGAGAGTGCTTGCACTTAAAGCGGTATATAAGTCTCATAAATAAATAAATAAATATAGATGGTGGGGTTTTTTTTAAAAAAAAAGCAAAATAGGTCCAAACATTTTTTAAATATGCCAATATGGGGAGCTGACTGTAAATGTACTTATTAAATGACAAACTTACTGGAGGAGTTTTCTGAGATAGTTCTCTATTCAGCCGGTCTGTAAAACTCTGTAGTAGTGTATTTCCTCCTGCTACAATCACACTACCATAGAGGCCCTGGAAAAGTAAAGCAAGGCACACACATTACTGGACGTGTAACTTTCTGTAATCCCCTTTTTGATAGAGAAAAGATTACACAAGCCTACATAGAATTTGAAAGTAAATCACACCCTCTTATCAGGGCAAGGAGGTAATATATCATTTCCACCAACAAATGTAAAACCTGGGAGGGGTCCTTGTGCAGAAGGTCCTGTTTTGAATCGGAGTCTGCCACAATATAAAGAATATTTAAAATTCCACACTGAACAGTATTTTGGAAACAGGAATCCCTAATTCAATAAACATGTTGACAATGAGACAAGCAGCACAATTTGGGTTCTTTGCCAAGTCTGCACTTTTGAGGCACAACGGTGGACTCTGCGCTTGGAAACTAAAACAGCCCGATTCTGCAAATACATGCCAGATTGGATTTCCTGAAGTCAAGCTCTTGTGGTGATACTCCTGGTGTCACAAATATTTACAGTAGAATGTCGGGGTTGTTGTTGTTTTCCCTAGTCAATTGTGTCCAGTTCTCAGAGACTGCTTGGGCAAGACCCTGCAGTGTTCTCAGTGAGGTTTGTCAGACGAGACTGCCATTGCTTCTTTTCTAGGGCTGAAAGAAAGTGACTGGCCCAAGGCCATCCAAGGTATAGCACCTAAGGGCAGAGTAGAATTCATGATCTCCAGGTTTCCACTCTGATGCATTAACTACTATGCCCGTGATGGCGAGCCTATGGCACATGTGCCACAGGTGGCACGCAGAGCCCTTTTTGTGGGTACGCGCACCGTCGCCCCAGTCCTTGGCCTTCAGCTGGGTTTTATAAAACCTTTTCACTTTAGGCCTCCGCCACCGTGTGCAAAAAAAAACAAAGGTTCAATCAATCAATCAATTTCAACTTCTCGCGGGGAAAAAAGATCTCGCAAAGTTGGAATTGATTGAATTTTTTAATCCAACCCAGTCTACCATTACCACCGAAGCCACGCCCACCCAATGGGCCACGCCCACTCAAATGGCCACACCCACCCGTTACCCGAAGATATATAAGTGGGTTTTGGGTTGCAGTTTGGGTACTCGGTCTCTAAAAGGCTCGCCATCACTGTACTATGCCAAACTGGCTCTCTAGCAATCTCAGTTACTTCTGTCCAAAAATACTACACAAGGAGTACTACACAACAATTCTCAACATGCTGATATATGGAGTAAGCTGAAACTTTGGCTACCTAAAATGCCAGCATTTATGCTTGGGATTTTCATCATCTACCCACTCCAAATTGTGACAGATGGCAAAGGATCAAAAAAAGTATCAGCATTCTTTGCCCCAAACATCAATTCAGTTCTTCATTTCAGATGTCAAGTCAACATGGCTGATAATTTATTTATTAAACTTATATGTCACCCATTTTGCCTGTAGGCGGTTTACAATAATTTAAAAACCAATTATGAAACATTAAAAGAATAAACAGTAACATTAAATTGGTTTACAATGGACAAAGATAGGGCCACCATTTGTTTCCTCTGGTCAAGGTTTGTTTCTACGTTTGCTGCTTATCTCCTAAAAGTTGAACAGCCTCAAAAAGTTGAACATTCATCTGAAACACCATTAGCTGCCTTTTAAAAGACACATAATTTAAAAAGGTAAAGCATTCCACTGTTACAATTGAGCTTTTGACATACAAAATGTATAATCATCAGCATCACTGAAGTTTTTATATAGTCCTTTTAGATCAGCTGTCTCCCAAGAAGATACAAAAAGAATCTAGTAGGAGGCATCATGGCAAACAGGCACTTTCCCATCATCTGGTATTTAATTCTTGTATAAGTTATCGTCTTATAACCAGGGAAGTGTTTTCTCTAGAATAGGAGCCTTCAAACTTGGCAACTTTAAGACTTGTGGACTTCAACTCCCAGAATTCCTCAGCCAGCAATTGCTGGCTGTGGAATTCTGGGAGTTGAAGTCCACATGCCTTAAAATTGTCCAGGTTGAGAAACACTGCTTTAAAGGGTGGTACCCATGTTCTAACTATTTTTTCCTTAGAAGCTAAAACGTGTGATTTCTCAGCATTTTAATATATAAACATGGTTTGCATGGTTTTTATTGCAACCCTAATTCTGGAATGACAGATCAGGGAAATCCCGGGGAAAATCAGATTATCAATTCTGAATATCAAATAGCTCTATAAGAATATGTTTGGCAACCCTTCCTGGAAAACATAAAGAAAAGGGATTTCTCTCGTACACAATTTGTGTACTCTTTATGTTGCTGTTTTAAACAATTCGGTCGTGTCCAACTCTTGGCGACTTTATAGGCAAGTGCTCTCCATGCCACCCTGTCAAGCAGAGTTTCCTTCAATTGTTGGATAATCATCTTTGTGTCAGTTTTGATGTTATCAAGCCAGAGTGTTCTTTGCTTGCCCCTTCTTCTGTTTATAAGCTCTTTATAAACAGCTTCTGAGCCAATGTTGGAATTTCCAACCTGATTCTTAGGGTTTAGCTAAGCACATTCAACAAGCCCATCTTTGACCCAAGAACTGAACCAGTCATCGGATTGCAGTCTTTGCGTTACATCTGGGCTTACCTGAAAAATACAACCGAGCCTTGTTGTTTCTTGGCCTTTTGGCTAAGATCAAGTGTAAAAACACAACTGAGCTTTCAAGTAGCCCTGAACAGGGTAGAGTTCTGCATCAAAGCACAGTTCTTGCTTCCATTCCAAATTTTAATCAAGAAAAATAAGGGGATTATACCTAATTAATACCTACCGGCCGAATGTCTATATCACACATTCCGACACTGGTGGTGACCACATGGCTCACACCAAGCATTGTATTGCCAGATAAACCCTAGAAAAGAGAAAGAATGTTTAGCATTAATTGCTATTACATCAGAAGTGCAATTAGTAGGAACACTGCGAGCCTTTTCTGAAATACAGTACTTTCATGAAACGGAAGCTTCATCTGGTAATTCTAGTAAATAGAAAAAAGTATATGTAACACAGAATCTCTTCTTTTTCCTTGGTCTGATACAGTTTATAACTAATTAAATTGTTTCAGTACTTCATATGACCCCGTTTTATGATGTTTTGCTGAAATCTGGCATTTATTCCTGGTTTTCGACATAATTGGTAACAGAGAACCATGGATTCACTTAAGGACCACAATGGCCATTTAATGACCATGGTGGTCACTTTAGGTCATAAAATCACGTCGGTCATGTGACTGACCTCATTTATGACTATCGCAATTTACAACTGCCATGATTACAGTTGTAACTCGAGGACTACCTGAGATGCAGAATTAAAATCTCTCTCAGAAAACAGCAAAATCATGAACTACAATTTCTTGGCAAATAAATTTACTCTAATGTAGAATAAGAGCCTCAACATCAGATGTCATTAAAACACAAAACACACAGTGACTTTTTTGTAATCCACAAAATGAAGATTCTAGATTTTCCACCTGTTTCCATAAAACTGTCACTGAAAACAAAGCATCCATGTCCGTTCCATCTCGTTTAGTTTTACCTTTACATTTGAAGGGTCAAACAAGCCTTCAGGAATTTTTAGTCGTTCAGCACCAAAATCACAATTGTAGCCATTGGGGAACTCATAGTGTACAGTTGGCATTTGTGCAGCCACCCTGAGGGCAAAAATCAGTCATTTACAAATGGCATTCAGTGAATAGACATTTTTTTCCTTTTTATAAAAGAAATTATGTTTCCCTCTACAAAAAAAACCTGAGAAAAAACAATTTAATAACAGCGGGAGAATCTCTTGAAAACTTGATGCTTTCCAGATGTTTGAACAAATATTTCATATGCCCTAATCAACACAGACATTCACATGAATTAGGAGAGCTGTAATTAATATCTGAAGAGTAATTCTCCACCTCTGGTGTAAAACAAAGGACAGAAACAGTTTGTTTTCAAACCAGATCACATTTTGCCCTGAGCCACATCAGTATCTGAAAGGAATTTCTATCTGTATTTTCTGCAAAATCCAGAATATTGTTGCTACAATCAGAGGCTAACTGTGGCATCCAAAAAAAACCCAGAGTAGAGATTACACAAAAAAGGTGCTTAGAGAGGATTTTAAGGGAGAAAATGGAAAGGTTGGGTAAAGAGGCCAAGAGGAAAAGTAGATGGCCAATTTTTATAAATTTTATAAAATTTATACTGGAACCAGTCTACAATTTCAGACTGGAAAAAGATTGGAATACAGTCTTATATTAGGCACCGTAACATTCCTATAAATTAAGAAAGACTTACTGCTCGTCGTAAGCTGAATCAGAAACTTGTAGAACAGACGCTTGAAAGTCCTGAATAACACACTATGGAAGGAGAAAAAATATTTTCACATAAGGATTTCTGATACAAATACTGCTTTATACTTTTTTAAAACTAAAAATAAAGGCACGCTCCAAATTAAACAATGTGGACACCGCATTCCTAAAGTCAGTGTTATATTTGGAAATCCAAGTAGGAGCACCCAGGTACAGGTCAGGAAAATCTTTGTAATGTAACACCAAGTACCACAGTGGAAACAATATCCAAAGAGGAGAGCTCTATTTTCCTGCACGTATTCAGAGGTCCACTTTAGGCTGAATTCCTGAAATCACAACACTGGATTTGACAGCCTATAATACCCATTCTAATGCTGCAAGGTTATGGCCAAAAAAGTCCAAAATGCTAGCATCTTTAAGAAAGCTTATCTGGGTAGAAACAACGGAATAATATCTGAAATCAAAACATGAAACTCTCTTGGAGGCCTAGAAGAATGCATCGATCAAGCAATCCAGTTCAGGCAACTTTTCAAGTCAATTCTTCAACTCAAATCTCTTGAGTCAACTCTTGTGAAGGTCAATTCTTACGACAAAAGAGTCCAGCCTTAATGAGGGAAGAAAAAGTCAACTCTTATGAGGGAAGAGCCATTAACTGATTATTCCATGAGGTAGGTTAAGAGACACCTAGATCAGGGGTAGGCAACCTTGGCTCTTTTATGACTCATGGACTTCAACTCCAAGAATTCAGCTCAGGAATTCTGGGAGTTTGAAGTCCACGAGTCATAAAAGAGCCAAGGTTGCCTACCCCTGACCTAAATCAATACTGCAGTTAGGTTCCCATGTCTGAGAGCACACTACAATGATAAGAAGGGTGAAACTCCTATGGCATATGCTGATTCTCCTCCATTAGTTTTGTTCAAGGTTACCCATTCCATCCAGGAAAGTGAGAATAAAGAGATTCCTACAGGTTGCTGGGATATATTTGCAAGGTTTGCAGATAAAAATCGCTTGAACGACTGGCACTCCACTGGAGCAAAGTAATGTCAGGATCCCCTTAAAATGTGAAGACTAATGAAAAGGCCCCCCTGGGACCAATATAACAATAGCACTTAGACTTATATATCGCTTCACAGTACTTTACAGCACTCTCTGAGCACTTTACAGAGTCAGCATAATGCTCCCAACAATCCAGGTCCTCATTTTATCGATCTTAGAAGGATGGAAGACTGAGTCAACCTGAGCCAGTTGGGATTGAACTCCTGGCTATGGACAGAGTTAGCTTGTAATACTAACTACTGTGCCACCACAGTGATTTATGTGCCTACAGTAGATTATCATATTGTAAAATGCTACCTATAAGTGATGTTAATCGTGCTATTAATTTCCTCTTTACTTTCCTACTGATCTGCTTTTCTCCAGAAAATCTAGAATGCATTTATAATTTTTCACTGCACCAACATTTACTAATAATGCACACCTTATAGACTGCATGAGGTAGAGGAATCCTGTTTAAATCATCAGAGCCATGAGTCATACCAGCAATTCATTCCTAAAGGGATCATTCATCGCAGAAATGGATGTATTTGCAGGAAATGCTTCTTATATCCAAACAAATTAACTTAACGGCAAATACTTACGTTACACATATAGTTGTGCCAAGATCTTGTGACCTGAGGCAATTTCTCTTTTCTCTTCCAGTTTGCTGGAGAACCCTCTCGAACTGCTTCCTGGAATATAAAATCAAGGTCATTCCAAAAGGCCACATTCAAATACATTATTCTGTAGATGGCTTGGAGGAGTTATAAACCTAGGAATGTTGAGGATACAGTACCTAAGAGTTTCCTTTAAAGCCAAGAGAGGCAACAGAACATTCAAGCCTGACTAAGGTAAAATCTATTCACAGTTCAGTTCTCATCATTTACTGTTTCTAAGTACATAACCAGCCCACGAAAAAGGTTGTGGCTTTGCAAAGCTGTACATCTGTAAATACTTTCTTTAGCACAATAACATCATAGTTACTGGGTTCGTGCTTTAGGCCACTGTGTAATGGTTTGTGTCAGGGACAAAAAATGGGTGCTTCAATTGTAGCTGAAGTACAACTCCCAGCATCTATGACCAAAGTAAAAGATACTGGATAATGTAATTCAACCATAAATGGAGCACTACAAGTTCCTGGGGTGCTTATACCTTAATGTGCAAATCCAACCTCTGTCTTGGAATAGTGAAGTACACTGAGAATCAAAACTTTTTTTTTTTAAATGTGCATCCTCTGTGTATGACTCTAAACTGAATTTAAATCCAAGGCCAACCCTGATGGAATTTAATATTGGAGACACGATTGTTAAACCAGAAATGTTGTGAATCCTAAAGCAGCTTTTTGATTCACATTTACAAGAACGTGCAGCTTTCTTTCATTCTATCAATGCAGGGTCTTACCTTCGATGCGATCATATAAGGTGGGATGATCTCAATGTTCATTTCTTGAAATAGTTCCCTGCACTGCATTGAAATGAAATCTCCAGCAAGAGGTGACTTCACAATGCCTAAACGCAGGGCACAAGTGGAATCAAAAGATTTAATACTCCACCACCACTCACAATTACATTTAACATAGAAACTTTCTATATTCTCCAAAGCGCCTAAAGGCAGGACAAGAAGCAATGGATGGAAACTAATCAAGGAGAAAAGCAACCTAGAAGTAAGGAGAAACTTCCTGAGAGTTAGAACAATTAACCAGTGGAACAACCTGCCTCCAGAAGCTGTGAATGTTCCAACACTGGAAGTTTTTAAGAAGAGACTGGACAGCCATTTGTCTGAAATGGTATAGGGTTTCCTGCCTGAGCAGGGGGTTGGACTAGATGACCTCCAAGATCCCTTCCACTTTATTATTATTGTCATATACTATACATATTATAAATAAATGCATTTTAAAATTGAGGTAGTCCTCAACTTTAAAATTTCCAAATTAGGGGCTATTATCCAGAACATCCTCTCATGAACTATTAGAAATTCTCCTTTGGTGGCCATCGTACTGCTTTTCAGAAATAAGTTTTATTTAATTCATTTTGTTTGGTACAAACAAACCCTGTCATTCGTTTGTCTTGAGTCTAACAATATAGTAGGATAGCTCGGATCATTCTGGAAGATTTCTCACCTTGCTGAAGCACGTAGCCATCATGGACTGGAATCGCAGTGGTATGTGTTGCTCCACTATCTAAGATCAACCCGGTGGATCTGCCATTCGCAAAGCTAGTTGCAGAGTCAAGGAAGATGGTGGAATTTTGGCACAGGAACAACATATATCATGGTTTGTTGGGCTTTTACATATTGCATGAATTTGTATCTAATGATATTAAGTAGTCTTTAAGTTACGATCATAGCTGAGCCTGCAATTTCAATAATACGGTGTGATGGTAGAAAACCAGATCGTCATGTGATGGCACCTGGTTGTATGACCATTTTTGTGGTTGTCATTAGGCAAACGCCATGGTTATTAAGCAAACCCATTGTTTCTTAGGGGGCATTTTTTTCTGAAAACCAGAGGTAAATGCTGGTGAAAGGAAGGAAGGAAGGAAGGAAGGAAGGAAGGAAGGAAGGAAGGAAGGAAGGAAGGAAGGAAGGGGAGGGGAGGGAGGGAGGGAGGGAGGGAGGGAGGGAGGGAGGGAGGAGGAAGGAAGGAAGGAAGGGAAGGAGGAAGGAAGGAAGGAAGGAAGGAAGGGGGGTGAACATCAAAATTCCAAATCCAGGTCGTAAGTCCCTTTTTTGGAGTCTGTTGTAACTTTGAATAGTCACTAAGCAACCAGTCGTTAAGTCAAGGACTATTTGTGTGAGAGGGAAGATTTTAAGAGAATTAAACTGGCAGTAAATTATATCCACTGTCATCGTCATCATCGTTTCAGCCATTGTCTATCTACTTCAGGAGGAAGGCCTCTTCCGTATGTTTCCAACCAATGTGGTCCTGAGCTTTCTTTGGCCAGTTGGATCTGCAATCCTTGCTGATTGATGTCGTCAATTCCATCTTGTTTTAGGTCTCTTCCTTGGATGCTTTTTATCAAGGGGGATCCATTCTATGACTTCTTGGTCCACCTGTCATCGGTTCTTCTTGCTATGTGACCAGCACTGTTTCCATTTCAATTCTTTTACTCTCTTGATGACATACACTTTTGTTGTGCTCTAATCCATGTGCGGGTCTTTCTGTCTCGTCTTACAATGCCGAGCATGTATCTTTCCATAGGGAAATAAGTCACTCAAAACTGGCTCTCACGTATACAAGACAGAACTAAGCTTCAGAACTGCTTGAAGCGTTGCCAGGCCAAATCCTAGTCGAGATCATATTAACTTAAATTTTTACTGACACAGAGTGGATTGCCAATCAATGTTCTTCTTCCCAGCACAAAATCCCATTTACTGACATTTGTCTCTTGCAAATTTGGTGTTCTCCAGACAAATTAGGCTCCAACTTCTATACAGGTAGTCCTCAACTTACAACCATAACTGAGCCCAACATTTCTGTTGCTAAGCAAGACAGTTAACTGAGGTTTTGCCCCCATTTTACCACCTTTCTTGCCACAGTTGTTAAGTGGATCACTGAAATTGTTAAGGTAGCAACACGGTTGTTAAGTGTATCTGGCTTCCCCATTGACTTTGCTTATCACAGTGGTGGCGAACCTATGGCACGCGGAACCCTCTCTGTGGGTACGCGCCATCACCCCAGCACATGTGGTCTCTAAAAGTTCGCCATCACTGGCCTAAGGCCAGCCAGCCTGGAGCCGCCATTGGGGAGCCCACCATCCCACCCACCAGAAACCCCCTGGATCTCCTCCAACCCTGCCCGGCTCCCACAGGTGTCCCTCCCCATAAGCAACATCGAGGTGGCCACGCCCACCCAGGCTATGCCCACCCAGTCTGCCATGACTACTGCAGCCACACCCATTCAGTGGCCATGCCCACTCAGTCTGCCACGCCCACTGTAGCTGCACCTGCCAAGTGGGCCACACCCACCCGGCAGCCGGTGATACATAAGTGGGTTTTGGATTACAGTTTGGGCATTTGGTCTCTAAAAGGTTCGCCATCACTAGCTTATCAGGTTGCAAAAGGGGATCACAGGACCCCGGGACACTGCAACTATGAACCAGTTGCCAAGCATCCGAATTTTGATCACGTGACCATGGGGATGCTGCAACTATCATAAATGTGAAAAATTGGTCATAAGTCATTTTTTTCAGTGCCGTTATAACTTTGAACAGTCAGTAAACAAATGGTTGCAAGTCTAGGGCTATTTGTAATCTCCCGTTGTTGTCATGGCCCCAACAATGGAGGCCACCAGCCTAGAGAAGTCTGATTTTTAAACAAAATATACGAATGTAATATCTAATATTTATATTAAAAAAAAACTAAATATGATCTCCCTACATAATTCATGAGTTTTCACAATTGATTGTACCTGTTTGGAAAATAGCACAGCAACAGGATCTTGGTTAAGCAATTATAAAAAAACAATTTTATAACTGTTTCCTTAAAGTATTTGTGATGATGCTCCCTTATTCAACCTTTTTAGGATACGCTGTTAGTACCGCAGTTTTGCACAGGAAGAATGCAGGGATGTTGTAATGTTCAAACATTAATTCTGTCAGTTTTTCACGCTTTGCTCTAATGTTCCACTAGAAAAACACAGAGAAAATAATCAAAATACAAAATTATTATTTATGACTCAAGAAGCAGAAGACTGACATTTTTCGGTTATTTCTTCCCAATTCCTTGCAAACTGGGTAACCAGATTTATAAATATCTGTCAGACTGAAATAGATTAAAAAAAGTTTTACTCTCTCAATCACAGAATATACAGCGATTTCTAATTTTATGTATTGCCACAGAATCGTGATACTTTTATAAATATATTTTGAAAACTTCCCAAAAAACAATCTCATAACTATAAATACACAGAGACATATCCATTCTACACTTTGAGGAAGTGTGGAAAGAAAAAAAATTAAAAACATAATTTTCTCTAAAAAAAAAAAAAATTAAAATTACCTGGCTAGTTAATGAACTAAAAGTAGAAGAAATGGCATGCTTTAATTATTTGGAGATGATTTTTCAGACTGTTATACGTTATATAAAAGTACTGGGAAAGTCTGAAAGAGTATCATGTTACTTTTCCATACTAGAGGAAGCTCACTAATCCCAGCTGCAATTCAACTTTATGTTACTTGCCCAAATCTTATATGGAGCTGAACTTGAACCAGGCTCCATATTAATCATTTCTGAGACCTTCCTGAGACCTTCAAAACTTCTGGAAAAAAAACCTTCATGTAGCACATATTCCATATTCTAGTTAAAAAGCCAGATATCTGAGCAAGAAACCTGATTGGTTCTTTGAAATAAGTAAAACCAATTTTTACTCACTGGTGCTTCAGACATTAAAACAGGATGCAATGAAGCTTCAGATTTAATGTGCATCTTATAGGTATGATCCAGGATGGCTTGGAAACTATCCCAATCTTCAACTGTAACAATATAAAATGAATGCAGCTTTTGTCGGTGGAATGTAATCTACTCATTGCATGCATGTTTTTAATACAAGGTTCAGCATGAAAATATGAGCAGTCCATCGACATAGGATAGAGGACTGACAAATTTGCAACCCCCCCCCCAAAAAATGAACCACTTAACAGAGCAAAATTAGTAACAGTTTTGGATTATAAATGTACTATTCCACAATGAATGAAAAAAATAGCATATTAGGTTTGTTTTGACTGTGATAAGCATGTGCCATGAGTACTTTTAACAACGGTTCAATGAATATACCCGGATGGATTGAGTTCCTATAACAGATGAAGTAATCATTGAGCTGTGACCGTAACTGACCCCAGAATTATGGCTATCACTGGGATTAAGCGAGTCACCATGTGACAGTGTTTGATTTTAAATCCCTTTTTGCTGTAGTCATTAAGCAAACCTATTTTCTTTCATGGGCATATTTTGCTAGAAATCAGAAGTCAACATCACAAACCAGCAAAAAAAAATTGCCAAAAATCACAGTCACTGCAAATGGCCATAAATGTGAGCTGGTTGCCAGACACCCAAAGTGCAATCCTGTGACTGCCAGGAGTAGGCATCAGAACTGCAGTACTGGGTCTTAAGTAGCTCTGTGGAGGTCTGTTGCAACTTTGGTCACTAAGCACCAGTCATTAAGCAAGGATTACCTGGAACAAACAAAGCATGTTATGACTAATGCAATATATGAGCTCAATCAATGTCTGAACAGTTAAGAACTAGCAGAAAGCAAGATATGAAAAGTTTAAGTATTGAATATGCCTCAAGCAAAGCAATCTTCCTTAATCTGCCAGGTTCCATGTTGGTGAAGTCTCATTGGCATCTCTTATTTGAAGGGACAGCATAATTGGGCAAGTCAAACTGTGCTTTCAGAGGGCATTTAAGATTTTATCCAGGTTAGGATAAGAAAACCATTGTAATGGATAATCATGATTCAACATTTATCTCTGAACTGAATCACTGTCTTTTATCTTAAACAGGAGGGAGAATAACCACAGGATAGAACAAATTATACAAGAGAGTTTTTTCTCCCAAATGCTAATATTTAATTAGATTTACATCTTCTTTATAACAATTTATTAAAAAAAACCACAAGATTCCCTTGGAAATCATTATTTCAGACTAAGTCTATATAATAAATGAAAGAAGAAAAAGAAAATATACAAGGATACAGGTAGTCCTTGACTTACGACAATTGAGCACAAAAATGTCTGTGGTTAAATGAGACATTTGTTAAGTGAGTTTTTCCTATTTCACAACTTTTCTTGCCATAGTTGTTAAGTGAATCACTGAAGTTGATAAATTAATAACCTAGTTGTTAAGTGAATCTAGCTTTCTCACTGACTTTGCTTGTCAGAAGATTACAAAAAGTGATCACATGACCTTGGGACACTGCAACGGTCATAAGTATGAACCAGTTGCCAACCATCTAAATTTTGATCACATGCTCGTGGATGCTGCAAAAGTCACAACTGAGAAAAACGGTCATAAGTCACTTTATTCAGTGGCATTGAAACTTTGAATGGTCACTAAATGAACTGTTTTAAGTCAAGGACTATCTGTACTGTGTTATTCTATTATAATTCTTGGCTTGAAACAACCCATGTTTTTTCAACTTCCACCACCACATATCGTCTTCCAAGTAAGACAAAATCTATTTTTCAGAAACAGAGATTCTGAGGTACCACAAAATAGAAAACAGAATTTAAGATTAAAAGGAGAAAATGCAGAACATCATACTCATTCCATTTTTCAAAGGTGAAATGGCTTCCATATTCTCCCTAGGAACTCTCAAGGCATTTGTGTCTATATAGTATGTTGGCCCTCCTTGCTTGCTTTTATCACCGTCAATCTCCATCATGGAGCTTCCATCATCTCGGTCCAAGACCACCCCAATGGCAGTAGGGAAGTCCACCTACAATAAACAGTATGGAGAACAAACATATAAGGTTATATAATGACCACCTGTAGTGTATTGTTTTAACTAGCATGTATGTTACAAAAAGAAGTGATCATGCAGAAGAATCCCTCATTTTCATAGCCTTCTCCTGCCATCTTGATCAAGATGCAGTTGACCAAGTGTCTTTAGAAAAGATTTCTGCTGCAATAAGTCGGTTATTAACTAAGGAGTTGTATGCATAAAGATTATGATCCAAGAAAAGAATTTGTAGGAATACAATGATATGAGAAGCGAAAGGTAATCCTTGCTGGGCAATAATTATTAATAATTAGATTTATAGGTTGCCCAATCTGTTACAAATGTAGGCAGTTTCCAAAATGAAACAATAAAACACAGAACAAATCATCCAAAGAAAGTCTGGAGAAAATTAACAATCAGTTAATAATAATGGGACCCAGAGCATGCGAAATCAATCAAGCAGATATGACAAATAAGCACATAACCAATGTTTTACATATTACTGGACCACAATTGCTGAGCCATTGCTCCATTGTTCATTATACAGAGCAGTGTTTCTCAGCCTCAGCAATTTTAAGATGTGCAGACATCAACTGCCAGAATTCCCCAGCCCAGCCAACATGGTATAGGAAATTCTGCAAACTGAAACACTCATATAGATCCATGCTTTACTCTATTTTACGTGATGAGGGCTCCTGGCTTAATCTACCACTTCACTTTCATCCTTACCTTTGGGCAATCTTCTCCAGCATAGCCAGCTCGCACTGTGCAGGAGCCAATATCAAACACCAGTGCACCAACTTCATCTGCAGACAGGGAGGCATCATTTATTAAATTCAGCACTATAGCGCTATCTTGTTTTTACCGATAAAATGCAAAACATGGAGACTGCTTTAGAAAGAAGATTGTAGTTTACTGAAGAGGAGAGCCAGACAGAAAGAGAGCTCTGGAAAAAAACAACTGACCACATGTAGTAGGGAGTGGGTTTTTATACCTTTTGGGGTTTTTGTTTTGAGTTGTTCTTGTGGCATGAAGTTTCACCTGAGTCTGAGTGTGTCTTTCTGGTATTCTGATAGTGATGGGTTAATCCTATTATATCCCAAAGGTCTTATCCTGCTTCTCTGGGGCTGTGGCTGATGACTGTTAGATTTTTGGTGTGAGGGACAGTTGATTCTAGGGATCTTTCTAATCCCAGCTTCCTGACTCCAATCTTTCTGACCAGATTATCACATCTGCATTTCTGCAGACCTGGTTTCTGTCTGGGGCAGAGACTTGGGGGGTTGGTTGGTTTCTGCCTTTAAAATCCTTTGGGGAAATATATTCTGCCTTTTTAATATTCTCCAAAATATTTTTTTCTCTGGATTCTTCCCACAAAATAAATAAATATATATACATACATACATACACACACACACACATATACATACATACATATTAAGCCTGGGTAGCCCCTCTTGCATGTACCAAGAGGGGCTCCGGGCAGCAAGGAGGGAAAGCGGGCAGCAAGGAGGGAAGACAGCGTCATCCAGAGGCTCGGAAAGCCGGCAAGCAATTTAGGAATCGGGAAGCCCAGGAGGGCGCCAGGAGCTCCGCTTCCATGCATGCGAAGGAGAGGCTGCAAAAGGACTCGTACGGGAGAGAGCGCGCAGAAGCTCCGCCCACCGCCGGCCCGCGTTAAAGAAAGGGTGGCCTCCTCCCGCCTTAGGCCGCTCACCTCCTCCGTAGACGCCGCCGCTCATGACGGCTCGAACTCCCGCTTCGCCGGCAGCACCTCCGACCTCCGAGCGCCCCAAACCCCTCAGCCTCCTCTTCTTTCTCTTACACTCTCTCACTCCCTCTCTGCTCCCGGACGTCCCGCCTCCGTTTGCCCTCGGAGAGCCAATAGAAAGCGACGTCGCGGAGGAGGCAGTCTAATTGGAGAAGGGATAGAATATGTAAGCCTATCGCGACGTCGCTTTCTCGGGCTTTTTCCCTTGGACTCAGTCGGGGCCCTCTGATAGGTTGAGACGCGTCCCGCGTGCGACGGGAAAAGTCGGCTGCAGCGCCCGGGGGCGGAGCTAAAGGGGGCTGGTTGTAGTTTTGCCTTTAGTTGGGGAGTAAGGCTTTCCAGGCACAATGGTGGGATTCGTTCTCCAGTCTGGTCCCCGCCAGGGTGTTGGACTACAACTCCCATCGCCCCACTTGGGTGTATATTGTGATGGGAGTTGTAGTCCAATCAAAGGCGCGCGCTAGTTTAGAGGAACTTTCAGGCGCTCTTCTTCCAATGTGGTCCATGCCAGTGTTCGTCAGCCTCGGCAGCTTTAAAACGGGTGGATTTTAACTCCCACAATTCCCCTGGAAATGAGGAATTCTGGAGTTGAGATCCACATGTCTTAAAGTTGCTGAGGTTCGGAAACGCTGGTCTATGCCCTTGTGTGCCAGCAATGTGATTCGGGATTCTGCATGGGACATACTTTGTGCAAAACAATTCATAGAGGCAAGATTGGTATCAGGCCTCAAAGACAAAGAAGGATCATTTCAGCCTCTTCGGGACAATCTATAGCAGGCCTCAAAGTGATAATTTTGGAAAACAATCGAAAAGTTAAAAGAAAGACCAAAACACTACCTTACCAGTAATCAACATCTAGATAAGCAGAGAATGATACCAGGATTAATACCAACAATCAAGCAGTAAATAATATCCCAAGGAATTACCAACTCAGACAAACAATCCAAGAGTAAACGACTGCCTAATCAAGAAACTACTAAGAAGAAAACAACACTCCCACCAACACTGACACTATATAAACAGAGCAGCCCCATTCTCTTTTAGCACTGAAGATGTTACTTAGTTGGAAAATGAAACGTCTGCAAGAAAATAATCAGGATCAGAGAGCACCAAAGACTCCACAGTTCAACCTAAGCCACAAATATTTTCTTTCATCGGTACTTTCTACTTTGTTATTTTTTATAAAAAAAACAATAACTTTCCCATTCGTTTATTAATAATAATAGTAGTAGTAGTAAAGTTGGAAGGGACCTTGGAGGTCATCTAGTCCAACCCCCTGCTCAGGCAGGAAACCCTACACCATTTCGGACAAATGGCTGTCCAGTCTCTTCTTAAAAACTTCCAGTGTTGGAGTATTTACTGCTTCTGGAGGCAGGCTGTTCCACTGATTAATTGTTCTCACTGTCAGGAAGTTTCTCCTTAGTTCTAGGTTGCTTCTCTCCTTGATTAGTTTCCACCCATTGCTTCTTGTCCTGCCTTCAGGTGCTTTGGAAAATAGCTTGATTCCCTCTTCTTTATGGCAGCCCCTGAGATATTGGAATACTGTTATCATGTCCCCCCTCATCCTTCTCTTCGTTAAACTACATACCCAATTCTAGCAACCATTCCTTATATGTTTTAGCCTCCAGTCCCCTAATCATCTTTTAATTGCACTGGGTAGCTTTCAAACATCCACAAATACAACACTAAATAAATATAAAATATGAAATCTAAACCAGCAGCCTTGTAATATCTGGGAACATCACCTTGCTTTTGACCCCTCTCCTGACCTTTAATCATTGTCCCCGTTTTGTTTCCAATCTTATTTTGGAGGGATTATAAAACTGAAGGAAAATACGATGTAGTGTAGGGGGCTGCTGTTTCACGCTCTGACCAATAGGAGCCGCTGCTCTCTGTGTTTACAGTGCCCCTCCGGCAGAGCCGAAGAGGAAGTGACGAAATAGAGCTTCCTGTTTTGTGACGCAGGCGCGCTGCTGTCTTTCTTTCAGAAGCGTGATGGCGACGAGCAGTGTTGCGTCCGCGGCGGCTCCCCTCCTGTCTCTCGACCCGGAGCGGCAGCGCGAGTTCCAGGCTGAGGTGCACCGGGTGCGCAAGGCGGCCTCCAAGGTAAGAAACCGAGGGGACGCGGTGGTTTCTCCCGCCGAGCGCTGGGAGCGCAACTTCCAGCGTCTGTTTACGCCTTCCCTCATTTTACCTCCCAGAATCAGAAGGTGAAACCCGGCGTTGTGTACGTGGGTCACATCCCGAGAGGCCTGTACGAGTCGCAGCTCAAGCAGTACTTCAGCCAGTTTGGGACAGTGACTCGGCTTCGCCTTTCGCGGAGTAAAAAGGTACGGTTCGTTTCGATTATTATAATTTATATTTTATATTTCTTAACCGCCCATCTGCCTCAGATAATGTATATATAAACCGGAGGTGGAGAACTTAATGCTCCTGCCATTTATTTTTCCCCACAACGACAACCCTGTGAGGTGGGTTGGGCTAAGAAAGAAGGACTAGTCCAAAGGCGGGACTAGAACTCACAGTTTCCTGGTGACTGGCTCAAAATCATCCAGCCAGCTTTTATGTCTAAGGCGGGACTAGAACTCACAGTCTCCTGGTGATTGGCCCAAAGTCATTCAGCCAACTTTTATGTCTAAGGCGGGATTAGAACTCGCAGGTCTCCTAGTGATTGACCTGAAGTCACCTAGCTGATTTTCATGCCTAAGGGAGCCTAGATCTCATTTTCTCATGGTTTCTAGGCCAGCACCTTGACCACTACACCAAACTGGCTTTTTCGCTCTGTCTCTGTGTCGGTTGGGTGGCTATCCTGGGAAACTCCAGGCAAGTCATATAGCAGCCTTCACCAATTTTTTCCTCCATGACAACGCTATGGGATAGGTAAGGTTGAGAGGGAATGGCTGACTCAAGAGTTACCCCAAAAAGTTTCCATGACTAAGGTGGTAATATTCAGTCACCCATTTCATGTAGGTGACTCTGGATGGTGCGCACAATTAAGAAGAAACCAAAAACTGTCAGAGCAAGTAAAACAAAGCAATTGAAGCAATTAGAACAATTACAAACTATATGTGGGAGAGTCTATTTAGAGTCCTACATATGAAATAACTGTTTTGCAGTTTTGAGGCTAATTCTGATCTAGCCACTTAATCCAGGCCTTGTACTGCTTACTTTTCCAATGGCATTCCTTCTTACAGGATAATATATTTTTAGGCTATAAGCTACCAAAACCTTGCCCTGATTTGAATTAACTTTAATGATGATTCCCTGTTTTTGACAGTGCATATTGGTGATAACTAAAAACGTTTTGCATTTTATAGGTCCGAAAAACTTTTTTGGATTGTCACTGAGTGACTTTGGGTCAGTTGTTTTCCCAGTCTAACATACTGCACAGGGTTGTTGTAAAACAAATTGGGAAAAGGGCTGCTTTACTAATGGTAATAGCAAAGAAAAAAAATCATTCAGCTACATCTATGAAAGTATTGCATTTTTTTTATTTTTGTATCTTTCTCTTTGATAGACAGGAGGTAGCAAAGGTTATGCTTTTGTGGAATTTGAATATGATGAAATTGCAAAGATAGCTGCAGATACCATGAACAATTACCTTATCCGTGAAAAACTCTTGAAATGTGAGTATATCCCACTTTGTTAAATATAGCAGTTCCATGAAAGAGTCACTTACGTTGAAATTACCCCATTAAAACTCCCTTTTTTTCCTTTACAATTTTTCATTCTCTCATTTCCTTTTTTCCTAATTTTTTTTCCTAACTACTCTTTTTTGCAAGGTCATTATTATTCCCATGTCCATAATATGAAGGGAGGGAATGTAACAGCAGATGTTTCCATGGGGATTCCCTTTTTTTGGAACAATCTGCTCTGTAAGATGAGGGTAGCTTTCACTTTCATAATCTTTTGAAGAGAAGGTACAACTTGACTATTTTTGAAAGGACTTTGAGAATTGATTGTGTGGCTACAAGCACTTTTTAACATGTTGTGCCATATATTTTAGAGCTGTCCATTGTTTAGTCCTTTGGATTGATGCCATCAATAAATTTTATAAACAATGCAGTATAATTAAATATTTTGCATTGAGATTAGGCATGTCTGCAGCTTTATTCTCCATTATATTGTCTGCTTTGAAATATAATCCAAACCCCCAATATAGCTATTCCTTTTTTTTATAGCTTACCCAACAGACTGATAGATTATATTCAATTTGTATTGATAGTTAGTAATGGGGAAATGATTGAACACCATACAACATTTAAATCATCCTTGATCTTGCCGAAGTGTTTTATTGATTTATCTGTTTGTATAGATGCTTGGAAGCACTAGTAGATGAATTTATTTCTTTATGGAAGTTATACACCCCCTCAATCTAGCCTGGCTATAGGGGTTTACAAGAACAGTAATAATAGTATTACAATATACAACAACAATAATAATAATAATAGTGTTGGAAGGGACCTTGGAGGTCATCTAGTCCAACTCCCTGCTCAGGCAGGAAACCCTACACCATTTCAGATAAATGGCTGTCCAGTGTCTTCTTAAAAACTTCCAGTGTTGGAGCATTCACAGCTTCCGGAGGCAGGTTGATTAATTGTTGTAACTGTCAGAAAATTTCTCCTTAGTTCTAGGTTGCTTCTCTCTTCAGTTAGTTTCCATCCGTTGCTTCTTGTCCTGCCTTCAGGTGCTTTGGAGAATAGCTTGACTCCCTCTTCTTTGTGGCAATCCCTGAGATATTGGAATGCAGTGTAATAATATAGTATGAAAGTAATCATATTTATTTAGTCAATTTGGCTAAAAATTGGAAATAATATTAAAATAAACGATCAAAAATTAAAATATGTAGCCCATGTGCAAGAGAGAAACATGAGGCAGACCGTGAGGGGAAGCAGTGATCATATCTCGTTTTTTTCCTGAAGCCATAATGCCTTTATATTCTGTGTTTAGTAGAATGGACTTGAAGATGATTTCTGTTGCTATTTAAAATATTTTTGGAGAGTGCAAGTAAAGTGGAAGCTCTTATAATGGCCTTGCCCTGTTTCTCACAGCTGTTATTGCCTTGATTGCATGTTACAGGTGAGCTTATGCCAGCAGAAAGAGTACATGAAAACCTCTTTAAAGGTTCTGAGCAAAAGTTCAGAAAGCCATCCTATCCAGCAGTAAAACAGTACAACCGGAATCGAACAGCACAGGAGAAAGAAAAGATGGCTGAGAGGCTGTTGAAAAAGGAGAACAAGTTGCGAAAAAGGCTGGCTGAGAAAGGAATAGATTATGATTTCCCCGGATTTGTAAGTGAATGTTCTTTTTTTTTATGAATAATACTTAGCATAATGAGAAGAATGAGGCATAAACGTGATTATTGCATACTGACCATAAATGTAAATGCCTTAAGTTAGAATACAAAGTTTATATTGTCATCAGACAATTGGAGATGTGAGATGCTTGAGGCTCCCTATGGACTCAAAAGATTGGCATCAGGGTTACTAGTGCTGGGTTTTTAAACACAGGTATGGGTTTTTCCATCTCTGGGTTTCTAGGATTTTAAAATTTAATGAAATCTAAGTATTTTCTATCCATTATATTGTACGTATTAAGTAGGTAATAACTTAGTTTAAAACTGATTTATTGGGATATCTGGATTTTTTTTTTTTTGTCTAGAATCTGGGTTTATTTGAGCATGAAATCTTGGGGGGGGGGTTAGGAAACCCCATTGGCAACTCTGATTGACAGCCACTTACAACTTTCTTAAAAAGACACTTGTATCATGCAAGCCGATATTAGTCTTCGCTCTTCAGGTGAAATCTTATAAAGAAGTTATACATTTCTGTCTTCTCCCCCATGGCAAGGAATTAGAAAACTTCCAGATGAAGAAGGTAGAACTGATTTATAAAATAGAAACAATAAATAACATAGGAAGTGGGAGGAAAGGACTAGAACTAGGACTAGCTCCGTTATTCCTAACTAGGAATCAAATTTGGGGTTTTATATTCTTTTATTTCTAGCACTTTCACCCTATTTTTAATGAGAACTGTTTGTACTGAGTTTCACAGCTTCAAAGCAAACTCAGTATGCCAATTGTTTTGAAGACTATTAACATGTTTATTTTTAAAGTTGAATTACGAGGTAATCTTAATGCTAAGACTCTCTTTCTTAGACTGCTCAGATGCCTCTGATAAAGAAAAAGATGGTTTCAAAATCAGTTTCTAATGAGGAGGCAGCAGTGGAAGATAAAGTAAGTGAAAGCTTGGGGTTTTGAAATCTTCTGAATTACAATTGGCCTTTTATATGAAGAAGGGAAAAAATATTGGAATACAAGTAGTCCTTGAATTTCAACCATAAATGAGCCAAGAATTATGATTCAAGTCATGCTAGTCATTAAGCAGGTCATATTACTGTGCCCACCTTTACATTTCTTTTTTCCCCAGTCATTAAGTAAACCCATTGTATCCAATGGCATTTAATTTTTTTGCCAGAAATCAGAAGTAAACACCAGTTTCTAGCAAAAAAAAAAAAAAAAAAAGTCATGAGACCACAAGATGCTGCATAGGTGGCCATAAATATGGGCCAGTTACCAAGCACCCAAAATGTGATCACATGTTGGAACTTCAAAGTTAGATCGTAAACAGCTCTGGAAAATTTGTTGTAACCTTGAACTTTGCCACTGGTCGGTCGTAAGTAAAAGACTACCTGTATAGTATCAAATATTTGTACAACAGTGTTTCCTTGAATGGAAGGTCTTTATGCTGATCTTCATGTTGCAAAGGGTTCTTTTGAGAAATGGTACAGACCACCAACAAAGTTTTTGTTACTTTTTGCCCGTGGTTTCAAAAAGACTTTTGTGATATAAAAAGGTTAACAAAGTTTTCCTAATTTATACTTTAACACTTATCGCTGAGCTTATGTTATGCAGTCATACCTCGGGACTCGACTGCTTCAAAACTCGTCGAATGAAATATTTGATGTGTTTTTTGAAGCTGAAATCTTGTCCTAGCGGTCATCTCACGGTAGTTGACATGCAAGGAAGAACTTGCTGATGTCGGCTGGCTCGTGCCTTGCTATTTCTTCCAGCCGAAATAGCAGGTCACTTGATAAGTCGTGCAGTTTTCTCGGTACCTGTTGGTTTTAGTATTCCGCTCGTCTTCTAGAACAAATTACCAACGGGGACCAAGATACCACTGTATTATATACTATGCTAATGTCGACACCATATCTAATTCCTAAACAGTACTATTAATGATTCTGCTCTCCTTTGTTGCCTTTAGCCCCCTTCAAGTTAGTTGACTTCTGTTGCTCTCAGCTGTTGTACTGAACTGCTGCTGAATGTTTGGTTTTTCGGTTTCTCAGTGAGGGAGGGAGGTGCTTTAAAAGCTGCTGGCCGGAGGCTCTCAGCATCTCTGCCTGGGTGATGACGCTGGTGGATTCTGTTTCCCTATTCAGCTTGTCAGCTGTTGCTTTGCTGAAGTCCAAGCTTGTTCCTCTTTGCCTGCTAAGCTGACAGCTGCCTCCTCTCCCTTAGCTGCAAATGCTTCCTCCCTGCTCTTCCATAGGATTCAAATTGTCTTCCTATGCACCCATACTCGAGTGCTATCAGTATTTTCCTGTTATATTTGGAAACCAGGTGTGGTCCAGTGCTCTTCAAATTGCCCTAAAATCCTGGAGAAGGGAAAGCTCACACTGGCTTCTGAAAGGCTTTCCTTCCACAACGGCATCTTAGGATGAAATCCTTGACTGCTTTCGTCGTACTTTTCCTGGGTGTTCAGAGGGGACGAATTTGGGAATCTTGGATAACTCGGCTCATCCTATACCATTATTTCCCACCTCTGTGCTGTATCATTTCCAAATAATATAGGCTTAGAAATTTAATCATGGAAAAGACGATAATGAAGTTACCCTATTGAATTAAATTTAAAATATTTGGGGGAAATTGTTCAAAGTATTTTCTTCAGAAAGTAACTGTGAAGAGTTTGTCAGCTTTTTGTCTTGTATTGTCCGGATTACAACTGGTAGAAAGCTTTCCTGTTCAGTCATTGCCAACAAATATTTCAGCTTTTTGTGACAATATACTTTTTAAAACTAGCCCGCAATGGTTCTTCTTAATTTAATACTTTTCTTCTCCACCTGTCCAGGATCTCACACCAGTGTGTACACCATCATTTTTTGAGCGCCGAAAATCTCAGCCAGAAGACAGCGAAGATACAGAAATAACTTTCAAATTACCACCTGCAAGTATAAAGTCTACCCTGCAAAAAAGCAAAATGACACAATTACAGAAAAAAGCAGCTGGAAATAAAAAATGTAAACCTTAACACTTTATCGTAAGAGGTTTTTTTTTTTAACTACACAAGCTGTTTCTCAGTTCCAGAGAGAAGGTCCTATATAGTTTCAATACATTATTCCCCTTTTCTACTGTCAAATTGCCATCCTATTCTGCAGTCAGTGTTCCAGATTGACTGCAGTTTAGCAGAAGCAACATCCTGAGTGTTTTGGTTATGTAGTAATCCCAGAGCAATTTTATGGGGCATGGGGGGCAAGACTTCTATCTGTTTCCAGTCCTCCCTCCCCCTTCCCTCAGGTGACACTAATGTTCTAAGATGGGTCTTCAAACGTGGCCCTTTTATGACTTGTGGACTTCAACTCCCAGAATTCCTCTGGCACGCTGGCTGAGGAATTCTGGGGGTTGAAGTCCACAAGTCATAAAAGGGCCAAGTCTGAAGACTCCTGTTCTAAGAAGGCATATCCCATTGGCCTATCTACTCAATACTCTTCCTCCATTGACTCTTCTCACCACCAATAACCTTCCTAAGCTTTGATAGTTAGACCAAATCCTTAGTTCAGCCATAAGCTGTCTAAAAGCCTTTCTTTTGTATATTCTTACAGCTCATTGTTAAATATAGGCCCCACTGCTTCCAAAATATTTTTAGGTACTGGCAGCTTTGAGGTTTTTAACCTTATAAAATGGAACTAGATATCAAAGGTATCAGCAATATTGCCATATCTACGAAGAAAGATTGAACTGTGGGCAGACTTCTGTGAGAGGAAAAAATAAAGGATATTGGAGAAAACATTGATCTTCTCCAACTCTACCTCAAATTGAGAATAAATTGAATCAAAATCAAAAGCCTTGAATGATGTGCATTAGAACTATTAATTTAGATTTTAGTTTGGCTAAGAGGTCATGTATGCAAACGAGACATCCAATGTTAGCCTTCTTCAACTCAGTGCAATAGCTGGAGTTGTGGCAAGCAAGAATCGGAGAAGGCTATATAGTATTGGATGATAGTTATTCTATGTCCGTATTATTGCCTTGAACCCACAGTGAGGTGAAGTCATCACCATGAAAGCAAGTAAGAATTCAGGATTCTTCAAAGATCATAAAGATCTGCGTCTTACACCACTTCAGGTATCTGTGCCAGGTTTTCTTTTTTTTTTTTTTAATCCTTAATTCAAACATTTCAATAGTTATGAAAGTAGGTATGGAATTCAAAAATGTGTGTGTTGAGACTTCATTACAACTAAATAACTATTGCAACGTGGTTTGCTTTCTAGGACCGTTGGAATAACTTGATGGCCAAAACAAGCCACTTGATTGTCCCAAAAGTGCTCTTTCAAAAGGCAATGGGTTTGTTTTTCCTTGAAGATGTTTCACTTCTCATCCAAGAATCATCTTCAGAATGGTGGAGAATGGAAAGATTGACTATATACCAGTGATGGCGAACCTTTTAGAGACCGAGTGCCCAAACCGCAACCCAAAAGCCCAAACCGCAACCCAAAAGCCACTTATTTATCGCAAAGTGCCAGGGCTGCATAAGCATTGTGGTGTCCTCAGGGGAGGTGGGAGGTGTTGCCCACTGGGTGGGCGTGGCTGCAATGGTCACGGCAGAATGGGTAAGTGTGGCCAGGGCCAATCCCTCGCCATCTCTGGGGTATCTCTGGGGGGCCAACACCGCTTGCTCGCTCACTTCCTGCCCTGTTGCTTCCAAACGCCACGTGCTCGCTACTCTGGCAAACTCTGCTAGGGCAACAGCATGCGTGCCCACAGAGAGGGCTCTGAGTGCCACCTCTGGCACGTGTGCCATAGGTTCGCCATCACTGGTATATACCTTGTAGTCATCTCATGAGCCCTCTTTCTGAGAGTTGAGGCCATTTGGAGGTTTATCTGTGCCCTCGGTCATTTGAATCCTGTAGGCTGCAAACTTCCAAGTGGCCTCAATAACTCAGAAAGAGAGCTAACAACCAGATGATGGCAAGGAATATAAATTCTTCCATTCTCCGGTCAGAACTGAGGAAGCTTCTTCGATGAGAAGTGAAACATCTTCAAGCAAAGCAAAGTCTGAAAGAAAGCACAAACGTAACCTGGATGACTGAGAATCTCCATAGACAATAAACCACTTGAATCCCGCCATCTTTGTTCCCTGGGTTTGTGACCATCCAAATAGCTGGTCTTCGCAGTGATGTTTTCCGTAAGGAAGTAATGGGTGAAGTTTGGGAAGTAATGCTGAATTTGGCGTCCAGGGTTTTATTCTGCTCATGATCAACAAGATGTGTATAGGAGTCCACTGCAGCACCAGAGTGCAGGGACTTAACCTCTGCTTGTACTTCCAGGCCACTGATATTTAAAGCTATAGATGCTAAAGGCAATAACGATTTACTGATACCAATCAAATTTTAATTTAATGGCAAGTTTGGGTCACAATACTGTCATCTTCCATTAAATTAAAAAGCCCATTGCATCTAAATGTGGATACTTTGCCTAATTAGGTACCAGACGTTTTTTTATCTCATTTGTGTAATTATGCAAATGAAGTCAATTTGTTAGAGTGCTTCTAACAAATTGATTTGGAGAATCAACTTTTTACCTCCCCAAATTACCTGGGAATTAGAAGGAATCGGCTGTTGAGAGGAATATAGCAAATAGTGGTTTCAAATAGCTGCAGACGTCACTGTTGAAAGCCCAAGGGCCATTGAGGCTGTCTGCTCAATTATAGCTAGGGATGTGCAAAATGAAGCATTTGGGAATGCCTCCCAAATGCTAGCCAGGAAATCAACTTAACCTTGGATAACTCCTAATATGCCAGACTAAATTTTTTGCATGATGTGGCTGGGTATGGTTTCTTTGGCTAATTGGACAGGTTTGTGCAACATACTGTGTCACAAAGTAATCTCACACAATGACCAACGTGGACAACAATTATATGGCTAATTTGTAATAAGCAGTGCCACTCAGACCCTTTTTTTTTTTTTTTGGCTTGCTTGCTTGTCATGGATCATGGGCTGAGCTCCACCTCAAGAGCCAGACCACATAGAACGAGTTTCAAAAACCAATCAAACAGCCATGCCCCTTATTTCAACTTCCTAATGTAATTCAACAGTCCTTGTATTTTGGGAGCATCTTTCATCCAAGGGCTTTCAGGCTTGATTTTATCAAGATCACAGGGCCTGCCTTATTTATATAGCTCTTCAACAGATTTTCACATCTATTTTCAAAGAGAACACATTTACTGTTGCCTTAATTTTAGGTTTTAGTTATCTGCAGTACCAGCACGAAGGGAAGGTCATTTATAATATGTTCATTGGTACAACAAATAAGGGTATGTTTAACTAGCTTTAATTGTACACTTTACCATATTCATGCTCATTCCTCAATTTTCCTCGCTTCAGATAAACTTTTTGGAGAAGCTGCTCTGATGAAGTAGAGAATGGCTAGCACTAGAGGGCAGATTCATTCCATCTTTTAAACAAGGTATCCCCCCTGCATTCATAAAAAGAGCATATGGAGATTAAGCAATACAATATGGAAAGAAAGACCCTGGAAAAGAACGGATTCCAGTATTTGGGTGGGGGGACAGAAAGAGAAATAAAAGGAAATAGAAGACACTTCAGCCAGAATATATTGGCTAGCTGTAGTTAAGCCAACTTTCTGAATCACTTGCTGGCAATTAACAATGATCATTTATGCAATCTGCATTATATGAGATGGAAGCAATTTCCATTTTTTGGTATTTCCTAGTCAAACCTATTTCCCAGATGATCCCTTATCCAACAATTAACTAGATCTACTTTCTAGATCTAGTTTTAGAGCTGCTACGTTTAACATGGAACCTATCAGCATAAACAAGGATGACATTCATGGTTTCCCTCCACCCCATCAAATTCAACCTACTTGTTAGAATTTTATGTCTGTTTTTTCTATTAAAGCTGTGCAGATCTATGCCCTTTCTAAACTGGTTTCGCTGTTCTAGTTTCCTTCAAGGTTTGTAGAAATGTGTGTATGATACAAAAATCTTTGAAGCTCTAACTCCATTGCAAGAGGATCTGGCTTCCTAAAGAAATAATTCCAAGTAACAAAATACTGGAATGAGGGCATGGCTGGCTATATGTAATTGGCTAAAAATTCATTTTCAGTTCCAAGATTGTATTATATATTATTATCATCATCATCATTAATTTAATCTTCAGTTTGATTCATGTCTGAGACTGGTAAGAACTTAACAGTTCAAGTCCTAACCAGTATATAGGCAGTTCCGAGTAGGGTAGTTTTTTGAAAAGTCAGAATATTCAGTCAAATAAGTTCAAAGTTTCCATTTATCTAGGCAGCCCTTTAGATGTTGCTCCAAGGGCTCCTATTACTATTGGTACAACCATTGATTTCTTCCATAGTCGCTGAATTTCAATTTATAAACCATGATATTTTATTTTTTATAGCTGTTTCTTTTCAGTTCGTACATCACCTGGTATTGCAATACCAATGAACCAGATTTTTTTTCTTTTCCACAATAGTGATGTCAGGCATGCTGTGGGCCAGATGGCTAACTGTTTGGATTATTATTATTTTTAGAGTGTGAACCTTTTGAATCAGTGTTGTCTTCCGGCACTTGCCTGTAGTCCCTTCACTTTTCTTGGCAACACTGTTAGAAGAGACTTGCCCTTGTGTTCTTCCTAGGGCTAAGACAGGAATTGGCTCAAGATCATCCAGGTGGCTTCCTGCCTAAAACGACTAGAACTCACAGTCCCCCAGTTTCTAGATTGGGGCATTAAGCACTACTCCAAACTGCCTCTCAGATCAATGTCGGATAGATATTATTCCCATTGAAAAATTCCCAATAAAAGACATTTGACAAAAATTGGAATTCCCACGTGAGACGCTAGGGCACAAGGGAAAACATCAGGCCATAATAGCTTTCAAAAGATACTTGATGCCAAATTATCAATAGAATATAGCAAGGCTTCACTTAGAACTCAATTAGGTCAAGTAAGGCCCAATTGGTAAGGCCACACTTGGAATACTGCATCCAGTTTTGGTCACCACGGTGTAAAAAAGATGTTGAGACTCTAGAAAGAGTACAGAGAAGAGCAACAAAGATGATCAGGGGACTGGAGGCTAAAACATATAAGGAACGGTTGCTGGAATTGGGTATGTCTAGTTTAATGAAGAGAAGGACGAGGGGGGACATGATAGCAGTGTTCCAATATCTCAGGGACTGCCACAAAGAAGAGGCAGTCAAGCTATTTTCCAAAGTGCCTGAAAGCAGGACAAGAAGCAACGGATGGAAACTAATCAAGGAGAGAAGCAACCTAGATCTAAGGAGAAACTTCCTGACAGTTAGAACATTTAATCAGTGGAACAACCTGCCTCCAGAAGCTGTGAATGCTCCAACACTAGAAGTCTCTAAGAAGAGACTGAACAGCCATTTGTCTGAAATAATATAGGGTTACCTGCCTGAGCAGGGGGTTGGACTAGATGACCTCCAAGGTCCCTTCCAACTCTGTTATTCTATTCTATTCTATTCTATTCTATTCTATTCTAAAGTAAATTTTATTTCAAAGCAGTATTCGGACTAATTTATGAACAATACATATTAGAGGCCCTTTATTTCCATCTTTCTTAACCTCAGTAACTTTAAGATGTATGGATTCGAACTCCCAGTATTCCGCAGCTAGGGAATTCTGGGAATTGGAATCTACATGTCTTAAAGTTGCTGAAGTTGAAAAACATTGCTTTACACAAGTGGGATTGAATATCCTTGGTCAGTGGGGCTGGAGGGTAACTGCAACACTTGTGTTGAAAGTCACTCTTCTTGCAGAGAGGACAGTTTGTATCACAAGATCAGATCTCATTTAACTGAGATTTTTTGCAGTGAGTTACTAACGCCTCTTCTTAGCCCATCTGCAAGTTGGATAGAAGACTCCTACGTGCAGCTTCATTGGACAGATAAAGATCCCAAGGGAATATTTGCTAGTTGCAAAGTCTGTATTTGTAGCCTGTAAAACTTGCAGGTTGTTGACAACCTACTAGACCAGACATGTCAAACACAAGGGCCGGGGGCCAGATGCGGCCCACGAAGTGGTTTCATGTGGCCTGCAAAGCCATCCTGGAAACAGTGACAGAATGGCCCCTGCTGCCTTGGCCCTGTACAATTTTGTGGTGGCCATCTATGCTGAAATGCATTCAGTCTTAGCTCCACAAGGCCGTCTAGAAACAGCGAGGAACCAGCCCCTGCTGTGTTAGCCCCACCCCCCCTGGGTACATGCTGGGGAGGTGTCACCCTTTGTGAAGAATGAAGAAATGGACCATGCCTTGGCACTTGCCCCGGTCCGACCCCTTTCTGCCAGAGACCCTCAGATCTGTCCCACTCCTGCCCAGGCCCCCACAGGCACCCTTGATGCGAACGATGTAGAGCTGGCCATGCCCACCCAGTAGGCCACACACCCCCGCCCCCCCCCCCACGAGGGCAACCACAATGCTGATGCGGCCCTCAATGAAATTGTATTTGACACCCTTATACTAAACTAAGCATGAGTAGAGGCTATTTTATTATGTTGTGACTGTTACATGCTGTACTTTGTTTTATACAGGCTGGTTCTGTGACCCATAATAAAGTTTGATTGTTTGATTGCAGGAGGATTGTGGCAGTTCAAATTTTGCGATATTCTTTGTGTGCAAGGGCGTGTGTCCTGTGTTCATTCACCTAAAAGTTCATTTGCATAGCATAAGCCTGAAAAGGGTCAACTTAAGTTAGATTTTTTGGAATTTATAATTTTGTGAAACCCAGCCTATTTGTTGTTTCTGGTTCAGTACTGCATATGAACTAAGAAAATGGGTTAATAAAATAAACCAATTAAATGTGTTTTCTGAATATAACCGCTGAATCATAAACTAAGCTGTGAATTATTTAATTTGGGCCTAGTTACAATGTTATTGTTTTAATTTGTGTGGGTTAATTTATTAATTTATTGTTTTAATATATTATGAGTTATCCGGCATCTCATGAGTGAGAATGGATGGCCATATAAATTGTTTAGGAAAAGACACATTGAGTGAATTCACACAATGCTTCAAATTAGCTTTCAATTAGTCAGTTTATCTAATCTTGCAACAAACCTGCTTAGTCTGAGTCTGTGAGATTTCACTTTCCGGGTTGGGAGCTGTGGTCAGGAGCTTGACACAAGATTTCTTCAACCAGCTTTTTATCAATAAGCCATAATCATTGGAGTTGGGTCACACACAAAGTGTAACTAAAAAGACTTTGGAAAAAAATGGAACTTTGATTTTATATCTTTTGACTGCGGTAAGACTACTGCAGTGGTGGCGAACCTATGGCACGGGTGCCAGAGGCGGTACTCAGAGCCCTCTCTGTGCGCACGCGCACCGTCGCCCCAGTCCTAGACCTTCATCTGGGTATTATAAAACCTTTTCGCTTTAGGCCTCTGCCGTCGTGTGCAAAAAAAAAAAAAAGGTTCAATAAATCAATTTCAAGTTCTCAGGGGGAAAAAAAGATCTTGCAAAGTTGGAATTGATTGAACTTTTTAGTCCCACCCAGTCTGTTACCACCGCAGCCATGCCCACCCAATGGGCCACACCCACCCAATGGGCCACATCCACCCGGCACCCAATGATGCATAAGTGAGTTTTGGGTTGCAGTTTGGGCACTCGGTGTCTAAAAGGTTCGCCATCACTGGACTACTGTATGCACAAAACTGAAAGGACATTTCGATTCCCACTGTGGATGAATGGCTACAGAAGCTGATGGAGTCGGCAGAGATGGCTAAATTGACTGCTTCGATTAAAGAAAAGAATACAAGTACTTTTGTTTCTACATGGAGATCGCTTCTGGATTTTGTGCTTGAGGTGGAAAAAAAATGAAACTTTGATTTTGGATTTTACTGATTAGATTGATTTGTCGTTATAGAAATGGCTAGTTTATACTGTTATGAAAAAGTAAAAAGTTGAGTTTCAATGTTAATGCTTCATTCTACTGCAACAGAGGAAGTCAGAAGTCAATGCCTTTTTTCCCTTCTCTCCCTCACTTTCATTTCCTTTTCCCTCCTCACTGTGTCCTACTATTTGCTTTGTATTTTGTATTTTACTCTATAATCTAATAAAATGTAAAAAAAAGTTTTTTAAAAAAGTGTGACTAACCAAAGAACATTACAGCTTAGCATGATAAGTGAATCTAATCAACATTTAAAATAACCCTTTCTCCTGGCTGCTTAGATCTTATTTGTTGAGCAATTTTGGCAGTTTGCACAACCAGTTTCCAAACTAAGTTTACAAATTGTAATTGCTGGGTTCAAGGAAACAAATAGCCCAAATCATATTATTTGCAACCCTGCCAAACTCTTTCATGCCAAAGAAGGCAATTTTTGCAATTTCACCACCCTTTAATTTGTTTCATATAATATATGATAGCTATTTAAAAGATTTTGATTCACAAAACTTCATGGCTCATTATATAACATTTATATAACAGTTGTTTTCTTAAATTGCATAAAGGATTCCTCATCAGCCAGGGTGGCCAAAGCAGTTTCTTGTTCTGACATATATAGTCATAAATCATAGTTTAGAGAATATGAACCAGATCACTGTTTGCAATTATTTAGAGTCTTGATTGAAAATTAAGGAAACATCTCCGCACTGAAATGAAGTCTCTGTTTAATTGACCATAGCCTAAAAACATCAACTTCAGAGGCTCAACCGTTTTTAGCCTGAGCGTTGATAATAATACATTCTGCTGGGTAAGAGGCCCTTTTTAACAGCAAAAATTAATAGCAGAAAATTTTATGTCACGAGATTTGAATTAATCAGTGACACAGTTTCTGGCAAAAAGTATACTAGGGTGCATCACTTAGATTGAGGTAATGTTTGTTTCTTGATTGTTGGTCTCTAATGATAATCATGGTGGTAATCTCTGCTCATCTGGGTGTTGATTGCTAGTGGGGAGGTGTTCTGTTTTTTTTGTCTTGTTTTTAGCTTGTTGTTTGTCTCTTTTGATTGATATATAGATGTTATTTATGCCAGAGTTCCCCAACCTTTCCGGCTTTGCAGACCAGCAGGGAGGGGAGAGAGGATGGTTTCCCATGAGCAGTGAATAAGCGTGTGCGTGCAGCTCCATTTGCATGAGTGGCAGTCACACGTGCCTGCCGCTCACACAAATGGAGTATGCGCACATGTGCTCGCCTGCTGCTCGTGCAAGTGGGGATGCGCTTGCACAAGCGCCCTCCTGCCACTTCCACAACCGAGTTCTGAATGGCTCAAGGCCTGGTAGTGGGCCACAGCTCGGGGACTGGGGACCCCTGGTTTATGTCTATGTGCCTACTGATGGCTGATTTATCAAAGTGCCAGGCTTCCAGGAATTCTTTATCAGTTTTGGACTCGGTTGCTCTAGGATGGTTACAGTTTCCCACTTGAAACTATGGTTAAGTCTGGCCATGTGTTGTGAAATTAAGTTTTCATCATGTCTTTTGACTGCTAATTAAAGTCAATGAATGCATTCTGCTAATCTTCTGCCTACTTTTTCTACATCAGGGGTCTTCAAATGTGGCCCTTTTATGACTTGTGGACTTCAACTCCCAGAATTCCTCAGCCAGGCAGTGGAATAAGGCTGAGGAATTCTGGGAGTTGAGGTCCACAAGTCATAAAAGGGCCACATTTGAAGACCCCTGTCCTGCATAGTAACTGTTGCAGTTTTTACACTCTATGTTCTATGATGACTTGCGTTTTTTTCTTCTGAGGCTGCTGGGTCTTTTGACTTACTTAGGATGTTTTGGAGCCCTTAAGTTGGATTGTGTGCTATGCTGATGCCATGTGGTTGTACTAGTGATTTGGAGCCTGATTAAACATCGGGTTTATTTTTTTTTTTTTAATCTCCTTACTTGTTCCCCATCCATCCTGAAACCTCTGGAGATCTCTTACATTTGTCTACCACTGTTGGTGCATCTTGGTTAATCCTAATAAGGAGTTTATTATAGATTTGGGATTTTTTTGACAATGCATAAGTGAAAGGTTTTGTTTTTTTCCTCCTTTCTTCCAAGTTGGGATTCAGACCGAGAGCATTTGCTGAAACAGTACCACCAGCCTCAGGGGAGAAGAACAGACTCAAATATCATTAGCAGACTTAGACATTTATTCCCATTGCAACAAATGAGTGCATTAGAATTTAATTGAAGCTCACAATTTGGTGACCCAGCGAAGCTGAATGCTACTCTCAAGAGTCTGGAAAAGCATTCTGGTGTGGCTGCCTGTTCAAAAATGTAAAAAAATAAATAAAAGGGGGACAATTTGAAACTTAACTGACCATTTTAAGGATTCCTGGATGTTTATTATTTCCTCCTGGTTGGCCCAGAATTTTCTCAGGTCTATTTCACTTCTCTTTCCCTCCCCCCCCCCCCCGCCTTTGTCTGTTTACTCCTTTTATCACATATTGAGTCAGTGGCGGAGCAAAATGCGAAAGCATCACATTTAAGTCAGAGTAATAATAATAATAATAATAATAGTAAATTTGGAAGGGACCTTGGAGGTCATCTAGTCCAACCCCCTGCTCGGGCAGGAAACCCTACACCATTTCGGACAAATGGCTGTCCAGTCTCTTCTTAAAAACTTCCAGTGTTGGAGCATTTACTGCTTCTGGAGGCAAGCTGTTCCACTGATTAATTGTTCTCACTGTCAGGAAGTTTCTCCTTAGTTCTAGGTTGCTTCTCTCCTTGATTAGTTTCCACCCGTTGCTTCTTGTCCTGCCTTCAGGTGCTTTGGAAAATAGCTTTGATTCCCTCTTCTTTATGGCAGCCCCTGAGATATTGGAATACTGCTATCATGTCCCCCCTTGTCCTTCTCTTCGTTAAACTAGACATACCCAATTCTAGCAACCGTTCCTTATATGTTTTAGCCTCCAGTCCCCTAATCATCTTTGTTGCTCTTCTCTGTACTCTTTCTAGAGTCTCAACATCTTTTTTACATCGTGGTGACCAAAACTGGATGCAGTATTCCAAGTGTGGCCTTACCAAGGCATTGAAGAGTGGTATTAATACTTCACGTGATCTTGATTCTATCCCTCTGTTAATGCAGCCTAGCACTGTGTTGGCCTTTTTGGCAGCTGCAGCACACTGCTGGCTCATATTTAGTGATTGTCTACTAGGACTCCGAGGTCCCTCTCACAGTTACTACTATTGAGCATGGTGCCACCTATGCTGTACTTGTGCATTTGGTTTTTCTTGCCTAAATGTAGAACCTTGCTTTTTTCACCATTGAATTTCATTTTGTTAGTTAGTGCCCAGTGTTCAAGTCTGTCCAGATCCTTCTGTACCTGAAGCCTGTCTTCTGGAGTGTTGGCTATTCCTGCCAGCTTGGTGTCATCTGCAAATTTGATGAGTTCCCCATCTATCCCTTCATCCAAATCGTTGATGAAGATGTTGAAGAGTACTGGGCCCAGAACAGAGCCCTGGGGCACCCCACTACACACTTCCCTCCATATAGATGCAGTTCCATTGAGGACCACTCGCTGAGTACGGCCGGTCAGCCAGCTACGGATCCATCTGGTGGTGGTTCTGTCTACCCCACATTTTTCTATCTTGTCAAGTAGTAGGTTGTGATCTACTTTATCAAATGCCTTACTGAAGTCCAAGTAAATTATGTCCACAGCATTCCTCTGATCCACTAATTTTGTCACTTGGTCAAAGAATGCAATAAGATTTGTCTGGCATGATCTATTTTTGACAAACCCATGTTGGCTTTTAGTAATGACTTTGTTTGCCTCTAGGTGTTCGTTGATTCGTTGTTTGATTATCTTTTCCAGGATCTTCCCAGGTATTGAGGTCAGGCTGATAGGTCTGTAATTTCCTGGATCCATTTTTTTTCCTTTTTTGAGGATGGGAACTACATCAGCTCTTTTCCAGTCCTCTGGTAGTTCCCCTGTGTTCCAGGATCTTTGAAAAATATAGTTCAGTGGCTCCGATATCACATCTGCCAGTTCCTTGAGAACTCTGGGGTGTAATCCATCTGGTCCTGGCGATTTGAACTCATCTAGGCTGGACAGGTGCTCCCTAACCATTTTCTTGCCTATCTTAACTTATGTTTCTGTTTTGTTTTTTATGGCACTATTTTTGATAGGTTGGTCTGTTTTTTCCCTTTGTGTAAAGACAGATGCAAAAAATGAGTTAAATAGTTCTGCTTTCTCCCTGTTGCTTGTCACCTTCTTGCCACTTCCACCCACTAATGGACCAATCATTTCCTTCACTTTTTTCTTGTTTTTTACATGTTGAAAGAAGCTTTTTTTGTTATTTTTGACTTTGGTCGCAAGCCTTAGTTCATTTTGAGCCTTGGCTTTCTTCACTTCATCTTTGCAGGCTCGGGCTATTTGCTGATATTCTGACTTAGTTATGTTCCCCTCTTTCCACTTTCTGTACTTGTCCTTTTTATCTTTCAATTTGTCAGAGAGTTCTTTATGCAGCCATGCTGGTTTCTTTTGAGAGCTGTTATTTTTCCTCTTTGTTGGTATTGTGCTAGACTGTGCTTTTATTATCTCATTTTTCAAAATTTCCCAAGCTTCTTGAGTTGTTTTCCCCTTGAGGATTCTCATCCATGGAATCCTTCCCAAGCCCTCTCTAAGTTTATTGAAATTAGCTCTCTTGAAGTCCAAGACTCTAGTTTGACTGTGTTCTATTAGTTGTTCCATCAACACGCAATAAGAGCAAAAATCAGCCAGCTCTATCACATTAGCTCTCTGCTATTCAAGAAGTGGAGAGCACTAAGAAGGATCTGGTTTTAAGTTATTACTGGGAACTCGCAGAACCCATTTTGCTGCACTTAAATATGTGATGATCCTTAGGACCACTTTGCTTTTTTTATATTTAATCCAATCCGTGGTTTCAACTAGGACTTGAGTCACACACACCCCTTTAAGGCAGCGAGATATTTTTATTTTTTATAAATATTTTATTAATTTTCTCTTACATACATATATTAATTTTTCAACCAACGTGCTGTCTGGGTTTAAAAATGCTAATACATATTCAATTCCTAATCCTTCATTCTTTCCTCTAGCCATTGATAAAATAAATCCCAAGTCTGGTAATATTCTGTTTCTTCTTTATCTTTCAGTCTCATCTGTCCATCTCTGCACATTCCAATATTTTTCTGATTAATTCTTCCTCCAGTGGTAATCCTTCATTTTTCCAATATTGCGCAAAAATTATTCTTGCTCCTGTTGTGATGTGTAAAATCAAATATAGGCTTTGTTTATTAATCTTTTCTGGCATTATACCTAATAAAAAAAGTTCAGGTTTAAAATCAACATGTTCTCTCAACATTTTTTCTAACCAAGAATATATCTTTTTCCAATAAACCTTAGCTTTCCCACATGTCCACCAAACATGATAATAAGTGCGAGATACTTTTATCAAACAACCATTCCCCCAAACCTGAAGGGTGTTAACCAGTGGTGGGATTCATATATGTGAACAACCGGTTCTCTGTGTGGATGCCGCTTCCAAAAGTCCATTCCGGGCCTGGGCAACAAAAAATTAGCTACTGGTTCTGCTGGTGCAAACTGGCTGAATCCCACCACTGGTGTTAACTTTAGCATGCTGCAATGCACTACCCACAGCAGTTTTGGAGGGCTGACACACAAACAAAAAAATACCACATGAGCTGAGATTGTGTCCCTGTGGACAAGGAACCATTGGAACTATAGCTCTGCTATAGTCAGGCTATATTGCGTGTTCTGTAAGGACTCTATTTATATCGCCTTACCTAATAAAATATCTTTTTTACCTGCAATTTCTGTTACCAGATCAGAAACTATGAAATAGTTTTGCACAGGTAGTCTTTGACTTACAACATTCATTTTAATGACCGTTCAAAGTTACAACTGCGCTGAAAAAAGTGAGTTATGATCATTTTTCACAACCTTTGCAGCATCCCCATGATCATGTGATCAAAATTCAGACGCCTGGCAACTGGTTCACATTTACTGAGGTCATGTGATCCCCTTTTGCAATCTTCTGTCAATGGGAAAGCCAGATTCACTTAACAACCATGTTACTAACTTATCAACTGCAGAGATTCACTTAACCACTGTGGCAAGAAAGATCATAAAATGGGGTAAAACTCACTTAACAAATGTCTCACTTAACAACAGAAATTTTGGGCTTAATAGTGGTCATAAGTCAAGGACTACCTGTATACCATTTTTGGTGCCATCTTTGTTAATCCTAATAAGAGGTTTGAAGTACAGTGCTGGAGAAGACTCCTGCGAGTCCCTTGGACTGCAAGGCGTTCAAACCGGTCAGTCCTAGAAGAGATCAACCCCGACTGCTCTTTAGAAGGCCAGATCCTGAAGTTGAAACTCAAATACTTTGGCCACCTAATGAGAAGGAAGGACTCACTGGAGAAGGGCCTGATGCTGGGAAAGACTGAGGGCAATAGAAGAAGGGGACGACGGAGGGAGAATGAGGTGGCTGGCTGGAGTCACTGAAGCAGGAGGCGTGAGCTTAAATGGACTCCAGAAGATGGTAGAGGACGGGAAGGCCTGGAGGAACGTTATCCATGGGATCGCGATGGGTCGGACACGACTTCGCAACTAACAACAACAACATAGATTTGGGATTTTTTGATGTTGCATAAATGATGGTGTTATTTTTTTTCCCTCCTTCCTTCCAAGTTGGGATTCAAACCCAGGACATTTGCTGAAACTGCACCGCCACCAGAAACAGTTTCTCTGAACGTGGCCAAATTCTGCTATGCTGTAGGTAAAATTAGGCAAACTTTAACCGCCCACTGTTAATCCACCACCAATTACAATATATTATTAGGTCTGCCTTTTATTTCTATTTTTTAAACCATGATTAAGTTTTAATGCTTTTATTTGCAGGTCTGTGACCGTAATAAAGATTTTTTTTCCTTTCCCACCGCCCCCACCTCTATATTTATGGAAATTGAAAGTCCTTCATACTTAGGGAAGCCATGTGGTGTCCATAGGAGTGTTGTTTCTTAGAATTATCTATAATTCATGGTGTTTTCTTCCTACTTGCTGCTGCCGCTGTTAGGTTAATTGCAATAAGATTGCTGTTGGTGAATCCGCTAATCATCTTTGCTAAGTATATCATGCAGAAAGATGGCAGAGAGAGAGAGAGAGAGAGAGAGAGAGATTTTAAAACTCAACAGCACAGGGGGCAAAGGTGGGCAAAATCCAGCTAAAAGGCACAACCTGGAGCTATATTTTTCTAGCCTCTATAAAACCTTAAACTGTCATAATACCAGATAACGTGATTAAGCATTTGTGCTGTGTCTTGATGCTTTTGGGGAGGGGGAAAATATAATGTAATATATATATATATATTTATGTAGGTCTTTGGTTGTTCGGGTTTTCTCCCGCGTAAAATTGGAAGTGTCTTGGCGACGTTTCAACGAAGTCCCATATATATATATATATATATATATATATATATATATATATATATATATATATACATACATACATACATATATATACATATATATATGTGTGTTTTCTGAGGTTTTTGTGGGTGTTTGTATGTAGGTCTTTGGTTATTCGGGTTTTCTCCCATGTAAAATTGGAAGTGTCTTGGCCAAGACACTTCCAATTTTACGTGGGAGAAAACCCGAATAACCAAAGACCTATATATATTGTTGAGGGCAATATGCTAACATTGTAAACCACTTAGAGAGGGCTGTAAAGCACTATGAAGCGGTATACAAGTCTAAGTGCTGTTGCTATTGCTATTTTCATTGGGTTATTGTGAAGGGAAGTTGTAATAACGCCACCATTGGAACTTTGAATCTGGGTCGTAAGTACCCCCAGGGAGGTCTGTCATAACTCTGAATAGTCCCTAAGCAGCAGGTCATAAATCAAGGACTACCTATACCTCAAGTATCTAATATCATAGCGCCAAAATAGGAGAGGGATCTTAGGTCGGCCTGATTGAATGTTTTCTTTTCCACACCATTGTTTGACAGATGTCAAACATTCTTTTTGCTCAGAAGACCTGTCATTATGAGATTGGAGAAATAGACAGTCAGCAGGTCGTCTCCTCTTAGTTTACTCTTCTGCTGGAATGTTTAATTTATCCCGTTAATTTTTGTTGTTCATGTTAATAAATTTGCTAAGGAGATAGGCCCAATGTTAAGTACTTTACTTTTTCACATGTCAACATTCAGGTAAACATTCCTATGCCTTTGCTTATGCTGTAAGGAAGCAGAGATAATGTGGGAAAAGGAACACAAGAGCCATTAGAGAATTATTAAGAGACAATAAAAGAAGGAGAAAATAAATGACAGCTCAGTCCTGGGACAAGTGGGAGCTCACATGAGAAGGAGACTCAAAATAATTCCCCTTTGATTTTGCACAGTAGAAGCCAGAGGCCGATGGAGAAACTTTGGCAGGATTCCAGTTTCTGTTATTATACCCTTCCACAAAAGAGTCCCTGTAATCTTTGTGGTGTCTTTTTCTTGACTTAAAGGGTTGATGGCAGCTAATTAAAATTAACTTGCTTTTAGTAAGAGCGGTAATTTTGTGGTTGTTATGTCCTGAGCCTGTGGAAGCAGGCTTGGGGCATTGCAACGGTCCTGGGCAGGTGCAAGCTGCCCGGGACCAGACTGGTTGTTGCCAGCGCTCGCACGCATGCGCGGGTGCTGACGCGCCAAATTTTGCAATTTGGCCCGGGAATCGCCTATAAAAGAGGCAGGGAGATTTGGGCGTTGTCGGCGTCTTGTAACCAGTATGCTGAACAGAAATAAAGAGTTCCTGAGAACTACGACTGCTTCTCGTGTCATTGCCATTTCGCGAAGGACTTAACAGTGGTAATTCAATGTTAGCAGAATTTTAAGAGCAGTGTTTCTCAATCTTAGGCACTTTAAGATGTAAGGAATTCAACTCCCATAATGCCCCAGCCAGCATGCATCTTAAAGCTACCAAAATTGAAAAATGCTGCTTAAAGTATACTTGGGATTTGTGTATTAAACACAGATTGTGGGAAATAGGTACAAATTTGAAAGTGGATTCTTACTGGGGTTTACTTTGTTTAGATCAGCGGTTCTCAACCTATGGGTCGCGACCTCATTTGGGGTTGATCGACCATTTCACAGGGATTGCCAAGCAAGGCTGTCCGCCATTTTTTTCCCCTTTTCTGGTGGGTGCCTTACCTCCCTTGGGTTGGGCCAGCTGGTGGCCCAGCCAGTGGTCAGCCTGCTCCATCTCTGACGCTTGCCAGCTATGCCTCGGCTAGCGCAGGGGGCGGCACCATGCATGTGTGGCACTCCCGGGCAGGGAAAGTCCTCGACTTACGACCGGTTGGGTAGTCCTCGACTTACGACCTGTTTAGTCCTCGACTTACAACTGGTTTAGTCCTCGACTTACGGCCAGTTGGGGGTTGCGGCATTAAAAAGATTGAGAACTACTGGTTTAGATAGTCAAACACAGGCTAGTTCGCCCATTGCCTTGACTGACAGCTTGCGTTATTTAACAATGATTTATTGCAGGGGTCTCCATATTTGGCAACTTCTGAACTTCAATGCCCAGAATTCCTCAGGCAGGAATTTTGCGAGTTGAAGTCCTTAGCCTTAAAGTAGCCAAGTTTGGAGACCTTTGATTTATTGGATGAACTACAGTTAAATCATGTAGCAAGGTCATCAATAAATAAAAACTAGGAAGGGTTGAAGGCAGCAGGCTAAAAACCAGAAGATTGTGAGTGCTAGTCCTACCTTAGGGACAAAGACAGTTGGTGATTGTGGGCCAGTCACTTTCTCTCAGCCCTAAGAAGGCAAAGGCAAACAATTTCCAAAATGTTGCCAAAAATACTTCAAGGATTCATCAGGAGTCAAGTCGGATTCAGCAATGCACACATACACACACAAATCAGAATCCGGTAATACCTTTTTTGATTAACAAATTTTTATTAAAAGTCATAAGCTTTTGTGTACTTTAACTTTAACAACTTTAACTTTAAATTTAACAACTTTAACTTTAACTTTAACTTTACTTTACTTTACTTTACTTTACACAGCTCATTTCAACAATGTGATGAAGCCTGGTGCTACCAGTATCTCCTTATATTTTGCCCTCATTGTCTAACACAATTCCTAATCCATCACACACAAACCATAAATGAGTTTACAACCCTCCTAGCTGGATTTACACATTACATAAAAACCCAAAATGTGACAGGTGCTTGTTGTATCTGTGTGGACCCAGTGACACTGAATATTAAGTAACTAGGATTGTCAACTAGCTGAAACAGAGCATAGGCCACTGTTTAGAAATGAAAATGTTATTGTTTAACCTGTGGTTGCAAAATCGAAAGAAAAAGCACAGAAGAGGGATGTAAAAATAGAATAAAATGAAACTTGCTCTGGTTTAAATCCATTGTACCCAATAAGATGTACTTCTGAATAGGGGCTTTGAGACTTAATCAGGAGCATAACATCACTGACAGCAGAGAACACTACTGGAAACTTTCCAGCTAATCTATATAATTGTCAACGTATAGCAGCTAGTTAACCCTGGGTGTCTTAAAAAATCCCTTCCCTACACACAAGAAGTCCTGAACTATGACTGCAATGGACCCCAGAATTTTTGTTGTATACCACTATGGTCTTAAGTCAAGGCACCTGTGGGATCAACCCAATTTTATAATAGTTTTTGTGGCACACACACGAAAACGATGATCATTAAGCAAACCATTGTCCACAATGGGCTTTTTTTTTTTTTTTGTGGCTGGAAACCAGAAGTATAGGTAAGTCCTCAAAGTACAACCACAATTGAGCCCAAAATTTATGTTGCTAAGTGAGAAATGTGTTAAGTGAGTTTTGCCCCATTTTACAGTTTTCTTGCCACGTTTGTTGAGCGAATCACTGCAGTTGTTAAATTAGTAACAGTTGTTAAGGGAATCTGGTTTCCCAACTGACTTTGCTTGTCAGAAGGTTGCATAAGGGGATCCCATGACCCTGGGACACTGTGCAATCGTCATACATGTGTGTCAGTTGTCAAGCATCCCAATATAAATCATCTGACCATGAGGATTCTGCAACAGTCATTGTGAAAAATGGTCATGTCACTTTTTTCAGTGCCCTTTATAACTTAGAACGGTCACTAAGCAAAATGTTGTAAGTCAAGGTCTACATGTAAACGTTGGTTTCTGGCAGAAAAGTCATAAATCACTTGATCACACGATCTCAGGACACTGCAAATGGTTGTCGGGTACCTAAAATGCATTCATATGACCGCACTGGTGGGGGGGATAGCCATCAGAACCTCGACTCCGACCAGTAAGTACTTTTGGGGGAGGGGGTGTTGTAAATTCACTCACTAACTAACTAACCAGTTTTAAGTTGAGGATTGCCTGTACAGGTAGTCCTCGAATTACGACAGTTCATTAAGTGACCGTTTGAAGTTACAATCGCATTGGAAAAAGTGACTTATGACTGTTTTTCACACTTATGACTGTTGCAACATCTCCGTGGTCACATGATTTGCATTTGGATGCTTGACAGCAGGTTCATATTTATGAGCCGAGGTGGCGCAGCAGTTAGAGTGCAGTACTGCAGGCCACTTTAGCTGACTGTGTTCAGCAGGTCAGCGGTTCAAATCTCACCGGCTCAAGGTTGACTCAGCCTTCCATCCTTCCGGGGTAGGTAAAATGAGGACCCAGATTGTTGGGGACAATGTAAATATATATATACATTGCTTACTGGTGTACACCGCTTAGAGAGTGCTTGCACTTAAAGCGGTATATAAGTCTCATAAATAAATAAATAAATGATGGTTGCAGTGTCCCGGGATCATGTGATCCCCTTTTGCAATGTTCTGACAAGCAAAGTCAATGGGGCAGATAGATTCACTTAACAATCAGGTTACTGATTTAACAAGTGCATTGATTCACTTAACAAAATGTGGCAAGAAAAGCCATAAAACGGGGCAAATTTCTCACTTATTAACATAAATTCTGGGCTCAGATGTGGCCGTACGTTGAGGAGTGCCTGTATTGATTCCTGCATATCAATTCTCTCTTTAAAAGGAAGCATAACATTTTTATGGTCCTTTTTCCAGCCAATTGACCATGCTGGCTATTCTCGTCTGAGACATCTTTTTGCTTTATCGATATCCTATTGCTGACACTCTTAGGGGTCAGATTTGATCACCGAGGAGCCTGGCGTGCATTTTTTTTCCATTGCTATGCAGTCGGTATAGTTCCCCTTCTGCTCTTTTCCCGAGGAAAAACAGAAGCAAAGCAAATCCAGCAAGTGCCTATTTCTATGTTGCCATCTGCTTTCGCTACATTACCGCATGCGAATGACCTTAGGGTTTAACGCCCAGTGAAATCCATATTTCATATCCCAGTGAAACCCTGGCTTAAAGGTATCACTGGCTACAGCAAAACCCGTTCCCAGGCTGGAAAGAATCGACAACTGGCAGATGATCTGAATGTGTTTTATTGTACGTTTGAGAGAAAACCACTGTCAATTATCACCACCCTCTCCATCTCAAGATACACCAACAACAGCCAAGTCTCCTACAACTGACCCAATCTCCTTGGGCCCCCCCCCATCTCTGGTGATCACAGAAAAAGATGTGCAAGGTCTATTTCACAAACAAAAGCCTGGAAAAGCACCAGGCCCAGACAAGATAACTCCTGCTTGCTTGAAAGCTTGTGCTGATCAATTGGCCCCCATCTTCACCTGAATCTTTAACAAATCGCTAGAGACGTGCTATGTTCCTTCTTGCTTCAATTGCTTTACTATCATCCCAGTGCCAAAGAAACCCTCCATCAAAGAACTGAATGACTACAGACAGGTTATGAAAACCTTTGTAAGGCTAGTGCTGGCCGACCTGAAAACCATCACAGATCCGCTGTTAGACCTCTTGCAATTTGCCTACCGAGCAAATAGATCGGCCGATGATGCTGTTAATATGGCACTGCACTACATCCTACAACATCTTGAATCTACAAGGACCTATGCAAGGGTCCTTTTTATAGACTTCAGCTCGACATTCAATACCATCATTCCAGATATTCTTCTCACTAAATTAAATCAGCTTCAGGGTAAGTGGAACATAAGCTTTCTAACAGACAGGAAGCAGCAGGTGAAGCTGGCTCCCAAAGGTGCTTTTTCACGAGGCAACTGGGTTTTCTTGTTTTTCTTTGAAGACGTTTCGCTTCTCATCCAAGAAGCTTCTTCAGCTCTGACCGGATGGTGGGGAACGGAAGGACTTATATTCCTTGCAGACAGCATTTGTTGATGCCACCTGGAGGCTTATCTGTGTCGTTTGCATTTGTTGATGCCACCTGGAGGCTTATCTGTGTCATTGGGGCCACCTGAGTAGTCCAATTTTCCTCCTTCATTCATTCGTCCAAAGAAGCTTCAAAGAGAAACACAAAGATGCCTTTTTCCAACAGTGACCTTCTTAAGAACTGAAGAAGCTTCTTGGATGAGAAGCAAAACGTTTTCAAAGGAAAAGCGTTTTCAAGATTATGCGAAGTGTTAATAATACCACTTTATAATGCCTTGGTAAGATCACATCTGGAATACTGCATCCAGCTTTGGTTGCCACGTCGTAAAAAAGATGTTGAGACTCTAGAACAGTGGTTCTCAACCTGTGGGTCGGGACCCCATTTGGGATCGAACGACCATTTCACGGGGGTCGCCAAACAACGCAGTCCGCCATTTTTTCCCCCCTTAGCTGTGCTACTCCCTTTTATTCTATTGGCTTTTGAAAGCCAATAGAATAGACTCTCTTGAATAGAGTCTAATTCTATTGGCTTTCAAAAGCCAATAGGAATTGTCCAGGCTGTCTCTGCCCTGCTCAGCCCACCAAAAGTCCCATTCTGCAAACGATGCTGCACCAGTTGAGTAGTCCTCGACTTACGACTGGTTGAGTAGTCCTCGACTTACGAACGGTAGGGGGTCGAGGCATTAAAAAGGTTGGGAACCACTGCTCTAGAAAGAGTGCAGAGAAGAGGAACAAAGAGGATTAGGGGACTGAACAGTTAAAGAACAGTTGCTGAAATTGGGTATGTCTAGTTTAATGAAAAGAAAAGCTAGGGGTGACATGATAGCAGTGTTTCAATATCTCAGGGGTTGCCATAAAGAAGAGGAAGTCAACCTATTCTCCAAAGCATCTAAGGGTAGGAGAAGAAACAATGGATGTAAACCAATTAATGAGAGAAGTACCTTAGAACTAAGGAGAAATTTCCTGACAGAACAATTAATCAGTGGAATAACCTCCCTCCATAAGTTGTGAATGTTCCAATACTGGAAGTTTTTAAGAAGAGACTGGTCAGCTATTGGTCTGAAATGGTATAGGGTTTCCTGCCTGAGCAGGGGGTTGGACTAGAAGATCTCCAAGGTCCCTTCCAACTCTGATATTCTGAAAATAAACAACCCCAAAAGTTCAATTGTGTTTTGAAAAAGGCACCTTTGGGACAGCCACAACCTGGATGATTGAGAATCTCCACAGCTATCTTTAAAGAGAAAGGGAAAGCACCCAGGATTCAGAGATGGTCCATGACATGACACAGCATAGAAACTAAGCCAAGTTGTTTTGACACACCGATAGGAAAAAAATCACACAAACTGGTCTTCTTGGTATTGACATTAAGCTACAGCTATGCCATTCACAAAGAAACAGTCATAAGATGACCACTCATAATCCCTAAATCTGTTGACTAAGGGCCAATCCTACCCCAAAAACCCTCCCTGTTACCAGATCACCAGTTTTGTCTATTGTGGTTCCATGCTATCAGCTCATGTTCCCAGCATGCCTTCTAAGGCATGCTGGGAACATGAGTCTTTGCCATCCACACCTAACTTTTAGCTTTTAAATAAAGATGCAGCAGTTGAATTGGAGCCTTCTGGCATGGGATCCACCACTAGGCTTCTTGAAGACTGGTTCAGCTTCTGTTTGGCAGCTAAAAGAAACTGCTGCCCATGGAAAGAGTTGGAACGGATCAGTATGGACTTCCTTCTGATGCTTTCCTACAAGGATAAGATAGGCCTTGATTTACAGCCATTCATTTGGTGAGCATTCAAAATTATAAAAGGAACTGAAAAGAGTAGCGTATGACTTTTCACACTAACGACCATTACAGCATCCTTGTGGTCATGTGATCAAAATTCAGATGCTTGGCAACGGGTTCATATTTATGATGATTCTAGTATTCTGGGATCATGTGATCATCTCCTGACAAGCAAAGTCAATGGGGAAGCCAGATTCACTTAACAATCGTGTTACTAACTTAACAACTGCAGCGATTCACTTAACAACGGTGGCAAGAGAGGTCGTAAAATGAGACAAAACTCACTTAACTGTCTCTCTGAGCAACGGAAATTTTGGGCCCAGTTGTGGTCGTAAGTCGAGGACTACCTGTAGAAGCTCTTGAGAGAACATTTATGTTCTTTATCTACATGTACATGACTCCATTGACAAAGGCAGGATCCCATTGAGCAGAGGCATCCATGAGGCAGGGGTCAAAAACAGTCAAGATGTCAGTGACATCTTATTGGTGCCGTCCTTCCGACTTCCTCCTTCTTTGCTCTGTTGTAGCAACAGTTGCTGCTGTCAGTTTCAACAAAAGCCTTCCTCCTTCAAAGTCTAGTGACCTACAGGTCTTCACTGCACTGCGGACAATCAACAACCATTGGGGTTCGCAGAGAGGAAGAAAAAATCTTTCTTGAAACTAAGAGCCGCCACAACTGCAACAGTATGGTTGATATCAAGCTATGCTAAAAATCTGCCTTGTCATTTCATCCAAGTTTTCTCCTTGAGCAGAAGTGGCTTCTGTGTTTCTACCTCATTCTTGGGTATTTATTTGGATTTTTCTCTTGGCCGTGTTTTTTTCCGGAATCGCTGGAAATGCCGGAGGGTGTGACTGCTCATCCTGTTTTCTAATCTGCTTCTTTCCTGAAGCCCTTCTGAATGCCCATGCTTCCCATTCCAAAAATGTCCCCCAACGGAGGGCATTCTTTCATGAAATCTTTTCCTGTGATTTGATTGCAGCCCAAGAAACCCTGCAGGCTGCTGGAGAAGCAATGATACAGTAAAAGACAAGATGTTGTAATGAGATAAGCACAAGGATATTGCGCTCCATCAGGAGAATTCCATCCAAAATCTCTTCTCCAAAAAGGGGGTAGTCTCTCATCTGACTGGATTAGAACTGTTAGAAAGGAGAGATAAAACAGAGGAGGTTGTGCTTCTCTTTTTTGCTGCACAACCCTAAAATAAGAAGGCTGCAAGGGAAAATGGTTTGCGACACAGACGTGTGAAAGAGGGAGAAAGTGAGGTGCGTATATGAGTAAGGATGTTCACAGCTGTGATTTTAGCCATAATGAATAGCCCACCATGGATGCCACCTCCAGAATAACGGAACAGCGGCAACACAAGGTTGTCCACCTTCACGGGAAGGATAGTTGAAGTTCAATTTTTTATCTTGCTTTCATTGGACTAATTTTTTTTTTTAAAAAAAAAAGATATTGGATGCAGCAGAAACAGCCCAGCAACAGTGCGATCTGTTAGGAGTAGAAAAAAAAAAAAAAACAAGAGCATTGATATGCAAGTAGCAATGCATCTACAAGCTGGCAAGCTATTTTTAGCTTCAGATATAGCTTAAAATAGCAACAGAGCAGCTCCGTTCCTTTTCCATCACGCTCCCTAAAGTCTACAGATTCAAAGAAAAAGAAAAGAAAAGGAGAAAAACGCCCTGCAATGATCACAGATGGTGCTCAGAAGAATAAAAACAGAATAAAGGTTATGACAGTGTTGGAGTGTCTTTGTGAGAAACGGTACAGTTTGCTTCAGGGAGGGAGGGTGTCTGTGCGTGCGTAGGCACAATGACCCACCCACACACGGACATCTGGGGATTTGGGGAGGGGGGTTGCTCTTGATGATGAGCCTTACTAGTTGACCCACCATTTCATTAGCTGATGTAATGATTAAAATGAAGCTGGGTTGGAGGGCGTGATTTGGCATTTTAGATACTATAGTGCAGCAGAAACACACCTTCCCTTGCTTGGAGCCGCAGTGCCCCTCTAGAATCAAGAACAGCTGTTTGTTCCTAACCCATAGAATAGTCCAGAACTGTCTCAGCCGGGCAGTGATCAAAGGTTTAGTGATTAACATACCAGGCTTGAAAGTAAGAGACTGTGAGTTGTAGTCCCGCCTTGGTCATGAAAACCATCTGAGTGACTTTGGGCCAATCACCAGGAGACTGTGAGTTCTGATCCCGCCTTAGACCTGGAAGCCGGCTGCTGACTTTGGGCCAGTCGTTCTCTCTAAGCCCAACCCACCTCACAGGGCTGTTGTTGTGAGGAAAATAAGAAGAGGAAAGTGCATTGGATATGTTCACTGCCTTGAGTTATTTGTAAAAATAATAAAAGTGGGATACAAATTAATCAATCATTGTGCGGGAAGTCAGCCCCCCAGAGAAGGAAATATTAAAGGGGCAGAAAAATATATTTCCTCAAAGGATCTTAAAGAGGCACAAAAGCATGCCCAGGTTTTCTTAATAGCCCCAAGTTACCCTTCCCCAAGGAGAAACCAGCACTATAGAAATGCAGATGTAAACCATCAGGAAGGTTGAAGCTAGAACAGTGGTTCTCAACCTGTGGGTCGGGACCCCATTTGGGGTCGAACGACCATTTCACGGGGGTCGCCAAACAACGCAGTCCGCCATTTTTTCCCCCTTTTCCTTAGCTGTGCTACTCCCTTTTATTCTATTGGCTTTTGAAAGCCAATAGAATAGACTCTCTTGAATAGAGTCTAATTCTATTGGCTTTCAAAAGCCAATAGGAATTGTCCAGGCTGTCTCTGCCCTGCTGAGCCCGCCAAAAGTCCCATTCTGCAAACGGTGCTGCAAGTTGTCTGCAGCGAAGGTGAGCTGTCTGGAAGTTTCCACCCCTCCCTGCTGAGCAACTACTAAAAATGTAAGTAAAAGAGGGCCAGGGGTGGGAGGTGGGAGGCCGGCAGGCGCAGGGAGGGTTGCTGGCACGCGTGGGGCCCGGTGGGTGCCTTACCTCCCTTGGGCTGGGCCAGCTGGTGGCCCAGCCGGTGGTCGGCCTGCACCGTCTTTGCCGCTTGCCAGCTACGCCTCGGCCGGCGCAGGGGGCGGCACCACGCATGTGCGGTGCGCCCAGACAGGGAAAGTCCTTGACTTACAACCGGTTGGGTAGTTCTCGACTTACGACTGGTTGGGTAGTCCTCGACTTACGACCGGTTGAGGGTCGCGACATTAAAAAGGTTGAGAACCACTGAGCTAGAAGCTTAGGAAGACAAAGACTCCTAAAATCTACATACCCCACCCAAACTCTAAGACAGGGCTTTTCAACCTTTTCACCCATTGTACCACTTTTAGGATATGGCAACATCTGAGTACCACCAGTCGCCTAGCAAGGTGTCAAAAACTTGATGACCCCCCCCAAAAAGGAAAAAAGTGATAAAGTATAGGTAGTCCTCGACTTACAACTGTTCGAAGTTACAGTGGCACTGAAAAAAGTGCCCCCCAAGCCACAGCCGAGGAAGACACCTGCCTGCCCACCTGGTGGCGCTCTTCCTCCTTTCTGAGGTTTACATTGTTGTGAGCATTTCTGTTGAGGATTGGCAGCGGGGGTGGAGTGAGGGGGTGTTTGGTTTTTATCCCCCCCCCCCATCTGCTGGATGGTTGCAGCAGGTTTTGGTCACTTCACGTGACCCTGGGACACTGTGACCATCATAAATATGAATCAGTTGCCAAGCATCTGAATGTAAATCACAAGACCGTGGAGATGCTGCAACATTCTGGCTGATCAGCACTTCTTCTGGGCTCAGCAGAAGCACCAGGATCAGTGCCGAGCTCCAGCTGGAGCCTGGCCTTGATCCTGGCACTTCCGCTGAGCCTTGACAGCCCTGCAGCTCCAGCCATCTCTCACTCAGGCTTGTGCGGTGCTGCCACCGGTTCATCTCATTCCGTCCCCTGCTACCACTTTTCTAGGATGTTCGCGTACCATCTGCCAGGTGCCAGTGTACCATAGGTAGTACTCGTACCACTGGTTGAAAATCCCTGCTCTAAGACATAATAGGATTAACACAAAGATACCAAAGGTCAGGTCAAAGTTCATGCCACAGGAACAACTCAAAACAAAAGGCTCCAGAGGGTATAAAAACCCACTCCCTACATATGCTCAGCCCTTTTTTCTCTTTCCTGCCAGAACCATCTTTCTGTCTGGCTCTCCTCTTCCATAACTGCAACCTTCTTTCTAAAGCAGTCACCATGTTGTTTATCCCCGGCTTGGACTGAACCATGATAAAGACTTTTCTTGCAACAACTGGTCAGAAATAACTATTGTACGTCCTCTCTCTCTCTTTTACCTCAAACATAGATCCCTAGTTCTCTCCCCCCCCCCAAAGACAGGAAATACAAACCGCCAATCTCTTCTTTGTTTCTTGATGCAGCACTTAAGCTAAGATAGGATGGACCCCCTTTTGCCTTGCATGTCCTGCTTCCAAATAGCAACTGAGAAGCAGCATAAGTCAGGTAATCCTCCCCCGGCAACACAGAGAGCCCAGCAAGCTGATGGAGTGACCCAGGACCACCTTGTGACTTCCCTGTGGTGGTGGGTCTGGTGATCCTAGAACAGTTCAGCAGAATTTACAGGGAGGGGGAGAGGGGGAGAGGGGGAGAGGGAAAGGAGAACAAACCTCTATATAAGGCCTGTTTGGGAGGAAAGTGAATCCATTCTGTCCCCACCATGCTATAAATATTATTGTTGCCTTCACAAGAGCAGCCCACTTATGCAACACCCCAAGAGGAAAAAAAAACACACACACAGAGAGAAAGAGAGAGAACAAAAACAAAATAAAAGCACAGATATGCCTAGCGTTTGCATAAGCAACTTGAAAAAGAACAGCTTATGATTTCATTTCAGTAAAAATGCAGGGTGTTTCAATGAGAGAATTAGGAGGATCCATAAGGGAAGAGAGAAGAGGGCACGCTATGCATGGCGATTCATCATGCATGGAAAACTTTAGCATCTTTCCAGCTCTGCCTTCTTATAGCTCTAGATGTTTAAAGCAAGTGACAGGGTTGTTTAATATTCAAGGAACTGGTCTGGGCAGTTCTTTAAACAGAAGATGTCTTCAGCCAGAGGACTACCAGAAGGACTAGGGGTGACATGATAGCAGTGTTCCAATATCTCAGGAGCTGCCACATAGATGAGGGGGTCAATTCACTTTCTATTTTCTAAAACACCCAAAGGCAGGCAAAAAGCAACAGATAGAAACTAATCAAGGAGAGAGACATCCTAGAAATAAGGAGAAAATTTCCTGACAGAAAAATTTATCAGTGGAATGACTTGCCTCCAGAAGTTGTGGGTGCTCCATCACTGGAGGTTTTTAAGAAAAAAATTGGACAACTGTTTGTCTGAAATGGTATAGAGTTTCCTCCCTGAGCAGCAGGTTAGACTAGAAGACCTCCAAGGTCCCTCCCAACTCTTGTTATTTTTGTTAGTCTCTAAACCAGCTACCTGACTATTTTCATCTTTATCCCAAATCTGATTGATTCAAGAGACCCCAAAACAATTTTCTTAGCTACCTGAAAGGTATGGTTTTCCATCTGGTAGCACAGACCCTTCCAAGAAAAATGAAAGAAAAAACAAGTGTAAGACTGGCATAAGACAGGAAGGTAAACCTGACTGACATAAATACCCCCTTAAGAAGACTATAACACCATTCTCAATTAAACCAGGCAGAAATTTCAGGGACAGTCCTATACTTAAAGTCTTTAAGCCAGCCTTTCACTATGGCAACCGCTGGAATCTGTCTGCACACCCACCCACCCACACTTACACTCCCACCCACACATTGCTGTTGAAGAATAAAGGGCTGCCGTGCAAATATTTCTTACTAGGGACGTAGGAAAGGAATGGGGTTCTTGAGCTGAAATTTGGCTAGTGGGCTTCTAAGAAGTATCTAATGGGCTAACAGGAGAATGCTGGACGAGGTGAGATCCAGCAGGACTCTGAGCTTTTTTGACCATCTATGTCGTCAGCCTTCAAGAAGGGAGCATTAATTATAAATAAACTACAATTTATTTTTATTCTCAGAGCTGCAGCTTGTGGGTTCTGTAGTTTGCAAGAGGCATCAACAATTGTACGCCTTTACAGCTGGCTGAGACAATGTCTCAAAGCTCTCCTTTTATCGTCCCAAATTAGGACAAATATAGTATCAAAAAAGTCAGTTTCTGGCAATAATAATAATACAGTAGTCCTTGACATATGACCACAACCAAGCCCAAACTTTCCATTGCTAAGCAAGACAGTTAAGTGAGTTTTTCTCCATGTTATGACCTTTATTGCCACAGTTGTTAAATGAACCACTGCAGTTGCTAAGTTAGCAACACGGTTATTAAGTGAATCTGGCTTCCCCATTGACTTTGCTTGTCAGAAGTTTGCAAAAGGTGATCACATGACCCTGGGACACGGCAACCGTCATAAATACGTGCCAGTTGCCAAGCATCCATAGTCTGATCACTTCTCCATGGAGATACAGCAATGGTCGTAAGTGTGAAAAAGGGTCATAAGTCACTATTTTTAGTGCTGTTCACTTCGAACAGTCACTAAAGAAACGGTTGTAAGTCAAGGACTATTTTTAAACCACTAAAAATATCTTTATTTCATGCAATCAGGGACTGATAGAGTTGGGAGGGGCCATTTGGTCCACTTTCTCTTCATTACAAAAATCCATCTCAGCTAGCTGTACTTTGGTAGCGGTTTGCCCACAACCAATGTAAAATAAACAAATCAGATTAAAAGATTTAAATACAGGAAGACAGTTGGACTCCAGTATCATATAGATGCTCCCTAAGAAATGAATGAACGAATGCTTTAGAGCAGCGTTTCTCAACGTTCGTGTGACGGCGACCCCCCCCGTCACATGAACGTGCTGCGCACGCGTGGCTCTGCCCCCATGCGTGGCGCGCACGCACGTGCCACCCCAATGCGCAGCGCGCACGCGCGGCGCCGACCCCTGAGGGGGGAAAATGGCGGATCGCATTGTTTGGCGACCCCCGTAAAATGGTCGATCGACCCCAAATGGGGTCGCGACCCATAGGTTGAGAACCGCTGCTTTAGAGCTATGCCAGACTAGGATGTTTTGAAACAGAAGCATCCAAGCAATCACAATCAAATCACACAGGGTAGCAATCTCATCTTTTCCACCTTGGAGGATTTGTACTAATTTGGGTGGACATGTTTTATGGGCAGGAAAAGGACAGACCAAAACAGCTGGAAGCCAAAGGAGAGCCACTACTAGGAAATGATCTGATCTGAACTCCCCTCCTTAAAATTCTGTGAACAAATGTGATGATGGCCCACAGAAAGCCTTATCTTAAAGCATTCTTTTGTGTAAAATCAGTCTCTGTATTCTAAGAATGCACTAACTTCAAGCAGCAGTTTTCAAAGGCAGAGGATACTTTCTGCTGGAAAGATTTCCACTTGTGCAAAAATCTACCCTGGGTGTTTGGAAAAAGAACCATTACAAGGTGCGCCTTTCCTTAGCAAGCTGTTTTCCCACCTACCTATAAGCAAACATGTGTAGTGACTTAGCAATCAGGAACAGGATGTTTAACCTTCTCTTTTCATACCTGTTCCCTGATCTAAATAATCTGCTCTGCAAACTAGAATAAACTCCTTCAGTTAAAACTAAATGCAATAATAATAATAAAAACAACAACAGTGTGACTGTTTTGTTCTTTCACCATTTATGTCTAAATGATGCCCTTCTGGCTGTACATACGAGAACAAGCTCAGAATAGAGCTTGTTCTCTCAGAATAGAGCTTGAATAGAGTCTAATTCTATTGGCTTTCAAAAGCCAATAGGAATTGTCCAGGTTGTCTCTGCCCTGCTGAGCCCGCCAAAAGTCCCATTCTGCAAACGGTGCTGCACCAGTTGAGTAATCCTCGACTTACGACCGGTTGAGTAGTCCTCGACTTACGACAGGTTGGGGGTCGCGGCATTAAAAAGGTTGAGAACCACTGCTGTAAAAGGTCGTAACTATGAAAAACGATCATAAGTTTCATTTTTCATGCTGTTGTAACTTTGAACGGTCACTAAATGAACTGTTGTAAGCCGAAGACTGTCTGTTTGCTTGTGTCTACAGGTAGTCCTCAATTTACAATTTGTTCAGTGACTGTTCGAAGTTACAACGGCATTGAAAAAAGTGGCTTATGACCGTTTTTCACACTTATGACCTTTGCTGTATCCCCATAGTCATGTGATCAAAATTCAGACGCTTGGCAACTGGCTCGTATTTATGACGGTCATAGTGTCCCAGGGGTCATGTGATCACCTTTTGCAACCTTCTGACAAGCAAAGTCAATGGGGAAAGTCAGATTCACTTAACAACCATGTTATTAACCTAACAACAGCAGTGATTCACTTAAGAACTGTGGCAAGAAAGGTTGTAAAATGAGGCAAAACTGATTTAATAACTATCTCACTTAGAACAGAAATTTTGGGCTCAGTTTTGATCATAAGTCAAGGACTACCTGTAGACAACAAAAAGGGATTTTCTGCCCCTGAAGATGTTTTATAGATTGTTGTTTCTTAATATAAAACAATGGCAGAATAAATAACCAGTGACTATGTCAGGAAAAATGTCTTTTGTTACATTTACAGTCCTTCCTTCCTCCAGTCTTCCTTTCCCCCATTCTCTCCCTGTCAGTGTGTGTGTGTGTGTGTGTGTGTGTGTGTGTGTGTGTGTGTGTGTGTTTGTCCAAAAAACTCCACTGAGAAATTACAAAGCCAATTTTGCAGTTTTGGATTTCTGAAAAAAAAATTGTAATCTCTTTTTTAAAAATGCTGGTCTTCTTCTCTTTTTAAATATAGCACCTTTCTCCCAGTGTGGAATCCTTCACATAATTTAGTTTCCTTCATTCCAGAGAGGAAAGACAGATTTGGGAGTTGGATTCCAACCACCTGAAGGAAAGCTGATTCAGAAACTGAATCTATCGTCCCACCTGTATCAGATCCTTCCCTTCACTGCCATTATAGGTAGTCCTTGAGTTATGACCACAACTGAGCCTCAAATTTCCATAGCTAAATGAGGCAGTTGCTGAGTGAGGTGTGCCTCATTCTACAACCTTTTTGCGCAGTTGTAAAACAAATCACTGCAGTTGTTAAGTGAATCTAGCATTTATTAAGCAAATCTGGCTTCTTCCCCAATGAATTTGCTTGTCATAAATACACACTGGTTGCCAAGTGTCGGAATTTTAATCATGTGACCATAGGGATGCTGCAAGAGTCGCAAATGTGAAACCAGTCATAAGTCACTTTTTTCAGTGTTGTTGTAACTTTGAACAGTCAGTAAATGAATGGCTCTATGTTGAGAATTACCTGTTCAGTAATGCAAATTGAGACCCGGGGCGTTCAGTTGGGTTAAGTTTGCTCCTGAGGAAAAATATTTTACATAGACAAAAAAAATGGCCTCTCTTAATAATCATATGATTCAAAGAAGCACCCTCATATTATTTTACAAATGAAGGAAGACAAACAATGCACACATTGTATTCTTCCTGGGATGTACACAACTAGCACAAATAAGCTCATTTCGAACTAGAGAGCAGAGGTTTACAACTTCTTCAGGCTGCAGAAACTGTTTGAAAAAGGAAGTCCTAGAAATCCCAAATCCTAAACATCAGTTGAGAAGCTCTACTCCTTATGTGGCGTTATTAAAGAAAGCAGCTATGGATGCCCCCAAGAACAATGCTGAGGTTGGAAGAGATAATTCAGTGTATTCAAAGTTTTCCCCTCAACTTTAGTGGAAAGGTCTTTTTTTCCCTCTAGTCCAGGAGTCTTCAAATTTGGCAACTTTAGGATTTGTGGACTTCAACTCCCAGAATTCCCCAACCAGCATGGCTAGCTGAGGAATTCTGGGAGTTGAAGTCCACCAGTCTTAAAATTGCCAAGTTTGGAGACCTCTAATCCAGTGGTGGCGAACCTATGGCACGCATGCCAGAGGCGGCACTCAGAGCCCTCTCTGTGGGCACGCGTGCCATGCCCCAAAGATAGCAATCGTCCCTCTTCAACCAACCATCCACTAACTCGCTGAGATCCCACATGGCCATCCCTCCTGGCCTCATATGCTCTCCTTTTCCTGGGCACAACCCACTGCATTGCCTCCTCAGCTGTCGGTTGGCCATCCAGCTCAGAGGCAGCTTCTCTGAACTGCTAGCGGCGGGGTCCGGAGCCCCAGAGTGTGCCGGTTGAGGGGCCAGCAGGCTGTGGCTGCTGATGGACACTGTTGCCCCCATGCGTTCGCTGGCCTCTGTGTAAGGGGGCTGATAGTATCAGGCAGCAGCTGCCCCGGCCCCTACCTCGCCTTGCCCTGCGACAATGGCATCCCCGCCCTGCCTCGCCTTGCCTCGCCTCACCTTGCAGGACAAACCTCCTGCCCACTGCCCCACCTGCCAGAGACCCCCTGGATCTCCTCCAACCCTGCCCACCCCCCACAGGCATCCCTCCCCACGAGCAACATCGAGGTGACTACGCCCACCTTGGCCGCACCCACCTAATTTGCCATGACCACCACAGCCACGCCCACCTGGCACCCAGCGATAAATAAATGGGTTCTGAATTGCAGTTTGGGCACTTGGTCTCTAAAAGGTTCGCCATCACTGCTCTAGTCCCTTGGAATTAAACCAACTTTGGCTTATTCAATAAATCATGGTATAGTATAGAAGAAAAAGAAGAAAAGTGATGCTCCATCAGTTAATCAGTACTCATACCAGGATATTTTATGCAGACCTGATCGTCTCCTATTCTATCAAGTGTGAATTCCAGATTGCCTGGATTATGAAGCTCCAGGCATTGGCACAAGGTCCAATTGTAACTGCACCCTTAATGTGTTGAAGATGAAATTTGTGACATTTATATACTATAAGAACTATAGTCTCAGGAGAAGTAACTATTAGCCTTCTCGACATTGGCTTTTTGAGATGAATTTGCCATGAATTAAGGGTCTGGCTAATCTTCCACATTATATTTATGTGTGGTCCTTCCTTCCTTCCTTTGCCCATTCCCATTTGGCATTTTCTGTAGAGTTCCAAGGAATGACTATTTGTATCAACATTCAGAATATCATTACTGTATTTTCCAGCATATAAGACGACTTTCTAAGGCGTGGAAATTGGCGCCGAAGTCAGAGGTTGTCTTATACGCCCAGTCGCCTTATACGCTGGAAATAACGGTAGTTTCCGGCGTATAAGACGACTTTCTAGGCATGGAAATCGGCACTGAAGTCAGGGGTCGTCTTATACGCCCAGTTGCCTTATACGCTGGAAAATACAGTAAATGTTGCTAAAACGTACTTCACGACACAAAAGATTAGCAGTTATATCCTCCAGTGTTTCATACAGTAATCAAGTTGTCAAAAATATGGTTTTATTCATGCAACTATCAAGCTGACAAGATTATGGAAATGAGAGGAGAGGAAAGTATTCAGATAGATTAAGAAGTTAGTTTTAGCAGCAAAAAGCAAGACAATATTTTTCTTTAATTTTTTCTTACTTATTATATATAGCTATGGTTATTGCAGGATTCATTAGGCTAACACAGGGGTCTTCAGACTTGGCAGGGGTCTTCAGCATGCCTGGCTGAGGAATTCTGGGAGTTGAAGTCCACAAGTCATAAAAGAGCCAAGTTTGAAGACCCCTGGTCTAACACACCTTACCTCAATCTGGCACCCTCCAGATGTTGTTGATTACAACTCCCCAAAGCTAATGGTTCATCAGATGAAATAATTGTTGAACTTTCTACTGTTGCATGTTACCCCAATCTTTCCAGTTTACCTAACTACATTACATGGATATGCAACCATTTCTTGAGCTGGGGCAGCACTGTAACTCTTAGTAAATGTCTATGGAGATTTCTTGTTTTTGCTTGAAGACGTTTCTCTTCTCATCCAAAAAGCTTCTTCAGTTCTGATTGAATGGTGGACAATGGATGGATTTATATTGCTTGCAGTCATCTGGTTAGCATTTCCTCTGAGAGTGGTTGAGACCACTTGGAGGTTTATCTGTGCCCTCAGGGTCTCCTGAATAGTGCAAACGGGTGTGGAACCTTCCTGGAACTGCTGAAAGGACTGTTTGTAAACAGGACCTAGCTAAATGTCTATGGAGATTCTCAGTCATCCAGGTCATAGTTATTCCAAAGGTGCTTTTTTCATGAAGCAACTGGACTTTCTTGTTCTTCTTTGAAGACATTTCACTTCTCATCTCATCTAAGAAGCTTCTTGGATGAGAAGTGAAATGCATGAAATATATTTACTGGCTCTGTTCAGTTCTATTAATCTGGGTTCGACTGGAACTGTTGAACAGAAAAGTGAGTTATTTCCAACTTTTGATATCCTCACCCTATCAGAAATACAAAAATCATTGTCTTGCCAACATTACCAAATGAACAGTAAATCTCTTTGCTTTTCTTGCCAGTTCAGATCCGGGGAGTTATATATACTGCTCAAAAAAATAAAGGGAACACAAACATATAGGATCCTATACGTTTGTGTTCCCTTTATTTTTTTGAGCAGTATATAAAAGTAACCAAATTTTAGGCTGCTACTTTTGGTTCCTTCGCTATATCAATGTGACTTTAAGATGTGTGGACTTCAACGCACAGAATTTCCCAACCAGCCATATTGCCTATGTCCTATCAGCCTGGATGCCATGGATCTCAGTGAGTAGAATTCGTCTTTCAAGGTTTTTGATGGATATGTTTTGATTGGCGCAAGATTTCACCAAGTCCTCCAAATGGAGTTTCTTCTTGAATTCTGGTATACTCATTTAATATTTCCATATAAAGGAGGGCATAGGAAATTTATGAGTCTTCTCTGCTGGGTTCACACATTATGCTTGCCAAATCAAGCTGGTATGTTGGGCTTTGCTTAGTGTGAGCTTAAGCACTATAATTCATAAGTCAAGATTTATGTTTTAGTAGCAATATCATTAGCAATAGGATTTAGACTTATATACCACCCTATAGTGCTTTACAGCACTCTCTGGGCAGTTTACAATGCAGAAGCATATTGTCCCCAAAATCTGGCTCCTTGTTTTAGCAACCCTGGAAGGATGGAAGGATGAGTCAACCTTGAGCCCCGTCAGGAGTTGAACAATGCTCTAAATTTGCCTGCAATGCTGCACTTAACTATTGCGTCACCTGGGCTCATAGTACATGTGAACCTGCAAATATGACTTGCTCAACAAGCTAATTGAACCCTGGATTAAGGTAACATGTGAATCCAGCCTTTAATTGCTTATTTGGTGAATCCTACTTCACTATTCATTGCCAGGTTGAATGTTCTTTCCTTTGATGGAGATGACATGGCAAATAAAGAAGAGGGAAATTGATCAATCTTTTGGCCTTGTTCTACCCAATCAAAACTCAGAATACAGGGAACAGAAGAATTTTAAATCCCTGATTTGTGTGTGTGTGTGTCTTAGTAACTATAAGCGTTGACTCCAGGGAAATTTACAGTTAAGGAAAATAAGACCAGGCCTAGACATTGTGAGCCACCAATGTTTATTTGATGATAATCTTATTACCATTCAAGCTAATGTAACTTGGGGAGGAGATGACACTTCTGGTTTATTTTTTCCTTCGGCTCTAAGAATATCCAGTGTCTGTCAAGTTCTGCTTTTTTTTTTATTTAAAGGTTGCAATAAGGAGAAAGAAATATTGTGTCAAGAGTTTGCCTGTTTTTGTCATAAGAGCAAGTTAAATAAATCCTTATTTCCTTTTGGTATGTTATTGCTTATTTGTTAAAATAGGGGTCAATAGCCAGGCAGCAAGTGGAAGAGACTTAAGGAGCAGCTGCAATTAATAACAAATGGCCTATTTGAATCTCAGAATTCGGCTTCACAATCATGCTTCTTGTTTTGTGTTGGAGCTTGTGTCCCAGTATGCAACAAGATTAGGCAGCGAAGAGAGCAGCAAGAATCAATGTTGGATGATGAGATATAAAGAGACTTAAGTCCATTCGTGTTCTCTGGAACTTAAGCACTGATGAACTTAAGTAGGTCTCTAACCACCAATGACAAGTAAAGACATCATGAAATTTAACATCTCAGCTTTCCTTCTGGTGATCTAAATAGAGGTAGTCCTTGACTTGCAACAGTTGATTTAGTGACTGTTTGAAGTTACAGCGGCACTGAAAGAAGTGACTTATCACTTATGATTGTTGTGGGATCTCCATTATCACATGATCAGAATTCAGATGCTTGGAAACTGACTCGTATTTATGACAGTTATACAGTCTCGGGTTCATGTGATCACCTTTTGTGACCTCCTGGCAAGCAAAGTCAACGGGGAAGCCAGATTCAGCTAACAACCATATTAATATCTTAACAACTGCAATGATTCACTTAACAACTGTGGCAGGAAAGGTTGTAAAATGAGGCAAAGTTCACTTGACAAATGCCTCACTTAGCAACAGAAATTTTGGGCTCAGTTGTGGTCGTAAGTCAAAGGCTACCTATAACCTTATTAGCCTCAGACTGTTCCCCCAGGATTTAAGAGGTGGGGGGAATGAGTTCTGCTACTATTGCTGGTTTATAATTAATATAGATAGTCCTCAACCTATGACAATTGAGCCCAAAATTTCCATTGTTAAACAAGACAGTGATGTGAGTTTTGCCTCATTTTACGACCTTTCTTGCCACAGATGTTAAGTGAATTACTACGGTTGTTAAATTAGTAATACAATTGTTAAGTGAATCTGTCAGATTCACTTAACAACTGTATTACTAACTTAACCCTAGTGATTCACTTACATCTGTGACAAGAAAGGTGGTCACATGTCCCCAGGACACTGCATTGTTAATAAATATGAGCCAGTTGCACATATTGTAATAAATTGTCAAGAATCCAAATTCTGATCACACGATCATGACGATGCTCACTGGTCGTAACTATAAAAAACAGTCGTATGCCACTCTTTTTCAATGTTCTTGTGACTTCAAACGGTCACTAAATGAATGATTGTAAGCCAAGGGCTACCTGTAGTTTATCTTTTGAGCATTGGGGTGGAGGTGGTATTATGTTTGGCTGGGGAGGGGTTGTTTGTTTTGAAATCTTGCAAGCCACCCAGAGTCCCTTGCATGAAAGGGACAGCTGTGATGGAATGTAGTCTGGATTCCCAAGAGGGAGGGGTACATTCCAGAGGACCAAGAGAAAATTCAGTTCAGATAGTTTGTGTGAGAGACAGAGGGTGAAGACAGGCCCTCCCTAATGGTTCTCAGAGTACATGTTTTATGGAGGTTGTAGTTTGCTTCAGTTTGGCAAGATTCTGTCTGTAGGTGTTGAACAATAAAGAAATCTGCTTGGAAGAATCACTGTATGTCTTTCTTGGATTTTCTTGAGCCTGGCAGGAGGTTATATAAATAATGTAGCATTTATTTGCATCATTTTATTTATTTATAAGTATAACTCACATTATTATTTAGTCTCTTTATCCCAGACTTCTTTCCACTTCCTTTTGGTAGATTTTTATGCCACTTTTACTACTTTATAAATAACTCAAGGTGACAAATCCAATTTTGGTTGCCATGATATAAAAAAAGATGCTGAGACTCTAGAAAGAGTGCAGAGAAAAGAAACAAAGTTGATTAGGGGACTGGAGGCTAAAACATATAAGGAACGGTTGCAGGAATCGGGCATGTCTAGATTAATGAAAAGAAGGACTAGCAGTGTTCCAACTGAGGAGCTGCCACAAAGAAGAGGGGGGGTCAACCTATTCCCTAAAGCGCCTTAAGGCAGGACAAGAAGCAATGGATGGAAACTAATCAAGGACAGAAGCAACCTAGAACTAAGGAGAAATTTCCCGATGCTGAAAACAATTAATCAGTGGAACGACTTGCCTCCAGAAGTTGTGGGTGCTCCATCACTAGAGGTTGTTAAGAAAAGATTGGACAGCCATTTGTTTGAAATGATACTGGGTTTCCTGCTTGAGCAGGGGGTTGGACTAGAAGACCTCCAACCCTATTATTTTACTATTAAATATAAATAATACTCTTTCCTCCGGCTGTTTTCCCCATAACATATTGTGTCTCTTACATTCTTGCATCTTCCCCCACTATCATCTCTGTTCCAGTCTATTGGATGGAGATCTGGGCTGCATTCATGCAACATGGATCCTGAATTAACTCATTCTCTGACTTCGGAAAAGATCCTCAATCATAAACACACCAAACTAGTTCAGTTCACACCAGAGGCTAAGCTACATCTGAACCAGGGGTGTCAAACTGCCAGCCTGTGGGTCGGATGCATCATAGCGAAACTGCATCCACCCCATTGCCGGCAATGGTAAAAAAAGTCACGATACGTCGCAACACGTCACGTGACGTTACGAGTTTGACACCCCTGACCTAAACCAAATCTAGATAATTCTATTCAATAGCACGTGTTGCAAATGCAGCCGGAAAATCTAGCAAAACCCTCGTAAATTTGGCAGTCAGATTGACCATGGAGCACTGCAAAAGCCTGTACATGTGGGCCAGTTGCCAAGTGCCCAAACTGATCATGTGACTACAGGGGACATGACGTTGGAACTTCAAAGCCAAGTCATAAGTCCCTTTTTGAGGGTCTGTTGTAACTTCAAATGGTCTCTAACTGAGTGTAAATTGAACAACTGTTGTGAAGAATTCATATAGCTCAGGATTGAATAATGCAATTCTTGGTGTTCTTTGAAGTAATAATAATAATAGTAGTAGTAGTAGTAGTAGTAATAGTAGCAGTAGTAGTAAAGTTGCAAGGGACTTGGAGGTCATCTAGTCCAACCCCCTGCTCAGGCAGGAAACCCTATACCATTTCGGACAAATGGCTGTCCAGTCTCTTCTTAAAAATGTCCACTGTTGGAGCATTCACCGCTTCTGGAGGCAGATTGTTCCATTGGTTAATTGTTCTAACTGTCAGGAAGTTTCTCCTTAGTTCTAGGTTGCTTCTCTTCTTGATTAGTTTCCATCCATTGCTTCTTGTCCTGCCTTCAGGTGCTTTGGAAAATAGCTTGACTCCCTCTTCTTTGTGGCAGCCACTGAGATATTGGAACACTGCTATCATGTCCCCCCTCATCCTTCTCTTTGTTAAACTAGACATACCCAATTCCAGCAACTGTTCCTCATATGTTTTAGCTTCCAGTCCCCTAATCATCTTTGTTGCTCTTCTCTGTACTCTTTCTAGAGTCTCAACATCTTTTTTACATTGTGGTGACCAAAACTGGATGCAGTATTCCAAGTGTGGCCTTACCAAGGCATTGTAAAGTGGTATTAACACTTCACGTGATCTTGGATTGTCTTCCTGCAGACACTTCATCTACCAGGCTAAGTAACATCATCCGTGCCAGGGCGAGTGAAGTTTGCTTGCTGTCTACATGTGGTGATTTATCCTGCCAGTCTTAGCTGCTTCTTCTCTGAGAGTTTTTTGATTACCATATTGTTTTGTCCCAGGTTGTTTATTTAGCACTGTTTCCAGCTAATCTGGGTGTTTCCAATGGCTGGTAACAACCCCGCTCAGAACACCATGAACCCACCAGCTGTTTCTTGATAAGCTACTTCAGATACCCAGCCTAACCACACTTACTGTCAGGGAAGATTTATGGCTCCAGAAGGCAAATCAATTTGAAAAAAATAAATCATGATTCTTTTTTGAGGGCATTGTGGTGAAAGAAACCTTGGAAACTTAATGCTCTTTTGCAAGGGACCTTGATCCATATTTACACAACTAGGTTTTGCTTCCCCAAAGATACTGTTGCCTCTGTATGCAAAGGCCTAGTCTTCCCGTCCACTCAAGGGAGCTTTCTGAACCTGTCTGGCTGACCAGTTTTCTAAACCACAGTTTCTTCTCTTTACCCATTTATTTCATTCACACAAAAATGGGCACTCCGTACAGCTAGCTAGCTGGTTGATGGAGGTGTAAGAAAAAGCTAGCTTAGATACAAGCATCTTCAGTTTCCTGCTAGAAACAGGCATTTAATTATAACTCGCCTAATTGCTTACCTGCAGGATATGCACAGACTAATTCATAAAACCTTTGCAGTATTACTCTGTGCAGGATATGCACCAAGTAATTAATAAAACCTTTGCACTATTATTCTGCACACATCCCAGATCCTGGTTACCCTTTTGCAAAAAGAGGATTTTTTTAAAAAAATTCTCTCCTTTCTTTTAGAGATCCAGGGAAGAGCTTTCAGATTTCTGGAGCAATTCACCCACCCTAATTTCACAAAGCTGGGAGACTTTGGACTACGCCCTGCCAGACTCAGCTGGAGAAGAAATCCTCGCTCTTTACGAGTTATCCCAGCAGTGAGAAACGCGCGTCCTCTCCCCCCCCCCGTCTCTCTTTAATGTCTTTGACGTCAGAGCCGCGAAACCATAGCAACTGTCCATCACGTTGGATGAGCACACGAGGGAAGTGGGAGAAAGAAGGGATCTAGTTCAAGCGAGGCTCCGGAGCGCTCGAAAGGCACAATGGACGCATTTGTGTTGTGACATTCCGAGCAGAAGCCTTGCAAAACGCGCGGCAGGAGGAGGCACGGACGGCGCCGGGGAGAAATCGCAAGTAGCGTGTTGTGTGCGCGGAGCTCTCGATCGTGAGAAAGAGGCGCGCGGCACTTCGTAAAGCAACCCTTCCCGAGCCGCTGCCGATTCCGGGTCGGCGTCGCTCCATTTGCAAGCCAGGGGCGTTCTTTTCCTCGCCCCGGGAAAAATCCACCCACGTTGCAGCCAGATCCCCCCCCCCAAAAAAAAGCGGGAGGAAAAAAAAAAAGGTGGGGATCCAGGGCCAATTGGCCCCCGTTTCCTTCTTTGAACAAAAGAGACGGTCGCAGCACGTCGCCCAAAGTCTGCCTACGGCCATTTTTTATTTTTATTTTTAAAAAAATCTAAGATCTTTTTTTTTTTTTCTTCCCCTGGTGGGAAACCCCCAGATCCCTGATCTGTTCGCGTCTTGACCGCCCGATTGTTTCAGGCTGCCTGCGCGAAGCTGGGCGGAGGCGTGCAGCCAGCCAAGCGGCTTGCGGGGCGCTTTTGGGGGGGGGGGTGGAGTGGGGGGGGCGCCCCGATCGCCGCGTCCCTCCCGCCTCGCCCGGACTTTCTCCGCAGCCGGCGGCGTTTCGCGGAAATCCCAGGGGCGGATCGGAGAGGACGGGTGGGCGTGGCGACGGCTCTCTGCCGCAAGGGAGGGTTGACCCGGTCTTCCCTCCAGCGGGGCACCTGTTTCCAAATTGCGGTTTGGGAGTCCCGGGACCAGCCTATTTGCGGTTCCCAGGTTTTGAATTGTACCAGGAGGAGGAGAAGGCAGATCCCCTCGCTTGATAAGTTCCCACTACAAGCGGTTGCGATTTCCCAGGTCAGAAATCGGCCAGGTTTCAGACGTTGAGGTCCTGCCTCCCCCCCCCATTTATTTATTTATTTATTTATTATTAATTAATTAATTACTCGATGCTCGCCTAATTTCTCTGCTCTGCAACTTGTACGGCGTGTCTTGAACATGCTTGTTCGATGCACAGCGTTGCTTTCCGTCCGTTTGGGGCATTCCGGGATCGAGGTGGTAATCTGGGAAAGGCTCCCACTCACGTTGGATCGGAGAAAGAGGAGAATCCAGCAAACAGGTGCCTGCCTCCAAGTTGGGGCGGCATAGCGCACAAAATCAGGGTGGGACGTTGTCCGCATTCACCATGTTCTGGAATTCTCTCCCTTCCCCAATGTAAAATCTTTTCTCTCTTTCTCAAAACGGAGAATTTAAGCTAATAGTTTCTGGGCCATCTGTTGGTTGTATTGCAGGTGGCTCTTAGGCTAGCTGTAGAATTGATCCGGTGGGTGGGCTGCGAACATTTTGTGGCAATCGGACCTATTAAAATGAAATGACGATATAGTAATTTGCAAGCCCTGTTTGTGGCACTTTGACACTAGTTCTCCCAATATTTTGAGTTTGCATTCTGTCATTTTCGGTATTGGAGTGATTTAAAAGGTGTTCACTGGTTCGCTACCTGGAAGGAGAATTTTGTTACCATCCATGAACATTAGACCCCAAACTCTTGTACTCTAATATCTATTTTTATTTGTTTATCCCCCTGTTTTAGGACTTAGTTCAGGTGTGAAAACTATTGCAAATACAATTTGCATCAGCTGTGTATTGGCTTCTAAAGAAGGCAATTCATTTTGCATACGGATTCTACTAAATGGATGGATTTGTTGCCCACAGATGGATAAGCAAATAGTCCCAACCCAACAGTCCTGTTTTCCAAAATGCTGAGATGTTTGCAAACAATATGGTGCCATTCTCACCGCTTCTGGCAGAAATGATGCAGCAAAAGGCGCTGTGCAGTATAGTCTATCAAGTTACTCCTAGCCTGAGAGCAGCCATTTCTACCATATTGGTTCCAGAGAATATGGAATACAAGCTAGATGGAGTTTATTATGTCTTAATTGAAGCTTTGCTAGTAAAAAGATTAGTCTTCCTCGTTGCATGCAGTGTAATGATAGAAGAAAAGCAAGGAGAAAACTCTTACTATTGTATATTAAAAATGTTAACGGATCAAGGCCTTCCAGGTAATTCTTGTTTTATGCAAGAAGCAGGTAGTGGTTGGGGACCCTCAAAGCATATTTCAGGGAGTTTCAGGAAATAGCATTTATTTACCTTGTTTAATTTATTTCAAAACAGTACCCTTATATGAGCCAATTCACCTTATCTATAAAGTTGTCAATCCTTTGTTAAATATGGATCCTGATTATTTTATCAGTTTTCCCATTTTTCTTCTTCTTAGAAAACAGTCATATAAAAGATCTATGATGCATTTTGGATGTTGCAACTGATTTTGATGCATCAAGACCAAACCTCTTATAAGATTGAACAGAATACGTTTAGCTCTATGGTGGGTTTTTTTGAAGCATTCGACTGTAGCATGTAGACAAATTTAAAACATTTTCTGCCATATTTCATAGAGCAATACAGTGGACATAAAAAGACTACACACGCATTAAAATGTCAGGTTTTTGAGGTGAAAAAAAAAATCAGACCAAGATAAATAACTTCAGGATTTTTTCCCACCATAAGTTAAACAGTTCAGTGGAAAAAAACTGAAATCTTTTATGGGGAAAATAACGGTTAAAATGTACAATAATGTAGTTGCATGTGTGCAAACCTTCTTATAAATAAGGCTGTGGCTGTGTTCAGAATTAACCAATCACATTCAAATTGATGTTAAATCGTACATACCTGCCATCAGTTAAAATGACTGATCACACCCATATAAAGTTCAGCTGTGGAAGTAGGAATTTTTGGATATTCATTCAGTTGCCTCTTACAACAGAAGCCATGTAAGCAGAGCAAAGGGATCTCATTATTTGAAGGTATCAGAAGAAGGATACTAAAAAAATTGCAAGCCATTAGATATAGAATAGAATAGAATTTAGAATAGAATAGACCTTGGAGGTCTTCTTGTCCAGCCTCCCGCTTAAGCAGGAGAACCTACACCAGTGATGGCGAACCTTTTAGAGACCAAGTGCCCCAAAATTGGCCCCGCCCCCACTGCACTCCCTGCCCCGCCCCCACTCCACCTCCCTGCAGGGCCACTCATTGCCTCCAGGCCTGCCGCAGATCGCCCAAGCAGCCCAGGAGTGCCATGGCGGCCACGCCCTCTGCCCACGCCCCGCAGCATCAACTGCATGATGGGGCATGAGGCCAGATTCTTATCTATGCTGCCTGGCTGCCATGTTCTTGGCTGCGCTGCTCCCACATGGACCACGCTCGGGGGCGACTCTCCTCCAGGGGGGCTGTTGGTGAGGAGGGGGTCACGGGGGGGAGGCGACGCTGGGGCAATGGCACGTGTGCCCAAAGAGTGCCGCCTCTGGCACGCGTGCCATAGGTTCGCCACCACTGACCTACACCATCTCAGACAGGTGAATGTCCAGTCTCTTAATATGGTGAAGACAGTCATCAACAAGTGAAGAAAATATGGCACAACAGTTTTTGGAACTGCATATCCTTTCTTACTTAATGAAGAAACAAGAACACTGGTCCAAGAAACTGCCAAGAGGCCTATAGCAACATTAAAAGAGCTGCAAGAAGTTCTGGCAAGTACTGGTTGTGTACTACATACGACAACGATCTCCTGTATTCTTCATATGTCTGGGCTGTGGGGTAGGGTAGCAAGACAGAAGCCTTTTCTTATGAAGAAAAACATCCAAGCCCGCCTACGTTTTGCAAAAACCTATATCAGATCTGACAAAAGCATGTGGGAAAATGTGCTAGATGAGACCAAAGTTGAACTTTTTGGCCATAATTCAAAAAAGGACATTTGGTGCAAAAACAACACTGTGCATCACCAAACGTACACTATACCCACAGTGAAACGTGGTGTCAGCATTACGCTTTGGGGCTGCTTTTCAGCTGGAATCGGTATTTTAGTCAAGGTGGAGAGAATTATGAACCGTTCCAAATATCAGTCAATTTTGGCAAAAAACCTTCAGGCCTCTGCTAAAATGCTGCAGATGAAGAGGAATTTTACCTTTCAACATGACAGTGACCCAAAGCATACCTACAAAGCATCAAAAGAACGGCTTCACCAGAAGAAGATCAAAAGTTATGGAATGGCCCAGCCAGAGCCCAGACTTGAATCCAATTGGAAATTTGTGGGGTGACCTGAAGAGGGCTATGCACTGGAGATGCCCTTGCAATCTGACAGACTGGGAGCGCTTTTGCAAGGAAGAAGTGAACAAAGATTCCCACGGCAAGATGTGCATTGCTGATAGACTCCTATCCCAAAAGACTGTAGGCCAGGCATGTCAAATTCGCAACATCTCAGGACTTTTTCCCCAATGCTGGCAATGGGGTGGGCGCAGTTTCAGCGTGACGCATCCGGCCTACAGGCCGGCAGTTTGACATGCCTGCTGTAAGCTGTTATAAAATCAAAAGATGCTTCAACAAAGTATTAGTTTAAGGGTGTGTACACACAGAATCGTGTTATTGCATGTTTTTGTTACTTCCCCCCTAAAAGGGTTCAGGTTTTTGTTTCAACTGAATTGTTCAACTTATATTTTATATTAAAGGTGGAAATTCTGAAGTGATTTATCTTGGTCTGACTTTTTTGCATCTCAAAAAGCGGGCATTTTAACAGGGGTGTGTGGATTGCTTATATCCACATATATATTTTTTACTATTGTTTTGTAAACTCGGGATGTAATTTACCTCTTGTGAGTAATCTCCACCATGAGAATAGTGGATATGATTTTTGCTTAAAAGAAGTTATGGCACTGTACCTACGTCCTCCTCTTTATCATGAAAATAGTTTTTCTGAGATGGGTAAAGCTTAGTTTATATGCCTGGCACTAATAAAAAGTAATAGTTTTATGAGTTTGGTGGAGAAGTGCACCTATACACAAATGCTTCCCTAAGACTTCAATTTTAGGCCATAGCAATAAATGGGCCTTGCATCCAAGTAAACGTGCAAAATTGTACAGCAGCTGATTAAAAACACTTATTCCCTTTGTGGTGGATTATGCCTGCCTTCTGATGGACCAATGAGCGCTCTGCCTAAATCAAACATTTGCACACTCTTAATCTCTATTAACACGTTCCACCATGCATAGGGCAACGAGTGGCAGGCAAAGTTTGGCGGGTTCTCTCAGTTCTGTTCTTGACATTGGGCTCGGTGCCACACTCTATGCCAACACACTAAATACAGGTCTCCAGAGAAAGGCTTCATATGCACAACTCTAGGCTTAATTTCATTCCACATGATAAAGTCGGATTTTATCAGGTTACCAGCTGCCCCAAAAATATATGCATAATGGTACAGTATGGGTGTAAATAACCCAATTGTCACGATTTTGTTAAATATGATTTGAAGGTGTATTCTGCAGTAAAACATACAAAATCTAATATGACCTAATGAACTTTCCCAGAAGTCCAATTTTAATCCAGCAAGGCTCCCAGATAATGTAACCATGTAACTTACTCTACTCACAAATAAAATTCCTATTTAACTTTAGTGGGTTAGATCAGAGGTCTCTAAACATGGCTACTTTTAAGACTTGTGGACTTCAACTCCCAGAATTCCTCAGTCAGCCATACTAGCTAGGGAATTCTGGGAATTGAAGTCCAAAGTGTTAAAAGTCGCCAAGTTTGGAGATACACCTGGTTAGATTCCTAAGAAGGATATCATACTTTTACACTGTTTCAGTAGAAAGAGACAGGACTAAGAATCAAGCTATATACATCTATCAAATAATACACAATTTTATTAATTCTCGTATCAGCTTGAATCTGCTTCTCTGTAGTTTTGTTCTGTTAGTTTTGCCAAAATGGATACAAAGAACAAGTCCAGATCTTCCTTAACAAAAGTCTTTTAGATGTCTAAAAACTTAAGACCACTACATCTCTCTCTTCAGTTGTCTTCTGCAATTTTAAAAAAAACTATTTCTCATTTGACTTTCCCAGATAGCCCTCCTCCGAACTTTTTCCAGTTTATTGATGTCTGTTTTAAGCTGCAATGCCCCGAATTTGGCTCAGTATCCCAAAGTGGGTCCTGATCATGGCAGATTAGAATGAAATGTTTATTTCCCATGATCTGGATTCTGTGCTTTTTATTAATATATCTCAAAATCGCATTTGCCTTTTTAGCAGTTGCATCACACTTCAGTCTCCTTTTCACATGTCCAGGTGCCAAGCCAAATCTCTCCCATTCTGTATTTGTGCCTTTTGTTGTTTTTTGCCTTTCTCAGATGCAGGACTTTGAACCTTCTATCTTCCTATGCATTAGCCACTACTCCCACTTATGTCCTATCTGCCAATTTTGTGATATCACCTGTCCCCCTTTATCCAGATCAATGATAAAACTGCACCGGCCAAGAACAGTGCTCTGCACATAATAGAGCTCATTTTCATCCAGCAATGAATCTACTTAATAGCAGCTATGTCATCTATTCTAGCCAATATTCTATCACTTTATTAATGAGGGAGCCCTTAGGCTTTGCCAAATGCTTTGCTGAAGTTAAGATCTCCTGCATCTATAGAATTCCATTAATCTATTAAACTACAGGTAGTTCTCAAGGTATAAGAATTCATTTAGTGACTGTTTGAAATTGTAGTGGCTCTGAAAAAAGTGACTTGTGATTATTTTTCACACGTACAATTGCAGCGTGCCCATGGTCACATGATCAAAATTCAGATGCTTGGGAACTGGCTCGTATTTATGACGGTCGCAGTGTCCCGAAGACATGTGATCCCCTTTTGCGACCTTCTGATAACCAAAAGTCAATGGGGAAGTTCGATTCACTTAACAACTGTGTTACTAACTTAACAATTGCAGGGATTTGCTGAACCACTGTGGCAAGAAAGGTTGTAAAACGGGCAAAATTCACTTAGCAACTGCTTTGCTTAGCAATAGAAATTTGGGGCTCAATTGTGGTAATAAGTCGAGGACTATTTATATTAACTGTCAAAATAGTAAATGATTTGTTTGCAATAAGCCCATATTCTTAATAATTGTTGGAAGCCTAAGCCAGCGCTCACTAACATGTTTAATAATCAGGGAACCAGAATAGATACTAGAATAAATGTCTTTCCCTGTTCTCCTTTGCTTTTATGAAGGGACATTTCCATATCTTTCTATCTTTGCAATATGTCTAAACTTCATTTTGTTCAAACTTTCTCACCATTTTTCTTTTTAAAGACCTTATTGGCTCTATCCAACGATGACTTTGTTTTTTCTTTTCCTTCTAACGTCTTCCTTTATATAATTGTGTTGCAATTCAATCCTCAGCAAACCACTTCAATATATTTTTTATTATTAATCAGCCTCCATTCATCTGTGATCCCATCTCTTTTACACTTTTTACACACCTTTATATAGCCACTATATTTTGCATATGAGAAATTGAATTATTTTAAAAGATAGGCTGCTTTGCTATGATTTTTCTAGCAAATGAGTTAAAAAAGCATTTCTTTTTCTCATGTAGGAAAGGAAATAGCAAATTTACATAATTACAATTTAATATATAAATTTGTTTCGTTAATCATGGTAAGACCTTTTATACTGATTTAAATGTTTCGACTAACCATTTAATGCTCCAATTCTGTGCATCTACAGAAAGCAAACGTAGCAATTGGGCCGAGGAAGAAGTTTTATTAGCTTGGTTAATCCATATTAAACCATGAGTTGTTTATCCATGGCTTATGGAATAAATGACAATTAGCCGTGTTTGCACAAATGCGGAACTAAAATCACATTTTGGCTTAGTCAGTGCATCGCGTGAGATGAAATGTTATTGCATTCCTTCTCATCGTAGCAAAATATATCTCTAGTTTGTGCTTAATCTTATTTTACGACCCACTGTATCGGTCTCCGGGGGAGCAGTGGCATGTACAGAGTTATTATATGGGCGTATAATAAATAAAATAAATGCATGATTAGCATTACTAATAAAGACGCCATCCGCATTAGTACCCCGACCCGGTGTAAACCGATTCAGAAACCTTTCGGACGGCAGGAAGGGAGCCCGGCTTCTGCTTAGATCCACCAGGCAGTGTGGATCGCCCAGCCCAGCCTCTTTTTTCCACGCTTTGGCGGGGCCGGGCGGGGTTGCAGAACAGACGGGCGTCCCTTTCGGGTCTTTGTCCCGCTCAGCCCCCCTGTGGCGCGTTCCATTAGGAGCCACACGGGGGGGGGAGAGGCGCGCCTAAAGATCGCAAACAGCGAGGCTGGGCGGTACCACCTCGCGTAGTAGTGACGAGGAACGGGAGGGGAGGGGAGGAGGGAGGCGGTCATGGCGCCTTAAAAGTTGTAGCCGCGGGCGGTGTTTCGATTGGCTCTTTCGGCGGCGGGGGCGGGGACGAAGCGGTGACAGACAGGCGCCCGGCCGCGCCCCTTTCCTTTCCTCCTCTAGCTTCGGTTTGTCGGTGGGAGGCCTGGACTGGCCTGCTCGGATCTCGGCGCCCTCCGTCTTCCTTTCGGTGAGGTGGGCGAGGTAGGTCGGGGAGCAACTGCGGCCGTGCTCGGCCCTGGGAGTCGTGGATACGCTTCTTTGAGGGCAAGGGCCCCCTTCCCGCCCTTTTTTTCAGCCGTGGGGGGGGGGGCTTGGAAAAAAAGATGACCGGCGGCGCCCCTCTCTCTGAGGGCGGGGGCGGTGGGGAGGGGAAGAGGCACCCACGAACCTCTCGGCAACTCCCTTGGCTCTTGGGTTGGACTACAACTCCTATCCTTCCCGGCCAGCGCTCGCCCACCCCTTCCTTATGTTGGGTGGGGATAACGGGCGGTTTTAGTTCCTAAGAGGTCTAGTGGGTGGGGGGATTATAAGGGGACAAAACTCGCGTTTTACGGGTTCCGGGGGAGGAGAAGGGAGGGATGTGCACGTGAGAATGAGAAGCGACCTCCCCTCCCAAACGCGGGTCAACTCTGGTTCAAAGACCGAGTTATCCCCGGATGGAGAAAAGTTCAAGCCTTTCACCCCTCGAGCCTACCTCTCGGGGTTGTTGTGTGTCTGGGAAATGGCCGAGGGACATTTGACAAGACCTGTTGCTGTGGGAAGGGGTGGGGGGGGGTTAGTAATAAACGGCTGCCTCGCCTTTGCCGAGCACACAGTAGTCGACTGTCGGTCCCAAGAAGAGGCTGGCGCAGGGTTGTGGTGTGCGGGTTTGTGAAAAGCCTTAGTGGAGAGACAGTGTGAGCTGTGTATCTTTAGGTCTTGGGATACCCTCGTGGAGAGAAGGAGGGAATTGGGAATTAAACTATCATCAGGGCAACACTGGTTCCCTTGTATGTTTGCACTGGTTTGTTCCTTTTGTCTGTCGTCCTGTTCCCAGGGTGTTAAAGCATCATTCATCCCTTGTTCCCAGGAAAGACAGCCTGGTCTCTAACAAATAAACAGTTAAAGGGGGAATTGTAAAACGTGCAATTGCTGTAATTGTTTGAAGTGTGACTGAAAGAGTATTGGAGCCTACCAGTATTGAATCAGCTTGACATGGCTTGGGTGTGAGCAATCTGGCTTGCTGTGCCATCTTGAGACTTTTTAATAGCTGAATGCTGGATCACAACGAGGTGTGTAAGACAATGGTCTGTGTTAAGAGTAGAGGTTGACTAGGCAGAGTGGACACCTGTCTGCAGAAATACTGGCTTTGAAATGCTAGATGGTTGCCACACACTTAGAATCAACTACTGTATGTGCAGTGTATGTTTTCTGACTTTGGTAGAAATGACTGCAATACAACAGTGGTGGTGGTATGTGTGAAATTTATCTTTACTGAAAAATCAAAGCATTTCTTTGAGGCTTGCGGCCAACCTTGAGGTATGGGCTGGCTTGCATCTGTGAAGTTTAACCAAGATTATTGTATTTCATTAAAAGTGCCGATAACCCGTTGAATTATGTAACACAGATTTCTCATACTCTTGGATGGAAAATATTTGGAATGTTAAGTTTTAAAAAATCTTGGAAATCTGTCGTATTTAAAAAACCCTCATATCTGAGTTACATTTGAATTACATATGAACCATCAAGTTATGGGTAATATTTTTAGGATGCTTAATTTTTCTATTTTTTATATTTTTGAAAACAATTTTATGGCAAACAATAACAGCGATACACTCAAAAGAAAAAAATGAGAATATATGTGTGTTGTGTATAATATAGATAAAATATTTATTAAGATTACATGGCCCTTTTCCTTTTTTAAAGTTTTGGTTTGTGTTTTGCTTTGCAGGATTTAAAGCTATACCGTAATTACTATTTTCCAATAAAAATACATGAAAAAAAAATAGCAACTATCTCATAACCCTAGTAATTTGGCAGTTTTTTTTATAGCTTCAACAAATTTTAATTTCAGTAATACTGTTATTACTGCTTGTTGCAAAATGTTTGCTTTTAAGAATGGAGAAGATCTGGTTAAATGTGGAAACATGTATTTGCACCATGAAATTTTGGGTCATATTGATGCTTAAAATATTGCACTCATCATTCATGTGGAGAATGACATTCTTCTCTGTTATGTGTGTTGCATCCATGCTGAGTCACAACAGGCCATTCTGCAAATAAGGGTTTTCTGAAGTTAGAATATCCTCCTAAATTGGTATAAATATTTAGTAACGCTGTTCAGATTGGCTTCCTTGCTCCCAAGGGCTTCCCACCTAGAGATATCTCAGTATTTCATTTATTAAAAACTTTATATTACATTTACATGTCTGATGAGTGAATGCTTTGGTACCTAATAGAATTGGTAGTAATATAAATTAAAGCAGTACTTTGATCCAAAAGAAAGGGGATAGCAACCAAGTAACAGAAATTGTACTATAGTAAATAAAAAATTGGTATGTCATAGATATTTAGGTGGTCACAGTGGCCTTTTTTTTAAAAAAAAGCCTCAATACCTAAAATCCAGCAGAACAGAATGAGCATTTCCATCTTGATTATGCTGTATTCTTCCTCTAGAAAGATAGCATACTTGACTATTTCAGAGAACTTTTAGAAGCGACTATTTTTTTCCAGCTAATGTTTAGGAATAGCCTCCTTTGAAAGGCCAAAGAAAAGAGTACTTTGCAATCAAAGATGTTTTGATGAATTCAGGGAAGATACTATATTAGAGATAGAGAGTGGCATCGTGAAATCGGTAGCATAAAACCCAGCAATTCTAGTCAGGCTGACTGAAATATTTATGGTAGTTCCAAATCTAGGATTGGGTGGAGTTGTGGTTATATACCAGTAAGTAGTCCTCAATTTACAGCCGAAGTTAAGCCCAAAATTTCTGTTGCTCAGTGAGACAGTTGTTGAATTTTGCCTCATTTTATTACCTTTCTTGCCATTACTGCAGTTAAGTTAATAATACAGTTGTTAAGTGAATCTGGCTTCCCCATTGACTTTGCTTGTCACGAAGTCACAAAAGAAAGGTCACATAATCCTGGTACACTTGAACCGTCAAAAATACCTGCCAGTTACTAATTATCTGAATTTTGATCATATGACTGTGGGGAGGCTGCAGTGATCATAAATATGAAGAATGGTCATAAGTCACTTTTTTTTTGTAACTTTGAACTGTCAGTAAATGAATAGTTGTAAGCTGAGGACTATCTGTAATTATCAATTCAGGGAATACAGAAACTGAATGAGAAATAGTTTGAAATTAAAATAGGGAAAAGAGCCACATTAAAATAGGGGGTATTTTTGGTAAAGGGTGAAAGTAAAATGACTTTTCAGAAGGCAATTTTTAGTTCTCAAGAAGTTTCTTGGATTAAAAGCAAAATGTTTTCAAGGAAAAAAAACCAAGAAAGTCCAGTTGCCTTTTGAAAAGCACCTTTTGGACAACTATGACCTGGATGATTGAGAATCTCCATAGACAATATGACTTCAAGCTAATACTTGCATATATAAATGATAGGATGACAGTATTACATTGTGTCAGACTAATTTTTACATTCAGAGGTTTAGCGCATATGGTGCATGGTGCCCTATGCTCACAAATATTGGGGGTGGGTGGGTGGAGGGTCCTATAGTTCATGAGGCTGGAACAACAGCCTTCTCCCCCTTTAGAGTGCTTTTAAGCTTTTCTAAAAGGTATTGTTTGACCTAATATTTGATTTCAGTTTGGGACAGTAGCCTTTTTTAATAGGCTTTTTTAGACAGTTAATTGCACTACAGCTGTACAATTAATGATCTGTTTTGTGGGGGAGGGCTGCATAAAGTCCAGACATTTTCATTCAGAGAAGCATTTCAGTTTCAGGAGATTTGTTGTTCCTCTTCTCCCTTTTGCCCATTTTTCTGCCACTATATTTAATACAGTTTGAGGTTTAGAACAAGCCTATGTAACTGTCACAGGCACTATTGAATAGATCAATGCCCCCCCCCACCTTTGGGGGACTGGTTCCATGGAGAGAGGTTTTTCCACAGACCAGAGGTGGTGTGGTTTCATATGTTGCCTGCATCTCACAATGGGCTTTGCTTGTTTGCACAGCCCAGTTTCTGGCATGCTGTGGCCCATTGCTGGTCCATGGACTGGGGGTTGAGGACCCCTGGAATAGGTCATTTCTTCAGTTAAAATACAGCATTTTTCATATATGTAGCCAAAAAAATCATAAGTTTGTTTTTAAAAATATGTATTGAAGTTGCTAAAACAGGGCTTTTCAACCTTTTCACCCATTGTATCACTTTTAGGATATGGCAATATCTGAGTACCACCAGTCACCTAGCAAGGTGTCAAAAACTTGATGACCCCCCCAAAAGGAAAAAAGTGATGAAGTACAGGTAGTCCTCAACTTACAACAATTCGCTTAGTGACTGTTTGAAGTTACAATGGCACTGAAAAAAGTGCCCCTTAAGCCATAGCCGATCAAGACACCTGTCTGCCCACCTGGCGGCACTCTTCCTCCTGTCTGAGGTTTTCATTGTTGTGAGCATTTCGGTTGAGGATTGGCAACGGGGGTGGGGTGGGGGGTGTTTGATTTTTATTCCTCCCATCTGCTGGGTGGTTGCAGCAGGTTTTGGTCACTTCACATGACCCTGGGACACTGTGACCATCATAAATATGAATCAGTTGCCAAGCATCTGAATGTAAATCACAAGACCCTGGAGATGCTGCAACATTCCAGCTGATCGGCACTTCTGGGCTCAGCAAAAGTGGCAGGATCAGCACCGAGTTCCTGGTGCTTCCACTGAGCCCTGACAGCCCTGCAGCTCCAGCCACCTCTCACTCAGGCTTGTGCGGTGCTGCCATTGGTTCAGCTCATTCCCCTCCCCCGCTACCACTTTTCTAGGATGGTCGCGTACCACCTGCCAGGTGCCAATGTACCACAGGTGGTACCCGTACCACTGGTTAAAAAGCCTTGTGCTAAAACATACAAAAACACACACACATACATCCTTTTTGAAGAGGCCTTTCCCTCATTCCAGTAATTTTAGGCAACTCTAATCTATTCTGCAACCTTTATATTTCAAGGAACGATTGTTGAGAAAGTGATGGGAGTAATAAATGCAGAGCCTCTTTGTAAAATAGTTTGGATCCCAGATAGTCTGAATTCAAATCTGACACGGGACCAAAGCATTGGTCAGTCTGGTTGATGGGGATCTGGATGGGGGCATTGTACCCCCTTCTGGTCTGTTTAGATCTCTTGTTAACTTTCAGCCATACCAACCATATCCTACTGAATTGGCTGCAGGTAGGGAGTAGAGTGGCATTAATTGTATAGTATACTATTTTCCCTCCTTCCTAAGTGGGCAGTCCCAGGCAGTGGAGGCAGAAAGGTCAACCTAGCAATTGCTCTGTATTGAGTACCACAGGTTTTAGTCTCTGACAGTCCTGAAGTTTAACATTTATAGTAAGTGAAAGGGAAGTCATTCAGTTTGGAATGCGGTGTCAGCAGTATGCTCATCTCTATCTGGTCTTCGCTGGAGATGTTGTGGTGGTCTTGTCTCAGCATCTGGAGCCTTGGAGAATTGGGTGGGAAGAAAGAAACCGAAGTAGAATTCCTGCGAAATATGCAGGTGCTCTTGTGGAGAAACTCATTTAGCTCCTTATTGGCTTTGTGGGCTTCAGACAGGGTAGCATTCCCACTTGGAGGAAGAGGTTTCCCTAGACTTGCAATTATTGCTGGATAGGTAGGTAGACACTGGGTTGGTGTTGTCCAAGGGCTGATGTACCAGTGACAACAGTTACCTATGCCCTTATCACTTTAGGATATACGATTGAAATACCCTTTAGATAGGGTTGCTTTTGAAGACTGCTCAGAAGCTAGCAATTTATTTATTAAACTAATTTATATAGCATTCCAACGAACACATAGGTGACTCTATGTGTTAATCTTACACCATTTTAAAAAAAACACCTTGTAATAAAACCCATAAAAAACCTCCCCCCTCCAGCAACAACACAAATGAGTCACTTGATTGGCTCTATCTTCATTAGTACAAAATATAGCAGCCCATTTATTGAGAATGAAACCTGCTGTGGTCTTATAACTCTGGTCTTGTAGACTGTGCATTGGTTGGTATAGACTTGTAATTACAATTGAAAATGCTGGCTGTTATTGGCATAGCCCTTAATAGTTTGGCACCTAGGTACCTAACAGAAGTTCCTGTTCAAATAAAACTGATCCATCTAGTATGTGTGTCCTGAATTGGAATATTGAGTCCCCCTATCTAAGATCCAGCAGAGGAGGGAGAAACTTTTATTATTTAATTAGTAGAGTGGCCAAATCAAAGCCTGGATCTAATTCCTATTTGTAAGCTGTGAGGAAATTTGGAATGGGTGGTGCTTGCAAGAAAGCCTTTAAATATCACTTAGCAAAAAAGTCTGCTTGGAGAAGAATGAAAAAATTCTTCCCAGTCTATGTCAGAGACTGGTAGACAGTTAATAAGAAATGTCTACTTCAGGTACTTTCTCCCGATGGGGACAATATCTATAACTATTAGAGCTGAGGGTATACTTGCTTTTACCACAGAAGAAAATGACATATCTGTTAATTTTTTTGTTAAATAAATGATTGCAAAATTAAATTTTCATAGTTTTTTTATTCAGTTGCTTCACCTTTATATGCTATCTGAATGAAGATAAAATATTGATATACCCACATGTGTTGAGAATTTTTTTTACATGTAAAAGCATTGCTTGCTTTTCCACATAAATGTATGTGGAAGAGTTCCTATTTAAAACTGCCTTTTTCAGACACTTGTAGGGGAATGAATGAACAATTTTGAAGTAATAGCTTAAATGTTAGAAATACATAAAAATACTGTTTGAAAACATGTTCAGATTTATTTGATTTGGGAAAATGTTTGTGTTACATGGAGGGTCATTCTCACTCAGTTGACTTTTTAGCTTCCTGGTGTTACTATACAAAGCATCTTACTGGGCCTGCTGTGTCCAGGCGAACACCCATTGTGCCGTTTTGTTACAGACAGGATATTACAAAACAAATTATCTGTTCATAAGAGTCTCTATTAGATATTATGCATGAAAATTCTTTAATGTCTGTTGCAATCATAGTTCATCTGAAAGATTTATGTACAGCTGTTATACTGTGACTACCTGCCAATCTTGTTAGGATACAGTAGGGTTTTATTTATTTATTATGCGTAAAATTATGCTTACAATCCTACAAGCTAGACTCCAGCAGTATGTGGATCGAGAACTACCAGAAGTACAGGGAGGATTTCGAAGAGGCAGAGGAACTAGAGATCAAATTGCCAACATACGCTGGATCATGGAGAAAGCTGGGAAGTTCCAGAAAAACATCTATTTCTGCTTCATTGACTATGCTAAAGCCTTTGATTGCGTGGATCACAACAAATTGTGGCAAGTTCTTAAAGAGACGGGAGTACCAGACCATCTTATTTGTCTCTTAAGAAACCTATATGCGGGTCAAGAAGCAACAGTGAGAACTGGACACGGAACCACTGATTGGTTCAAAATTGGGAAAGGAGTCCGGCAAGGCTGTATACTGTCGCCCTGCCTATTTAACTTATATGCAGAGCACATCATGAGAAAGGCAGGGCTAGATGAATCAAAAGTTGGAATTAAGATTGTTGGGAGAAATATCAACAACCTAAGATATGCAGATGATACCACTCTAGTGACAGAAAGTGAAGAGGAACTAAAGAGCCTCTTGATGCGGGTGAAGAAGGAGAATGCAAAAGTTGGCTTGAAACTCAACCTTAAGAAAACCAAAATCAATTTCTGGCAAATAGATGGGGAAGAAATGGAGGTAGTGACAGATTTTATTTTCCTGGGCTCCAGGATCACCTCAGATGGGGACTGCAGCCAAGAAATTAAAAGACGCTTGCTCCTGGGGAGGAAAGCTATGGCAAATCTAGACAGCATACTAAAAAGCAGAGACATCACCCTGCCAGCAAAAGTGCATATAGCCAAGGCCATGGTTTTCCCAGTTGCAATGTATGGATGTGAAAGTTGGACCATAAGAAAGGCTGAGCGACAAAGAATTGAGGCCTTTGAGCTATGGTGCTGGAGAAGACTCCTACGAGTCTAGAAGAGATCAACCCCGACTGCTCTTTAGAAGGCCAGATCCTGAAGTTGAAACTCAAATACTTTGGCCACCTAATGAGAAGGAAGGACTCACTGGAGAAGGGCCTAATGCTGGGAAAGATTGAGGGCAATAGAAGAAGGAGACGACAGAGAATGAGATGGCTGGATGGAGTCACTGAAGCAGTAGGTGTGAACTTAAATGGACTCCAGAAGATGGTAGAGGACAGGAAGACCTGGAGGAACGTTGTCCATGAGGTCGCGGTGGGTCGGACACGACTTCACAATTAACAACAACAACAAAGGGTTTTATTTATCAGTGAATATGGAGTCAAAATGATTTGAAGAAAAAAAGAAATCAAGACTCAAATATTGTAATTGGTTCCCAATAAGATATTAGGAAACAAAGTAATACCTTCTTAAATTGATACAGCATAATAACAAAGCTGGAAAAAGATTAGGTGATGCTGATTTATTTTAAAGCAGCTAAAAAAGCAGCTGAATGGCTTAAATCCATCATTATAGATCATTTTAATAATGATGCCAAGATATTCTTTAAAAATTAGGTAAGATTATGAAAATACCCAATTTATTGTAATATGTTTGTGACTTTCAGTTTAAGGTTATGGCTAAGAAACTGAAATAGTAGAAGTATGTTTCACAATTTATTTTTGCCATGAACTTGATTTTGGATGTGATATCAGTATTTTTATCCTGAGCTTTTTAATTTCTGTGTATCAACATTAATACTACATTTTAGTGTAATATTGCATGTGAATGGTTTTAAATAGCCTGCAGTAGCAGTGGGTTCAAAGTGAAGCATTTAATTTTGGTGGGAGAGTTAACTTCTTTTTCACCCATTCCACATATAACATCATTCCAAAATTCTTACATCTGTGCATTATTCTTATACCATTCCTTACAATATTATCTACTGAAGATAGATACAGAATTTGAAGAAAACCACTCAAAGGATTTGCTAATATTTGTAGGAAACATTGCTTTTTTTTAATATGAAGAAAGGTGGTTTGAAGTGAATAACTAAGTTTTGATACAACTTTATTCTAAAATTATGCAAAATAGATTGCAGATAAACCTCCAGTCTATCTCTGTTTTGTTAAAGACTACCTAATCAATCTTTTTTTTTTTAGCCTTTCCTTTTTCAAGAAATATTTGTATCTCACAAAGGACTAAAACACTTCTAGCAGATGAACTTTGTATTTTTTAATATGGGGGCTAACAGTGAGGTATTGTACTTGTTTCTTATTCCTAGCAAACCTCTGAAAGAATTTTGATGCAACTTAATACCTTTTCTGTACTTCAACAAAACCTGGTTTGTAGGGTGTATAGACAGTGACTTGGAATACAATACCTCAAAATTAGCAGAGCTTAGAAAGGTAACCTTTATTGTCATTTTTTTTTACTGTGGGCACACTGGCACACATTAAAAATGAAATTTTGTTGCTTGCTCTCAAAGGTGTACACATACATAACACACATATAAACATGCTATATACATATGTATATACCTACACCCTTACACTTCTTCCCTTGTTTGGAGGAATTTTTAAATAATTTTGGCTGATGAAGAGTTATTACATTGAAAAGTGACAAGTGGTTTGAAAACTTAATAAAAATATTATTATGAATTTTAAATTATGGGTAATGTTCCTGATATCTACCCTAGAGTTTAGAGAATAGAAGCACTACTTTGGTGACCAAAAGATTTAAGTTGTGACTCAGGAAATACCTGATTCAAATATCACTTTAGCTATGAAATGGGTAAATGGTCTTAGGCAAATTGCATACTCTTGTTAGCCTCCAATGACAATGCACGAATAATACAGGCTGCTTTAGGAATTGCTGAAATAAAGCTGGAATTCATAGGTTGTTGAAAGCTCTTTCTTAAGGCTGCAGCATGTAGGTTCAACAAAAAAAAATTAGTAGTGAATGCTATTGAAATACTTTAGCTCCTAGTGCTAAAGAAACATGTCAAATAATTTTGCACATATTTTATATACCCACTACAGTCTCTTGCATTAAATTTAAAAAGAAAGCCATAAACAAGCATTTAAAAAGTAGTTGTAAAAAAGTTTCCAAAAAGTTAACGCCCACTATTTTCTGTTTCACCTCACCTGTAGTAACTTCTTTTTTGATTCCTAGTCCAGTACAAGTAATTTACTTTGCTATATCGACTAAGTTACTTATTTAAAGAGAGAACCCTGATATGCTTCTGTTCACTCTTATTTCCTCATCCAACAATGTGGTAATGAGTCAACAATGTGAAGAATACAAGGGTAGTTTTTTGTCCTCTACCCATAGATAAAATATCTAACTATGGCAAAATCTGTTGAGTTTAGACTTGTGGCAAGATTCCTTATTATCTCCAGCTAGTTTGTGAGAATTCCTGAGTCATGTTGCTGTTTATATCAATAAAATTTCTCCTTGTCATGTTTTAACTATGATTCATCTTCAGTGATGGCTGAGTTTGAAATATAAACAGCAATTCTTGTCTTTTGAATTCCTAATTGAGTAAATTGTGGGCAAGAGAGAGTTTGGTGTAAGTGATTAAGGCATCAGGCTAAGAAGCCAGGAGACTTGAGTTCTAGTTGCACCTTAGGCACAAAACCAGCTAGGTGACGTTGGGCCAGTTATTTATTGTTTTTCATATATGTAAGATTTTTGTTTTTAGATTTGCTTTTAACTTTTCTATTTCTTTTAGATTAAAGGCACATTTAACATCATAGGCACATTTAGAATTCTGAAGTAGTTATCTGTGGAATTGTCTGAACAAAAACCGGCAAGGAGGCATGACTATTTATAAAAAGTCTATGTCTATTCATCTTTCAAATTAAATTTAAATCTGATTTCTCTCTAAACCCATGCTACGTTTAAATTCCCTCCTGAATTTTAAATTAAATGTGTCTTTTCATTTTAACTTAGTTATCTGGGAGAGAGAAGTTTTGGTGGTGCGAGCTCTTCTCCATTGTTTGGGAAAATGGCTGAGATTAACGTGACAGTAGCAAACTTCAGGCAGAGGAAGAAGAGAGCATGTTGTTTGCTTGGGGCAGCCATTTCCTGTTACAATTTAGTTTAATCTTAACTTTGTACCATGGGTATTTGATTGTATTGTTGATTATTTTATAGCATGTTAGCCACTGAGAGCCTTTTGAGTATGATGTTCCAAACTAATACATAAATGTCATTGGAGGGGGGAGAGTTTTGAAACAGTTGGGAGGAGTCACGGGAACAGTCAAGTGCTCTCCATTCATAGTAGTGCAGTGGTTTGAGTTCAATTTGGAGTTAGGACGGCCTTGGAAAGGGGGCTTTGCAGTCCTTAAAGGACTTCTGACAATTATAAAATGCCATGCCTTCCTCCCCCCTGAGATCACATGACCGTACTGGTTGCAGCATCCTATCCCACGGTCATCTGACTGCAATTTGTGTTTTTTTTTTTTTTTTCTGGTTTCAGCAAAAGAAACCCATTCAGGAGAATGAATTTGGACTTACAGCCTCGTGATTTGTTTAACATTTGTAAAAACTGTTATAAAATCAGGTCTGGTGATGTGGGTGCCTCAACTTACAAACAAAATTCTGGTCCCAAATGCGGTCGGGGCCACATACAGGAAGCCGTTGCTGAATGACCAATTGCTTTACAACTGTTCGAAGTTATGACAATCACAAAGCAAGTGGTTTATGACCTGTAAATCACCTCCTCCCTCTGTTGTTGTAAATGGTTGTGCTGCCCTCAGATCATGTGAACACTTGCTGGTTAGGTCAGCTTTATGGACTAGCACAGCATTCTGTGATAATATGACCACGATTTGCAGTATATGGCAAATAACAATGAATGGGTTCCCTTAACAATCACAGTGTTCAACTGTAGCATTCACTTAATGATCATAATACTTCCTTAACCACCACCATGAAAAGGGCAGAAATTTACTTCTGGTCATTTGGGATGCCTTGAGTTACAACCCTAACTACTTCTGGCTATAATTCAGTCATAATTGGAGGACTACCTCAATTACTTTTTCTGCATGGATTACACTTCATAAAACAGCCACTTAAGGAACTTTTCATAAAGAAAGCTGTCTTGGGTCAGATGGATTTGTTCAAGGCATTCTCTCCCTCTGTGGAGCTAATATTTGCAGGGGCTAGAAAGCAAGCACTGGAGACATCCAAGGTGTAGTCAGCTTGATTGAATATATTTGTTGTAGTCTCCTAAGCTTCAGCAACACTGCTTTAAAATAAAACCAGGCTTTGGAAGCTTCAGGTGTTCAAAATAGTATCTCCAGATCCAACCTAAAAGTATGGAGAAATTTTCCGACAGTAAGAACAATTAATTGGTGGAATAATTTGCCTCCCAGGGTTGGAGAATTTTTCAAAAATAGACTGGACAACCATTTGACCAGGGTGGTATAAGGTCTCCTGCCTTGCTCGGGGGGGGGGGGAGGGTTAGACTAGAAGACCTTTGAGGTCCCTTCCAGCCCTTTGATTCTATCTTCTATATTCTTGCTCTTTGTCTAACAGACACATTAGGTTTGCCAATTTCATGTTACGTTATTTAGCCATCCCCTTCCCTTTATAATACAGCATTTTGTCTTCTATTTCAGCTTGAGGGAATGGCTCAATATCTGCCTGATCAGCAAGCTCGTTGAAGGCCAGGCCACAAGGAAGTTTTTGCCCTTCACGATATCCTGTGATTTCATTTCTAATGACCAGATCAGGCTTTAGAAAAAGGTTTAAAAACTAGCTTGGTTCAGAGAGATTTGAAAGATCTGTGAAGTCCTTTGGATTCACTTCTAAGGAGTTTCAAAGCAGGTGAGGGCCTAAATATAGCAGCAGCAGTATTGTTATTATTTATCTCACATTTTCATATATAAACGTACATAATAGTCCTGCCTCCTGTTTTCCTCACAACAACCCTGTGAGGTGAGTTGGCCTGAAAGAGAGTGATTCGCCCAGTTGGCTTTCATGTCTAAAAAAAGGCCTAAAACTCATGAGTCTTTTAGTTTCTGGGCCAACAGGGAGCTGTGTCTCTTTTAAGGTTGTTGCCAAGATACAAAGTTGTCCCCTAAATATGCTTTTTAGCATTAAAAGTCTTGTGCTAATTTCTAAAACTGGTACGTGTGTCTGTAATAAACATTTAATCTGTAAGAGCCAAGCGATTTATTGCACACGCACCAGTTTAAGGCTTAATCCAAATAGTGGCTAGGTTGCAAAATCTTCCCTTCCTCCCCAATTTGAAAATGCAATCTTCAAACCGATAAGCAGCAGTTATTTGCTTTAAAAAAGACATTCTTTTTAATACGAATTCAGTATTTTTCCCAGAACCTACTCTTTGCGTCTCTTCGGCTTTAGTACATGTGATAACTTGCCTTAAAAGTATTTTGCAGTGTTGTTTCAGTTGCTAGAATATTTTTTTCTCCTCTGACCCTTTGTAAAGATGATAGACTTCAACTTGAATTTTTGAGTTGTCTCTGTAATCGGCCACAAAGGACAGCTCTCACAGGACATGCTCCCAAATTATGAAATATTTATCTGAAGCACTTTAGCAGAATATTTAAAATATTTTAAAATTGCTGTTATACAATAATTTAAAACACATGTATTTAGATTATCATGGCCCAATATATGGAGATACAATTCCAGAAAATAATTACTTATGCTTTTACACTTTCTAAGTTCTCTATTTCAGATAGGGAAATCCACTAATTTAAAAATTTTAAATCTGAATGTTTAAACCTTATATTTTATCTAGTTTCTTGAATAAGGCTTCTTATGGTAAATTCAAGATTTATCCAAAGTAAAAGTCCTCCAAATGTGTCTCCTTCCAAAGAGGTTTGAATGATTTGAGAACCAGAAGTTTGAATATGCAAGAAATGAATACCTCCTTTCCTGAATAATCCATGTATGAAAAATAGTTGCAGCAGAGGGATGTCATTGTTTTGAGCCAAGGAATAACTTTATCACAATGTCTTGGGATAGGTTATGAAAGGAACTTGCCAAAAGCTGTGATTTTTGGCACCGTGTCTGTGACAGCAACGCTTGGGGCTTCCAAGAGAGATAAAATTAGCTGGAAAATATCTTATGGATTGCTACCCTATGAATAGACACCACTGTCATCAATTTCTGCGCCAAGATCTAGAGTTGCACTGAATTCACGCAATCTGAACATGACTAGATCCACAATTTAAAGGCTACTTGAAAAGAGTGTATTCACTTGTATAGTGGTACCTTGGTACTCAACTGCTTCGAAACTCATCGAATTTGGTACTCAGCGCATTTTGACATGAAAATTTTGTCCAGGTGCTCATTGTTTGGTACTCCAAACACAAGCTAGAAATTACAGATGTTGGCTGCTTTGTGACTCACTGCAGCAGGGGTGTCAAACTGCCAGCCCGCGTGCCGGATACGTCATGGCGAAACCGCGCCCACCCCGTTGCCGGCAATGGAAAAAAAGTCATGACACGCCACGTGATGTTGCAAGTTTGACACCCCTGCTACTACAGTGTTCCTTGTGGGAAAAATTTGTTTGGTACTCATCGATTTTGGTACTCATCGCGCCTCTCGGAACCAATTAAGGGTGAGTATCGAGGTACCTTGTAGCCTGAGACCTGTTACCATATGGTTATAGTTGCGGTAACGTCTCCCACTGTAGATGAAGGGAAGCTATGTAAAATGTAGATTTTTTTTAAAGGGAAGTTTGGTTTTGTATTCAAAAGTTGGGAGCCTCTAAAATTATTGGAGTCGAATTGGGAGTCAAGCTCTAGGTTGAATCTTGCCTTCTGGGCCACAGCTTCCTGTATTTTGTTGTCTAGCTGCAGTGGAGGCACGTTGCTGCAGAGCCCTTTGAAAATGTGCACAATATCTTCAACCTTAAAGATCAAGGACACACCTAGGCCTGTTTCCTGTATTTATTTTTGGAGAAACAAAGGCTTTGCCAAACAGCAAAAGATTTCTCTGACATTTTCCCAATGAGAAGCAATGTTGAGGCATTTGTAATCTAGGCAGCCATCATTACCAGGGGTAAACATTCATAGTAAAGAGGGTGTGTAGCATTTGGTTAGGTGTTTTCAGCCTGATCCTTTGAATTAAAACAAAACGACTGGCTATGGTTAATGGTAAGTGATAAGAGTTCAGATGCACTTCAAATGACCTGTAAATAAGGCTCTCTTTTTTTGTAGATGTCTAATTCTAAGACATCTAAAAGAGTAAGTGAGTCTTGAAAACCTAATAATTCTACAAATGTAAATTATACTTCAAGAATTGATGAATAATGGAATTGCCCTTGGTCTTGATAATTGCTGAAAGGTGGTAGAATCCTTTGTTCTATAGTGTGGAGAGAAATATTTTGGTTTCTAAATGCTCTTGTCTGAACCTAAACTCTCTCATGACTATCCAGGGACTTTCATTGATTCAGAAGTCCAAGATAGAAAGAGGAGACTTGGTCTCTGCTGACCAATAAAGAATGTCTTTAAAAACATATCGCTGGATAGGTAAAATTCTATGCATGTGGCTAGACATTTTAACTTTAAAAAGCATTTTATAAACACATTTTATGTATTTGTATTTGCTGTGATTGATGTCAGAATAACTTGGGTGTCTCTGGATGTTTGGAGAAATCTAGATTTCTTTATACAGGAGCAAAAGTTGGTTTAAACTCCATTGCAAGTACTATATCATGTTATCTTTATTTGAATAATTTTTAGTCCTTGGTGTCTTGTCTTGTTGTGAAGGTGAGAAATAAGACAATTTATATCAGACATGTCAAACACAAGGCCCGGGGGCCAGATGCGACCCGTGACGTGGTTTCATGTGGCCCGCGAAGCCATCCTGGAAACAGTGAGGGAACGGCCCCCGCTGCCTTGACCCTGGCCCTGGCCGCCCGGGAGCCAATGTACAATTTTGTGGTGGCCATCTATGTTGAAACATACTCAGTCTTAGCTCCACAAGGTCGTCTAGAAACAGCGAGGAACCAGCCCCTGCCGTGTCAGCCTCCTGGGAGACTTACAGCAAGAAGGGATATAAAACACAGCTACCATCCCATATCCAAACCAGAAGAATAGCAGCTCCCCAACAATCAGATAAGCAACATCCTGCTACTAGTAGAGTCCTGCTGTAGCCCAAGAATCCAATCACAGCTCCATCCTTATAGCCGTCATTACTGTTGCTGTCTGGGAACCCTGCCCAAACTGCTGCTATCCTCATGTTGCAAAAGAACCTTTAGATCCTGAGCACTGCAATAATACCAAACAAACAAACAAAAAAGGATTAAGAAAGAATAAAGAAAATGAAAACAGTTAATTCCTTTCACCCTTCTTTCTATTGAGTAATTGCCATTTTATTTCCCCTTCTTTTTTGTTCCTTTTTAATTTCCAAACCCAGAAATCGTCAATTCAATCTTCTTTCAAGAAAAAGTCCATGACCCATTTCCCCCCCCCCCCCCCCGACCAAACTGGTCAACTTCCCCATTTCCACAAGTTCAGTCAATTTTATAATTCAGTCTTCCACTGAGGTGATTGACTTGCTCTCCCCCTTTGTGCATAAAATAATCTTCTACAATTACTTTTACAATGTTAATTTTTCATATTGCTTTTTTGGCTCGACATTCATAAAACCCAATAGAAAATTTTTTGATTTCATCATAATGATAGTCTGCAGTATCTTTGGCATTATGTATGGGTTTGCATCCAGTATTTTGTTTTTTTTATCAGTCCACAAGGCATGGTAAAAAGTCCTTACCCACCACTAAGCAGCTGATTAGGGATGAGCCTGCAGTTTGCTTGAAGCCTCTATTGCAACTCCAGTTAAAAGCAGCATCCTCAAGCCCACAAGTCCAGCCACATTTCCATCTCCATTACTGTTGCTGTCTGGGAACCCTGCCCAAACTGCTGCTATCCTCATGTTGCAAAAGAACCTTTAGATCCTGAGCACTGCAATAATACCAAACAAACAAACAAAAAAGGATTAAGAAAGAATAAAGAAAATGAAAACAGTTAATTCCTTTCACCCTTCTTTCTATTGAGTAATTGCCATTTTATTTCCCCTTCTTTTTTGTTCCTTTTTAATTTCCAAACCCAGAAATCGTCAATTCAATCTTCTTTCAAGAAAAAGTCCATAAAAGTCCATGACCCATTTCCCCCCCCCCCCCGACCAAACTGGTCAACTTCCCCATTTCCACAAGTTCAGTCAATTTTATAATTCAGTCTTCCACTGAGGTGATTGACTTGCTCTCCCCCTTTGTGCATAAAATAATCTTCTACAATTACTTTTACAATGTTAATTTTTCATATTGCTTTTTTGGCTCGACATTCATAAAACCCAATAGAAAATTTTTTGATTTCATCATAATGATAGTCTGCAGTATCTTTGGCATTATGTATGGGTTTGCATCCAGTATTTTGTTTTTTTTATCAGTCCACAAGGCATGGTAAAAAGTCCTTACCCACCACTAAGCAGCTGATTAGGGATGAGCCTGCAGTTTGCTTGAAGCCTCTATTGCAACTCCAGTTAAAAGCAGCATCCTCAAGCCCACAAGTCCAGCCACATTTCCATCTCCACCAAGTGGTCAGATAACTCTTCTTTGATTTTCCTGGAGGTTATCTCAAAGATGCTGCACTGCTCTGAACTTCCAAATTGCCAGCCTCTGCAACTCCAGCTTCTCACACTGAACACAAAGAGATTTGCGCGCACACACTCCACTATAGACCATTCCCCATGCCTGTCTTGTCAGTTACTGAGTTTTTTAACTGGGAGGTTAGCATCTTTTGGGGAAGTGCTGCACCAAGCATAAAAGGAAGAGATTGCTTCTTTGAATTGTTGCTACCAAAGCAGTCAGTAAGCAAAATCTATCTGCATAGATCACGGTGTTATGAATATTCCTCATTCACTTACTCTGAGACATTTCATGTTCAGATAATGCATGCCTTTAGGGTCCTATAAGTCCCCCACAATGGGCATTTCTGCAGTCAATCATCTTTTTTTTTTAAATCAGAAAGTATTTCAGGTACTTTCTTTAAAATAAGGAGGAAATTGTTTTCTTGTATTTCCTTTTATTCTCATCCTTTCTGAAATGTTGCACCGCATTAAAATTAGCATTCTGAGGTAACATGAAGGTAGTCCAGATTTTCTGTTTATCTAAGTTTCTAACACCCCCACCCCCCCGTGAGGGCCCATACTTGCTTTCTTTTAAAGGATGATGCTGAGACTCACACATACAAACACACAGAGACATGGTTGAAGCTCTTTAAATGTGTTCTATAATTCCATAGTAGAGTATTTTGGTAAGATTTTCAGAGTGCATGACTTTTTTCAAGCTGTTAATGTACTGGGTTCACACTAGAAAACTAGGGGAGGAAAAGACAAATTGGTGGGGCCAAGAAAAATTCCAAAATTAGATTTTAAATTAAAATACATTTAAATGAACGAAATACAATTAATATGATTTAACTCCATATATTTTAGAATGTTGCCATTGTCAATCATTAATGTCTAGTTATGCTGCAACTTTTGGAAAACCCTGGAATCTCTACTCCAGGCACTTGGGGGCTATATGTAGTCCTGAGAAGAATGGAATAATGATGGGATGGCTGTAAATTGTAAATGTTGATGTTGTTAATTACAGGCAAACAATTCAAGTGGTTTCTGTAAATTGTTTTTAGCAGATTTCTCATCACTTGTACTGTAAGAGGCGAAAAGAGACCCATTCAAGAGAATGAGTGAACTGGAACAATTACGGCAGGAGGCAGAACAGCTCCGGAATCAAATCAGAGTAAGATGTCTTTCTAACGTATTTCATGGTAACCCAAGGAGATCTTTTTGTGAAGAGAAAGGGGGACATTTTATCTGCCCCTGTGTAGTTTTCTCCTGGTATGATATTGTCACCGGATGGATGAAGGAGTCTTGAACGAGGCTTCGGGGCACAGTGCTGGGCCTCTTTCAGAGAGCCCCCATTGGATGGATCCTTGGGGTCAGGATTGATTTCTGAAATCTTATTCATTCTTTTTGTGGTATTTGCAGCCAGGGAGTGTTAAGTATGTGAGCCTTTTGCCTATTGGTTTGCTACTTGCCAGACATAGCCTGCCAGAATGAATCTCCCCCCCCCCTTAATGAACACAGTAATTTGGTAAGGATGCAAAACTCATTCCAGCTATTGTTATGTAAAGTAATACTTTAAATTTTCTTTTAAAGGATGCAAGAAAAGCATGTAGCGACACAACTCTTGCTCAGGTGGGTTGCCATTTACTTTTCCTTCCTGCTCTGCTTCTTTTTCTAAAACAGCTAACAGCTATAAGGCAATTACAGCATCTAAAATGGATGTGCGGAGTCTGCAGTTTAGCAGAAGTTCCTTGTCTTATGTCTCTCTTCCTTGTTAGGAAAAGAAAAAGGTTTTGATCTCTATTTGACATTGACTCTGAAGATCTGCTAGTATGTTTCTGCAATAGTTTAAAGGGGCTTAAAAAAGAAATCAGTAAACCAAAATAGCAGTCATGCCTTCTTGGACTTGTGTATTGGTTGTAACCCCTTGCTCAAGCTTTGTTCCATTTGAGTACATTAAACCCTATTTTTAAAATCACGGTTTATGGAACCATCTGTAATTGGCCAGATTTGAATATTATACTAAGTCACAAAGAATGGGTTTGTATGTTGTGCAAAATCCCAAAATTATGATACTATAACTTAGCACCAGCAGTCTTTTCATATAAAGAAATTGTACATGACAAATATAAGAAATGACTTAGCATTATTAAGTTATTTCTTATATTCTGTTGTCATATATTTTATGCTGTCCAGGAGAAGGTTTTGAAAAGTGTCTTTCTCTTTCTCTCAGATCACCACCAGTCTTGACTCAGTGGGTCGAATCCAGATGCGTACAAGGCGTACCTTGAGAGGTCATTTAGCCAAAATTTATGCTATGCATTGGGGATCTGATTCAAGGTTTGTATGAATACTTTAGATGGGCAAAATAGAGGTTTTTTTTTTAAAGGCGTTGTTTGTTTCTTGGTCATATGAACAGTTTCATTGGGAGGAAAAAAAACAGGCTGTTAATATGGAAACAAAGTTCTCTTAAGCAAAAATAAATGTAGATTCTTGGGAACATACTCAAAGCTTTAAAAAAAAAACCTGTAATTTGAAAATATATTTGCTGTATTTGGGATTTGACTCTGAGACATTAGATTTTAGTGTTTAAAAATATTATATTTTGTTCCTAAAATAGCTTTTGTTAAAAAAAAAGAGCATGCATATATATTTACAGTAACATATTTTATGAACTGAAACAGTATTTAGAAGATTAACATTTAAAACAGAACTTCAGAAATTTATAGTAATGATTCCTTATTTTAGGCAGATGGGAAAGAATTTGTTCCTTATTTTTAAGATTTAAGCTGTATATATTGAGAATTTTTATTGTTCAGGGTTCTCCTGCATATTTTAGCACCCCATATAAAATAGATTGGAAATTTTATGTAGGTGGAGCTGCCTCAGTCATTTCCTGGGAAACTGCTCATTTACATTCAGTATAAATAAAATTCTTAGTGTTTTTCCTTTCCTTAAAACAGTCAAATAGTGATGGAGGAAAGTAGGCTTATCCAGTCTGAACTTGCTTCCCTTTCTTCCAGGTAACTGAATAAAATAAAAGGAGGAAGCATACACATGGTACTATTACAATGAATAGGATGAACCTATTTATCTTCTGTTGGGCTAGTCACTCTTCACCAACAGTGTATAATATTAGAGGGTCGTCTTCCTGATTTCTCATCTCATTGTCAGTTTATCTGGGTTTTAATCCTATACACCGGCAGTTTCATCTTGATGTTCTCCAGTTCGGGTAGATTGCAACTCAAAGCCAATGATACTTATTAAACTTATGAGCTGCCCATCTCACCTAGAGATGACTCTACGTGGCTTACAATCAATAAAAACAGCAATATGACACATTAAAACTATAAATAGGAATACTAAAAGTGGTTTAAAATTGACAAGGTGGGAAGAAAGAAAGCGAGATGCCTATAGGGAGGAGATGGGGTTTTATCTCTGACATGGCCCCATTGAGCCTCAGGCCAATTGGCAGAGCCAAATCTTCAGATCCTTTCAGAAAGCCAAAAGAATAGTTGCTGATTTCACCTGGGATGGCACAATGTTCCAGGAGCCATGGCAGAAAAGGCTCTTTTCCTGGACTTCGCCAGCTGAATTCCTTGATCGATGGGGTCCACAGCAAGCCCCTTGTGCCAGCTTGAGTAGGACAGGCCAATCCCATGGGGCTGAGATAGTTCTTCAGATAACCTGGACCCATGCCATGATGTTTAGCATCCGGTTGGGGAAGAGTAGTCCAGGATTTCATAGAAGAACTAACTTTTCAACGTGTGGCCCTAATATCTTTTGCTTGGGCCCTAAGCTGTGTGGTTCGCAAGTAGAAAAAGGGAAATTAGGGTCCTAGAGAATGCACAGGAATTTGGCTTTGAACTTTCAATTTTGAAACCATGAAGAGGGAGAAGCCAGATTAACATATTAATACATGCTTTGGTTGTATTTTTTTCTTTGTTTTATTTTACTATTATCTTTAGGTTACTAGTGAGTGCTTCCCAAGATGGAAAATTAATTATTTGGGATAGTTATACAACAAACAAGGTATAGTTATTTATTTATTTAATAATGTTCAGTTTGGACAGTTTATGTGTCTCTTGCTGATGGGCTTCATTTTAGATTCCATTACTAATATTTAAGATTCTTTACTTTTTCTGTCCCCCATCCATACCTCTTTATTGGCTTGATGGTTTTCAGATTTCAATACAATTTCTTGTCTTGTTATTATTTTTTCTGTGTTTGGAAGTACAAGTCTGTTGTTTTCTCAAGCATAGTGTCGAATATTCTGTTTCATTAATCTTAAAAATTCTGGCTCAAACACATGGGGATACAATATGCTGGATGTATGTTGAAATGTGTATTGAAGTACTTTGAGGTGTTTAAGTTGTTCACAAGGAAAGCAAAAAAACTGCCCTAGAGAGCAGTCAACCAAGGCCTGGAAGGTGGCCGATCTTGGTCAATTAATTAACAGATGCTTTCCACAAGTCATTCTTTCTCCAGATAGACTTTTTCTTATAAAAATATAAGAAGTTGGGAATTGATGGCTTGAAGTTCAGCATTGTCGAAGGTACTGAACACATTTCAAGTCACTTGCTGAGATCACAGTAACACACATTGGACAGCCGTTTGTCTGAAACGGTATAAGGCAGGGGTAGGCAACCTCGGCTCTTTTATGACTCATGGACTTCAACTCCCAGAATTCCTGAGCCAGCTATGCTGGGAGTTGAAATCCATGAGTCATAAAGAGCTGAGGTTGCCTACCCCTGGTATAAGGTTTCCTGCCTGAGCAGGGGGTTGGACTAGAAAACCTCCAAGGTCCCTTCCAACTCTGTTATTCACTAAACTGTTCTTGACAGCTATCTTGGTGTTCATTTAATAGTGGGCAATAGTAGCTGTGCCATAATCTCTTAATATATTTTCAACTGAATCATTCAGTGTCATTTCAGTGTAGAGTTTGCTCACCTTTTTTAATCCTCTCCAGAACCAGTAAAATGAGACCTGGGATCTGGCAAGTAAAATAGGATTGAGACAAGTCCTGGGGAGGTCGGTCATTCTCATGAGACATTTTGTGATTAACCAGTTATTTATTTTTTTTCTTATACTCATTTGAAGACCCTGGGATAGTATGAGATTAATGAAATATTCTTACCATATCAGAAAGCCACTGGACATTATGAGAATGTTTTTTTTTTTAAAAAAAAACATAGGTAATTTTGCCATAGGAGGTTTTGCTATTTGCAGAATGTATTGTTTCCCCTCTTCAAAATTGGTAGCAACGTCAGTTGGTATTTTTAACTCATTAAACTGCTCTACTATTTGTTCAATGCCATTGTGAGAACCTTCTGCAAAAATGACAACTTGGCTTAGCTTGGAGCAGATCAGAGCTCTTTCTGGAAACTGGGCTGGAATATTACATTTTGAAGGAAAGTTCTGTATTGATTTTGTAACGCTACTCCCCACACATTATTGAGAGCAAAGGTTTAGTTAATTGCAGATTGTCCTCAACTTAAAATCAGTCGCTTAGTGACAATCAGGATGGACCGGCCTTGATGGGTGCTTATGACCTAGATTTGAAGTTCTATAGTTTTGCCGAACACAAAAATTTACTTTGTTTTTGGCAAGCCCCTGCAGTGTTTGCTTAATGGCTGCTGCAAAAACCGTGAGTGACCCGATTTACGGCTGTAATGGAACCTGACCATTACGGTTGTAACTTAAGAATTATTTGTATCTGCTGCTCCCTGCGCGATGGTAGTTCTCATAGCATCAGTTAATGATCTGCACCAGTTTTTTGCATCTGATTTTTGAAGGGGACAACTCATAGTGCTTTTTCTTTTTTCCAATTTTACTTTTAAAGATGCATGCTATTCCTTTGCGGTCTTCCTGGGTAATGACCTGTGCGTATGCACCATCTGGCAATTATGTCGCTTGTGGTGGATTAGACAACATCTGTTCTATCTACAATCTGAAGACAAGGGAGGGCAACGTACGAGTGAGCAGAGAACTACCCGGCCATACCGGTCAGCTGCCTTCTGCTTCTTTTTGTTTGTTTGTTTTTTCTCCATTATTTTTAATGAAACTGTAATACACGTAACTTTCTCTTGTCTTCTAAAAGCAAGGGAGTCAAGTTGGAAAAAAATAATTGCATATTTTACCTTTCTGGAATTGCTTTTAATAGGAATATTTTTCCAAATAAACAAGTGGCATTTACTAATATAGAATTTGGTCCAATGATTCTGTGTTAAATAACTATTATGGATATTGGGCTTGTTGTTGGGGTTTTTTTTTTTTTTGTAATATTTGCACATATGTCATTTGCTGCTTTTTATGTCCTGTCCAAACAATTTAAAAATGTTTATTATTAAGCATCCAGCAAATTAACTTCATAAGTGTTATAAACATTTATGGCTGGCAGTTAGCTAGCTAGCTATTTATTGTTTTATTTTATTAATTTTATTATTTTATTTTTATTATGTTATTTTTATTTGTTTATTTGAGTTAGATGCCACTGGGCCATCCCATTTCCAATCTGTTCACTGACTCAGCTTTCCCCAGATCTTGAGATTGTTCCTCTGACTTTAGACATTTGTAGTTTTAAGTACTGTAATAAAAATGTTTTTAATAAAGGCTGGAAGGAAGCGGAATTCTGGACTTAATTTGAGTTGCCGTTTGAAACAGCCATTTTGCTACTGTTCTCTTTTTAGGGTACTTGTCCTGTTGTCGCTTTCTAGATGATAACCAAATAATTACAAGCTCTGGAGACACTACCTGGTGAGTATCTTGTAACTTTTATTTTTTTAATGAGCTCCCCATGTTGATTATTTAAGCTTCCGAATTCAAATACTTTTACTTCACTTGCAGTGCTCTGTGGGATATCGAGACGGGCCAGCAGACTACTGCGTTTACTGGACATACCGGCGATGTCATGAGTCTCTCTTTAAGCCCAGACATGAGCACTTTTGTTTCGGGTGCCTGTGATGCCTCCTCCAAGCTCTGGGACATCCGAGATGGGATGTGCAGGCAGTCATTCATGGGACACGTATCTGACATTAATGCAGTTTGTGTAAGTGACTGTGCTCATGAATATACGCGAATATAGATGCTTCTACGCACGCACTAGCTACTTCTCCTCTACATCTGCTAGACTGTTTTGGATTTTCCATCAGTGGAAATGCTTTTCATCTCTTCCATCTGTGGAAGCCAAGTTTTCATAGGCCAAGGGTTTCTTAGGGATAATTAGTTCAGCAGAAGAGTTAGCGGAGCTAGAAGTGTGTGCAATTTGGGGGGGGGGGGCAGGTATCTCAGGGTGCATCACGCATCATCCACACAATCTCTTTAACGTTTTAGAGCAGTGTTTCTCTACACTGGCCCCTCGAAGCTGTGTGTGGACTTCAACTCCCAGAATTCCTTCCTGACTGGGGAATTCTGGGAGTTGACATCCACACAGCTTCAAGTGGCCAAGATTGGGAAACTCTGTTTTAGATGGTTAATTGTTCTGTTATTTGAGAGAACTGTCTTAATTTGCTGATGAAGAGTAAAGGACTTCGCAAATGTTTAAGTACATTAAGATTTCAGGCAAATTTAAAGCTTCAGGTATCATGCAAGGTGCTGTTCCAATCTTATTTTGAGCACAGATATTAGTAAGTGAACTTTGAATGTTAGCATATGATTCCAGAATCAACCTCTTTCCTTCTCCCTGCTTTCTCCCTGTTTTCCCCTCCTCCGTCTGCATTTTTCATATTCTTGTTGCATTTCACAGTTCTTCCCAAGCGGCCATGCCTTTGCCACTGGTTCAGATGATGCTACCTGTCGACTCTTTGATCTTCGTGCAGACCAGGAGCTCATGTTATATTCTCACGATAACATCATCTGTGGGATCACTTCTGTAGCTTTCTCAAAGAGCGGACGTCTCTTTTTGGCAGGCTACGACGATTTCAACTGCAATGTTTGGGATACCCTGAAGGGCGAACGTGCAGGTGAGTTAAAGCCAATAGGTTAATAGGAGCCAGATTTAAGTGCATTGACCTCTTGCTTGTGACTGCTCCATGGGGTGCCAGTTATGTGGCACACAAATTCATTGTTAAGCTGAGTCCTGGTTTTTGATCTGTTGTTAAACAGTTTTCTTGAAGAGTTGTCTTTAAGTATAGCTGGGTTGATCAGCATGCCTCAGACTTTATCCAATCATGGCCCTTCCCCTCTGGAAGTCCCTTCTGTTTATGCATACTTGGCATCTTTCATCTTTAGTGAAGGTTTTTTTTTTTTTAAAAAAATGGAGAATGTGATGGCTCAGCGGTTAAAGGAGCTAGAAAGCGGACAGTCCAGGTTCAAGAGTACAATGCAACGGGGTGAGCTCCTGTTACTTGCCCCAGCTCCTGCCCATCTAGCAGTTTGAAAGCATGCAAAATCAAGTAGATAAATAAGTATCACCTTGATGGGAAGCTAAGAGTGCTCCCTGTGCCTCAGTGTATAGACTTGCTGGCCACATGACCACAGAAATTTCTTCAGACAATGCTGGTTCCTTGCCTAGGAAACAGATGAGCACCACCCCTTAGAGCAGCGGTTCTCAACCTGTAGGTCGTGACCCCATTTGGGGTCGAACGATCATTTCATGGGGGTCACCAAACAATGCAGTCCGCCATTTTTTTCTCCTTTTCCTTAGCTGTGCTACTCCCTTTTATTCTATTGGCTTTTGAAAGGCAATAGAATAGACCCTCTTGAATAGAGTCTAATTCTATTGGCTTTCAAAAGCCAATAGGAATTGTCCAGGCTGCCTCTGCCCTGCTGAGCCCGCCAAAAGTCCCATTCTGCAAACGGTGCTGCACCAGTTGAGTAGTCCTCGACTTACGACCGGTTGAATAGTCCTCGACTTACGACCAGTTGGGGGTCGCGGCATTAAAAAGGTTGAGAACCACTGCCTTAGAGTCTGACAGGACTGGCCAAGGGAAACCTTTACTTTTTTTAAAGGAAAAAAAGTTACACATTTGTTACACAAGTGTTTCAACCTTGCCTCGATTTTCACAACTGAAGTCAACTGTTCTTGTGTAGATTTTTTTTTCTTTTTTGATACTTCAATCCATTCCCTGTCCTCTTGTTAAGGCATTTTATGTGAGAACATATTTCTGAAAACTTGAGATATAAATGCATTTGAGAACATGAGAATGGTGACTCTGTTTCTGAAGAGGAGATTGTTGAGGGCCATTTGATTAAATACGGTGCTCTTTGACCCTTCAGGTGTTCTTGCTGGTCACGACAACCGAGTCAGCTGCTTAGGGGTGACTGACGATGGCATGGCAGTGGCTACAGGATCTTGGGACAGCTTTCTCAGAATCTGGAATTAACGAGGCATTTGACACCTCCACCAATAGACACGCACACCTTCTCCATTGAGATCTGGAGAGAGCAATGCTGCAGCCTCTTGCTGTGAAATAACATTTCTACTTTGTATTTACAGGTGAAGTTTTTCTACTTGCTGACGATTGCATAAGTAGGCTTTCTGTAAATGAAGTTTAAACACACAAAAAGAATGAAGAAGTGGTAGATGGGAGAAATCAGTGACTTTTCTTTCAAGGAAAAAGAGAAGAGGGCAGGACATGTGTTTGGGGTGAGCAAAGCTAAAAAAAAAAAAAAAAAAAAGCCAGTCAGTTAGCATTTCGTTCGGCTACATTTGCCCTGAAGGGATTTCTGCTTGTGCCCCAGTCCTGCTAATTCTGTACCTTTTTGTACATAATTGAATATACACATAGCAGCCAATCATGTAACATTTTGTCTGTAAGTAAAGGAACGATGTTTGCGATTTTTTTTTTAAAAAAAAGAAACTGCATTTATATAGCACTACGTTTAACCTAAGATGTATCTTCTGAGTTCCACGGTGGATCGGCTGGTCTGCTGTTATAATTTTTCCCCTCTTCGTGAATTTACTGTAGATAAAGTGTGAAGTTCATGAGCTGTTTGTGAAATTTTATAACAGAGTGTCTGTATAAAACAAAACAAACAAACAAACAAACAAAAAAGGAAATCCCTTAATAACTCTTGTGACGTTTAGCTCCTTTCTTGCTCCGTGATTTTTTTTTCTCTCCTTAGCGGTAGCAGATCCCAGATAATCTATTAGAAGCCAAGGGGCTCTGATCACCACAGAGTTAAACAGAGGATCGGATGCATCCTTCAAATATAAGGACTGAAATGTTTTAAGGATTTAGATTTTAAGCTTCCTTCTAACAGCCTCTAATGAGATTTTAGGGCCAGGAAATTGAAAGATAGGTATTTGCTTGAGACAGTGTTTGATGGATGTATTTTTGTGGGGATTGAATAGTTGTAAATGAGATATTTCTCCTCTTCTGTAAACGTATTGTCTAGCTTAAGATTGAATGTGGGGCTGCTTCCAATTTCCAGCAAAGAAATTGAACCGTATCACTCCAAATGTAGGTGGGGCATATTCTGAGTGCATCCACACATTATAATTCTACTTTATATATTCCAGGTAGAAAAAAGTTTTCTCTCGAATGACTCTTGCGTATGCGGCGGGGAAGTGTTATGGTTGCCTCTTTAAGACTCCAGCACAGTGTTTCTCTTGAAATCTGCATTCACTGCACGAAGACTCTTTAATACCGCATTCGTATTGCGTAAAGACTCTTGACAGTCTTTCTCAACCTTGGCAACTTAAGAATGCCTGGATTTCAACTCCCAGAATTCCCCAGCCGTCAAGCTTGCCAGCCGGGGAATTCTGGGAGTTGAAATCCAGGCATCCTAAAGTTGCCAAGGTTGAGAAAAAGACTACGCTGGCATATGTCACATCGATTTTTAATGAGCTGCTTCAGACTTCAGTAAAGCCAGTCACCCACTGACTACAAGAAGTGCAGAATGCTCATTTTAATAGCTGCTGTGCCAAGGGACAGGGCGCGTTCACCTAGACATTCCAGAAAACTAAACTGTCTTTTTTTTTTAAGCTTTTGTGTTTGTAAGTCTCGGGGAAACGTTAACAAATGAACTTAACTTCCCCAGTCTTCCTCTTTCCCTTAAAACAGATCCCATTTGGAAAGACTTCCCATGCCTCGCCATGGCTTCAGTCTTCTCTGGAGCAGCAAGCATTGTAGGATCCTGCTGTTTGGCTTTTTAAATTTTGGAGTGAAGGTCATCTAATAATTGGCCATAGGAATTGTCCTGTTCTCATACATATACAGAGGGGTAGCTGAAGACGTGCTTTAGAAAAAATCCTCGAAATTAGTTTTCTTGCTGTCTGTACTTGTAGCAGGTATGAAGTGGATCTGATTCTTCTGAAGTATTCATGGATTGGCCTGCGTTGTAGATTCAGTTCTATATTAATAATCAGATTTGACAGTAGAGGAAGGATTCAATGTTATATGTCCCCTAAAATCTCCACTTTCCAAACATAGGTTGGTAGTTCTTCATATTTTCAAACATATTCTGTTGCAGTGCCATTTGTTTTCTCAGCTTTGGCCAATTTTTATCCTGCATTCCAGCTTTTTTTTACTGGTGGCAAAAGTGGCAAAGCATGTGCCAAACATTTTGGATGTAGGAGCTCTAACAGTCCATGAATCATCACTTAATATCCAGAGAGACGTGTAAACACGTGTTAGGTTACACACGTGCAGCTTTTTACTATCTTTGCTATGGTTCATTCTTTTCACACCTGATACTACTGATGGGATTTCACCTCGAGGGAGTTAGTAAGTTTTTTTCTAGTGTTGTAATACAGCTCTTCATTCTGCAGATTAACTCACCCTTAATCCACTACTTGTCTCCTTGGTATTCAATATATATTTTGTAAGGGCCTTAAGATTGCCTTGCATGAGTAAGAAAAATTTGCCCTTTTAGGGGAAAAATGTTCAGCACAAAATAATTCAGCGCAGTGAATTGTTCGGTTTGCCAAAGAAGCTGGGAGCCATCATACAGTCTCAGTTGTATTACTTTAGTACAGGGGTGTCCAACCGTGGCAACTTTAAGACCTGTAGACCAGACGTCTTCAAACTTGGCCCTTTTATGACTGCTTTGCTGGCTGAGGAATTCTGGGCGTTGAAGTCCACAAGTCAAAGTTGCCAAGGTTGAGGACCCCTGCTGCTGTAAACTTTAACTCCCAGAATTCCCCAGTCAGCCAGGCTGCCAAAGTTGGACATCTCATCTTTAGTGTATCGATTATCCTACTTCATCAGGAATAGTTTGTAACCACATATAGGATTTTAGGGATAATTCCCCTACAGAGCAGAGCAGCTTGCATAAATACGTGGCTGGATGTATCGCCAAGTCTTCAGTATAAATTGTAGGAATTAATTGATTTTTCGATACGATTTGCCAAAATACCTTGGCCTGGAATGCATAAAATGAAACTGGAGTTTGAATGGATTTCCTGCAGTGGGATTGGGCAAACGTGTGGGGTCTGGGTGGGGTGTACATTCTCTTCCTGCTCTCCCATGGAGTTGGAGGATTTATAGCTGCTGTTGTATCTGTGGAGGAGGCAGGGCTCAAATTTCAGACTTTTTTTTTTTTTTACCAGAAGGGGTTAAGGAACAAAAGTACAAAGCCTTAAGGTACTTAGTTTCCTCCCTAACTCTCCTTCTAAATGGGGAAGATCAACCTGATCATTTGTTTGTTTTGCTGCTTTTGGGGGGGGGGGGGGCTTGAAGCCTCTGCAAAGTGATGGTCCCGTCCTGAAATATTTGGTCCTGACTATCCTGGACTTTATAGGTTATCCATTCGTGTCCTACAGCACAGGGTTTCCCCAACCGTGGCAATTTCCAGGTATATGGACTTCAACACCCAGAATTCCATAACCAGCATAGTCACTGCTGAGAATCCTGGGAGTTGAGGTCCAATTTAGGGGGAATACTGTTCTAGCGAAAAGACCCTTGATGATTTTGATTTCTGTTCCTTCTCTATTTCCCTGCCTCCTATGAGAGTTTTTGTCTCTGGTGCTGATTATAGTTTATGATTGAGTAACCCGCTGTTATTTACCCATCAGACTGAATGGTTGTCGTAGTTTTGCCAGTTGAAGTAGCACCGCCTAGAACGGATAGCGCCCTCAAAGACGAATTGTACAGTTACTTAAAGAAGTGGTGTCTCCAACATCCCAATGGTGATTCGGAAAGCACTGTAGGCCAGGGGTGTCCAGCCTTTGGCAACTTTAAGACCTGCGGACTTCAACTCCCAGAATTCTGGGAGTTGAAGGCCACAGGTCTTTAAAGTTGCCAAAGTTGGACACCTGTGCTGTAGGCTTTATTAGGGAGTGAGCCAAGCCAGGTCACATAGTGCCTCCCTCTGCAATAGGGCTCCTTACCTGACCAATCTGTATATAACCAATCCCCCTGGTAGCTAGATTTCTTAAGTCCTGCATGTATATCTGAACTGTTGGATATTCTCGTAACTTTTATTCCTTCCTCCTTGCCCCCCTTCTTACTGCACCTCCTCCCTTGAACATTATTTTTGGGGGAAAGGGAGGGGAAGGGCTCCTGAGCAGCATTTGCCACAGCTGAAAGGGAAGATGCCTCCCTTCCAGGTATGGATGAGACACGGGACTTCTTTGGGATTGCAACTGTTACTTAGAAACGCGAGGTGGCAATTTCTGACCTTTGGAAAAAAAAATCATGCGTCCTTGTGCCCTCCCTCCCCCTCTTAATTAGGCCCCCTTGCTACTCAGACTACTTCCATATTTGAGGCATTGCAAGTCTTATTTTTATTTCTTTTTCTTTTGGTGAAATAAAGATTGTGTAAAATACATGCAAGACTGTTAAAATTCTTAGTGGTGTTCTGGTGAGTCTGTTCACAGTGTTAACTAAATGATTAATAAATAAGATTTTTTTTTTTTTGAAAAATGTGCCTGACTTTCTTTGATTTTAAACAATATGGGATTTCTTAGATATTTCAGGCCTTTATTTTTACAACACAATGGTGCTCTCTTTGTTTCCTTCTTGCTGTAGCACATCTCTGTGTTGGTCCTAGCCTCCTCTTCCTCCTTCCCCAAAGGAGTTGTGTCTGACTTGTTTTCATAAATGGACAGTCTTGTGCTTTTGCTGTTAACAGTTCCAGGAAGTGTGTGGTAGGGTTATTTTTAACCTTCACTTGCTACTGTCTTCTCTAGAAGAAAACCTTCCAAAATATTTCCAGGTACCAAGTGAATTCTGCACTGCCTCTTGGATTGTGTGTTCAGAACATCTTAAATCCTTTTATTGATCCTAATTGATTAAACAAAAACACAGAGATTTGTGCCATTTTTTTTCCTTAGTGCTGTTGTATAAAGACTTCCCTGTTGGGTGGCGAGAAGGGAGGGGGGGGGAATGGACACTTGCTATGAATTGTTTATAGTTCTTCCCCTAATGAATCTTTCCTTTGTAATTGTACAGTGTCTCAGTGAAAAATGTTGCCTGACTTAACATTGTAACCAATAAACAAGCGCTTTTAACTAGGCTTTCTCTCTTTCTCCTATTAATTGATTTCATATTTGCCTGTTCTTTAGCATATTGCATCTAAAATCCCAGTAATTTTACTCACTCAAAGAACTTGGATTACTCCATGCTAGAAAACAAAAGCAAAAAAAAAAAAAAAAATCTTTTCAAGGATATTACGGTTTTAAAGGATTACCCTGTAAGTCTTTTTTATGAATCCTGTTCATTGAGAACCATTAAAAGCCATTCCCTTTTGAATTATTTAGGTCACATTTCTTTTAAAAAATGGATCCGTATATTAAACACACCACTGCATTTTGACACAGAACAAAAAAGGACAAAGAATTTATTTTTTTTCCAAAATGGAGGAAGAAAGAATTAATTATGCCTGCTCTGCCAATCAGGTATATCCACTAACTTTGCACTGGTGGAATTTCTCTTTTTTATTTTTTAAATAGAATTTCAGGAAATGATCAGTACAGTGTTTAGAGGCAGTCCTCATCTTCTTGTTTCCATCTTCTGTCTTATGAAAGAACTGAGATGTTCTCACTGGATTTGGGTGTAGTTCACTTTTTATCTTTAAATGATTTTATGATTCGTTCTTCCCTCTTCTAAATCTAACCAGTTATCTTATTTCTGGCAATAAAATGAAGCTAAGAAGTAGAGTATAACAAAAAGAATTTTAATATAGGATGCCTCAGGCAGGCTGTATTCTGCAAACAGCCATATCTTGCAAGTATTTGGATCTCAAAATTTACTTACTTATTCAGTTTGTATAGCCGCTCATTTCAGCCAAGTGGCTTTGGCTGCTTACAATTCTAAAACTATATAAAATAATAAAAACAAAATATAGCAGCTGAACAAATACAGCAGCTGAGATAGTTAACTAATTAACAAATACAGCAGCTGAGATAGTTAACCAATTAAGAAATGGGGTCCTTAATGCATTCTGAGCCCAGGCCCAGAAATATAGCCAAGTTTTCAAAGTCTAATGAAAGACCAGCAGGTCTAGGGCCATTCTAAGCTCAGAAGAGAGAGTATTCCACAAAGCAGGGGCTACAGCAAACAAGGCCCAGACATTCTGGCTGAAGGGATCTGCAGAATGACCAATTTGCTGGATTGAATTGGACAAATTGGAAAAAGCTTGTCCATCAGGTAACCAGTCCCAAGTCATTTAAGGTTTTAAAGGTGACAACCAGCACCTTAAATTGCATCTGGAAGCACCCCAGTAGCCAATGCAGCTCACATAGTAGTGATATTATATTTGCTACTGTTTACTATCTGGACAGCCACATTCTGCACCAGTTGAAGTTTCCAAATGGTCTTCTAGAGTAGCCCCATATAGAGCATATTGTAGTAATCAAAATATGATTATTTCGATGTTTTGATAACATTTTGTGTGTATACATTTCCCCCCCAAATTATAGTTCCCACCGTTGGATATTAGTTTTAGAAGTTCCCCTTAAAATAGACTGCCCTTAAAACAGTGTTTCCCAAACTTAAGACATTTTAAAATGTGTGGACTTCATCTCCCAGAGTACCCCAGCCAGCATTGCTGACTGGGGTATTCTCGGAGTTGAAGTCCATCAATCTTAAAATTGCTATGGTTCGGAATACACTGCCTTAAAAGTATTAAAATGGTGCATTAAAGTCAGTACACACAAGCAGGTTTCTAGTTTTAACCAGATATATTAGGGGAAGGCAGGTAACATATCACTGAAAATTGTTTGAGCTTTTCCTTATTTTAAGGAAATTGGGAACTTTTAACGTGTCGATGGAAACTAGCCAAAGAGAGAAGCAACCTAGAACTAAAGAGAAATTTCCTGACAGAACAATTAACCTGCCTCCAGAAGCTGTGAATGCTCCAACACTGGAAGTTTTTAAGAAGAGTCTGGACAGCTATTTGTCTGAAATGGCATAGGGTTTCCTGCCTGAGCAGGGGATTGGACTAGATGACCTCCAAAGTCCCTTCCAACATCATCATCAACAACAATAATAAATAATATCAGAATGAACCTGGTTTTACTGTTGTTGTTTTTTTGCCAGGCATTGCTGCAGGAACCCAATGTACATTACAGGTTGCCACCCTAGATATTTTATAATCACTATTTACAATCATTACTCAATTTATCACTCCTCAGTCATAATTTAGCAGTTAATATAGCACCTTCTGTGACTTGAACTGGTGACCAGATGGACATATTCACATTGTCTTGGCCACAGTATAGAAGTAATTTTCCTTGGCTGCCTTCTAGGTCCAGAGAGGGGAAGGTTTTGTGGAAGAGGCAGATGTGTATGTGCGCGCAGGAGTAACCGTTGCACAAGGCTAAGAGCACTCATTATGCGCGAGGAGCCCTGAGCGTGTGAGTGGGCCTGTGTACGCATGAGCACCAGCCAGCCACTCGTGGCCTGGTTGTAAATAGGCCATGGACCGGTAGTGGGTTGCAGCCCATAGGTTGGGGACCCCTGTTCTAGGATGCTTTTCCATTTTTCAGACTGCAACCTGTAGTCTTGAACTTCCTGTCCACCTATAAAGCACATGTTCCTTCTGCAGAATGAACCAAACTCAATTCATGCTGCCTCCTGTTGGGACTCCAAGGCATGATCTGTAGCTCTTGAACCAAAAAGAAGCCAGCCATAATTGTAGGGTATGCGTTTAGAGAAGGTCTTCAAACTTGGCCCTTTTATGACTTGTGGACTTCAACTCCCAGTGCTTGGCTGAGGAATTCTGGGAGTTGAAATCCACAAGTCATAAAAGGGCCAAGTTTGAAGACCCCTGGTTTAGAGAAAGGAGGATCAGAAACACAAAGCATTATGAAAGAAAATATTTTAATGCAAGGACAACCTGCAAAATCCCCTGGATGAAGATACTAAGACCACCTTTCATGTAGAAAACCTATAGCAGGTACTCATTTGCATGAGGAAGTCCTTTTCTGGTAGCATTGGCACCGGCCTCAAAATGTCTTAAATTGAAATTAGGTTTACAGCAGGGGTGTCCAACCTTGGGAAAGACCTGTGGACTTTAACTCCCAGAATTCCTCAGGCAATCAACTTCTGGGAGTTGAAGTCTACAAGTTCCCAAGGTAGGACACCTGTTTTTCATCTTGGCTGAGGAATTCTGGGAGTTGAAATCCACATATCTTAAAAGTTGCTAAGATTGAAAACACTAGAAGTTTTAATATTCCCAACCAGATTCTACTGAGCATTTTCCATTTAAAGAAGTTTCTGGAAGCCCATATGAGCATGTGAACAATGCATGTATGATGTTTTTATGCCCTACTAAAGAGACTTTCCTAGAAACAAGGGCTATTATTTAGTATCTTCCTTGCTCTATTTTAAATTTCTTCAATACTAAAATCCTGGAAGGAAAAATGGATCTTAAAACAGCTGCAGATTTTTAACCAGTTTAGTTGTATGGTTCAAGTTGTCATTTTGTTTTAATATCTCAGCAAATGTCACTGGTTCCATTTACAATCATTGTGTTGATCTGACATAAGAACAGAAGCATTCCACATTAAACATTCAAAAGAAACAGAATAATACAAGAGTAACTGGTTGCTGAACAAGGCAGAAATTTGAGAAAACTGCCAATGAAGTAATTAGCCCTTTGTATGTTAGGAACTCTTACCAAGTCTCACCACAATACCCAATATTTTTTTAAGAACTAAAGTTAATTCTCACTTTCTTTAAAAAAACATGCCTATGGATATTATCCTAGTTAAAATTACTATCATGTCAATTATGCTGCAAAAAGTAGTCCATTATGAATTAAGTAGTCCAGATTAACACTTTAATGATATAATTCAAGAGCAGTTGAAGTCATGAGTAGAAAAACAGGGAGGTCCTCTGTTATGTCAACCATTATGACATCCCACCAGCATGAAAAGAATAAAAGGCGCAGTAACACCATGTGTTGCTTCCAAAATTGATTTGTGTCACTAATCCTAACATAAATCTCACATATTTCAGCTGTCAAAACTATTTCCTTCTCTGTTGTTCCATTTGAAGCAGCTATAATCTTGGGAATATTTTTTTAAAAAAATACGTAAGTTTAGAAACTGCACAAAAAACTAACTTCACATTAGTTATTTGGGCCGTACTTGCACCTGATTTTAGCTATCCAGGCATTATACCAGTCCTGAATTAAAATGCTGTTGCCAGACACGCGGCAGACTGGCATGTTCAATTTTGTAAGGTATCCTGTTTACCACACCAATTATAACAGTTCTCTGGTTTTTTAGATTTTTTTTTTTTTTTTTGAGAAAATGATGCCTGCCTAACATAGTTATCCTAGAAAGGCTACTCTGAAAAATAGTGAAAGTACATCCAGTTTTTCTGATAAATCAGATTTGAGTCAGGAACTCCCTTAGTAAAAATATACAGCTTTAAATATGCCACTTTGAAGATTTAATTCATCTTTCAGCCAAATGAAAATCCCAGAATGGCATCAGGAGATTTGATTGTCTCTGCATCCAAACACTACAAATCTCTTTCAAAAATTGGCAGCACTCTACATTACATTGGTTTATACAAGAGTCTTTGAAAAAAAATCTCCCATGGAGTAACAGCAGTATGATATAAAACTGGAGTGAGGAAAAATTTCTCCTGGATGCCAGAAAGAGGAGCTGACTCTGGCTATAAACATTTATACAAAATACTACGGGTCTCTTGTTTATTTTATATATTTTTCTTTTTACATTTCCAAATAAAGTCCATATGCTATAGTAAATACAAATAAGTTCATCTTATGAAAAGTTGCAAAATGATTCAATAGTAAATACTGCTTCTTTCCTGAGTTCTTGGGCACAATTCGTAGCCTAAGTATCAGAACAGCTGGGTGGCAACGGAGAAATCGGACAGTCAAAAGCAGCAGGAAAAATTCATGTGACTAAATTCCTGCAAGGGAAACAGTGTTAATCTTTTAAATCCCACTCTTCTTTTTCTGGAGAAAATCTTTCGAAAAACCGTCAAATTCATCTTCAAGACAAACAGCTTTCTTCCTACAAAACAAAAGGAGGGAAATAATTAGTCCTCGGGGGACCTCAGACATTAACGATATCTAAGTCAGTTTGAGGAAAACTGGTAGTGTTTGAAATAAAAAAAGTAATTAAAATAAAAAGGATCGCTAAATGAATCTAAATTAGATCTAGATACCCATTCATTCTCACAACTAAGAGGTACCGGGGCTCAAGGGCTTAATGATGCTGGAGATGGTCTCAGCGCCGGAGGTTTGAGCCCTAGCTCTGTGTGGCAGGGTGAGCTCCCCTCACTTGCCTCAGCTTCTGTCCATTTAAGAGTTTGAAAATATGTTCTATGCGAGCAGATAAAATAGGTACCATTTCAGTGGGGAGCTAAGCTCGTACTTTGTGTAGGCAATCAGATTCCTAATAGCTCTGAACCTCCCTGGTTGCGGCACCCGTTTGCGAAACAGCTCCGGGAAGGGTGATGCTGCAGGAAAAGCCGCTCATCTTGCTCTCCAATGCGAAGCCAGTTCGTCTTCCTGTGACGCACCATGGGAAGCGTGCAAGTATGTCCTGTAACATGGCTGGTACCTTGGCAAACCATACTACTCTGCAATAGCACTGTAGTCTCCTGGATCCTGTAACAACGCCATACACCAGGGGTGTCAAACTCAATTTCATTGAGGGCCGCATCAGCATTGCGGTTGCCCTCAGGGGGCCAGGTGGGTGTGGCCAGGATGGGTGCGGCTACTGGGTGGGTATGGATGGAATGGGTGTGGCCTACTGGGTGGGCATGGCCAGCTCTACATCGTTCGTGTCAAGGGTGCCTGTGGGGGCCTGGGCAGGAGTGGGACAGATCTGAGGGTCTCTGGCAGAAGGGGGTGGGACCAGGGCAAGCGCCAAGGCATGGTCCATTTCTTCAGTCCTCACAAAGAGTGACACCTCCCCAGCATGCACCCAGGGGGCGGAGCCGACGTGGCAGGGGTTGGTTCCTCGCTGTTTCTAGATGCCCTTGTGGAGCTAAGACTGAGTATGTTTCAGCATAGATGGTCACCACAAAATTGTACATTGGCTCCCGGCTGGCCTGGGCCAGGGCCAAGGCAGTGGGGGCCGTTCCCTCACTGTTTCCAGGATGGCTTCGCGGGCCACATGAAACCACTTCGTGGGCCGCATCCAGCCCCCGGGCCTTGTGTTTGACATGTCTGCCATACACTACTACTAATAAAAATTCTCACAACTTTATATATAAATTTAATAGAAACTGAAAGTGAATGTGCTCTTTGCTCTTCAAATACTCCTGATCTTTCATCCAAGGCACCGACGCTCCTCACCGTAGATGCTTTGAGGTGTTCTGGATTTTTTCTAGCTGAGTAATTTTTTGAGACAATCGTCCGATCTCCTTCTCCAGATTGGTCTCTGTGATGTCCACCTGCTGGCAGAGGCGAGCAAACGTGGTGGCCATCTCCCTAGGGGACAAAAAGGCAGAGCCCAATTCATCAGCAGTCCGGGGATAATACACCACAGCCACTGGAGGGAGGGGAGGTCCAATTATAAAACAGGTCAGACATACTGTTGCACCTGATGGCTACAGTTGGCGCTGGTAAGGTTGATGATCTGTTGCAGCTTTTCTGTCGCATAGTTGACAAACTGTTGCTTGAAAGCACGCTCTTTGGCCTTCGCGGTCCAAGTAAACCTCTCATAGAAATACAACACCCCGTACATACTCAGCGAAAGAGAGATGACCTTCCAGCCCACAGTTCTCCAAATCTGGAAGAGAGCCACTTTATCAAAGAATATTTCAATTGAAAAAATGTGACAGTGGTTAGGATGCAGTATGGCAGGCAAACTTCGCCCACTGCCAAAAGTTCAACCCTAACGAGGCTCAAGGTTGACTCAACATTTTAACCGTATGTGATCGGTAAAATGAGGACGCAGATTGTTGACAGCAATATGCAAATAATGCTAACTTTGTAAATTGCTCAGCGCACTATAAAGCACTATAGAGTGGTATATAAGTCTAAGTGCTATTGCTACTGATATTTGCTAGAGTCCCAGGGGTAGGCAATCTTGGCTCTTTTATGACTTGTGGACTTCAACTCCCAGAGTTCCTGAGCTAGCATGGCTCAGCTTGGAAACCTCTCCCTTTCCCCTCAGCATGGCTGGCTCAGGAATTCTGGGAGTTGAAGTCCACGAGTCTTAAAAGAGCCAAGGTTGCCTACCCCTGTGCTAGACAATCTTTCCTTGGGTTGGATATGAGACCCTAATTTTTCAGTCTGAGTTATGTTTTTTTTTAAAATACAAAGCTGACTGACTACTCAATAGATGTTGGCTTATTAAGGTAATATTTCTGTTTTTTTTAATCTGAAGGGTTGCTACTTTTTTTAAAAGGATAGTTACTTATAAGATTACTGTATATCTGTCATAGAATTTTAAAAACAATCTCGAGTTATTAACAATTTGAGACGGAAACAAGGGCAGCATTTTGCAGAGGAACCATGAACAGAAGAAAAAAACATTCACTATGGCACTTTTATATAAAAAAAGAGTTAAGACAGTGAGTGAGTGGTAGCTTCGAGGTAGAGCAGGGTTTCTCAACCTTGACAATTTTAAGGCATGTGGACTTCAACTCCCAGAATTCCACAGCCAGCAATTCTGGGAGTTGAAGTCCACATGCCTTAAAATTGTCAAGGTTGAGAAACACTGAGGTAGAGGAACTGCACCTCACGGCAAGTAGATAAGAGCTAATAATGGCCCACTGTTTCAATTTTTGTAACTGCAAAAGAGACTTTCCACTTTTTCATGTGCATCTTTCAAACAGGGAAATTCTCTTTAGATACATGTGAGGACTGCTCACTTTAGGGAGCCTGTCTATACTTAACTTGAGAGCTTCCTATTTTCTGTTAAAAAAGGATCTACCGGTGTCCAGGAGGGTGAATTCGCAAGCCCAAATCACAGCTATTGAGAGCAATGGCTCTGCTCTTAACTGCATGGCTAGAGAAAAAAAGTTATCTGATGGGATAATGACTCCTGTACCCGTATAATGTGACTTTGCTATATAACAAAACAGTTTTGTCCCTCTATGGCAGACATGTCGAACTCGTGATGTCACGTGACGTATCGGGACGGTTTTGCCATTGCCGGCAATGGGGTGGTGCGGCTTTTGGATGACGCATCCGGCCCGAAGGCCGGCAGTTTGACGCCCCTGCTCTATAGCTAAGAGTTCACCTTGCTATCCATCTAATAAAAGCTTTGTGAAATTTGCTTAGGAAAAGATGGGGTAGGCTCAGACCCGGGGAAGATCAACAGATCTTAACCCTGATCAGTAGAGCTGGCTTAAGAGAAGCGTTTCAAGCGGAAAGGGCTGGCAGAAGACAGTGCACACTTTTCCCCATTAAGGCAGAGACAGTCGTGGTACTCACCAGACCACCGAGGATGAGAACCGTCATGGAAGTCCGAGATGTCAACGATGCCAGATTGGTGATCAAGGAGACCATGAGCTCCTCCTGCGAGGCACTCTCCGGGGTTAGACTGGGAGCACTAGTGCAAGGAGTAGAGGCAAGAGACCTGGGAATCTAGGGAAGAAGAACGCAAACTCCAGTTGCTCACGGATGCTCATGCCTTGGTCACCTCCTCTCTGGACTACTGCATTGCGCTCTACACGATGGGACTGCCCTTGAAGGCCACTCAGAAACTTTGCCTGGTTCAGAATGTAGCAGCGCGCACAGTAAAGGCAGGGGACTTCAAACTTGGCCCTTTTATGACTTGTGGACTTCAACTCCCAGAATTCCTTAGCCAGACACACTGGCTGAGGAATTCTGGGAGTCAAAGTCCACAAGTCATAAGGGCCCAGTTTGAAGACCCCGGGTTAAAGGGGCCCCTAGGTTTTCCCATGTAACACCTCTGAGGAATTCTTGGAATTGAAGTCCACAAGTCTTAAAGTTGCCAAGGTTGAGAAGCCCTGCTCTAAGGACATCTACCCGCCTTATCAAGTCAGATAGGGTGGGCACGTTTCTAAGTTCCTTCCCTTAAATATTATCGTCTGATGGGAGCTAAGAGGCGTGTCTTTTCCGTGGCAGCCCCTGCCCAGTGAAACCCTCTGCCCCCTGACATTCATCAGGCCTCGACACTTTTAGCCTTCCGCAAGGCTTTAAAGCATGGATCCCCAACCTATGGGCTGTGGCCTCTTGGCCAGGGGGCCGCGTGAATGGCTGGTGCGAGCACGCACGTGTGTGCGCACCCCCAATCACGCTAGTGCCACCGCATGGGTGCTAGCATCCCATTTGCGTATTGCATGGGGGGGGGCTAGTATCGCTGCCAGCATCACCCGGACGCCAGCGGCTCATTTGCGCATGCGTGCAGGTGCCAGTGGCCCGCTTGCGCATGTGTGGGGGTTGTATGTGCGTGTGCTAGTGCCACCTTGCACACACCCGTTTGCGCATGCACATGCAGGGCCGCGTGCGTGCATGTTTCCCTGCTTCTCCTTTTCCTTTTGGGCCGCCAAGCTGGAAAGGTTGGGGAGCTCTGCTTTAAAGGACCAAGCATTTCTCCCAAGCTTTAGGAGATTTAACTGTGCATTAGGGAAATGGGAGACAGCTGGGTTTGTAATAAGGGCTGTCCGTTCGTGCATTCATGAGCCAATCAAATGCTAGCTACTGTGGGTGCCTCTGAAGACATACAGTGCATCAACTTTGGGGAAGAGGCTCGTTCTCTGTGCAAAATGATATCCTGCTGTTTCATCAGAGGCATCCATCTGAACAGTCAAGCAAAACCAGTGGCGCTTAGGAACAACAAAAGATTCCCTGTCCCTGTTTCTGGGAGCGGTTCACCATCACGAGCTGTGACTGGTCTACGGAACGACCATTGGCAATACTCAAATCTACTCTGCCCTTTGCATACATGGAACAAAACCCTCCGAGGCACTCACTGCAAGAGCGGGTTCGGCCATGCTCAGCAGAACCCGGTGAGCGTGTTGAGTTCCTAGGAAGCGACTAACAAGAGCCGCCCAGCCCAGGGAAAAGCGAAAGGTGATGTCCTCTTGAAAATCTGAGCAAAGGGTGTTGCAATTCAAATCGTAGCTCAAGTCAAACTGCCGGCACGGAATCAGCAAATGGAGCTTGTTCTGAACCTCTGAAGGCAACAGGGACTGCAGATTTTCTAAAAAAAATAAAAAATAAAAATAAAGCATGGAGTACAAGGGGGGGGAAAAGCACATTAAACCCATTTCCAGAAATAGAGAGACGAGCATGCATGTCTCCCCAGACGCCTGGGCCCAAAGACCTACTTAAGAAGGCCCAAAACTAAAGGCAAGGGTTGGCTCTTGAATTCAATATACAGCAGTGTTTCTCAACCTTGACCATTTTAAGGCATATGGACTTCAACTCCCAGAATTCCACATGCCTTAAAATTGTCAAGGTTGAGAAACACTGATATACAGCAACCCAAATAGGCAGCCTGAGGGGAAAAAAAAAAAGGGCAGCATTTATTTGTTCTCCTTTACCAATAATTTCTTGCTGGGATTGATGCATGGAGTTGTTGACTTCACTGGAGCACCGGTCTGCCAGATTCCTTCCCAATCCTTCCTCTAAGTGCTTGCTGAGTTCCTGGTGAAAAGAAGATCATGAGCTTTACCATGAATCTAGATTTTTTTTCCCTTCCTTTTACTAAAGCAGGAGTCCTCAACCGTGGCAACTTTAAGACTTGTGGACTTCAACTCCCAGAATTCTGGGAGTTGAAGTCCACAAGTCTTAAAGTTGCCACGGTTGAGGACCCCAGTACTAAAACAACACAAGGCGAGTTTATGTAACTTTGACCGATATTAACATACTAACATCACAAGAATTAGTGCATAGGATGCTCAAGTAGCTGATATGTGAGTAAAACACACACACACACACACACACACACACACACACACACAACAATCCATAGAATGCAATGAAGAAGAAAACCAGCTCTTCCTTTTCGTAAACAAGTGAATAAAATATTCAAGGTTTTACTGAACAGCCAGTAACTCTTCAGATGCAAGCCTGTACCTTCTTAATCAAATAGATCCTATTCCAGGGGTCTTCAAACTTGGCCCTTTTAGGACTTGTGGACTTCAACTCCCAGAATTCCTCAGCCAGCATGCCTGGCTGAGGAATTCTGGGAGTTGAAGTCCACAAGTCTTAAAGTTGCCATGAGGACCCCAGTACTAAAACAACACAAGGCGAGTTTATGTAACTTTGACCGATATTAACATACTAACATCACAAGAATTAGTGCATAGGATGCTCAAGTAGCTGATATGTGAGCCATAGAATGCAATGAAGAAGAAAACCAGCTCTTCCTTTTCGTAAACAAGTGAATAAAATATTCAAGGTTTTACTGAACAGCCAGTAACTCTTCAGATGCCTGTACCTTCTTAATCAAATAGATCCTATTCCAGGGGTCTTCAAACTTGGCCCTTTTAGGACTTGTGGACTTCAACTCCCAGAATTCCTCAGCCAGCATGCCTGGCTGAGGAATTCTGGGAGTTGAAGTCCACAAGTCTTAAAGTTGCCACGGTTGAGGACCCCAGTACTAAAACAACACAAGGCGAGTTTATGTAACTTTGACCGGTATTAACATATTAACATCACAAGAATTAGTGCATATGATGCTCAAGTAGCTGATATGTGAGTATAAAACACACACACACACACACACACACACACACACACACACACACACACAAAACAATCCATAGAAATCAACATTAGCCAAGGAGCAGAAAGCCAATGGCAGAACCTACGCTTTTGTAAAGTTTCAAAACTTGTGGAGACGGATGGAAATCGGAGCTAAACTCATCTACCAAAACAGAAAGCCGACGAGTTTCATCAGTCATGGCAGAAGACACCTAGAAAACACGAGGAAAGGTGAGTGACATCTTTTCCCTACCACCTGACACCCTCTTTTAGAGCCCTGCAGGGTAGACCAGTAATGGCTTCCAAAATAAAAGGGGTGGAGGAAAGACTTGGTTGCAGGATAGTAGCCTAACTCAAATCACTCAAGAGAACTCCACGCCTTAACCCAGTGTTTCTCAACCTTGACCATTTTAAGGCATGTGGACTTCAACTCCCAGAATTCCACAGCCAGCAATGCTGGCTGTGGAATTCTGGGAGTTGAAGTCCACATGCCTTAAAATGGTCAAGGTTGAGAAACACTGTCTTAACCTATGTTCATTTTGGAGCGGTCCAGCAGGTACCGACATAGCTAAAGGTTTAGTAATGCCCTGACGAATCTATTAAGTTATGGATTCACACACCCACGATTACTGCTCTGGAGGCGTGTGGAAAACTGAGTGCCATGAATGGAGGTAGGGATCCAGGACAGTTCTCTTGGCTATTTACCTTGTTGGCAACTTCTTCTGTTACATCTTTAATTTTCTTCTTAACCTCGTCTGTTAAAAGGTTGAGCTGGTTTCGTACGAAGTCCAGCCTGTCTCTGTGGTCTTCTCGTTCTTCCATTGAATGCACTCTAAGGCAGGAGGAAAGCAGCCATCAGCCTCTAGCGGACATAAGCTCAGCCTAATAATAGGGCTACCAACCCTGCTAGCTAGATTCCAGGCAAAACGAAGGGCAAGGAGACCAACTCAAATTTGCAGCTCAAACCAAGTTTTAAGACTGTGTTTCTCCTCTGGTCTTACTTCTGCTCCTTTAAACAATCTGCTTAAGGTTTATGTTAAAGCAGACATGTCAAATACAAGGCCCGGGGGCAGATGCAGCCCGTGAAGTGGTTTCATGTGGCCCGCAAAGCCATCCTGGAAACAGTGAGAGAATGGCCCCCGCTGCCTTAGCCCTGGCATAGGCCACCAATGTACAATTTTGTGGTGGCCATCTATGCTGAAATTCATTCAGTCTTAGCTCCACAAGGCCGTCTGGAAACAGTGAGGAACCAGCCCCTGCTGTGTTGGCCCCGCCCCCTGGGTGCATGCTGGGGAGGTGTCACCCTTTGTGAGGAATGAAGAAATGCACCATTGCCTGGAAGTGGCCAGCAAATGGCCCTCGCCTACTTCACATATGCGGCTTGAGGGGTTCTGGCGGAGGGGTTTCAGCAGGCAGTGAGGCTCCTTCAGTGGACCATGCCTTGGCGCTTGCCCTGGTCCCACCCCCTTCTGCCAGAGACCCTCAGATCTGTCCCACTCCTGCCCAGGCCCCCACAGGCACCCTTGACGCGAACGACGTAGAGCTGGCCATGCCTACCCAATACGCCACACCAACTCTGTCCACGCCCACCCTGGCCACACACACCCCGAGGGCAACCGCAATGCTGATACGGCCCTCAATGAAATTGAGTTTGACACCCCTGTGTTAAAGGGACACGTATATCTTTTGATTATTGTGTGACCCAAAGTTGCAGTTCAGTCCCTATCTGGGAGGGAAAAGAAACCAGCCATTAATTAGCTTGGGAGGCAGGGCCTGGAGGTGGAGTGTGGATGGAGGGCCAGGGATACAGACAGAGCAAACACATATTCCTTTTGTAACGGACATGTGGCTGGATTCGGTAGCCAAGACTCCTTCACTCAGATATTTCCAGAGCTAGCCTGCCTTTTTCTAAAAAGAATCTTACTTTATTTTTTGTACTTTGATTGCTTTCTAGGACTGTGAGTGGGATGGTGGCCTAGTGGTGAAGACACTCGCCTCCCACTCAGAAGGTTGAGAGTTCAATCCTAGTTAGCTGGCAGATGTGTCTCTCTCAGGGCACAGAGAAAAAACATCTGCCGGGAACTCCATGTAGGTATCAGGAAGGGCATCTGACCAGTAAATGCTCAGCTCTACTCAGTTGCCCCGATGCCACTCAGTCATCCCGACTCTATGCTGAATTAATGGATTACAGGGTTGTAAAAAGAAAAAAAAAATGCTTCCCCCCGCCTTTAAAATGTGTTTATTGTTAAAGATTGAGGGTTGGACTAGTTGACATCCAGGCTCAGCTTCCAACTCAATGATTCTATGATTCTACCCTATAATATTTATATATTTAGTGCCTATGTCAGTTTTTGACTCTTGGCAACTGTCTGGACTATTTCCTGTAGCTTTTTTAGCAATGTTTTTCAGAAGTGGTTTGCCATTACCTATTTCCTAGGACTGAGAGAGAGTGACTGGCCCAAGGTCACCCAGCTGGCTTCCTGCCCAAGGCAGGACTCACAGTTTCCCAGTTTCCAATCTGGTATCTTAATCACTACACCAAACCGGCAACCCATTTTAAAGGTTTTCAAATTATCATTCACCTGCAAACAACCTGAGCTCCCCAATGAAGTAAGGGTGGTACAGAAATAGCGTTAACAACAATGAACGTGACTTGGAGACTGTTTTGTGTTTCCATGTGACTACAGGAACTCAGCAACAGGCAAATCCAGTATCAGAGGCAAGGGTCTCAAAACCTGCTTTCCTCATCAGCTCTACTCACCCCCTACTAACGGGAGAAAGGTCATTGCAACCTGGTGGCTTTGTCCAGTTTTGGGCAACAGGGCAAACACAACAGGAAAGGCCTACCTTTGATGGGCTGCTGCCACATTTACGCTGTCCATAATGTTTTTCACAGTCTCAAGGATCTGTTTAGCTCTGATAGTGTGCTGCTCAAACTTGGTTTTCACAGCTGACTGCGAGATACACTCCTGCGAGGGGCCCAAGTCACAACACATTACTGCAATTCCATCATCAAAACACTTGGGAATTTTGAGCTTTCAGAGAACGCTCTGATGCTGTTATAGATACACATAGGTATAAAATAAAGCAAAGAGGGTGGGGGAGAAAAACAAAACATAAAGAACAAAAAAAAGAAGGCAAGCAGCAAGTAAAACCCCAACTCCAGAGCAGTGAAATTCCGCTCTCTTCTACCGTTTAGCTAACAGTAATGTGTAGGAAGTAACAGAACGATAAAGGCAACAATTAACAAAAAAAAAAAAAATCCACTTAACACAAGTATTTTGGAATCTCACAGAACTGCCTGCTGCAGGTGATTTATATTACAGTTCAGATGCACTCCCGAGAAGCTAGTGGGAAAATGAGAATGCATATATGAGAAATGTCCGCAGGCACATGAAAAGTGGGAGGAGCTTCAACTGCACCACAGCGGCTGCCATTTTGACTTGTTTTTACATACACTGTGGACAGTGTATATTCTGCAATTACGACGACTGTGACTAGATAAATGCATCTGGATTTCCTTGTGAATGCGTTTTTGAAAGTCTGCAGCTACGAGTACTTGTCAGCTTTGGTTTCTGAATGATATGGATTGTAGCTGGGTTAACTATTAGTCTTATCTGATGCAAAACCATCTACCTTAGGATTGGCTCTCCGGAGTCTCCATCACTCCTAGTCCATACTGAGGACCAGCCTACCCTACCACTGCATGATGCTTCTTACCCAAAAACCACGGAAAGGGGAAAGATAAATGGATTAATACTTCCTGCATCCATACATAGTAGCTGGAGTATCTCCCACATGCCACAGGCTGAAGACACATTGATCTGGGGTTAGGGTTAAGGGGTTAGGGTTAGGGTTAGCTGGTGCTATAATCTGATTATGCTCATGGAAGAAAGCCATCTAGAAATTCTACAAGTGAAGTTTTCATGTTAAGTGTAATAAATAAAGATGTTTATGTTATTCATATAAAGACAAGGTAGCCAAAAAGTCTGTGTAGACACAACTGGGTCATCATTGGGATGGAGATCTTCTAGTTCAGTGTTTCTCAACCTTGAATATTTGAAGGTGGGTGGGCTTCACTCCCAGAATTCCTCAGTTAACCATGCTGGCTGAGGAATTGTGAGAGTTGAAGTCCACCCTTCATTAAGTGTCCAAGATTGAGAAAAACGCTGTTCTAGTTTATTCTCTGGTCAGCTTAGGCTAAATGTCACCTTCAGGTTGTTATAGCAGCATGAGGAATATGATGACTCTTTAAATACTTGAAAATCCTTTGTTGAAGGAACAGGGCAGGGGTCTTCAAACTTGGCCCTTTTATGACTTGTGGACTTCAACTCCCAGAATTCCTCAGCCAGGCACGCTGGCTGAGGAATTCTGGGAGTTGAAGTCCACAAGTCATAAAAGGGGCAAGTTTGAAGACCCCTGGAATAGGGTCTATTCAATTAAGAAGGTACAGGCTTACATCTGAAGAGTTACTAGCTGTTCAGTAAAACCTTGAATATTTTATTCACTTGTTTACCAAAAGAAAGAGCTGGTTTTCTTCTTCACTGTATTCTCCTAGACTCCTGAATGTATCCTAACAGAACTTAAAATTGCAGCTCACACTCTCAACCTTAAATTAATAAGGGTTACTGGCAAAAGAAGAGTAAGAAACAAAGGAAATATAAAATGGAAATAATAGACAAGAGCCATTACGCTCGACGAAGTAGGTCTAGAAATCAGCAATGAAAAAGCAAGTGATTCACGTTAACAAGAGCACATTGTTAGAGCTAGACAAGATTCGCAGAGAAGTCCAATTCCAGGTCAGCTAACAGGTAGAAGGCAGACTGTACAACAAGTAAATAGTAGGAAGCTATAGGAAGCATTAGCCATACCTCAGGGATGAAAAAGAGAGAGAAAATAATAAAAGGCAGACAATCAGTTCAAACAATCCCCCTCATTGACAAGATCAGGACAGAGAGATGCTTGGACCCCCTTCCAATCAACAGTTCAAGAGTTTGTCTCTAGCCTGGCCCAGCTAAAAGAGGGCAGTTGAATGGCTGGCTAGTAGGCCCCATTCCCTGGGCTTTGGGAGGCCTGCCTTAATACAGGAGTTTTGGCTTTCTAAGCTGACCGCCAATCCTAAAGCAAAACAAACAAAAAGATGGAACACTTCTAAGTACTTCCTTCTGTGATGTTGATCATGGGTCCTTCAGGACTTAGAGATGATAAATGATCACATCTACTGTATCACAATAGCAATAGCACTTAGGGTTATATACCATTTCATAGTGCTTTATATAGTACCCTCTAAGCAGTTTACAGAGTCAGCATATTGCCCCAAACAATCCGGGTCCTCATTTTACCAGTCCTCAGAAGGATGGAAGGCTGAGTCAACTTTGAGCTGGTCAGGATCGAACTCCTGGCAGTGGAATGCAGTTAGCCTGCAGTACTGCATTCTAACCACTGCGCCGTTACAGCTCTGCAGGCTGCTTGGCTATTGAGTTGGTTAGTTTTTCCTCCTGTAGATGTCTACTGTCTTTCAGCCCTTTTTTTCAAATTTTCCTCCACTCCACCCGCTCCATATTTCTCCATAGAGAATTGATTTTCACGCAAAGAGAAGACTCTGGGTTGTGTTCCTAGAAAAGGCATTAGCAAAGCATTCATAACACTACAGTTCTTTCGAGAGGACACTCAAGTTCCTTCTTAGTCAAGAATTTAATCCCCGAAGCTTGACAGGAACTGAATCATGATTGTGGTACGTCTCCTCCTCCTCTTTTACATCTTAAACGGTATTTGCAAACTACCTCAATCAATGGTGATGCTGGCTGGACTGCCACAAAAAAGACAAAGCAATAATACGACATGGTGGCAAGATCAATGACAGTCAATATGACATGGTGGCAAGATCAATGATAGTCAACAATACATCCAGCTTCTCCTTTTTTAGCCAGCTTTACTAAAATAAAATGGCATTAAGGGTCTCACGGAAGCCAACAAGGATCAGGCTAGTCCTTATTTTGTAAGACTTGCAATGCTTTTTCTGTGATATCACATATCAACCTTTGCTGCCTTCTAGAACAAGGAAGGAAATGGTGATCCTCCAAATTTTCCCACACTATAATGAAGAGCATCCCTTACCATTGGCTGCTAGTCCTGCAGACCCCAGAAGCATTTTAAGAATGATTATAATACAAATACTTGGCTGCCAAGTATCGGATACAGGAAGTACATCCGTTGTTACCATACTCAGAGGAAAACATTTAGGGGGAGAGAAAGAAATCAATTATGTCATGTTTTTTTAGGATTGAATCTGAAAAAAAAAAAAGTGTTTCCCCAGGGAAAAAAAAACTTCAGACCTGGATAGCATAGACCCTTTATAGGCCTAAGCTAGAAGTATCTTCATTACTCCATAATAGAAAAACAGTTGGGTTCTCTTGGCTTTCTGATGTACAAGGTAGTCACAGGAAGAGAATGGAACTATACGTTGCACTAATGCAACATCCTTAGCAGAAGGATAGCTGAATGTAAGAGTCATAATTATTTCAATGTAGCTCTCTTCTGACTCTCTAAGCAAACACACTAAGCTCATGATAAATTTGTTTCTGGAGATAATCCTGGAATGAACAGATCTATGGATGATATCATATACATAGGTCCATTCAATCTGACTTACGATACTCTGGAAGATTACCTCAAATATTTTTTCAAAGTGCTGGAATTCCTGGAACCGTGTCTGAAATCCCTCGGCGATTGCACCACCTACAAGAGCACAAAACAGAGTTGATGAACAGGCATTTCTTGAAGATGCAGGACTCTTTTTAAACATGGATGCTTCTGGGGGGAAAAACAGCCAACCTTCAGAAGAGGTTAAGGACTATGACCACCAGAAAGTGGATCTAGCGTACAACACACACCTCCCTCAGGCATGCCCTGAGCTTTGTGTTTCCTTGCACTGAGAACTTCCTTGGCTGAAACAAAGAAAATTCGATTTTGGGCTTCAGAACGGTCCACAACCCTGAGCTCATCCACCAAGAAAGTTAGGCAACGCTCCATGTGCTGTTTGCGGACCTGCAAAATGACAATGATAGTGCATAGGATCATCAATCAGTCTCCCATCCATTTACAAAACACAAAAAGCAACTTCTAATTTCTCTATACCACCTGTTGAGTGGCTTACTTTGGAAAGATAATCTCTGAATTTATGACTGTCACCCTAAATAAATTTGAAGTCTTAAGTACCAATCTAAGCACCCCTTAAACTGCCTTTTCCAAGAAAATTACAAATCTGTAACTCACATCTTCCATGTATTCAGGTTCTGATGCAGAAGCATCCCAGCGGTTGTTCAGGATGAAAATGTTTGGTTTAGAAAGTTTTTCGTTCACTTTGTGGAAAAACTGTTTCTCCTAAAATAGAGAGATATAAATATGGATCTATATATAAACTCCCTTTTTACGACTCTGTAATCCCTTAATTTATGGTAGAGTCAGTATAGATAGACACAGATCTATTGAAAGACCTTTGGGGAACAGCTAGTTATTCATCAACTTGGCAAAGAATACAGCTTCATTACTTTCCTTCTTCTGCAGAACTGCTTCTCAGAGGCCCACAGAAGAACTATTCACAATCATTTTAAGAACTGATGCTTGAAATAGCATTTGATCTCCCCTTTTTACTTTATTTTACTTCCTGTCTTTCAGATTAGACAAGCCTTAGACAAGCCACCAGGGAGCTTTCGAACTTCACTTCAGAAATAAAGATTTCTGGGTTTTAATTGACTCGCAGATTCAAAGAGTCATAATTCTGTCTGGGATCCAAGTGCAAAGAAGATACTTAACACAATCTCCTAACTTCATTCAAATTGATCATTCAGCAGCAGGCATCTAATCGAAAATGGTCACGCTGACCTTTGATTTACGTTCTGTCGGAATACATTTCCAGGTTATATGATGTTTTACTTTGTAAAGATGATACTTTTTCCAGTTAAGGATTAAAGAATTCCTGTGTTATTTTTCCACTGTGTAAAATCTTCCAAAGAAGCTTAAAATTAGAAATAATCAGAAATGAAAAGGAACAACTACAAAAGATAAAACAGAGAGCAAAAACAGGAGTCTCTGAAAAGCTCCTATCTACCCTGTAATTTATAGTTATACTCTATAATTATATCCTATAATTTATACCCTATCTATAATTTTTCTCTTCAAATTTGACACTCTAGGTTTTCTTTTCAGAAGGGAAGAAATGTCTTTTTGCACAAAAAATCTGCAGTCCAGTGCACACCTCAAGATTGAGCTTCAAAATGAATACAGTGGAATTAATTCCAAAGTGAACATTTATTGCTCAGCAAAATCAGTAAACCTGTTTTGTGCTAATGTTGAGATTATCCCACACAATTCAAAAGAAGAATTATTTAGTCATCAATGTGGCAAAGACAGAAAAAGCTTTAACAAGGAGCAACAGCATTAAGAAACCAAAGAAGTTAGAACAGTCTCCCACTCAAAATAGCAAGCCACAAACAGGTAGTTCTTGACTTATGACTGTTTGTTTAATGAAAGTTCAATATTACAACGGCCTTGGAAAAAATGACTTATGACTAGTACTTACAATTATGACTGTCACATCACCCCCCCAGTTACGCGATTGCAATTCGGGCACGGCAACTAGCTTGCATTTACAACTGGTTGCAGCATTCTGCAGTCACATGATCATGATCTGTGATCTTTTTTGCTGATTTCTGGCAAGAAAAAGCCCATTGGGCGAGTTGGATTTGCTCAATGACCATGGTAATTCTCTTAATAACCATGGTGATTCTCTTAATGACCATTGTAAAAACTGCCATAAATTTGGGTCCGACTTGCTTACAATGACAATAGCTCATGATGAAAATTCTGCTCCCAGTTGTGATCAAAAGTCAAGGGCTACCCGTAACATCAAAAAATTAGGGGAAAATATTGCCGTGAGAAAATGAAAGATAATAATATTTTTAATTCAAGATTTCCCCAATATGAATCAGCTGATAGGAATATTCACTATGCTAGCTTAGAAGAATGAAGTGGAACAACACATTTAATAAAAGCAGATAAAGATCCTCGATAGAGATATTTCATACCTACAACATACTGTTGGATTAGCTGCCTCAAACTTAGAGGGTTCTTATGACTATTAAAACAGGATACCTCTTACTTTGAGAAGAGGAAACATGAATAAAACAAATGAAGGGCTTACTTAAAAAAGATGAAGACTTACTGTATTCATGAGGGTTGACTCTGAATTAGCAACTAAAACAAAAACATCGGCATCCAGGCAGAATTTGTCAATCCAGGTGTCAAGCTCTGTGGTGACATCAGTACCTGGACTATGAAATGAGGGGAGGGAGTTGAAAATGTAGACAAATATGGAAACACATAACACAATCATAGCTTAGTAAGATAAATTCTGAATGTGTTTTTGGCCATACTTAGAACACAGAACATCATCAGACTTGGAAGGGGCTTTGAAGAACTTCTAGTCCAACCCCCTGCTCAAATAGGCTGTCTGGTATCCCCTTAAAAGCCTCCAGTGATGGAGCACCCACAACTTTTGAAGGCAAGCCGTTCCACTGATTAATTGTTCTCACTGTCAGGAAATTTCTCCTTAGTTCCAAGTTGCTTCTCTCCTTAATTAAGTTTCCATCCATTGCTTCTTGTCCTGTCTTTAGGTGCTTTGGAGAATAGGTTGACCCCTCTTCTTTGTGGCAGCCCCTGAGATATTGGAATACTGCTATCATGTCACCCCTTGTCCTTCTCTTCGTTAAACTAGACATACCCAATTCCAGCAACCGTTCTTTATGTTTTAGCCTCCAGTTCCCTACTCATCTTTGTTGCTCCCCTCTGTACTCTTTCTAGAGTCTCAACAAACAAGTCAAGAAGATTTCCATTCATTACAAGTTCCTTTCTTTAGATCCTATGATGAAAAGTTTCTAAACAAGCCAGGATATTAAGCTGCAGTCTAGAGTTGGCTTAACCGCTCAGTCTTTTCGGATGTGTGCTATTTTCACCATCTGAAGCTGAACTCCTACACAGTCTCTGACATGCTCTTTACAACTACAAATTCATAGTTTTGGTTCCTTTTTAAGATTCTATCCCTCTTAAAAATACATCAGGAATTAAAGAACTCGCAAATTAGTTGAGGCTGAATAAGGCCTTATTTGGCCCATGAGTGGCATATCAGACTAAAACCAAAACTGAAATTAATTTCTTCTATTATTTGAAATTAAATAGAGTGGAAATCATTATTTTTGAAATCATACATTTCTGATACATTAAAAGTTGCCATTTGGCAGCAGGTCCCCTCTAGTGATCACGTGACCTCAGGACAATGCAAGTATCATAAATACATGCCAGTTGCCAAGTGCCTGATCACATGACCATAGAGATGCTACAACAATCCTAAGTGTAGGGATTGATTGTACATCACTTTTTCAATGCTGTTCTAAGTTCGAACCGTTGCTAAATGAATGGTGATAAGTCGAGGACTACCTGTATACTCCATATCACAACAATTGATCTTGTTAGAATTTAAGGTCTACTTTGTGTGTGTGTGTGTGTTTGTGTGGACTTGTTCCTTTTCAACAGATTCTTTCTCTTTCTCCCCCTCCCCCAGTTTCTTTCAAGAGGTCACCTGTTGTGATTCATCTGGCATTTCAGAAGGAAAAAAAAACAGCCAAGATGGAGAGTGTGTGTTTAAAAGAAAGACAAGAGTATCTTGTGGCACCTTTAGACTGAATCCAAAAGAGTCATACCTGTCTACTAAGACCAAGTCGTCTCTCAAGAGAGCACATTTGGTTTTAGGCCAAAAGACATGAACTAAGCAACCAGCTTCTAAGTCTTTATCCATATGCAGTGCATGGGCAAGCTGATTAACTGTCTGCAAAGAAAGAAAGAACATGTTAGGATAAAGTCAGTGGCACGAGAACTTGAACACACTTGAATATTATCTGAAGCAGCAACAAACCAAGTTTCTAGGATCTATCCCAAAGGTGCTTCTTCAGGAGGCAAATGGACTTTCTTGTTTTTCTCTTTGAAGACGTTTCGCTCCTCATCCAAGAAGCTTCTTCAGCTCTGACTGGATGGTGGGGAATGGAAGGATTTATACTCCTTGCAGACATCTGGTCATTTGCATTCTTTTAGAGCAGTGGTTCTCAACCTGTGGGTCACGACCCCAGTTGGGGTCGAAAGACTATTTCACGGAGGTCACCAAACAACACAGTCTGCCATTTTTCCCCCCTTTTCCTTAGCTGTGCTACTCCCTTTTATTCTATTGGCTTTTGAAAGCCAATAGAATAGACTCTCTTGAATAGAGTCTAATTCTATTGGCTTTCAAAAGCGAATAGGAATTGTCCAGGCTGTCTCTGCCCTGCTGAGCCCACCAAAAGTCCCCTTCTGCAAACGGTGCTGCACCAGTTGAGTAGTCCTCAACTTACGACCGGTTGGGGGGGGGTTCGCGGCATTAAAAAGGTTGAGAACCACTGTTTTAGAGAGTCCTTGAGTAGAAAGAATGCAAACCTGTCTGCAAGGAATATAAGTCCTTCCATTCCCCACCATCCAGTCAGAGTTGAAGAAGCTTCTTGGATGAGAAGCGAAACGTCTTCAAAAAAAAAAAAAAAAACCAACCAAGAAAGCCCAATTACCTCCTGAAAAAGTATCTTTGGGACAATTATGAGCTGGATGGCTGAGAGTCTCCACTGACATTTCTAGGATCTAATTTTTTGGGTTACTAGAATTCCCCACTCCCAAGCTGATGCAAATAAAATAAAAGCCAAAGGGATCTTTACATTAATATCACTGCTTCTTTCAAAAGAGCAAGGACAGGAAGGGCCCCCCCTCCCCTCTGGTCTTCCAAATACAACTGGGGCCTGGATTTTAACATCGCATAGGAGGAAGTACATGGGAAGAAATATTGCTTCGCTCATGGAAAATCAGCCAATATTTGGGGAAAGTCAAATTAGGAGCGAGGCTGCAGAGATGAGCAAAGACATTCTGAATTCCCTCTCACAAGAGATGTGGCTTATAGCACAAGGGTTGGTGAAAAACCAAGCACATGTACTCACTGAAGCAGTACAATAATCTACATGCTACATGGGCAGTTCATGTGGAGCTCTGGAATTACCTTGGCCTGATAGAAACAGGTAGAGTATGATTTTAATGCATATTCTCTGCAATGTGGAATTCTAACCTCTAATAGGGACTGGTTAAGCTTACTCAACAGACTAATCCCTGATATGCTTTGCTTAGTTTTGGTTTACTGCAATGTCTAATCTGAGTTAGTGGTGACTTACTTGTTAAAAAGAACCATGAGCCACAGTTTGCCCCCCCCCAAAAAATTGTCCTTATCAATTCTTTTATCTTCTGTCTATGGAACTTTCTCTAATTCTAAAATCACACATAAAGAGAGTAAAATTAAGCCATACTAAATAAGTAACATACTAATGCTTGCATCCATCTTGAATAACAGCACACATGTTTTTCAACACACATCAAGCCTTGTTCCCCAGATGGCTTAATTTTAGCACCGTTTACATAACACATTAAAATGTACGTGCCCAATGTTGTATTGGAAAACATTCCATCCTGAGTGTTCGATTGCTCCTTGCCTTACGACCACAATCGGGACTGGATCTTCCATTCCTAAGTGATGTGGTCATTAAACGGGTCACGCCCAATTTTGCAAACTTTTTTTGTTGCGGCTGTGAAGCAAATCTGTCTTCCCCCATTTACTTTGCTTGTTTTGAAGCCCGCTGGGAAGAGCCGAAAAAGCTTCTCGAATGAGAAGCGAAATGTCTTCAAAAGAAAAACAAGGAAGTCCAGTTGCCCCGTGAAAAAGCCCCTTTGGGATAACTACGACCTGGATGACTTACCTTAACACTCTTCTTTTCATCCGAGCCTTCAGTCATCAGGTAAGCTTTGTCGCCATCGGTTCCTTCTACGCTGAGAAAGCAGTTGGTGGTGTGGCCAATGCCACTAGGCAGCACTTTATCCCACAGCATTGCGTTGATCACTGAACTCTTCCCGCTACTGGTTCTGCAGCGGAGCAAGAAAAGAACGGAAAGCCTTAAAAATCTTACATTGTAGCCAACACTATAAATTGTCTGGGCAATAATTCCAGATATCAGATTAGAACAGTGGTTCTCAACCTTTTTAATGCCGCGACCCCCAACCGGTCGTAAGTCGAGGACTACTCAACCGGTCGTAAGTTGAGGACTACTCAACTGGTGCAGCACCGTTTGCAGAATGGGACTTTTGGCGGGCTCAGCAGGGCAGAGACAGCCTGGACAATTCCTATTGGCTTTTGAAAGCCAATAGAATTAGACTCTATTCAAGAGAGTCTATTCTATTGGCTTTCAAAAGCCAATAGAATAAAAGGGAGTAGCACAGCTAAGGAAAAGGGGAAAAAAATGGCGGACTGCGTTGTTTGGCGACCCCCGTGAAATGGTCATTCAACCCTAAATGGGGTCCCGACCCACAGGTTGAGAACCACTGGACTAGAAAGTCTTAATTCTGAAGCAAACTGCATACATTTGCTACCTTTCTCTTATGTGTCAGTATCTTGAATTATATACCCAGAGGACAGCTGTCAGTCCTTCAAAATAGACCAGACTATAGGACAAGGGTCTTCAAACTTAGCCCTTTTATGACTTGTGGACTTCAACTCCCAGAATTCCTCAGCCAGGAATTCTGGGAGTTGAAGTCCACAAGTCATAAAACAGCCAAGTTTGAAGACCCCTGCTATAGGAAATCAACGTTTCCAATGCTAATACTAACTTTATAATAAGGTTACAGTTAAAAAGAATCTTGCAAGCCTGAATGCCCTTCTTCCCTCCTCTATTCATCTGCATAAGAATTAGGGAAGGTCCTGCCTGAAATGCTTTCTCAAATTATATTTCTGCCCCAGACTCAGATTTCTTTCATCTGACTCGTCTTGGTTGCAGGTCTTCTTTCTGTTCTCAAGGTTATAATTTCTTCCCATTATACCTACCCCCACCCATTTCTACTATTTTGTTAAATTTATTTTGGCTTGGGTAATGATGGGAGAGAAAAGTAGCAAAGAAAGGCCACTGAAATCTTTGCAACATTGCTCATGTAAAAGCAGACATTGCCCAGATACCTAGCTTAACATACAGGCAATCCTTCAATTGTGACCAAAATGGAGCCTGGCCATTATGGCTGTATGTTGTGATGGTTGTAAAGTTTATTGGAGATTTTATGACCTTTTTTGTGGTGGTCGGTAAGCAAATCAATGATTCATTATGGGCCGGAACTAAATGCAGATTTTTGGTGAAACTGTCGTAAAACATGGTCATGTGACATACAGGGTGCTGCAAACGGTCATAAAAGTGGCCTAATGTTGGGCCTCAGAAGTGTGGTCATGTGATTGTGGGGAGGTACCCAAACATTGGAACTTTAAACTAGATTGTGATCCGACACGCTGTATGAATGTATTTATTTTATTGTTTTATTGTCATATTGTTTTAATTTTGTACGCCGCCCTGAGTCCCTTGGGATTGGGCGGCATATAAATTTTAGAAATAAATAAATAAATAAATCCCCCAAGTAGATGTGGAGAACTACCTATACTGTATATAAGAAGTAGAAAGTTGTTTTCATTTCTAATGATAGCATAGTCACTGTAAAAGCTCAATTATGGCAAACGCATTGTACCAGAGGCAAGAGGATCTGTTGGAACGGGCAAGTCAGAAAAGTCAAAATGGCAGCTGAAATTAAAACCTCCGTCCTTTTTTGGAGGAAAAAATCCTGAGACTGATATAATCTACTGAGAAATTATGCTGTACAATTATCAACGGCAAATGAAAATTGGCTACAAAACAGCACTGGGGTAACCCTTGATTGTAAGCTTAATTTCCTCATGAAGTATGGTTTTAATGGCTTCTCAAGTAATGTGTTTGAAATAATTTGAAATGTATTCTATTTCCCAAGAGAAGAACCTCACCCATTTATTCCCACAAGTGGCAAGTCTTACCTGCCAAAAAAAGCGACTTTCATATGCCGTCGTGCTAATACTTCACCAATTACGGCCAGCTTGTTTTTATAGCCCTGTATTTTTTTAAATTCGTCCATGGTAGCTATGCATTCGAGCTCTGGGTTTCTGTGGGTTTCTGTCATCAGAGAGAAAAACAACAGTTACAGAAGGCTAAAGCAGAACTGCAATACTTTTTCCATTTAATGTGATAAGTCCATGCAATTTTAAGGGAAAACTTTTTCGCAAAGAACCGCCTTGTGCCAATACTATGAGTCCTCAAAGGACTATGGGCCTGGACCATAAACATAATCAGGTCTGAACAGGCAAAGTGGAAACTTGCTCTGGCTGTTTTTCTCATTTTGCCTGAGCCAGCTACAGGACACAGCACAATTACTATTCGACTGTCACCTGTATAAGACAGAGAGGGATCAATATCTAAAGAGTGCACATTAGACAAACAGCCTATTAGGATCCTTACATTAAAACACGTACATTTCATGTGTGGTCAGAATCCAAAAATCACATATGACCTTTTGTTGGAACAAAACAATTCAGTTGAGAACTGCACATGTGAATTTGGATAAAATGTAAAGGTGACACAGAAATATGATTTGCCTTTTCCTTCACTTATGTCTTTTATGCCGCTTTCTAACAAATAGCCTTAATGTTCTACATTTGGTATTTTATATTCTGATACGGCCTAATCCAGGGGTAGGCAACCTTGCTCTTTTATGACTCGTGGACTTCAACTCCCAGAATTCCTGAGTCAGCATGGCTCAGCTTGGAACTCTCTCCCTGTCCCCTCAGCATGACTGGCTCAGGAATTCTGGGAGTTGAAGTCCACAAGTCATAAAAGAGCCAAGGTTGCCTACCCCTGGCCTAATAGTTCATAACAAAGTATTATGGTTCGTCACACAGTTAGCCAGATGTTTTGAATTCTGAATTATTTGGGGCACCTCTAATTATCCCTGGTATATTTGATAAGCAGCATATATTGTCTGTCAACTTTTAAGAAACTCCTTATATTTGATCGGTGTCACTAAAATCAATGTTTTCTGAGGAAGCACTATGGCTATCAAATGCTGTTTAGGGGTCACAGAATATGAATCAGTTTTCAAAGCTTCTCTCTGACAGTTCAGTTTCATAACCTAAACCTTTTTAATACTTCTGTGATATCGGAGCAGTTAGCCAATCAAATGAACTTAAAGCACAAACATTAGGAAGGTACAATTAAGTTGCCATATTGAGAGGCCTTTTTCAGGGTTATAAAGTGTGATGAGGCACTAACTAATACAATTTTTGCTTATTTTTTTATAGATTTATCATTAAAAAAAACCTGCCAGAAATTTATTGCCTAATCAAAATGTAAGGAATCTTATATTCATCTTGTAGCACTATTTACAATAAAAGATTTGTGAATTTTCTTTCATTGTGGCTGTGCAAAAGAAAGAACTGTTAAAGAGCTGTGAAATGCCTTCCAAAGGGACACCACCCAAATATTCCAGAGAATGAATGAAACACTTTTCTGAATCATTAAAGCTTTTGTAAGGTTCATGCAGCTGCTTTCTATCTCCCCTACTTTCCCCAAAATATGCTTTCCTGCCCCCCCCCCCTCCCGGCTTAAAACCAACCTTCAACAAAGTTTGCTCCTTCGGTAACAAAATTCAGTAGTTCTTCAAAAATGGCAGTAATTGTCTTCTTAGCCAACACAAAGTGTTTGAGTGGAGAGGTATTAGAGTCCGCCATGATGGAACTAAAAATGATATTGAAGTTAACAATCAGGTATCCAGCTAGAAACCAGGAGACAGTGAGTTCTAGTTCTGCCTTCGGCATGAAAAACTGGCTGGGTGACTTTGGGGTCAGTCATTCTCTCTTAGTCCAGCCCACCTCACAGGGTCGTTCTTGTTGGGAAAATAGGAAGAAGACGGAATGTTAGATATATCCACCACCTGGAGTTATTTATAAAAATAATAAAAGGCCAGATATTAAATAAATAAATACTACCCAATAAATGTCTTCTTTAGCTATAAACAGAGTTTTAACTCCATGATGATCTGGGAAGAAACATGGCTGGTTAACCTGTCTAAAAGGAGACAGAATTCTAGAAGGACTCACAAATGTATCCAAGATGCTTCTTCCAGCCTACAGTCACAGCAAACATGACAAGTCAGGGGACAGTTGAAACTGACACCAAATTGGTGAACTCCATTGGTATGTTTTCCCTGATTGTGGGAAACGAACAAGTAATCCTCAACTTACGGCCACAACTGAGCCCAACATTTATGTTGTTAAGTGAGACATTTCTTAATGGTGACAAAAACACCTTTACATATATGTGGCTGGGTTATTCTTGTTTCCATTTATTCCTTCTTTATTACACAGAAAGTCACAACAATACATAATACTGCTCTCAATGAGCAGATATATTCCTGAATTTTGACGTTTTGAAATTACGGAGCAAACACATCCAAATTATATATATTGCTATGTAATCTCTCCATAAAATTCCCTCAGACTAAATAAAATCTATTTTGTGCATGCATTTTGTTGTGAATAATTGCCATACTTCAGGGAGAAGGTAGGGGGAAATGCATAAATTAGTTCATAATTGTAAAATATATTAAAAGTTGGTATTTATATGTTGTATATAGTATGTGAGGGAAGTTAGCCCAGAGAAGGAAATATTAAAAGGGCAGAAAAATATATTTTTCCTCAAAAGGACTTTTTAAAACCAAACTTGGCCCCAAATCTATCCCTCTGCCGCAAGCAAGAGCTAGCCCCATACAAATGCAGATGTAAAACCATCAGAGAGTTGAAGAGACAGAGAAAATCTGCATGCCCCCCCCAAACTCTAGGAGTCGTTAGCCCCATCACCTGGGAAGCAGGATGATAATAGGATTAAACCACAGATATCAAGGCCTAGAAAAACACTCAGAAAAAGTCTCGAGGTTCATGCCACAGGCCACAGGAACAGGAAACTATTCCAAACAAGGCTAGAGAGGGTATAAAAACCTACTGCCCATGTGCTCAACTCCTCTTTCCTCTCCTCTGCTCTTTCTTGCAAGGACCATCTTTCTGCTTCTTCAATAAACTGTAACCTTCTTCCCAAAGCAGTCACCATGTTGCTTATTTATTCGCGGCTTGGATGAAGACTTACTTCTGACATATGTGTAAATATGTTTTATGTATGTGTACACTTTGAGAGCAAGCAACTAAATTTTATTTTTAATGTGTGCCATTGTGCCTACAGTAAAAAATGACAATAAAGGTTATCTATCTATCTATCTATCTATCTATCTATCTATCTATCTATCTATCTATCTTCAAAGGCATTCACTTCATCTAGCATAGATTTCAGCTTTTAATCCAAGACAAGATGTATAGTTAGAAATCCAAATACATATTAATCATATTTCTTTTTTTGTTTCATAACCGAATAGCTATTTTTTCCATCTTAGCAATGGAGTTTTTCTTCTGTTTATATTGTCAATATTGGGAGGTAAAATACAAAGCAGCCGAGGACCTTATTGCTTGAAACTTGCAAGATTAAAACAGTCAAATGGAGGTTGAAACTGACTTCTAGTCCAGGATGAAACCAGGAAAATACAGCAGAGCTGAAAAGCTTTAGAGTCTTATTTTCTTTGTGCCACACTGACCTAAATATTCAGAGTGTATGTGCCCGGCCTACTAGCACTGCCAATTTAATGCTGTACATGGAATATGCTTTTCCCGGAAATGGATTGTGTTGCAATAGTAGCTAACCCATGCTATTTGCAAATATATTAGTATCAAATTAATAACATTTCATACTACTACTGCACAAATGGTATTGATACTACACAAATTAAGATGTCTTACTCAATTAAATTAAATGTTCATTTCCATATAGCCTAAACACAAACAAAAGCGCATACAACAGCAATGAAAAGCTTAATATATTCATTAGGGCAGAGGCTTTTAGGCGTCTCACACATTAATTTCTAACATTAGTGTGCTGTGATATGTGCAAAGCACAAACCAAAATTAAATTCATATGGAATCCAGTCAAATGTTCAAGATGACCACAAAAGGTAATTTGTGCACTCATATTAAATAATGCTGTAACGCATATTACTTTACAGAAGGTTGCTAGACAGTACATAACTATTTTCCCTACAGGTATATTTTTGTGTAGATCAATGTCTACCCCGGGTTCTCCAAATTGGTCAATATTTACCTTATGGAACTATTCATTTAAATTATTGTCTTATAATAAACAGTTGGGGGTCAATGAGCATTAAGGAGACAATGAACTGAAGAGTTTGGTGTGCCCTATCTTTCAACTGCAGCAAGTAGCCAAAAATAAGGATTAGGAGCTGGCAGAATATTGAAATCTCCCTCTGAAAGTTCAAAACATGTAAGAGCATATCTTTGGTCTGAAATTTTTAACTGATCTGCCTGGTCTTCTCTCCCACCCAGAAGTTTCCATCTGTTGCTCTTTAAAGCAAGGGTCTTTAAACTTGTCCCTTTTATGACCTGTGGACTTCAACTCCCAGAATTCCTCAGCCAGCATGGCTGGCTGAGGAATTCTGGGAGTTGAGGTCCACAAGTCATAAAAGGGCCAAGTTTGAAGACCCCTGCTTTAAAGCAAGCAGGGTTCTGGTTTTCGGGCCACCAGCTCACTAGGCTTCTTCCTCTCCCCAAGGCAAGTTTCAAGCCAAGGATGGGGTGAGGAGGACAGGCTCAGCTTTTGCAAAACGACTTTTGGGTAGTAAAGCTTTTAGGGGGATGAGCCTTGGCCAGAAACGGAAGCCCTTTTCTCAAGAGTTGCAAAATTCAGAATTACCAGAAAAGAAACTTTTCAATGCTAGCACTGAAGATGCTACCTTGTCCGGTCATGAAACGTCTGCAAGAAAACAACCAAGGACCCGACACAAACTTTTCAGACTGAACCCTCCAACATGCGCTATCCCCTTTCTTTCCGAAACGACCCCCCCCCCCAAACAGCTGCCCCTAAACTTCCTCCGCTCCCCCCCCCCAACCTGATCAGATTAAAAATAAGAAAGAAATAAGTGATTGCAAATGCCTCGACCTCTTCAGCTGGAATTTCAGGGTTGGGGCTGCCCAGGAAACATGGGCAACCCTGCCCCGAGGAAACGTTTGGCTTGATACCACCCAGTCCCAGAGAATGGGACTACAACTCCCGGACGCCCAGTCAGCTGGGCACTGTAGTTCAACGCATCTGGGGAAGCACGAGGTGGGGAGGAAGGCTGCCAAAACGCCCTTGGATGGGTGTGAAGCCCCCCCCCCCCACGCTGCGCTCGGCTCCACAAATGACCCCCCCCCCGGCCTCACTAATTAAGAGGCGAGGGCTGATTAAATGGCTAAAGGCTCCCCGTTCGCCCCACCACCACTTCCCACCTTACCTGGCAGGATGCGCGGGGATCTCGGCAGGACAAGCACGGGGCTCGCGCCCCTCTCAGAATCTCATCGGCTTTGCCCCGCCTCCTGCTCTCACCCAATCACGAGGATGCGTCGGGCACTTCCGCCTCCTCTCCCACGCCGGCTGTGCTTTGCTTCATCTTTACTCCGGGTCCTACGCCGGGCCTCGGGTTTTTTTTTCTTCGGAGCATGCGCAGTACGCTCGAAGCTCTATCTCGCGGTCTCCCTCGGCTCTTTCAAACGGCAGCCTGAAGTGAAGTTCTGAACCCAACCACTTCCTCTTCAGCCTCTCTCTCTCTCTATGGTCCTTCAAAATCCGGAGGCAAAAATCCGGATCCCGTAATAGGCGGCAGTAAACAGAGTTTTCTAGGTTTTCTGTGGGTTCCGTTTCGTGGTCGCCCGGATTTTTGCAGCCAGATAGGACAGGTTTATCTTAAGAGACCGGGGTAAATGGAACCGCCATCTATTTCAGGTTGCCGTTTGACTGCTGACTTATGCGGGGCAAAGGACTTAAGACAGTTTTCTCCAACCTGACTTTCCACAGAGATTCCAATTAAGGGTTTGTGTAATAGAGTCCAATTAAGGGTTGGTTTCTCTCTCTCTCTCTCTCTCTCTCTCTTTTGAAAAAACGTTTATTTAAAAGAAGATTTTACGTAAATTTTTTAAAAACCCATAGGAACTTCCAATCATTGTGGCAGTTACAGACAGCAATTGCACATCAATCTTTCCATATTCTAATCATAGTTCTCTTCTTCCCATAGACAAGCTTTTAAATCCAGGAATCACCAATTCATTTTTGTCTATTTTCAGCAAAATGTCCATCAAGGGCTTTCAGTCTTTTATACCAGTAATTATGCTTCCTTTCTTAATCAAACAAGCCAATTTAGCCATTTCTGCAACTTGGCATTTGTAAGGCAGGGTTTCCAACCTGGGGGGGGGGGGTGTGTGGACTTCAACTCCCAGAATTCCTCAGATAGCCCAACTTGCCCAGATTGAGAAACATTGATATTATAAAGCAAGTAGTAGTAACTCACAAGCATTCCTTACAATTTTAAACCCATTTCTCTTTTCCCATGAAATACTGTATTAAATTTAGGCTAAGAGAAGAAGCCAGGATTTCTTAGGGCTTCCCCCCCCCCCTCCTCCTCATAGACTGAAAACAGCGAAGACTGAGGCGGCTTATTTCCTGAGTGGGACTGGGATTATAGACTTTTGCTCCAAATCCTTTGGAAAGTAAAATCAGTAAGATAATTTTGATCAAGAAAATATACCCCAAAATGCTAGATTTGTGGGGTTTTTTTCCAGTGTTCCTTCAGGCTTCCTGTAAATTGACACACCCTTGATCCTCTATAGCAGTGGTTCTCAACCTTTTTAATGCCGCGACCCCCAACCTGTCGTAAGTCGAGGACCACTCAACCGGTTGTAAGTCGAGGACTACTCAACTGGTGCAGCACCGTTTGCAGAATGGGACTTTTGGCGGGCTCAGCAGGGCAGAGACAGCCTGGACAATTCCTATTGGCTTTTGAAAGCCAATAGAATTAGACTCTATTCAAGAGAGTCTATTCTATTGGCTTTCAAAAGCCAATAGAATAAAAGGGAGTAGCACAGCTAAGGAAAAGGGGGAAAATATGGCGGACTGCGTTCTTTGGCGACCGTGAAATGGTCGTTCGACCCCAAATGGGGTCCCGACCCACAAGTTGAGAACCACTGCTCTATAGGTAGTTTGTGCATTTGTTAAATGAGGTTTCAAAAGCTCTCCCTCATTGTTTAAAATCTGTACGGAAAGCTCAGAATTAGAAGTCATCCTCACGGATCTGCCAATGACCTCAGGATCTGAAGGTATCTGGAGGCTATAGGTAGCCCTGACCTCCGAATGAACTTCAGATAATAGGACAAAAGAGCTCCTAAACCTTCCCTTTGTTATGGACACCAAGGCTGGAACTGATAAATCCCATCTTTAGATAAGGAAATTGGCAAATATCAGTAATCTAAATAAAACTGGGAAAAATCTCAAGGTATTAGAAGTTCCTAATTGCATTGAGATTTCTTCACCCCCCAAATCTGAGGTCAAAGAAGATAAAGATTGCAAAACCCCAAAGGGATCCAAGCTACATTTCCTCCCTACCACACCAAGTGTGTTTTTTTTGGTAATTTCTGGGGAGGCTAATTTTTCATGCTTTCTAGGAATAACAGAAAGACTTTTCTATAAAAGTAACCACATCTAAACTACGATACGTGGCCACCTTCAATTCCTAGATTAGGCTAGTTTGTTTACTGAGTTGGTAATTCCTTGATTAAGAAATTATTACTTAGTGTTAATCCCTGCTTATTTGGGTGTTGACTGCTGGCTAGGAGGTATTATGGTCTTTTGGTTTTTGGATTGTCTCTTTTGAATAGCATAGATTGGAACATAAAGTAATAGGCCTGGAAGGGATCTCATAGGTCTTCTAATCTGCTCAAGGCAGGTCTTATGCTCTCCTGGTCAAATGGCTATCCAGTCTGTTTCTGAAAACCTCCATTGTTGGAGCACCCTCCTCTCCAGGAGGCAAGCTACTCCATTAATTGTTCTCACAGCCAGAAAATTTCTCCTTACTTCCAAGTTAGATCTCTTTTTAACAAGCATCCACCCATTACTTTTTGTCCTGCACTCTGGTTGTTTGCAGAGCAAATTAGTCTCTTCTTTGTGACATCCCCTTAAGTTTGCAATAATGAATATCTGTAGCTCAAGTTGTTGGAAGAAAAATCAGGTCCAAGCTGGGAGGTAGACACTGAAAATAAAATGGAGGCTGGCTGCAGGAAGGTCTTGTTTGTTAGCCAGAAACTAGTGACAACAGCATGTTTCCTGGGTGGCTGACAAAATGGAGTTTGAGAGTAGGTGGGTTTTTATACATTCTTTGGGGTTTTGTGATTGAAATGCCTGTTTGTTATGAAATGTACTTTGCCCTGTGCTTGAGTGTGCCCTTTTTGGTATTCTAATAATTGTTTCCTGACTCCCATTGTGCCTGGGAGGTCCCATGCCCTGTCCTTGAAGCTGGGTGGGGAATGTAGATTTTAGGAGTCTTTGTTTTTCTGCTTTTAATCCCATTAGCTTCACCTTCTGTGGGAACTGTAGCTGAAGGCAGATTTATGAATGGAGCTCTCTGGCTTTCTGTAAATAGACTGAATGGAATGCTCATTTTCTCAATAGATACAAAAGTGCTGTATCTCATCTCATTCATAAAACTTAACTGCCGGGAGTGTTTTCCTGGTAGTGGAGCAGTGAATGGTTTGATCCTAGGAAAGCCTCCTCTAGAGTGTGTGTGTGTGTGTGTGTGTGTGTGCGCGCGCGCGCTAATTTCCTACACAGGATGAGGGCGAAAGTTCTTTGTTCCCCTAAACTCTGCTGAAGATGTTACTTAGCCTGGTAATAAAATGTTCAGAAACCAACCCACAAGCTTGGAGAACAAACTTTCACCCTCATCCTTTTAAGTACTGGAAGATATGTTATCATGTCCCTCCCAATCCTTCTCTTCTGATAGGCTAGACCAGTGGTTCTCAACCTGTGGGTCGAGACCCCATTTGGGGTTGAACGACCATTTCACAGGGGTCGCCAAACAACGCAGTCCGCCATTTTTTTCTCCCTTTTCCTTAGCTGTGCTACTCCCTTTTATTCTATTGGCTTTTGAAAGCCAATAGAATAGACTCTCTTGAATAGAGTCTAATTCTATTGGCTTTCAAAAGCCAATAGGAATTGTCCAGGCTGTCTCTGCCCTGCTGAGCCTGCCAAAAGTCCCATCTGCAAACGGTGCTGCAGCAGTTGAGTAGTCCTCGACTTACGACCAGTTGGGGGTCGCAGCATTAAAAAGGTTGAGAACCGCTGGGCTAGACACATATCTAGCTCCTAGCTCCCTCAACCGTTCATCATAGGATTTAACCTCCAGGTCCTTTAACAACTTAGTTCTTCTCTATATTTTCTACAGTTTCAGCATCTTTTTTTGTGGTAACCAGAACTGTACACAGTACTCCATCTGTGACCTTGCGAGTGTGGTATAAGCAGTATTATCACTTCTTGTGATCTTATATGTACGTATGACTTTCTAGGTATATGTTGTTTACTTCTACTGTATGTGCCTATTGATGGCTGATTTGACTAGCATCAGGCTTTCAGGAATTCTCTAGCATTTTTGGACTTAGCTTTGTACAAAAGTAGGACTTCTCCTCATTCAAGAACATTCTGTCTTGGTTGATCTTTAATTTGGAGGAACAGCTACCATTAGGCAAAGGGGATGACGGACTTGTTAAATGTGACAAGTAGCTTTGCCTACATAATGTATAGCCTTACTTCAGCCATGGCATGATTGATCCAAATCCAAATGTATATGTTGAAACCTAAAAATATTTACTTGGAAGTGAACATTATATGGTAAAAATTGGGCAGGCGGGGGGCTTTTGAATGAATAAAATTGCATTAACAAGAGAATTGACCTCCACAGATACAGTAGATACTCATGGCAATTGTTAGATGTTCCCGGACTAATTTCTTTCATTAAAATGAAGAATCTTTTGGGGTTGCAGAATTCTACTTAATAGAGCTGCTAAAATAGCTTAGCATAGACTGGTTGTTAGAAATGTTTCACTCAATAACTAGCATTAGTGGCATTAGTTTCTTAAAATGAAACTGCTTTACAAATTGCTTGGTAATTAAAACACTAGATAAGAGTACAATGTCTTTCCTGGGACACGTGTCCCATTTAATATTTGGTTCTCTTGTCTCAGGGCTGATTCATACTAAATATGGGATATTTCTCTTTAATAACATAAATGGAAAAAGTGATATTGTGGATACAAAACAGTAACAAAAAAAAAGACTTCTGTGTTTAAATTGAGGATTCTTGCAGTAACAGAGTAATGAATCACGAAGTAAAAATGATATGAAAGATTTTTGGAAGCGTATTTAAAACTCATTAGCTATATTGCTTATTTATTTGTTTATTCTCTTTTTATTTCCCTCATTTAGCCAAAGATGGGTTTTCCTATACCATCCTTATACTAAAATATTGCAAATCAAAAGAACTCTTAATGGCTAGATTCAAGGAAATATATGTATTCAGCTTTGTATGAGAATGACATTCAAAAGTCCTACTTAATATGACTCTGGTTCTATAAATAAAAGCAAATACTAGGAAACCTGTGAGGGAGAAAATTCATCATATGCATGGAGTAAACTGAGATGACAATCACTGAGAATGAGGAACTTTACAGGGACACAAAGGCAACAGCTGCATAAAAGGTATTTTTTCAACCTCAGTAACATCTACATCATGAGGAGGGTGAGGGCACATCTTAAGTAAGTTCTGTTTTGCTTTTTAAATAGTAATATGAACACAAACACTACACATTTAGCAGGATGGTTGTTTATTTCCATCATAGGGCTTAATGCTATGCTTCCAGACAACTGGACAAGTGGTTTATTATGCATTAAAAGTTTGATGAAATACACTATCCTGAGGCTCAGCGGCCTTTTACACTGATGGAAACTCTGAAATGCTATTATTCTGGGACAGATGAGAACATTCACACAACCACAATCAAGCAGTTTCGTGTATCTGAAGATGACTCAAAAGGTCTCTTTCATTACCAAACCTCATCAAACAATCGGTGCACTTGTGAGGCAGTTCAGCCGAATGCCTGAAGTCCAAGTGGCTTCTGAGGTCACCAATCTGTCCTGTTGAATATTCACAATACTGACACAAATAAATGCCTTCAGTCAGGTGACTGTTTAAGTGTTTGCAATATTCCAACATGCCTGTGAAGCCTTTCCCACAGTCATCACAAACATGAGGGAATATTTTGGTGTGCTCTATCGCCACATGGCGATTGACGTTGGTGTGAAGCCTGCTGCGGAAGCCACACACTTGACACACAAAGAAGTTCTTGCACTTGTCAAAGCTGATTTTGTTGACCAGACTGTAATGGCCCTGGGGCTGCCTGCTGTTGTAGTTGTCGCTCAGCTCTATCAGCCGGCCTGCGTGCTCGTTCACCACATGGCTGTGCAAGTCCTCAGGGTCGCTCGTTTCGTGCTCACAGAACTGGCACAGGTACAGCTCGTCACAGCTGTGCTCCTGGAAATGGAGGTACAACTCACTACTGGAGGAGAACTGAACATCACATTGCTCACACCAGTAAAGATGGTCACTGAAATGCGTATCTGCTATATGCTGGCTCAGGTTTTCAAACATCACGGTTTTGTAGTCACAATATTTGCAAATGTAGGGGTCCTCCTCGTGGATTTTCAAGTGTTCAATAAGCACCTTTTTGGAAGAGAAGCTTTCCTTGCACACCCGACAGATGTTGCCCTCAGGGCAGGTTTTATGCTTTAGAACCACGTGTTGCTTCAGGTCCGAGAAATATTTACTGTTAAATGTGCATCGTTCACATTTGTACAGACCGCTGTTGTTTGCCCGGAGCAGGGGCCATTTGGGCGGAATGATGACGTTCAAAGGAGGGTTTTTGTCAAGTCCTTTGCAACTTGCAAAGGGGATTTCCTCTGCATCCTCTGCTTCAAGCTTCTCAGGGGAAATGGTCTGAGTTTCAATGTCGTGGACCTCTACAGCCTGGACTTCAGTAGTGGAGATCTCTACCGTTTGAATATCCAAAGGTTTCTCCTCTTCTGTTAAACTGTCACTGAAGATAGGGGACTCGCACGAATCTTTAAAAATGCCGTTATTGTTGTTTTTATCTGCAAAAGGAGCCAAGACCAAACTAACAAAGAATTATATTTTTAAATGTCAATTCACCAAGTAAATTTTTACCAAAACAACCACCGCCACCAGGGGACAGACTTTAATTGTCTTCCTGAGAAAAAGAAAAAGAGCACCCAATCTCCCTAAGGATAAGTAGTAAGAGATACTGAATGCTAGGATAGAAAATAAAAATGTGCAAATAGCATTATTTGTGTTGGATCACTACCACGGCAATTCTCTGCATATTTATTTTATCAGTTCTGCTGAACTCATCTGAACTATACCTGAATAAATCTTAAAGAGGTGCATATTTTTATTCCACTCTTTCATTAAGAAGCTGAAGATAGCTTTCTTATATTCTATATCAGTGGTTCTCAACCTTTTTAATGCCGCGACCCCCAACCGGTCGTAAGTCGAGGACTACTCAACTGCTACAGCACCGTTTGCAGAATGGGACTTTTGGCGGGCTCAGCAGGGCAGAGACAGCCTGGACAATTCCTATTGGCTTTTGAAAGCCAATAGAATTAGACTCTATTCAAGGGAGTCTATTCTATTGGCTTACAAAAGCCAATAGAATAAAAGGGAGGAGCACAGCTAAGGAAAAGGGGGAAAAAAATGGCGGACTGTGTTGTTTGGTGACCCCCGTGAAATGGTCATTCGACTCCAAATGGGGTTGCGACCCACAGGTTGAGAACCACTGTTCTATATAGTCTTGCATACAACTCCCATCTGCTCTGGGAACAAGGCCAGTAGCAAACCATTCCGATTTACAGCCCCAAACGTCTGGAGGGCATGAGAGGAACTATCTCAGTTCTAATGACTACAATGCACCCAGGCTCTCGGGTTCCAAACTTTTAATGTTCAGAAAGGGGCTTGACATCTTTTACCCTTTCTCATTTTGGCATTATTATTAATAGGGAGAGTAACTGAGAATTGACACAATCACTTTACCTTTTTTCTTGGGGTCCATGAAATGTGTCCCCGGTACATTAGACTGGATCCCACTCCACTGAGATGTCCCAGCATACACCTGGCTGCCATCCTCATCGGCATCTGTACTAGGCGCTGTGTTATGAAATCGACCTGAGGAGAAAAAGATTATTCTGTTTATTTTAACCAATTTATAGAGAGACCCACTCAGCACACAACCCAGGGCATTCTGGTGTTAGCCCCTTAATTCAGTTCATACTTTTTCAGAGCAATTCAGAGCTTGTTTCATACATTGTTAAAAGGCTGATAACAAATAATATGACTTCCTCCTACTTGAGTACACTGTAGTAAAATTTTAAAAAGCTAAAATTATTTCTCTGTACTGGCAGAATGACTCCAGACACTGGGAAAGTCTACTAAGCTATGCCTGCTTCTCATAAACTTGTATGTTTTGTTTACAATACTCTTGCCCATATTTATTACGTCATGCATAGTACGTGACGATATAACATGACCAAATGTTTTAAAACATTACTGTTCCCTTAAACATTTAAATTTCCAATGCATATTTTAACACAGCAGTCTGAACTGATTATTTGAAATCCCATCTTTACTCAGAGGCAGAAGTTCTTTCAACAGTAATCCTGTCAAACATTTCTCAAGCCACCTATATCAGTAATTTTAACATACCAATCTGAACTGATTATCTGAAATCCCATCTTTACTCAGAGGCAGAAGTTCTTTCAAAAATAATAGTAATCCTGTCAAATGTTTCTGAAGTCATCTATATCAGTAATAGGTAGCTGCCTATAAAAATGGAATTGCCAGCTGTTGCCTTGTGCAATCATGACACACCATGGCAGCATAAGTAGCTTTAGCTAACTCCACGGTTTAATTCCATTATATATAACACTTTATCTCATTCATCAAGCAAACGTATTTTCATAAATCACTCTACATTTCATGCCTTTTCATCTTATCATAAATTTTAAATATCAAACATGAAGTAAACTTTTCTTTTTCATTTGCATATAAAACAAACCTCTTCTGAACATATTATATTCAACATTAAAATAGAGTACACCACCCACAATTTTGCAAATTGACATCTGTTGTGAGCTTTTGATAAAAAAAAATTGGGTGCACATTCTTAAGCATATAACAAACTAATGTCCTTGTATGTAGATTTTGCATTTGCTTTTTATCTTTTCCTTTGTACAGAATAATCATTGTCAAACCCAAATGCACACAAATGTTAAATGAACAGCACACACATCAAAAATTATTTTTTAAAATCTAATTACACCATCTACTTCTTAACTTTATGGTTTTCATAAAATTTTTGGTTATACACATAGGCTATAAAATGGAATATTGTGTAGAATACCATTAAATCTTCCAGAATATGTACAAGGAGACAGGCAACCTGCTCAAAAATACACCTACGAATGAATCTGCGAAATGCTAATCTTTACCTCGGTTATCAGGAACTTTTAGGTCTAGCTGTTTCATGGAACAGACACTGTAACAATGATCAGAAAATATGCCACTATTATCTATGAATTTTGGAATTCCTGAAGAATCTAAGACAGAAAAAAAGACAAAATCATGAACTTAAATATCTCATGGAAGTTATTTTTTGACATCTGTATAACATTTTTAACTTTCCTATGGCTAAATTATTTGATGTTAAGAGAATATAGTGCAATCCTTAATAAGTTTCTTTAGAAATAGGTTCAATTGGCTTTAGTGAGATTTACTCACAGTATTACAGAATTGCAGACCAAGAAAGGAATATATAAATGCATAAAAATTAGATGGTGGTCTGTGATCCTAGTAAATTTCAATTAACAATAAGTTGTCTGTTACAGGTATGAGAGAGGAAAAATTCTAACTCTCCCATTAACAGAACAGATATCTTTTACACACAAACACACACATAAGATTTATTTATAAATCTTATAAATAATTTTATATATATTTATATAAATGTATTTTTATATAAATATATATAAAATTATTGACCACCCAACTTACCATCAAGGTAAGATCATTTTTTTTGTCTCTCAATTATCCCTCCAGATCTAAAATTAAACTTTTCTGATTACTTCTAAATTATAGTTTAATTGCTCTCCTACATACAATTCTTAAAATGTTAGCTCTTTTAAGGTAGATCAGGTAAGAATAGAGACAATATAGGTTAATAGTAGAGCTCTATTTTTATTGATATAGCCTATCAGAACAGAAACTTGAAAGAATGGAAGTTCCTCTTTCCCTCCTCCTTCTACCAAAGATAATTAAGGCAAGCCAATCTTGAATTTCTTTCTCGCCCCCTTCTGCTTTTCCTGACTGCATACTTTCTTCAATGCTATTCCTGTCTGCCTCTACCCAAAGCACATACAGAGAGACCTTGTTTTCTCCTTCATGCCTCTCTTTAACCCATCTCTTAGTTTCTACTAGTTCTACCCACTAGTTTCAGATTCCTTGCATTTTATTCTTTGCCAGGTTCTCATCCCAACTTCAGTCTCTTGGTTTCTTCCTGCATCAGAAGATCACTTCTAATCCTTTATCCATTCTTCTGCTTGAAATCTGATGGCCCTTTATTACACAGTGGCTTGTCCTTCGCTTCACTTTCTTTTGGGGGGTAATTATGGCTGCCCCCATCTTCATTTAAGCCAGGGGTAGTCAACCTTGGCTCTTTTATGACTCGTGGACTTCAATTCCCAGAATTCCTGAGCCCCTGATTTAAGCAAAGAAAGGTAACTGCTCTCTGGGGTCATGCCAAAGCACTCATAGACAATTTCTAAAAAAAAAAAAAAGGACAGGATTCACAGAGCATCACTATCTCTCTGGAAACAATTCTGTCAGGACTGAAAGGTTTTTTTTGCCAGAGTATGTTTTACAATTCCTTTTTTTTTTTTTAAATGATGGTAGAATTGGTCTGTGGGGAAATGTGATAGACTGATGATGGCGAACCTTTTAGAGACCGGGTGCCCAAACTGCAACCCAAAACCCACTTATGCATTGTTGGGTGCCGGGTGGGCGTGGCCCATTGGGTGGGCGTGACTATGGTGGTAACAGCAGACTGGGTGGGACTAAAAAGTTCAATCAATCAATTCCAACTTTGCAAGATCTTTTTTTTCCCCCTGCGAGAAGTTGAAATTGACTGATTGATTGAACCTTATTTTTGCACACGGTGGTGGAGGCCTAAAGCAAAAAGGTTTTATAAAACCCAGCTAAAGGCCTAGGACTGGGGCGACGGCGCACACGCCCACAGAGAGGGCTCTGAGTGCCCTCTGAGTGCACCCATGCCATAGGTTCGCCACCACTGTGATAGACTATGTACTGTTCTGTGCTTTTATTTTTCCTTTTTCCAAATCTCAGTGTATAATAAAGAAATAAACCACAGGGATAGCAATTTACAAATAATGTCTATAGGAATTGGGTTAAATTTAGGGATTGAGCTAGATGATATCCAACGTATCTTCAATCTTTACATTCAAGGATACAGACATCAACATTTCTACTGAAATCAGTTACTTTTTATCCTGTATTTATATAATGTAACAATGAATTAAAGACAGATTACACAGAATTTTAAGAATTCAGTTTTTGGTTAACCAATCTCATCTAAAAAAATCTAGCTTCTGGAAAGTTTAACAGATACATTCAGAAGAAAATGCAATTTACAGTAACTGAAATGAGCAAATATAGCTACATTTGATTTACCTGAGTAGCGTGAAGGATGCAGAGTCTTCCTTTTCCTTTTTTTGGGATGCTCATTCATTTTGCTTTAGTCTGAAATAACAGCAATCAAAGTCAAGCATATCAGTTAATGTACTACTGGTCAATTTGCAGTTATTAAGAGTAAGAATTGCACAGATGGAATCTTCAAAAGAGAAACCCAAACCCCACCTGATTAACCAACACAATCAATCTATCTGCCAGGTACACTCACAAAGTGCACCTTCAGGCAGGTTCAGTTAGATTAGAATACAAACCCAGATCTCCCAAGTACCATTGTCCTTAATTTGGTGCACCAAAAATACAGATCTGCTGAGAATTCTGCAGCTATAATTCAACCTACAGGGAAGCAGATTGGAGACGGCAGTTCCGATAGATCCCTGGATAATTTCTAAGAGAATGTCTAAGAAATCTAGGCTACCAATTATTTAACAGCAGCAGTAGTAATAATAAAAATTACCTAGAATTGAGCTTTCTCCTGTTTTACTTGGCAATGATATTGGAATAACTTGCCACTGCTTTCTTCTGGATGGCTTTTAGAAATTTCCCAGTCTAGCTCTGGAATGTCCTGTAAGTCTCCTATTCAATTACCTTACCTTGCTTGGTTTCTGAGCTGAGACAGCAACAGAATAGCATAGTCCTAAATTGTGTTGCTGTAGTGTGTGTGCGTGTGTGTAAGGGAACTGGTCAACATTTTGACCCATCTACCTGGGGGGGGGGGGATTCAAAGTTCCAGTGGTCAGGAGCCCCCCCTCATGGCCAAGTGACCACACCCCAGATGCTTGGCAATCAAGCTGCATTTATGACTGTTTTCAGCGTCCTGCAGTCATATGAACATGCTTTTCGATGGTTTGGATTGCAGCGTTCATTTAACAGTGGATCAATAGTGGTTCATTGAATAACAGCCAGAAAAAAAAGATTATAGCATCAAATTAGTCATGCGACAGACCCATTTTACAACCGTGATGGGCAGGCTCCATTACGGTCGTAACTCGAGGACTATCTGCAAAGAGCAAATAGGGCTTTGATCCCATGGTCGTGGCCTCCTTTTTTTGGCAACCTCTTGCTGCCGAAATAGATATTCAGACATATCTTTAAGTTTTATTAACATGCCAATTTGGATACAAGAAAGTTCTCTGTATTTGCTTCCTTGTCTGTCACAGCAGCCACTGTATAATTATTTCACAGATGCAAGATATTCTCACTTTAAACTGGCCTTATTATTTAATGAACGATTTACAGTATTTTTAGAATAGGAATTGTGTGTTATTAAATGTAGATGCCCAAAGGCCTGAAGCATTAGAAATACCATTCAATAATTTCTCGAATAAAAGAAGTTCACAATCGCATTTCAATTTAATGTTACCACCCAGCTACAGGAGCCTCAGGTCAGAAATTTTCTTGCTAATTAAAATATCAGCTAAAGATTTCATAAGAAAATACACTTTCACTCTTTACTGCCAAGGTAAACTCAAAAGTATGATGAAAAAGATGCGACAGTATTTGCTTAGGGTGATTCTTATCTGTCAGCTTCAATGCATAATTCGTAAGTACAGTCCTGGTATGGCAGAACCCCGCTAGACAGTTCTCAATTCTCACCAGGCAATTCATTTTAGTATTGTGTATTATTTATAAATTATTCTTGAACTGAAATCAGTTTTAAACAAAAGCTGTCCTCTTCCGGTGCAAATCTGGTAAATTCAGTAAACGACAGATACCGGTAATTTGTTTAAAAGTGGCTTGAGGCTGCATAGGTAGCTTAGAAAACTACAGCCTCAAGCAGGTACCTGGAAAAAGCATGATCAGAAACAAATGTTCCATTCTTCTCATGTAAGCTAGTGAGAGGCACTATTTAGAGATGTAAATGTAAAAGGATTATGAAGTTATTTCTCTGTATTTTTTTTAAAAAATGTAATGCCCCTATATCAATACTACAAAATATTAAATGAAAGAGAACAGTGTATTATGCTAAATTTTCCCAAACTGAATGAAAGCACACTTGTGATGGTATTTTATCTACAAGTTGATCTAAAACCCAGCAGGAGTCAATAGTAAATATCTTGGTTTTCTATTGTTGAAAAAACTTTTTTTTCAGGGGCTTTAGGTTATTGACAAGCTTTGACAGCTAGCTGAAATTTGTCAGCGTCACCAATGCAACTCCCTATTCCGAGTATTGACAACAACGCTTTCACTGTGATGTAAAGTAAGCTTTCTAGTTTAGGGGCCAATGGGAATAAAGGGTGACCCTTTTCTTGAAAGTGGAGTGAGTGTATTCATTGTAGTTTTTGTTAACTTCTATGGGGGGTTACCAAAATGTAGGCATCTTCTCTAAGCATTATACAACTTTTGGCTTTCACTGGTTTTTGAATATGTCATTTTTTTTCTCCTCTTTAATGTTCAAGAATAATATTATAGCCAGAATGAAAGAAAATTTGTCTAAGAATTTCCCTCTAATTATAAATGAATCCTTATAATATGAATTTTTCAAATTCGATTTTAAATTAACTGTTCGCATCTCCAGATCTGTAAAATAAAAATGTGAAAGAACGTTCAAGTTGCTAAATAGAATTTTTTAAAAAATAATTTTATTTTATTCAAAAAAATTAAATATACAATACAAAAGAAAAAATCTAAAAAATGACAAAAACAAAAAAACATGACAAGAACATTAAAAATTATGAATTAAAAAGTACAAAAAAACAAAAACACATATTATCCATCCTAGTTGAGCACTGAAAAACCTATTCCAACAATAGCAGCTCCCTACCTTGCAAAGCAGGTCCAAAATTTATAAATGTCTACATCTCTTTGCAGCCTAACAGACCTATCATACATTACATATATGAAAAACAATAGAAAAGTTAAAGTTCAAGGCCCTATGTCCGTGGTGGCGAACCTATGGCATGCGTGCCACAAGTGGCACACAGAACCCTCTCTGTGGGCATGTGTGCCATCGCCCTAGTCCTAGACCTTTCGCTTTAGGTCTCCACTGCTGTGTGCAAAAAAAAAAAAAAAAAGGTTCAATCAATTTTAATTTCTCGCGGGAAAAAAAGATCTTGCAAAGTTGGAATTGATTGAACTTTTTAGTCCCACCCAGTCTGCCATTACCACCGCAGCCACGCCCACCATATGGGCCAAGCCCACCCAATTGGCCACACCCACCCAATGGGCCACACCCAACCGGCACCCAACGATACATAAGTGGGTTTTCGGTTGCAGTTTGGGCACTCGATCTCTAAGAGGTTCGCCATCACTGCTCTATGTTAACAGTCTACCATTGTAATTTACTCATAGAAAATCTGCAACAGTTTCTTATCTATCACAAATCACTCCAGCCATTATTGCTAATCTGTCCAGGATCAAATACCCTTGTTTGGCTCTTAATAATGAAACCTTTCCTTAGGTTTTTAATTGGGAACTTTCCCAACAACTGCATCTCAATTCCACAGTTAATACGTTTCTGTTGTAAATATCTCTGCAACATCCATTTTCGAAAAATTCTCTTTAAAAACACATTCCTCTTGCCAAGAAAGTCCAGTCCACTGTTCATCAATTCCAGTATCTCAGAATTTCTTGCATTCATATTCTTTTCAAACTCTTCTGGCACATCTATATTTTTCAAACCAAGTGCTTTCTTCACATCTGACAGCAACAGATCAGATTTCAATTCTTCAAGTTGCAAGTCAAATCCCATTGTTATTTCCTGCTTTTGGGTTTGTCTTGAGTGTGATTCACAGCCATTGTTGACCCAGCAAATTTTTTGTTTATATTTTCAAATAAAACCTATAAGTTGGAGAACATTTTTTCAAATGCTTCCCAGAAAATTATATTGCCTTTTAGAGACATTTGAGAATCACACTGTTCTTTCCATGGACATGAGGAGCAGATAACCCAGCATCCACAAGGAAGGTTGAGATAAGTTCCCCCCCCCAATCAAAAATGACTAAAGGAAGGGGAATTTTCCCATCAAAAGTTAAGAAACAAAGATCAGAGGGGTTTTTTTTATTAAAGAGCTAGAAAGAACAAAATTTGTAATATAATCCTGTATAAATGTAAGCCCAATCGGATGACTTTTACTGCCAGAAAATATACTTTCACCATAGATCTCCTTAGGGGCTAAAATCAAAGTGGGTTGGAATTTAATAGTAAACAGTGAAAGAACAGGGAAAAAAAAGTTGCAGAAGTCCAACAAAGGATTATAAAATAGGTCAGCAGTCAACTGGCTGTAAATCAAAAGGCAGTGAAGCAGGCATGTCAAACTGCCGGCATGCGGGCAGACGCTCATCCCAAAACCGCGCCCACCCCATTGCCGGCAATGGGGGGAAAATCGCAATACGTCGCGCGATGTCATGTGACGTCGCGAGTTTGACATGCCTGCAGTAAAGCTTCAAAAAGTACAATTAAACCCTAGGCATACTTAAGAAAAATGAACAACTGAGAGAAAAGATGGTAAGAGACCCAACCTTCCGATTGCTCGTCACCAAGAATTGCAGTCTTCAGGATCCCCTCTTCTCCGTAGGTGCGTGATTGTCTGAAGGGGATGTTGGGTCTTTCCTAGTCTCCCCTTCAAAAAACAGGGAGCAGAGCCACCAAATAACCAGCTTTTGTGGCAAAAAAAAAGGGTCACCAATTGTTCAGCACACCATCTTGGGTGAAGTCCGCTAAATAGAATGTCTGATTGTTAGAAAAAGAAATAACACCAAAGAATTGAGAACTACAAATTGTACAAAAATAAAAATAAGGATATTATTTTACTAACAATGGAATATATTACGCAACTCCAATATTTGTATAAATATGGATAAAGAATTATTTTTAATAGAAGAGAATATTTGTAGCTCAGAGCTGAATTGTGGAGTCCTTGGTGCTGTCTGAGCTTGGTTGTTTGCTTGCAGACATTTCAATACCAACTACCGTATATTCCAGCGTATAAGACGACTTTTGAGAGCGTTGAAACAGGCGCCGAACACGGGGGTCGTCTTATACGTTGAGTCGTCTTATACGCCGGAAATAAGGTAGTTTCTGGCGTATAAGACGACTTTCTAGGCATGCAACTCGGCGTCGATCGTCTTATACGCCAGAAATAACATAGTTTCCGGTGTATAAGACGACTTTCTAGACATGCGACTCGGCATCGATCGTCTTGCAACTCGGCGCTGAACTCGGGGGTTGTCCTATACGCTGGAATATACGGTAGGTAACATCATCAGTGCTAGTGAGTGTGGGATTTACTCCCTATTTATATATAGTAGCTTGCTTTGCCAGTATTGGTGGAGGTGTGATTCTCTCCTTGGTAGCTCCTTGATTTAGGGTATTGTTTTTTGCTTGATTGTCTGGTGTTAATCAGACAAACAATCGCTTTTAATTTTCAGTTTGGAAATTGTTTGTAGATGTGGAGATTGGGGGACAAAGACTTCATAAACAGGAGTCCCCATGTGGAATCAAACACAGATCCCAAAATAAATAAATCAAGGTTTACAGCAGTGTTTATTAAAAAAAACAACCATGTGCTAGTGAGACTCTCTCCAAAGAATATTGAGAGAAATCCCATCCACTCATATTTATACATCTCAGAAAGACTGGAGAAACTAATGCATAAACATTAATAGGTACTTTATGTTACTAAAATAATGGACCTCTGGCCATTTTCTGCACTGTTTTCCTTCAGAAACTAAAAAGAGAGAAAATAAAGCAATAAAATAGGGAGGGAAACATTTCCCATAAATAAAGAGAAGGGGGCAATTTGGGAATGCCAGACGCCAAAAGAAAAATATTTCCCATTGCAATGGGATTATTCTAATTTATCAAACTGTAGCCTTATATCTCTATACATCATCATTTAATCAATTTTACTTATCTAAGAACTGATTTTCCCACACTCAATATGGTGTTCACAGATCTGCGCATTCAAACTGATTTGCCTTTTTGATTTGTGACTGGCATGCTATTACAGCAGTCATTTTGTAATTGGACAACATGTCCCTCCAGCATAAACATAAAGTAAAAGTTATCTATTACTAAATTGAGGGTTGAAATTTACAAATATATATCATGTTTCCCCAAAAACAAGACCGGGTCTTATATTAATTTTTGCTCCAAAAGACACATTATGTCTTATTTCCCGATTAGGTCTTATTTTGGGGGAAATACAGTACTAAATGCGTCTATCTGCTGACGATCTTAACGGGCTTATTTTGGGGGTAGGGTTTATATTACGAGCATCCTGAAAAACCATGCTAGGGCTTATTTTCCGGTTGGGTCTTATTTTCTGGGAAACACGGTATATATGTCTGTGAGCATAATGCATTTCTTAAGAAACTGAATTTATGTGAAGGGTTTCTAATTCTTGGTTCACTAAATAGAAGTGTTTCCAAGGCACTGAAATGTCTTGGAGGAAATTCACTAGAAAGAACACCCTGAACTGTGGAGGATACAAGGCAAACTTCATAAAGATCAAGGATAATCTATGCACAGGCAGAGGTTTTTCAAAGGGAGAATTATGCTTGGTTAAGCATCTGTTAAGCACCTCTTAAGAGCTATAAGAACAGTCTATGACAAAAGTCTTTGAGGTTTGTATCTTGCCCTACCATTAAGCCACTAGGTAGAAAATCTTTTATTGGTATAATAGAGATCTATGTACAATGAAACTAGGAGAAGTGATAAATAGGCTAAGAAGGGATTGGTTCCTTCATTAACCTTTGAACTACATTCTATTGTGTAGCTGGGGTTCAGAAGAGCTGTAGTCATAATACCATCAAGTTATTTATGCATGTGTTATGTATTGAAGATATGATTTAAAAAAGTAAATGTCTATAAAGGAACATTATAAACTCTACATACTACTAAATCTCTTGTGTCTATTTCGTTATTTGTAACCTTCAACTGGGCAAAAAGACGCATCATAGGGCAACAATTTTTAAATCAGCGTTTTCGTTGCTATGTATATATATATTTAAAAAAAAACTAGCATAGTATCCTTTCTTCAGTGTGACTATGGGGGTCCCACATCAAATTATAGATCACATTGTGACTAGTTGTGAGCTGAGGTCATATACCAGTCCAGTATCTGATTGTTTTTTTTTTTAATATAAACAATGCTGCGCTTCAATGGTTAGATGGCCTAGAGCAGGGGTTCTCAACCTTGGCAACTTTAAGACTTGTGGACTTCAATTCCCAGAATTCCTCAGCCAGCAAAGCTGGCTGAGGAATTCTGGGAGTTGAAGTCCACAAGTCTTAAAGTTGCCAAGGCTAAGAACCCCTGGCCTAGAGAGACATTGGAATTTGAACATAGATTCTTTTAACATTTATATTTTATTTTGCTTTACTAATCTAGATGAAATGTTAATATATATTACAAGTCCATGTATGATATGCCATAAGCTAAATAAGTAAGTATGACTAAATGAAAAATGGGCTAACTTAAAGAATGCATCCAAAATCTGGGGCCCAAGATTCTTCTGGGATTGAAATTTGGCAAGGTTATAGTCACTTCAGGGCTGGCAAGCCCATCTGTGGTCATGAGATTGTCATTGTCAATTCTCCCTGCCAGCTTCCCTTAAGGCAAGTCAATTGGGAATCTGGCAGGAAGTTGCTCGCACTCTCACTGCAATGTAGACCACCCACAGGTATTTTGTTTCTCTGTTTAGGTAAAAAAATATCTTTGAAACAATGATCCAATGGGTCGAGATTATCTTGACTATATAAATGGTAAATATTATGAGAAAAAGCACTTGGGAATGGGAAGAAGCATGGCTACTCACGCCTTTCTCACTTTCAGATATTGCCTGCAAAGTTTCCAATTTATCTTAATGCTGGGAAAGATGGAGGGCAATAGAAGAAGGGGACGACAGAGAATGAGGTGGCTGGATGGAGTCACTGAAGACGACAGAGAATGAGGTGGCTGGATGGAGTCACTGAAGCAGCAGGCGTGAGTTTAAATGGACTTCAGAAGATGGTAGAGGACAGAAAGGCCTGGAGGAACGTTGTCCATGGGGTCGCAATGGGTCAGACACAACTTCACAACTAACAACAACACTGCTAAAGTTTTGAGACCTTGGATGCTGATCTCCTCGAAAACACGAAGAGAATTCTTGCACAGGAAGAAAGAACAGACATACCACACTCAAGTATGCATCTCTGTTTCCAAGTGAATGACCTTCAGCTGAGTTCAAAAATTTCTGCATTTGCCAAAGGCAATTCCCACCATCACAATATCTCAGAAATCACCGGGTTTGTCAAAGATCACTAACTTGGGAAGGTTGAATTATATATGAGGCTATAGGGGTTAGTTGGAAGTCAGACAGGAAACCTGTTATCTAAAAATATCCAAAAGTCATATTGAGTGAACCTGTATACTGTTCATCTACTGGGACCCAGGAAACATGCCTTTTCCATAACAGACCTGCTGTGGAACACCCTTCCCCTTGAGATCCAGCAAGTTTTCACCCCTAACTTTCTGGAAAGCTGCTTGAAAGATTGCTTTTCTCTCAAGCATGGGAATAAGAGTCACTTTGGGCAGCCAGATGGGTGGCATATAAAAATAACTACATGCATACATACATCTGCAGCTCTGGGACTCCATAGTTCAGGCGTTCCAAATCCGTGGCCCATGGGCTGCATGTGGCCCTGGACAGCTAGTAATGCGGCCCCACAAGATTGTAAACTTTAAACATTATATAGTATAGTTATATACATTGACTATGTTATATATTTTATAGGCATCCCAAGAAAATTCCTCTTCACTCAACGTGGCCCAGGCCAGGTGAAAGGTCGGGCACCCACAGCATAGATGAATGTGGATGTACATGGATCGAGTGCTTGGTTTTTCTTGATATTTTATTGTTTGTGATTTTATAATGTAGATAGCTACCCCGGGTTGTGAATACTGTACTGCAAGATGGACAGCCATACAAATATTTTAAATTAAATAGTCATAAATAGATAGTGTATTTTGATCCATAATCCAACCTTCTCTGTCAAAAATTCTCAGACAGAAGAATGGAGTTATTAGAATAGAGGAAGAAATCAATCTTCCCTATCAATACATTTATGTCTAATATACATACTGACTGGGCTCACACAATTGCTTAAACTAGTTACATTTTTCTGGGTTCCCATATTACAATGAAGCATAAACTAATCAAACAGGTCTTGGTTTATATGTCCTATTAAAACAATACTCTCCCCACCCTGCAATAAAATGAAGTTTTGCATGCAACCACTGTCTTTAACTGATGAATGGATTGCACAAAAAATAACCATGCATAATCTGGGGAGGAAGGAGAGGTTCTACATGGAGAACAGATTTCAAATATTTCTTCAAATAAAACCTTTAGAGCAGTGGTTCTCAACCTGTGGGTTGGGACCCCATTTGGGGTCGAATGACCATTTAACGGGGGTCGCCAAACCATACTGTCCGCCATTTTTTTCCCTAGCTGTCCTACTCCCTCTTATTGGTGGCCACACCCACTTGGGGGTCACCACAACATGGGGAACTGTATTATGGGGTCACGGCATTAGAAAGGTTGAGAATCACTGCTTTAGAGCAAGGAAAAATAAAACGTTCTAGTCTGCCATTCTATGCTTTACTACTAGTTTCCTATTTAAAAAGATTTAATATGTTACAAAGATGGCTTCTCTGAATGAGGAAAGTTTGAACTGGCACCATGCATTTTTACAACACCAAGGCGCTACCATCTCCTTCTGGTGAGGTAAACTTGTATATTCTTACAAGACAGAGAGAAAAACAGAAGAAGGGACACCCATTTTTGCAGACTTCTTCCAAAGATAAGAGAAATTTAAGGGATCTACTAACAACCAGCAGAAATCTCCTTTAAGGGGCATTTCGAATTGGGAAAAGTGCAAGAAGAGAAAGCATTCAAACCACTCCCATTTTAAGTTTTATTAAAAAAAAATAAGCAAGTTGAAGTTATTATTTAAATAATAATAATAATTGGCAGAAACGGTAAGAGATGTCCCAACGGTTGCAGAGGAGATGATGCAAAGCAGAGCACACACCATATTCTTATTATAGGAAAGATGAATTATCCCCCTTTTTTAAATATCTCCTGCAAATCCAGGCCCCTCTATCGACTCAGTCCCCTCTCCTCAAACCCCCAGCCTGGTTTCACCTCAGACTGCATAGTTATTTTGGACCTGAAATCCCTGATGGGGAGTGAGAATTGACTCCTACGATGGGAATCGGAAGGAGCTTCCCTTCTCTTCCCCCCCCCCCCCCAGGCGATCTGAAGCCTGTCGGGCGGGAAGAGGAGGCTTCCCATTAAACACCCGGGGTTACTCCCGGGTAAAAAGGAAAGGGCGGTGCAACAGTTCGCCCGCGTGCTGTTTAACCTTGGCGCGAGGAAAGCGTGGAGAATTATCACCACGATCGTTATCGCCGCGCACGGGAGAGGGTTCACCGCCCTCCTGCAGACCATGCCCCCACAAAGCCCTCCCCGGGAAAGCGGTCGGGCTCTCTGCGGATGAGCCGGAGCTCCGAGCTCCCGGGAAGGGAAATGGGAAACTCCGCCGGCCCGGCCTGAGGCGGCTCTCGGCGCACGCGAGCGGGAGAGGCGCGGCCAGACTCACCTCAAAGAGCAGGCCGCAAGCGTCGCCTCACGCGCCGCCGGAACACGGGAGACCGGCGGGGACCGCGCGAGGACCTGGTGGAAGTCAGGGACGGCTGGCCCCGCCCCGCCATGCCCCGCCCCTCTGGGAAAGGAGAGAGCGCGCGCCACCACGCACGCGCGCTGCCTTCCCTCTCTTTCGGGAGGTCTCCCGGACGTGGGTGAGAGGTGGGGTGGCTTGGGGTGGCCTTGATGTGGGTTCAGCCGTGGTCCTGGGGAAGGAGCTCAGGTCTCCTGTGATGCAGAGCGTGACCCCTGACCCAGAGCATCCAAAAGTGGATGGGGTAGCCGTGCAACCCCCAAGAGGATCTGAATACAGTTGGTTATCTGCAGCAGTTTCAGTCAAAGACTTGGCCCAGGGATGCATTTGAACGTTGACATTGGAGAAGATTCCGAAAACATCATGGACAGCCAAAAAAAAAAAAAAAAACTATGGTTCATCCAACAAATCAACCTAGTGTTCTCATCGAGACCCAAATGCCCAAGCTTAAATTACATTCTTCTTCAGACACGTTATGCCATGGTTCTCAACCTTTTTAATGCCGCGACCCCCAACCGGTCGTAAGTCGAGGACTACTCAACCGGTCGTACGTCGAGGACTACTCAACTGGTGCAGCACCGTTTGCAGAATGGGACATTTGGCGGGCTCAGCAGGGCAGAGACAACCTGGACAATTCCTATTGGGCTTTTGAAAGCCAATAGAATTAGACTCTATTCAAGAGAGTCTATTCTATTGGCTTTCAAAAGCCAATAGTATAAAAGGGAGTAGCACAGCTAAGGAAAAGGGGGAAAAAATGGCGGACTGCGTTGTTTGGTGACCCCGTGAAATGGTTGTTCGACCTCAAATGGGGTCCCAACCCACAGGTTGAGAACCACTGCGTTATGCAAACGTGTAGAGAAGGCTTACAGAATAACAGAGTTGGAAGGGACCTTGGAGGTCTTCTTGTCCAACCCCCTGCTCCAGCAGGAGATCCAGTACCATTTTAGAAAATGGCTGCCCAATCTCTTCTTGAAAGCTCTAATGCTGGGAAAAGTGGAAGGAAAGACAAGAGGATGACCAGCAGGGAGGTGGGGGGGGGCTCAGTTATAGAGGTGAAGGGTGCATATTAGAAGAAATAAAGAACAGGTTAGAGACAGGTTGTTGCAGGGGGGGGGGAATCTATATAATCACTAAGAATTGAAAATTGGTTGATGATTAATGATCATTAAAGTTGGCTATCGGTATAATGTTAGGTATGTTGAATTGCCCCAAATATATAAAAGGCAAGATAAAAAGATAATGCTAATGGAGAACAAGTTGAAATCAAATCTACCCACAATGGAAAAGCTGTTGTAAGTAAGCTAGATTCAAGGCATCTACTTTATATTAGATGATTGCACTTTCTATAATTAAAAGAGCAGGTAGAGCATGTGGTAGGTGGTCCTTGATCTTCAGCTGTCACTGGATTTGCAGATGGTAGTTGTGGCAAAGGCAGATGTTTACAGTCATGACCCTTCAGCTACAATCCTTCCTGAATTAGTTTTGATTTGGCAATTTTAGCTTGGTTACGCACAACCTTAATTATTGCAATGTATTCTATGTGAGGCTACCCTTGGGAGGCATCTAGAAGTTGCAATTGGTGTAAAATATGGCAACCGGGCTATCTTCTTTTTTGACATAAATACTGGCTTAATAGATGAGAATGTGATTCACACAGCAGTACCTACTGCTACAAAGCCTTCAACAGACCTTCCCCTAATAATTGTCTTTAATAACCTGATAAAATACAGGGTAGTTGATACTAGTATTTGATGGATTCATAGTTGGATGAATGACCATATCAGTACAGTGCTGGTTAATGGCTCTGCTTTTGCTTAGAGAAAAGTGTTGAGTGGATGATTATCAGGTTTGCAGATGACACAAAGCTAGGAAGAGTAGCCTTAGAGGAGAGACTTTAATAAACCCACACAGCCTTCAGCTGGGTGCTGAAATGAATACAATAGAATCTGCATCTGGGGAGGAAAAATGAAAGGGCCCCAAGATTCCTGGGCTGAAAGATTTCTACTGATTGCCAGTTGTTTTCAAGGTAATATTAATCTTTAAAACCCTAAATGCTTCGGGTGTGACTATCTGAGGAAAAGCCTCTCTCGTTATCAAATTATCTTGCTAAGTAGAAGTTTACATATCTGGGAATTGGGCCAAGACCTTCTGTGTCACTTTTGCCTTATAGAATGCTTTTAAACATTTTGTTAGAGGCATTGAGTGCTATTTGTTCTATAGAAAAGTGGAGTTTTAATTGAATATGTTAAATTGTTCAATGAAGATTGTTAGTCAGACTAAGAGTAGCACAGTGTGTAAACTTAATTCATAGAGTAATGAAAATTATCTCCTGCCCATAAACTCTATATTAAAAACAGGTCTTTGAAAATTACAAAAAAAAAAAGACATCATGTCATCTAAATTTCAAAGGAGGGAGTGGGTTGCAGGCCTATAACTCTCCCCACTTTTTTTTCATTTAGCATAATATTTTTCTTTATCCCATTTCACCTGTAGACCGAAATGGAACCCAGCCCTACCAGTTCAAGATGATATCAGCTTTGTTTTTCTCCTCATGCTTTTATGCAGCCTTGTTGTATATTCAAAACACATATATATATATATATATATATATATATATATATATATATATATATATATATATGTTATTATATTTAATTTTTTTTTGTTAAGTGAATGGCTGCTCACAGAAGTTGATGCCACTATATTCCCAAGAAATACCAGTATGCCCATGGACATGTCATCAGGCACTTGCTGGGATTTCTACTTTACTTCTTCATTGCTAAAATGTTTCTGAAGCTCCCATAGCATAGCATAGATATAAATTATTTGAAAATCAACTTGGCAATTGGATATAGTCCATTTTTTTGTGTGGTGGTGGTGGGGAAATGTCCACACATGCCAGGATTCTACATGGGAGAAGACAAAATCTTTCAGAATATTGGGAAATATATGGGCCTCATCCATATTATTTGATGGCTGCATTCCCATGACTGATCAAGCCACAGTCAACAGTCAACCCCATTAGCATATTTGTACTTGGTTCCACTTGGTTTTTGCTTTAGATTAGAATAATGTTAATAAATGTAGTTTGAAAAGCTCTATGGACTTTTTCCCCCTTTATTATGTAAAAAATAATAATTAGTTTGAGTAATGTAATGTAATGCCAACAAAAGTGCGTATAGTCCAGGCCATGGTTTTCCCAGTTGCAATGTATGGCTGTGAAAGTTGGACCATAAGAAAGGCTGAGCGACAAAGAATTGAGGCCTTTGAGCTATGGTGCTGGAGAAGACTCCTGCGAGTCCCTTGGACTGCAAGGCGTTCAAACCGGTCAGTCCTAGAAGAGATCAACCCCGACTGCTCTTTAGAAGGCCAGATCCTGAAGTTGAAACTCAAATACTTTGGCCACCTAATGAGAAGGAAGGACTCACTGGAGAAGGGCCTAATGCTGGGAAAGATTGAGGGCAATAGAAGAACGGGACGACAGAGAATGAGATGGCTGGATGGAGTCACTGAAGCAGTAGGTGTGAACTTAAATGGACTCCAGAAGATGGTAGAGGACAGGAAGGCCTGGAGGAACATTGTCCATGGGGTCGCGATGGGTCGGACACGACTTCGCAATTAACAACAACAACAACAACAAATGTAATTTTCACAAGATGAACTGGTCAAAGTCAGTATCCAATGAATGAGTGGGTCAGCGCTTATTGTGACACAAGGCAGCCAGTGGGTCTAGGCAACAAGAAGTCAGTCAGACCTGGGAGGACCTGGAGAAATGATCAGGGGGAGGAAGGAAGCTAAGGGTTATGGAGCAGGAAGAAGGAATCCAAGTGGTTTCAGACCAAGAGACAAATGCTGCAGTGAAGAGTAGGGAGCTGAATGAAACAGTTCAGGAGCAGATCACAGAGCTGGAGATGAGGAATCAGGAGAACAATCTAGAGCAAGAAGAAGAAATATCAGAAGATAACACAGAGCTGAATGGAGACATCCCAGGGGAGAATGGAAGGGATTGTGAGTTTGTGGCTGGAGCTCGGCCAAAGATCAAAGAACAAGTTCAAGGAGGACAGGAAGTATTTACAGAACAGTCTGATGAAGTCCTAACAAGGAATGAAGAATCAGTTGGGGCAGGCCAAGATTTTTTCAGAGGCTTTTCTGTAGGACCTCACAAGAAGATCCTGAGGCAGGCTGGGAGATCCTGGGAAGAAGTCACAGAGAGAGTGGGAACAGGACAGAGCCAGATGGCAGAAGAAGACAGCCAAGGCCAAGAGGCAGGCCTAAAGCTAGTCAGAGACCTGTTGGCAGTTGTCACCAGGTCTGACCTTCCACTTGAGGAAAAGTTGGAGTTGGAATTCGTGACCCTTCAGTTTATGATGGGAGGCAACGTGCATTTGCTTGGGGAATTGCAAAGCCAGGCGGTGGTGGAGAACTTCCGACAGGAAGTGTTTGCAAAATTCCCTATACCAGCTTTCCATGTGACCAGCTCAGTGATCTGTTGTGATCAAGCTGCCAGCCAGTGGCCTGACAGGTCTCAGCTCTTGAATGAAAATGGCTGTTCCAGACAACAAGAAAGAATCTACTCCCAGCTCATCTTCTTCCTGTGCAGAGCCCCTTTCCTTAAATCTTGGGACCAACTGGATCGACTGGCTGAAATGCTACACAAGCTGAAGAACTGCATCTATTACAACCCAGTGGCCTTGGTTGGAGTCATTGTGCAAGTGGATCCAGACCCAGGATTGGATGCAGAACAGGAGGCCCGGGCACGGCGCTGGCTGAGATGCTTGCTAGATGGGTTCTTTTGCTGTGATTTGTTGTTAGACCACGATGGGACAGAACCAGAAGTTCAGGTCCAGGTAGCAGTCTATCAGTCAGGCCAACCCGAAAGAGCTTTAGAAGTCAAGAGAGCAGCTTGTCAGGCAATTCGAGCAGCCCTGAAGTTCTGAATGGGCACAACGAATGACCACTCTGATCACATGAGGTAAGCTCAAAGACCTGGAATAACTGTGTGCCTTTGGGTCTCCCATTATCCTGAACTAAAGTTTATTTTAACAATGGTTTGTTGAGTAAGCCTCAGCACAGTAATTCGGCATATACAACATGCCAAGGCAATGTCAAGCAACCTCCATTTGCTTCTAGCACTGATATTATCTTGATGGGTAATGGAACATCTGCACAAAAACAACCAAGCTCAGAGAGCATCAAGGGCCCCACAATATCAAGCAAATTTGGGACTTATTAAAAGAAGGAATTAATATGCCAGTTAGGTAATTAGAGCACCAGGCTAGGAAATGGGAGACCGTGAATTCTAGTCTCGCATTAGCCATGAATGCCAGGTGGGTGACCTTAGGCCAGACCGTCTTTCCCAGCCCAACTCGCTTCACAGAGTTGTTGTTGTGAAGAAAATAGGAGGAGGAAGGTGTGTTGGATATTTTCGCCGCCTTGAGTTATTTGTAGAAATAAAGGCAAGATACAGATAAATAAAATCCTGCTTATACTAACACCAGTGGATAGAACATGTGTAGAGCAAGTGCTCAATTTTAAATAAGAGCCAAACGGGTATCTAGATGAGAAAGAAATAATTTTGTGCAGTAGGAGAAAATAAACCATCCATGCACTTGGGCCATGCCTGTTTTGAAAGATTCAAGGCAGTAGTTGAAGGTGGCTAGTTCAGACATCATACTCTGTCAGAGCCAGTTAGATAAAGTATTTATTAGATTTATGCTCAGAAGTTCAAGATACTAAATGTAGGATTTGTTTCTCTATTCCTTCCTCCCCCCAAACTCCCCGTTTTGTGAGACAGTTGAATTGAGAGAGAGTGGCCTAAAATCCAGTGAGTGTTCATGGCTGAAGGTGGATTAGAATCTGGGTCTTCAAAGTCCTTAACCAACACTTTACTCACTATAGTACACTGGCTCTCCTTGCAAATCATAGTGTGCATGAGCATTTGTGGTGGGGAGAGAATGGTAGCATGCAAATGCCTGACCTGTGTTCAGAAGTAATGGTATTAGGGGATATCCATACAGTAGTATCTGCAAGTGCTCCGTCATTGGAGGTTTTCAAAAACAGACCGGACAATCATTTGACTGGGAGGATATAAGGTTTGTAATAGTGGTGAATATATGTTGCTCAGGTGTGGGATGAGGGTGAAGGTTCGTTCTCCGAGCTTCTGGGTTGCCTGGTACTCCACAGGCAATTCCATCAAGAGACACATTGACTTACAACCAGCCTACAAACCCCTCAGAATCCAAATCAACTGCACAGCCAACCAGAGATAGCACCGGCCCTCAACCAATCCACGCAAGCCCCCTCCCCCCCAGCAGTTGACCTCCCAATAACCCTGATGTGAGGTAACGGACCCATACCATCGCCAGCCTCTCACTGATGACTTGTACCTGGCCCACTGATGATTGACACCCTCCAATGACCCTGGCCTGAAGTAACCTCCCAACAGAAGACCCATCACAACCCACTCTCTGATGACTCATCACAAGACCCTCACTTGACAAACCCACACCTGGAGCCCTTATAAGCAGAAAAGCACCGACATAGACATCCCCTAAACGGTGCTGAAGAGGTTACCTAGCTCGGTAATGGAACTTTTGGAAAACAGCCCACAAGCTCGGAGGACCAACCTCCACCCTCAGGGTAGAAGGTCTCCTGCCTTGACCAGAGAGTTGGACTAGAAGGGGTAGGCAACCTTGGCTCTTTTATGACTGAAATGGGTGGAGTGGTCAGTTGGGAGGGGGGGTCACTTGTATGGCATTTGGTTTGGGACTGTTCCCCTTCCTTTTAGCATTTGCATTAAGCCATTGGGGAGAGTTTATCCATCCGTCTGGCGGTGTGGTTTCATCAGTGTGAAAATGATTCATTATACATCACCACCCTGGGTCACACAGGGTCGCACCGTCATAAATATGAACTAGTTGTCAAGTGTCTGAGTTTTGAATACATGATCATGGGGGGATGCTGCGACAGTTGTTAAGTGTGAAAAATAGTCATAAATCACTTTTTTCAATGCAGTCACTGAATGAACTGTTGCAAGTCAAAGACTACCTGTACTTTTCCAGTCTGTTCAGAGGGGATATATTTGGGAAACTTGGCTAACTCATCTCATCCTAGCCCAGAGAAGAAACTGCCCAGTTTCCTAAGCAGTGCTGATAGTTGCCATTACATCCTTGGAAACCGGATGACCCAGATACTGAAGAACTGCTGACGTGAGCCGTGGTGGCGCAGTGGTTAGAATGCAGTCCTGCAGGCTAATTCTGCTGACTGCCGGCTGCCAGCAGTTTGGCAATTTGGCAGTTCGATTTTCACCAGCTGGAGGTTGACTCAGCCTTCCATCCTTCCGAGGTTGGTAAAATGAGGACCCAGATTATTGGGGGCCATATGCTGACTCTGTAAACCACTTAGAGAGGGCTGTAAAGCACTGTGAAGCGATATATAAGTGCTATTGCTATTACGTTTTAGCCTTTTCTCATCTGAGAAATTAGCTCTGATCAGAGTACCCAAATCAGGGCTTTATCAAGGAGTATATCCTACCCTGAAAGCATAACTGACTCCTTCTCCTTTCTAGTTCCCATGTCTAGAAAAAGCCAGCTTTTTCTCCCTGGCTTTTTCAAATAACAAATGTGGGGTTGAGTGGGTCCTGGGCACTGCCTTTATTGCCTTTGATGGTTATAATTGTTAAAATTGACCTCTTATAGGTGTTCCTCACTTAATGGCCCTAATTGAGTCCGGAATTTCCACTGCTAAGCAAAGCAGTCATTAGACAAAACATCATGTGCTTAACTTTAGCACTTCCGGTAGTCCCGATTGCCGTCCTTAACACGGGACTACATGTCATTCAGCAAGGACCTTACGCTTCTCCTACTCTGCCACGTTCGCCTCCGTTGCAGCATCTCTTTGGAAACTGCTGTCTAGTCCTTCTTCACTCCTGATTCATTACCCAACTGCAGACCAAAATCTCTTGATCAGGGCCTTAATTCAGTTACATTTTTAACAAGCACCTAGTTACATACACTTCCTTGTGCTTTTGTTTTCTTCCTTTCAATCATGTCTGATTCTTGAAGACTACATAAACAAGTCCCTGCATTTTTCTTGGCAAGGTTCTTCAGAAGTGGTTTGGCATTACCTCCTTTCTAGGGCTGAGGGAAAGTGACCGGCCCAAGGTTACCCAATGGCTTTGTGCCTAAGGTAGGACTAGAACTCATGGGCTCCTGCTTTCTGGCCTGAGGCCTTAACCACTACACTAGATTGGACCTCTAGTGCAGTGGTTCTCAACCTTTTTAATGCTGCGACCCCCAACCGGTCATAAGTCGAGGACTAAACCGGTCGTAAGTCGAGGACTAAACTGGTTGTAAGTCGAGAACTACCCAACTGGTCGTAAGTCAAGGACTTTCCCTGCCCGGGAGCGCCGCGCATGCATGGTGCCGCCCCCTGCGCCGGCCGAGGCGTAGCTGGCAAGTGGCAGAGACGGAGCAGGCCGACCACCGGCTGGGCCACCAGCTGGCCCAGCCCAAGGGAAGTAAGGCACCCGCCGGAAAAGGGGAAAAAAATGGCAGACAGCCTTGCTTGGCGACCCCCGTGAAATGGTCGATCGACCCCAAATGGGGTGGCGACCCATAGGTTGAGAACCACTGCTCTAGTGTGTTTCTTGGTGATCTATAATATAACAAGGTAATTTATTATAAATATTTCATAGTATTTCTAGATACCAAGGGGCAGTCAGGAACGACGTTACTAGAAGTCTGGAACCTTCAGTTTGTAATTGCCTTACTGAATAATTTTTCCTCCCTAAACATTCAATTCTATCAGCATCCAAAACTACTTTAAAGATTCATGTTTTTCTGTCACTTTTCTTTACAGATCTCCAGTAATGTGCAAGATCTCACCATCCCTGGAACATCATTTAAAATTCAGATTATTCCCTCCAAATTTTCTCTGTGTGTTCTTTGATTTTGGAATTGTTTACACCAATATGAAAATGTCTCAACATGTGGCAGCATTAGGCTGTTCTTGTCTGGGTCAGACCTGTTTAAAGATTAAAGGAAAGACCCAGGTATTCCAAAGCTGGAGGCTGGTTTGGGAAGTGTCCATCCATCCATCCATCCATCCACAAAAACGGTAGTAAGCAATTTCTGTATTGTTGCCAAAAAAACTTCATGGAAACTCACTTGGCAACAAGTTTGACTCGAAAAAGCCTTTACTTTTAGTATGAAAAAGCCTAGCTCTTGATACCCCAGGAAGAAAGGAGAGAAGAAATTTAAGGTCAGAGCAGTAGATGCTTTGATAAAGTCAGTCAAGATATACAAAATTCAAAATTGAGATAAGAAATACAGGTAGTCCTTGACTTACAACAGTTCATTTAGTGGTTGTTCAAAGTTACAACGGCACTGAAAAATGTGACTTATGACCATTTTTCACAGCTACGACTTTTGCAGCATCCCCAGGATCATGTGATCAAAAGTCAGATGCTTGGCCACTGGTTCATATTTATGACCCTTGCTGTGTCCCAAGGTCATGTGATCACCTTTTGCAAAGTCAATGGGGAATCCAGATTCACATAACAGCTGGGTTACTAACTTGTCAACTGCAGTGATTCACTTAAGAACTGTGGCAAGAAAGATTGTAAGATGGGGCAAAACTCACTTAAACATCTCGCTTAACAACAGAAATCTTGGGCTCAATTGTGGTCGTAAGTCGAGGACTACCTGTACCTATAGTTCTCAAGAGTTAAGGTCACTTAACAGCCATTCAATGTTACAGCAGACCCTCCCCCCAAGCTACTTATGACCCTATTTTGAAGTTATAGCTGCTGCAACACCCCGCCTCTCCCCCCCACCATTCCACCGCACCTGGACCCTGCAAGCTTTGGGCCTACTCACATTTGCCAACCTTCACATACTTACATTTTGAAGTTCTCTGGACTTCTTGTTGGGGAAAGAGGTGAGGCGATGTGTCCCTGGGCCACATGGCTGCCTCCTGGAAGTGGCCAGGATTTTCAGCGTGCCTGCAGTTCCTTGCGGGTACATTAAAATAGCAGCTGCTTTCATGGGACCACCACACAGCCTTTTTTTTTTTTTTGCCTTTACACTGTTTACACAGCACTGCAGCAAAAGCAGCAAAATGGAGCGGTTCATTCCTTGATCATAGTGCGGCAACCCAAAAGTGCGGCAACCCACATGGGTGTGCCAAAATGGCCACTTCTATGAGGCTGCCACACGGCTCAGGGACAAACTCGCATTTTGCTGCCTTACTGTGGTATGCACAGCGCAGCAGAAAGGTCTGCAGGGACCCGAGGGGTGGCAAGCAGCAAATGGGGTGTCTTGGGGAGGCAGCCTTGGCAAGCCTGTCTTAGGCCTCCAAAGACCTTCCCCACCTCTGAGGCCCATGCATTTAACAGCTGCATCAGGGAAAGCAGAGGGTGTGGGCCATTAAGTGAGCCCATCTTGCTTAATGGTCGTTACCACTTCCAGCTGTCACTAATGGGTAGGCTCCATTACAGTCATATCTCTAGGACAGTGTTTTTCAACCTTGACAATTTTAAGACATGTGGACTTCAACTCCCAGAATTCCACAGCCAGCAATGCTGGCTGTGGAATTCTGGGAGTTGAAGTCCACATGTCTTAAAATTGTCAAGGTTGAGAAACACTGCTCTAGGACCACCTCTGCGACAAAGAAAACTTATCTGATTATTCCAAAGTTAAGGTGCAATTGATGGAGATCGGACCAGGTAAGATAGAAAGGGGAAAAAAAACTCCTATGTAACCATTTCCCACTCAGATTAGAACTGTGGATCCCGGTTCTAATTTCCTGGAGAATGGCTCTCCTTGCATCTTTCCAGAAATTATTGGCACGTAGTCAAAAAGCCCATGATTATTTTGTTTAACACAAAAGTATTTCTGGTGCGAATACATAAGGAATTTTTATTTTTCCCTAAAAGGATCCATTTCTAGTCTGAAACCTGGCAGGCAGTTAAAAAGGAGTAAGCTTACATAGAAAATGAGGAACTAATATACATATTATAAAATAAAGTGAAAGACTGAGTGTTAGAAAACCTGCAATGACCATTAATAAAAGTTAAGGGACAAGCAAACCCCTCATTTCTTTTGTACTTCAGTTCTAATTTTCTCATGTGATTTCAAATCAATACAATTCAATGTTGCTAAGATGTTTTTCAAATTCTTTTCTGAATATAAGTATTTGTGCAATAAACTATACCAAAGAGAGACAAATCATGCAGAACTGTGAAATAGTGAAGGATTATGGATCAAAAGCAAAGTTTGTTTTGCTACTTGCGTATCTAGTTGCCAGTGCAGGTATGTGGTCTGGCTAGTCATGTTCATAGCAACAATACTGGGTTCTAAACATCTTAGAGCAGGGGTGTCAAACTTGCCGCGTCACGTGATGTGTTGCGAGATATCACAACTTTTTTTTGCATTGCCGGAGTAGGGGTGGGTGCGGCCTCCGCATGATGCAACTGGCCCATGGGCCAGCAGTTTGACACCCCTGTCTTAGAGGATGGAGGTTGAGGATCTAACAAGAACTCCAGAAAACTTTGAGAGAGCAAAAGAAAAGCAAAGAACAAAGTTCCTTACCTTTCCATGTATCCAGGCAGAAATAATAGTTGCTGACAAGTCATTTAAAGCCTAAAACTTGTTTGGCTTTGTGCTTCTTAAAATCTCAACCTGTATTTTTTGATCATTATAATTGCCATACCTGTGATCTGTAACGACACTGTATCACAATAATATACGTCAAATTTTAAAATGCTCTTAAAATAGAGTGCCCATAAATACTCCTATTCATTGGAACAATAAATAGGAAATTGGAAGTCTGACCAGGTTTATAATGATTTTCAGTAGGTATTGTATGTTTTATCCAAAATAATCCTTTATCAGAAAGCAAATTATAGGTTATAACCGATCATTAAGTATTGGAGAACTATATTTTCAAAATACTTATGTTATTTCCTAAGTAAAAATGCAATCAGTATACAAAAGTGGAACACAACTGTTAGGTTAGAGAAAAATCCATTATGATCAGTTCAGCATAGCTGCAATGAACTGTAGATAATTCATAATTTAAATTCCTGGTGTTTCCAGATAAAGGATGGAAAGAATCCTGGAGAGATCTGGTTTACCAATACAAAAAATATTGAATTAAGCACACGAAATATCTAGTTTGGTATAAGGTAATTTCCATTATTCCTGTAAAACAAATAAATGCCACATTAGATTTATGGGCCAAGTCTTTGTCACCTCTTAGCAACCACAATGAGTTTCCCCATGATAATCTGTTCTTAACCTGGCCTTTCAGCTCTACCAACAAAGTACTCATTGCTACTGAGTCTATTCACCTTGCTCCTGGTTGTCCTCATCTTTCCTTCCACCTTGTCCAGTGAGTTAACACTCAACATAATGTGTTAGAACAGTGGTTCTCAACCTTTTTAATGCTGCGACCCCCAACCGGTCGTAAGTCGAGGACTACTCAACTGGTGCAGCACCGTTTGCAGAATGGGACTTTTGGCGGGCTCAGCAGGGCAGAGACAGCCTGGACAATTCCTATTGGCTTTTGAAAGCCAATAGAATTAGACTCTATTCAAGAGAGTCTATTCTATTGGCTTTCAAAAGCCAATAGAATAAAAGGGAGTAGCACAGCTAAGGAAAAGGGGAAAAAAATGGCGGACTGCATTGTTTGGCGACCCCCGTGAAATGGTCGTTCGACCCCAAATGGGGTCCCGACCCACAGGTTGAGAACCACTGTGTTAGAAGGATAATTTGAGCCTGGTCATTTGTGCCTCTAGACAGAACTCTGGGTTGATTTGATGATACATTTCTTTTCTTGGCTGTCCATGGTATTCCCAGCAGTCTTCTACACCAACATTCAAGGATGTCCATCTTTTTCCTATCCATCTTCTTCAACTTTTGCTTTCATAGAATATCATAGGGGATATAATGATTAGCATGATTCTGGTCTTTGTAGGCATAGGCACATCATGGCATTTAAATCAATAATTCCTAAAGAGTTTGTATCTGTTCCTTATCTATAGGGTTAAAGAAACAAACTTAATCACAATTGAACTGCAATGCAAAATGAGGATCTTTTCTAAGGCAGCCATTGTAGACATTGGCTAAGATCCAAAGTTATAATTTTAGATACCTAAAAAAAGAATGATCAACCATCTTTCCATTCCAGAACATAACTGAAATTTGCTTTTGAAAGTCATTTTGTTTTGAGGAATTTTTGATCCTCTCTGAGCTTGCTTGTTTTGTTGCAGACATTTCATTACCCAAACTAACTAACATCATCAGTGCTAGTAGGGATTGGGTGTGCTCTCATTTTACAGTGGCTTGCCCCGTCGGTGTTGGTGGGAGTGTTCTTGGTGGTTTTCTGGTCAAGACTGCTTAGTGCCTTGGTTGGGGTAATATCTGTTTCTTGATTGTTGGTCTAATGATAATTGTGATGTTAATCTCTGGTCATCTGGGTGTTGATTGCTGGTGGGAGGGTGTTCTGGTCCTTTTTGTTTCTTTTTTGGCTTGTTGATTGTGTCTCTTTTGAATGGTACTGTATATAGAGGTGCCTATTGATGGCTGATTTGTCAGAGTGCCAGGCTTCCGAGTATTCTCTTGCGGTTTTGGACTTGGCTTGATCTAGGATGGTCACAGTGTCCCAACTGAAACCATGGCTAAGTCTATCCATACGTTGCAAAATTCAGGATTTTTCATCATATCTTCTGACTGTTGATTGATGTTCATGGATGCACTTTACTAGTCTTCTGCCATAGTGCTATGGCAGACCTTACATTGTACAGTGTGGATGACTGTTTTTATTCCTGGGGCTGTTGGATCTTTTGGTTTACTTAGGATGTATTTGTTTTCACATTCAATTTACCATGTAGCATGAAGGGATTTTTTTTTTTGGGGGGGGGATACAAATCAAAGGCATAGAATTAGTGGAACTTTTTTGTAGGGGTGTGTGTGAATCCTAATTGCATATAGATTATGCCTCAGACAAATATTAGCATACTGAAAAGTAGTCCAGATAACCCTAGAAATATTTTACCGCACTTTCCACAATCACATATGCAGGTTGAAGGGATGACTGTGCAGGTATTTATTATAAAATTATGGTTCCTAAGCAATCCCACCCTTAAATGATCAATGATAAGGGATATTTTAAACAAACATGTAAATTGTTTAAATACATAAAGAGTAAAAATAAATAATAAATGAATAAATGTTGGTATTATAGTTCATCAACATTAGGAAGGCTGCAGATTTCCCTTTCCTGCCCTATGGTTCCATCTGTACCAACATTAGCTTTCAAAGTGAGTGGATTTATGATTTTTGCAAAGAGCTGTGCATAATTGTCATTGGCTATTTTTACACATTATCTGTACCTTTAAAAATAAATTCAAGATGCAATTACTAACAGATAACAAATGTTTACCTTGTTCAAGAAATATAGCCTCTTCACTGTTTACATTCTATACAAATTTATTTGTTATATTTTACTAGCTACTGTCAGCACACCATATTCAAATTATATTGCACTCTGAATAATACCTATTTGAGAGGGGGGAAAAAAGGTAAATGCGATCAAATATCCAGATTTCAGGAACATTTTCAAATTCTATAAACTCAGTGAGACAACATTAGTGTAAAAGAAATGGCATCTTAGATTTTTGGGCTCAGAATACACAATATTATAAAAAATATTTATGGAACAATTTGTACCAGCCACTAAGCTGGTTGATGCCAATTTTATCAGTTTCATATTGCAATAAAGACATATGTACACATAGGCACAAACATATCTATAAAGTATTGGTTGGTTAGCTTTGCATGCTCTGAATTATGTAGCAATTTGAAGACTGTTTAGTAATCAGATTTATAATATTTCTGGTTTGTTGGTTATTCTAATTAAGCAATTCCTTTCCAGCAATCTAGGAAAGAAAGCCAAGGGAGAGATGGAAGGCAAGTTAAAAATAATCAAGATACCCAAATATCTTTTAAAGAGCATTGCCTGAGATTATTTTTAGGAAGACCTGAAAGATCTCATTTCATTCTAATGCACCAAAACTAGCATGAACAAGAATCGATTTCTACTTCCATAGATCGATCTTCTTATAGGAAATTCAAATAGTTACCAATGGAAACAAACTTTGAGAACTTTGTAGTATTACTTTGGTTAGGGAGCTGAAGACACAAGTTCTCCCCTTTTCATCCAATTGTTTCCCAGTCTATTCAAGGTTATTTTCTGACCGTATTAACCACCAGTATTAAGCTTTATTCAAAGAGCTCCCGAACGTTTATAAGAATGTTATAAATATATGATGTTCCCCTTTGGGTAAGCCTAAAGTAAGTCAAAAGCCTTTAGATTCCTAGATTACACTTAGCTTAACTTTACCATCTGAACTTCAGCAAATGTGCTTGAGGTCTTGTTCAACTTCAACATTTAAATATATTTATTGCTGACCATTTTGGCACTCTCCAGATATGTCAGGGTATAACTCCCACCCCAAAGCAATTAGTTCTACCGGATAGGGATGATAGCTGTAGCCCAATAGCTTTGGCAGATGGCAAGATAGAAAAGTCAGTTGTAGACAATGGAAATTGAGCATTCTGATCACAAGTCATATTTATTTAGAAGCAAGTGTTACCGGTTTCAGAAGATTTCCCCCTTCCCCTTTGTGATGGCACAGATAAGGACTTGCAGGCTCTAACCTCATCCTAGAGCCCTACTGCAAGTACAAACTCTGTGCAGCTGCCGAACCTAAGCAGCCTTCTGAACATACGAACTGTAGGCATGCATATCCAGCTTTGTTCAATTTACCATAGGAAGTTCTCAAAATCTACTCAGCAAGTGCTGAACAAATTCCTGGATGTAGTAAATGTACCGTATATTCCGGCGTATAAGACGACTGGGCATATAAGACGACCCCCAACTTTTGAGAAGATTTTCAGGGTTTAGAAAGTCGTCTTATACGCCGGAAAACACGGTATGTCCTGCAGTGCCTATGGCATGGCTGCATTTCAGCTGGTTCTGAAGTCAGGACTCAGTACATACAGAGAAGCCATGCCTGGAACAGCACAGGATTCTTTAAATCTGATCCTACAAGTCACTGCATCAATCTAGTGGTTTATATAAATCTGTTAGACAAAGAAGTGGTCTGTAAAATTAAAATGACAGAAAATCAACATAAAAGAAATATATATTAATAAGTTTCTGTTATATAAATAACCTTTATAAAAATAATCTTTAATTGTAATAACTCACCTCTTTTTTAGGCTCTGGAAAGCATGCATGAAAAACGTTTTGAGGTTTAGGTTAGAAAAAAATAAAATCCAGACTCCAAAACCTAAGAAAAACCACTATTCTTAAAACCACGAATTTTATCTGACATTATAAAGGCACCATCCCCTCTATCTTTTTTTACGGAGTACAGTTCATGGGAGAAGAAAGCTCTTTTAGAAACAATGAACAAAATTGCTAAACTTTCCTTTTTTTTCATTAGTCTGTAACGTATCTGAATCCTTTTTTCGCCAGGTGAAAGACTGCACATGTGAAAGACTGGGCTATTGTGCTGGCATAAATTCCCAATTAAATAAACCAAGATGAACAAATCTCCAAGTTTACCTTCTTACACTGAAGGCATAACACAACTACACATATAGAAAAGTTACATGTTGAAATGCATGATTTATAGTGTTCAAAACACTACAAATATTTTATTTAAATAACTTTGCATTTTTTAACCTTGCTGGAAGTTCAAACGCTGTTCTTGGTTTGTGCAACTATGATGCAACAAGGTTTTTTTTTTTTTGTATGCTGTTGAGACAACAGTGCAATGGAACAGCCAAAAATTAGGCTATCTGTTTTTTTTTATTATCTTTACTTTAGTTCAAGGCATGCTGCTTGATTGTGTGGAAGATCCAGTCCATTTTTGTTGTCCAACCACCATGATGAGCATCATTCATCTGTTTCATGAAATACTCAAGTGCTTCTTGTTCAGTTTTGTCTAGTGCGAGAGTCTTGCGTATATATGCAATGTCGTCAAAAGACTGTAGTTCTGGCATCCCTGAACCAAGCATCATAGAAAAGAGGTTTATGAAGAGGTTGGCATGTTGTCGAATTGCTAGGTAGGCCTTGTAACACATTTCTTGGAACCTGAAAAGAGAAAGAAAAAGCACCCCAATAAAGTCCTACCAGATTAGCAACACGCTGGAGATCAGCCAACAAAAACATTAGCATCCTTCTGTTTAAAAAGATTACGTGGCTGAACATTTTTTTTTTAGTGTTAAGGAAAACAATTCTACAGTACAAACTCACTCAATTTAGGCCCCTTTAGATGTTCTGGATTACAACTCCCCAAATTCTCAGCCATCATGCATTCAGATCATGTGAGCTGAAAACTGTAGGAGCTATAATCCAATACATCTGGAGACATGTTGATTGCCAAAATATATATAACTTCCAAGAATTATCTTTCGAGAAATCAAGTTACATTTAAATGTAAGAGTAACAAATATTACTCTTAAAAGAGCTTTATGTTATTCAGCTCTGTATACTTTTGATAATAGCCACCACCACCAACCTCCACATTCAGCATTAATAAACATAGTTTTCATGTAAATACATATAGGAAAATAAAATGCAGCTTTTTTATATGAGGCTTATGGGTGGTGCCAAATTCATTTGCAATTTTCAGTGCAGAGATAATAATAAGGCCAAGATGTGTCTTTGCAAGTTTTCCACTTGCAAATTGTTCTAAGTTTCATGGAGGAAGGCTTATATTATTACAAGGTTCCAAATTGTACATGCAGTGAAATATTCAAATTAAGATCTAAAGAGACCCGATGGTAGACATGACAGACAACAATCCAGCTTCCAATGATTATTCATAAAAATCTGATGCTAGATTGGCCCATCACCATCATCATTACCACCATCATTATTTTAGAATATAGAATCTCGAATAACAAGTTGGAAGGGACCTTGGAGGTCATCAAGTCCACCCCCCTGCTCAGGCAGGTAACCCTACACCATTTCAGACAAATGGCTGTCCAGTTTCTTCTTAAAAACTTTCAGTCCAGTATTTATTTCCTTATTTCCTTTTTTTTGTTTATAATAGTTTTAGAAATTTTGGGGGGGGGGGATTTTGGGTGTTTGTAAGAGGAGGATTATATTTTCTTATAGATAGAAAAGGTTTTTTCTTTTTCCTTTTTTTTTGATTTTTTGGGACTCTTTTTAAGAAGGAGGAAAACTTTTTAAAAAATGGCTTCTAAGCGTCAAGCGACCTCTGCTGTGCCTAAGGTGGCTTCTTCTCTGGCAATATTACCAGCGCAACAATCCAAATCCAGATCACCATCACCCTCTCTGCCTGCACCACTCATGGTAAAAGACCTTCAAGAACTCATGGGAAGTGTTGTATGCCAAATTAGAGGAGAAATGAAGGAGCTTTTAGTAGAGAGAAACAACATCTTGAGGGAGGATATAGTTTTGGCTTTAAAAGGACTTGCTTCTGTTGTTGAAAAACTGGACTCTTGTATTGAGGATGTTGTAGACAAAGTGGATTTATTGGAGGATAGGGTTGAAAGTGTGGAGAAAACGGTGGAAATTTCACAGGATGAAATTGTAATGTCTCAGTACAGAGAGATGGAGTTCGCTTTGAGAATCAGGGGTCTGCGGGAAAATATGCAAGAAAATCTGAGAGAGGTGGTGGCAAATGACATCGCTGTGATTTTGGAGAGGGATTCAGAGGAGATACTTAGAGAAATTGAAAAAATATTTAGAGTTAATTCTTGGATTGCAAAACAGAGAAATTTGCCAAGAGATGTGGTGATTTATTTTGGGAAAAGATCTTTACGCAACAAAATTATACAAGTATTTTACAACAAGAGATTCCAGATTGCTGCTCAGGATGTTATAATTTTAAAGGAGATTCCATCAAAAATTTTAAGAAGGAGAAAGGACTTTGCTTTTCTATCAGATGAACTTAAAAAGTGACAGATGCCATTCAGATGGGATATTCCATTTGGAATTGTGGTGAGTTACGCGGGGACACGTTATAGACTTAATACTGTTTCTAAGGCAAGAGAGTTTTATATTTCGGTCCTGGGAGCGCGCTCATCACCACCTATAATGTTCAAAGTTTTGGAAGTGAAGGAGGGAGAGCAGTTGGCTGAAGATGCTGTATCAATGAAAGTTGGATTACAGGCTGAGTTGTTACAGTAGTCTGAGATGAAAGAACAGAGAATAACTCGAGCAGCGCATAGACGAAAAGAAAAGGAACAACAGAAGAAGGAAATTAAAGAAGTTATGCAAGAATCTGCTTCTGAGCCTGTGGGAGGAGCAACACCTAAGAGATCTTCATTGGTTCAATCTTCAATGGCAGATCTTCAAGCAGTCTTCTCTAGGCTAAAGGATGGAGGAGATGGCAAAGCTCCTGACCTGGAATGTTAACGGCCTTAATTCTCCACAAAAAAGGAAGAAAATATTTCATTATTTGAAGCAACATAATAATGACATCGTTTGTTTTTAGGAAACCCATATTATTTCAAAGGATCAAAAATATCTGATTAACGCTCGATTGGGTTCTCATTTTGTATCATCTGCTCTTGGGAAAAAAGGGGGTGTTGTTATTTATGTTAAGAAGAATATACCAGCTATATTAATAGATTCTGATCCTCAAGGGAGATATGTTATGATTGAAGTAGGAATGTATGGTAAGAAATTGCTTATAGTGGGTTTGTATGCCCCTAATCAACAACAAGAACAATTTTATAGGTTTCTTCATCAAAAATTGATTTCATTGGATTACAGATCTGTTATTTTGATGGGGGATTGGAATGGAGTTTTGGATACACATAAAGATAAGAAAGGATTTTCTACTTCTTTTAAGCAAGCCAAACTACCTAAGGCTTTTTTTGATTTGAAGGAGGATTTGGAATTGAGAGATTTTTGGTGGGAACGTAATATGGAAGAGAGAGACTTTACTTTTTTTTCTGATAGACATCAATCGTTTTCAAGAATTGATTTTTTTTATTACAATGGATTTATATTTTAGGGTAAAAAATGTAAAGATTTTTCCAAGGATATTGACAGATCATAGTCCTGTATGGATGGAACTGGTTGCTGAGAAAGAGGAGAGAAGATCTTGGAGGTTGAATGAAAATTTATTTAGACAAGAGGCGAATGTTCAGAAACTTAAAAGAGTATTTAAAGGAATATTTTATTTTAAATATGCATAAGGGAACCTCAATGTCAATGGTTTGGGATGCTAGCAAGGCTTATATGCGTGGGGTTCTGATTCAAATGAATAAAGCTCATAGGCAAAAACAGATGCAAAAGCGCAAGGAATTGGAAGATGAGATTAAAATAAAAGAAAAAGCATTAATTTTGAATCCTTTGGATAAGAATGTAAAGGCTTCTATAAATTTGCTTAAAACACAGTTTAATATGTTAATGGCTGATCAGGCTGCAACTAATTTACTTTATATGAAACATAATACATTTTGTAATGCAAATAAGCCAGGGAGGTGGTTGGCTTATCAATTAAGGAAGAAACAGAAGTCGAGAATTATAGATAAAATAAATTATAATGGAAAAGTGGTTTTTCAGAAAGAATTGATTAAAAAATCTTTTTTAGATTTTTACACAAAATTATATATGGGTAAGAAGGTACAGAGTTCAGATATAGATAAATATTTACAAGATGCTCATTTTCCCAAGTTATCAGATGATCAAAGAAATGCGATTAATGGATTTATCACTGCACAGGAAATTATCATGGCAATTAAACAATTAAAAGCTGGTAAAGCACCTGGTACTGATGGATTGACATCAATCTATTATAAGACTGTAAGTGATGAGATGATAGAGCCCTTAAAGGAACTTTTTAATAATATATTATTGGGTTTAGAGATTCCCCCGTCTTGGGGAAAGGCTTTTATATCTTTGATTCCAAAAGAGGATCAAGATCTTACTTTACCAAAAAAATATAGACCTATATCTCTTTTGAATGTAGATTACAAATTTTTTTCAAAAATTTTAGCCAATAGACTTATGATTGTATTGAATCAAGTGATACATACTGATCAAACAGGTTTTATAACCGGGAGATATATGAAGAATAATTTTAGACAAATTATTAACTTAATAGAATATTTGGATAAAAATAATCAGATTTCTGCAGGATTGATTTTTTAGATGCTGAGAAAGCCTTTGATCAGGTTAATTGGCAATTTATGATAAGGTTGGTTGAAGAGATGAATTTTGGAGATAAAATTTTGCAAGCTCTTCGAGGTATTTACCAAAGAAAATCGGCTCAACTTATAATTAACGGAGGTTTATCTGAGGTTTTTCAAATTGAAAAGGGCACAAGACAGGATTGTCCACTGTCTCCTTTGTTGTTTGTTTTAACATTGGAAATTTTGTTGATTAAAATTCGTGAATCACCTAAAATAAAGGGAATAATGATTGATAAGAATGATTATAAATTAAGAGCTTTTGCAGATGATTTGGTTGTTACTTTGTCTCAACCAACTTATTCTGTATTGGAGTTGTTACAGCTGATAAATCAATTTGGACATGTTTCTGGTTTTAAAGTCAATAATAATAAAACTAAAATATTACTTAAAAATATGACTAATTTGGATAAGGAGACGTTGGTTAAATTGACGGGCTTTGAAGTTGTAAAAAAGGTCAAATATTTGGGGGTTTATATAACTGCTTCTAATGTAAAATTGTATAAAAATAACTATGAAATGTTATGGTCTAAAATACAGAAGGATTTGAATGATTGGAAAAAATTGCAACTATCTTTGTTAGGGAGAATTGCTACAGTCAAAATGGATATTTTGCCAAAGTTTCTTTTTTTGTTTCAAATGATACCTATTTTAAAGAAAGAGGCAAATTTAGAAGAATGGCAGAAGGGTATCAATAAATTCATTTGGGCGGGGAAAAAACCAAGAGTAAAGCTTAAAATTATACAAGATGTTCGAGAGAGAGGTGGACTCAAGGTGCCGAATTCGAAATTGTATTATGATGCGGTGGTTTTAACATTGATTAGTGATTGGATTAATTTAACAAACTTAAATATACTTTTTTGGGAGGGATGGGATTTATTATATGGATGGCATGCCTATTTAATTTATAATAAAAAGGTGGATAGGGTCTTTAAGTCCCATATTTTGAGAATTTCTTTATTGCGAGTTTGGAAGAAATATTATAGATCAGATTTTAGAATACCGTTGTGGGGAATTCCAGGGTATGCAATAGAAGGGATAAGGAAAGGAGTGAAAATGGGGGGCATTTCTTATAAACAATTGCTTAATTGGGATGGGAATAATTGGCAATTAAAATCTATGGATGAATTAACGCAAGAAAATATTAATTATTCTTGGTTTCAGTACAGGCAATTATTAGAAAGGTGGAGAATAGATCAAAAAGTGGGTTTTATTAGGGAGGATGTGAATTTGATGAAACAAATTAAAGATCAAAGTCGATTTCATATAAACAGAGTTTATAGTGTATTAGTGGAATTGGATTCAGAAACAGAATTAGTTAAATATTGTATGGTTAAATGGGCTCAAAATTTTGATGAGCCGATTTTATTAGACACATGGGAGATGATTTGGGTGAGGAATGTTAAATTTACTCAAGCTCAAAATTTACGAGAAAATTTTTATAAAATGTTTTATAGATGGCACCTTGATCCACAAAAGATGTCTTGTATGTATCCAAATGTGCAGCCCAAATGTTGGAGATGTGGTTGTTTGGATGCAACGTATTATCATAATTGGTGGTCATGTAGAAATATAAAGGCTTTTTGGATCAAGATTTGGTGGAATATTCAGAAGATTTTTAATAGAAGGATAAAATTTACACCACAATTGTTTCTGTTAGGTATTATTGACGATTGTGATGGTAAAGAGATTATTTTAATGTTGAATTTAATTACAGCAGCAAGGTTGCTGATTGGGCAATACTGGAAGAAGGATTTTTTGCCTAGTTTAGAAGAATGGTTTCTTAAAGTTTCTTATTTATCTGAAATGGCAAAAATTTTGGCTTATCTGAAAGACCAGTCGCAAGAGATATATATTTTGGTGTGGAAAAGATGGGTGAATTTTATACAGAATAAATATGATATTAGAAAGTACTATTTAGCTTTTGAATAATGTATATTTAAGGGTAAGCTTTTGAATAACTTATGTTTAAGGATGGTAATTTTTGTTTTTATGTACTGGAGTTAAAGTGTTTAAAATTTTGTTTTTTGGATGTATGTATAATTGTTTGATGTTCATTTAAGTTCTATGTTTTTTGTTGTTTTTAACCCTGTATTCAGCTATGGGAAGTAGGGGGGAGGGGGTTGGGGGGTTGGGATGGGGGGAGTATTTTATTGTAAAATTTTATAAACTTTCAATAAAAAAAAACAAACTTCCAGTGTTGGAGCATTCACCGCTTCTGGAGGCAGGTTGTTCCACTGGTTAATTGTTCTCGCTGTCAGGAAGTTTCTCCTTAGTTCTAGATTGCTTCTCTCTTTGGTCAGTTTCCACCCGTTGCTTCTTGTCCTGCCTTCAGGGGCTTTGGAAAATAGCTTGACCCCTTTTTTTCATTAAACTAGACATACCCAATTCTAGCAATTCTTTATATGTTTTAGTCTCCAGTCCCCTAATCATCTTTGTTGCTTTTCTCTACACTCTTTCTACAGTCTCAACATATTTTTTATATCATGGTGACCAAAACTGCATGCAGCATTCCAAGTGTGGCCTTACCAAGGCATTGTAAAGTGGTATTAACACTTCATGTGATTTTGATTCTATCCCTCTGTTAATGCAGCCTAGTACTGTCTTGGCTTTTTTGGCAGCTACAGCACACTGCTGGCTCATATTTAGGTGATTGTCCACTAGGACTCCGAGATCCCTCTCACAGTTACTACTATTGAGCAAGGTATCTATTATACCTGTGCATTTGGTTTTTCTTGCCTAAATGTAGAATCTTAGGCTGAGAGTTTTCCAGGATCTGGTTCCTCTTTCATACCCTGTAAGGAGAAATCCCTAACTGAGACTAGCACTTCTTCTGAAGAAAGAGGAAGGAGGCTTTATTCACATTTTAACTTGTTTCAGTAGATGCATTGCTTTTTATTTTTCACAAATCAGCAACCAAAAAAGCTAATACAAGGACTGCAAGATCCATCTCACAATTACTACTATTGAGCCAGGTACCACTTGTACCTGTGCATTTGGTTTTTCTTGCCTAAATGTAGAACCTTACTTTTTTCAGCATTAAATTCCATTTTATTAGATAATGCCCAATGTTCAAGTCTGTCAAGATCCTTCTGTATCTTGAGCCTATCTTCTGGAGTGTTGGCTCCAGCTTGGTGTCATCTGCAAATTTGATGAGTTCCCCATCTATCCCCTCATCCAAATCATTGATAAAGAAGTTGAAGAGTATTGGGCCTAAAACAGAGCCTTGGGGTACCCCATTGCATACTTCCCTCTATATCAGTGATGGCGAACCTTTAAGAGACTAAGTGCCCAAACTGCAACCCAAAACCCACTTATGCATCGTTGGGTGCTGGGTGCGTGTGGCCCTTTGGCTGGGTGTGGCCCATTGGGTGGGCATGGCTGCGGTGGTAATGGCAGACTGGGTGGGACTAAAAAGTTCAATCAATCAATTCCAACTTTGCAAGATCTTTTTTTTTCCTGCGAGAAGTTGAAATTGACTGAACTTTTTTTTTTTTTTTGCACACGGTGGCAGAGGCCTAAAGCGAAAAGGTTTTATAAAACCCAGCTGAAGGCCTAGGACTGGGGCGACGGAGCGCGTGCCCACAGAGAGGGCTCTGAGTGCCGCCTCTGGCACCCGTGCCATAGGTTCGTCACCACTGCTCTATATAGATGCCATTCCATTGAGGACTACATGTTGAATGTGGTTGGTCAGCCAGTTATGAATCCATCTGGTGGTGATTCTGTCTAACCCACATTTTTCTATCTTACCTAGTAGTAGGTTGTGGTCCACTTTATCAAATTTCTATGTTGTTTATGTGGCTTACAACATTAAGAAGACATATAAAATATATGAAATGAAAATATCTCGGTTGCTATGCCAAATTAAAAATTGTTGCTTTCCAAAAGAATGTACAACAGAACCTTGTTATTTTCTAAAGAATAAGAAGGTCATGCCTAATCTGTTTTCAGGGGAAAGCCGTTCTACGTTGAAGGGGCTGCCACTGAGGAAGTCATCTTCTGGGCCCCAATTTCCCTTGAGTAGTGGGTACCTGTACTACAAATACTCCTCTCTAGCTAAATTATTTAGAGCAGTGTTTCTCAACCTTGACAATTTTAAGGCATGTGGACTTCAACTCCCAGAATTCCACATGCCTTAAAATTGTCAAGGTTGAGAAACACTGATTTAGAGTGAGCAGGTTCTGCTTGGAGAAGATGATCCTAAAAACATGAAGGACCTAAACCATAAATCACCAACAGCTTCAATTATGTCAATTTCCCACAAAGTAAGGGCAACTGTATTATGCCAAATATTCTTGTGATAGCTAAACTTTTGAATTCCCTTCAAGGACAGCCACATGTAAGGCAAAGTGCAGTGAACTGAAAGATAAGGAGGATGTGAGTCAGCACCTTCAGTATTTGGTAACATTGTTTTGTGGTAATCTCTCTGTGATCATATAGTAGACTGTTGCCCTTTGGCTTCTAGCCTGCTTTTCTCTATTACAGTAACAACAGCGCCTCACAGGCATATGTAATTATTTTCTAAAAAGCTTAACTGAATTATTTTCTAAAAAGCTTAACTGGCCCAAATTGTTGCTGCTACCTAATGCATAAGGTTTTATTCAGGAAAACTCAAGGCAACTCAAATTCCATTTTCTCTATAAAACATAATTTCATGTTGTTCTACTGCCCTGCAACACTAAATATGGTCAGATCAAATAGCATTTTTATTACAGGTTACTCACCTTTCAAATTCTCTTGTTTTGGTACATTCTTGTGCTCCTTTACTAATCACTATTAAGAAATCTTGTGTTAAGACAAATGGCACACGCTCCCGTTTGTAACCAAACTTCTTCTTTTTGTGATCCAAAAAGTGTCCAAAATCAATGTGAAATAGCTGTGGAGAATATATTTCAGATTGTTACTAATATGAAGAAAGAGCAAATGTTAATTTGCAGAGAAGAGCGAGAAAGATCATAAGGGGGCTGGAGTCTAAAACATATGAGGAACGGTTGCTGGAATTGGATATGTCTAGTTTAATAAAAAAAAGAGGACTAGGGGTGACATGATAGCAGTCTTCCAATATTTGAGGGGCTGCTACAAAGAAGAGGGGGTCAACTTATTTTCCAAAGCACCTGAAGCCAGGACAAGAAGCAACAGATGGGAACTAATCAAGGAGAGAAGCAACCTAGAACTAAGGAGAAATTACTTGACAGTGAGAACAATTAATCAGTGGAACAACTTGCTTCCAGAAATAGTGAATGCTCCTACATGGGAAGTTTTTAAAAAGAGACTGGACAACCATTTGTCTGAAATAGTATAGGGCTTCCTGCCTGAGCAAGGGGTTGGACTAGAAGACCCCCAAGGTCCCTTCCAACTCTTTTATTCTGTTATATCTGCTCAGATGTTTCAATCTATATGCCAGGGTACAAAACAATTCTATATACATTAGTGCTCTTCAAAATGTATTAGAGAACTCTGGCATTTATTAGAGGTTTGTTTGGAAAACCTTAACTATGCGGTGGGGGAAGATTTCCACAAAACAATGAAGTTTCCAGTGAAATGAAAAATATTGGGTAAATTCTAAAGAACGTTCTCAGGTCACATTTGTAGTGCTAAGGTCTAAGTTTCTTTGCTTGTGTCTCATGTGAATGTTACTATAGCTAAAGGTTTCTACAATGCAAAGAACATAGGATACATGTCTATAGGATCCTCAATAGATGCACAAAATATATCTCCAAGATAGAAAACATGACAATAATTGCACCCCGTAAATAAAGATACTGAAAGAGAACATATTTTAAATATTTTTACCTGTCCATCATCTTTTACCATAATATTGCTATTATGACGATCACCAATTCCCAATATAAAAGTAGCTACACAATAGCCAGCACATGACCGAGTAAACAAATCGATAGCTGGATCATACCTAGGAAAGATAAAAATGTTAGTTTGGGTAAAGACTACTTTGTTATTTTGGATGTGTCAAATAATGTAGAATAATTATTAATTGTTGTAGCTATCTTGTAATAATCTTACAAACATTTTTGGCAAAGGAGAAAGTTTTTTATTTTTGAAGATTTTCAAGGTTCATTTTCAATTAAAGTATTAACAGCATGATTTCTAAGTTAACAAAATATAGACAGTGCAAAATCGTATGTACACTATATTGAGTATCAAAGGAAAAAGAAAAATTGCTTTACTTATGAAAACACAACCAAGAAGATATCACAAAAATCTCTTACAGACTGACAGAAAATAATCACTTTGCGTTTATACTTGTCCAGCAATCTTCCAACACTGGCAGACTTCAAAGGAATCCTGCTGTCCAATAACTTGGTGATGAAATAACAAACCTTATTATATCTACGCTGTAGATCATTATAATAGATTCCAGTGCTAGCTTTTTTGAGCTATCCTCCAAAACAACTTTTACAGTATTTTGGCATTTTCCAGCTGCCAACACCCACCATTAATATACTATCTATCATATAAATGCAACCGAGCTTCTGTAACATTTACAGAAAGATTTTTCAGAAGATAACAAGGTTGTGCATGGTGTTATATCACCCTAACTTCACATCTCAAGGAAGCTGGATGATCAGAACCAATCATCCAATGGGTTCTATACTTATTAACATGTTCAATGTCCTTGGGTTGTGAGCACAATATGTTTTTAGCAAAGGAAAAGCTAAGGTGATGAGCTCCATCAAGAAGAGACGATTTAAATAAAAATAAAAAAGGTTAGTTATTCAACTCACATTTCCCCTTTGTTCTTGTCTTTGAGCCACTGGTGTAATGTGTGGCTGTTGAATTGCAGCGCACCTTTAAGGCCACCCTTGCATTGGATTTGCATGATTGTATGTGAATTTCTCACAACTTCAATAAGCCCCACACAATCACCAATGGATAAGCATCCATAAGGTAGCATCCTACAAAAAAAGGAACATGACACTTTTTGCTTTTGTTTTCCAATACAGTGGTCAAAATATTAGTATATGAATATGTCCATCAAACAAAATGCATAGGTACACAACCCTACGCAATAACTAGGTTTGGGTTTTCTAATACAACCTAATTAACGTCACACCCATCGTTGAGTTATATTGTCATTAAGAGATTTTAAAGAATTGTGCAAATAGTTCCAAGGGCTCAGGCATATATATATTTCTGTATTTCAAACATGAGCCACTCACGTCATATTTGAAATAGAGAAGTTTCAAACACAATTTGTGGTATAGGGTAAGATCTGTTCTTTCCTATGAAATATTCCACTGTGTATGCCCAACAGGGTTTTTCACAAATGTGTACAATGGAGATACACCAACATTAGAAACCAGTGATACTTTCCTGAGCTGCTTGAATGAAAAAAAAAATATGCACAAAGAAAGAGGCTGCAAACAAATCTGAAACATTTGCAAAATCGATAATGCCATATAAATGTTGATGTCATGTAAAGTTAGCTGCAAACTCTTGATCAAGATCACATTCTTTATTAGACAGAAACGGAAAGGAAAAAGACAAATAGAACTATTGGCAGAATTTACGAATACTTGCCTAAGATCAAGGCCTTGGTTTTGCCAGATGTTCTCCATAATTCGAATTATTTGAAGCGTGAGCATATCCTGGCGTAGGTCTGGATAAAAAATGCATTATGTAAAGGATGAATTTTAGAAAACTGAATATAGTTTTTAAAACTTTGTTTTTTTTAATATAAGCAAATGTACAGTATTTTTTATTAAGATTACTTTAAAGAGTGTTAAACCAGCTGGTGTTAAAATCCAATTTTTAATCCAGGGATGTTGAGTTGCGGAATAACATTTACCAACTTTGTGATAGACACTATGGGGGGATAGAGGCAGAGATGACCAAATATTATGGTCAGTTTCAATTTCAAGAAAATAACTTCATTGACCAGATAAAGGTATTTCTTTCGTGATACTATTAGATCAGAGTAAAAGAGAACAGGAACAAGTAGCCCTGCCCCTGCAACGGCTTCTCTGTTGAACAAAGCATCTATTCCACCCAATGCTTCATCAAGAACACTGTAAGATCCCCAAACATTTAGGAGGAAGTTCAACTATGCTGGTAGCATTGTTCCCTTGGCTGAAAGTTCCCCTCTTCACCTATTTCTCATCCTATCTCAATTCTCTGTAAACCAATTGTTCAGATACAAAGTACCAAATTCCTTCTTCTGTTTTTTTAAAAAAAGAAATTTGGAGTATTGCTACAATATTATTTTCAAAATGAAAAGAGGTCTCTCACATAGGATGCAATAAGTATAAACTGGTAGAAAAGATTATCTTCCTGCTCTGTGTGAAACCTTCACCTGATACCATTATGCTAAACAAGCATGAATAAATTTGGATTTAGAAGGTTAAATAAATACCTTCAGAAAATAATCTGATATATATCCTGGGATGCATAGGGACTACAACTGTGTGAGCGTCCAAAGGACAGAAATTCATGTGAAATGAATATTTATGCTGGGATATAAACTCTGAATTGAAGTGTTTCAGGCAGGATAATGAAAACAACAAAGCAGAAATTACAACAAAAAAATATTTTTTTTTTACCATCCCCATTTTTAAAGATGATCTCATTGTTCTGAAATAGCAGCTCAGACATGATATCTGGGTTTTCCCAATTAAGCCATAATGGCCTTTTGGCAGAAGACATAATCCTGCATTCCTCAAGCCTACAAAGAAATAGGTAACTGTTTAAGCATGTGTGTATTCGAGTAGACATACATTATTAATTTTCTGTAGATCCCTTAGAAGTATAGTAGATTTAACTTTTTACTTCTAATGATCATTCTCTAATTATAACATGGACAAATGAAAATGTATAACTGTGAATTGGTTTTAACCACAAAACATATCCAGTCTAAAACAACAGTGTCACTACTCATGGCATGAACCAAAAACTGAATTGGACTCTATGGAAACATTTGTTGGATAATAATTCACAGAGATGCTATTTTGAAGAAGTAGGCTCTCCTTAATTAAAATAAGCAAATAAAACCATGAGATTGCCTTCTGATTAACCCAATTTGATTTTGGAGCAATTTAGAATTTATTAGAACAAAACTTATAAAACAGTTTTAAATAGAGTATCATATATTGCTAATGCTTTGATCAATTTAATTTTATATAAGTGTATTTATTGCAACGTTACAGTGTTATACTCTGCTATAGTGAAATAGTTTTATAGAACACAGAACATAAAGGCACATGTTTGACTTGATCTGGCTTCAGCTTTGATCAATTTTGCAAGTATCAGTGTCAACTGAAACTAGTTTTCCATTTGGTTTTATTGGTGCACTAATACAGAATTAATTTTATTTGGAACGTTCCTTCTTAAATAGAGACTCAAAATGAAAAATGGACTTGAATGTAGATAATCCAAATAAAGCATGTTATTTAGGTACAATATATGAGTGTAAAATGAGGTTGCAACAGATTCTTCTGACTTTACTTTTCCAAGTTTGAAACATTTCAAATTTGAAATATTTTGCATACTTTTACTTCTAATCAAAACAAAACAACTGCAATTGACATATGTATAAGTAGTTAGTAATAGGAAAGATACAAGAAAGCTAATTAAGAAGCATAGGTTCAAAGAACTTAGCAATGATAGGTTTAACAACCTATCAGTATAGTTTCAGTTTTAATTTGTAGACCTTAGGATTTAACTACAACCAACTAACTCCAGTCATGGAATAAAAATGAAATCTGAGTAGGATACCAGAAACGTGGTGGCCAATAGATCATGAGATATTCTTTCTAGGTCACTAAGACATCTATGCCGACTCAAAAAGGGGAAACTACTTCTTCCTGGGTGTTAAGGAGCACACTGATTACTTTTTTCTAACTCTTGAAGTCTTCTATATATTTCATTGCATTGTTTGAAATAACTAATAAAGATATTTTATTTTATTTATTTTTTCACACAGCTTTTATTCATTTGTTATGCTCTCATTATTACAAAATGTAACAATTACTTTGCATCATGTTATTTTTTTCTAAGGTTTCCCACTGGTTTTTTCATGCCAATAAATTTAAATTTCTCTTGGGCCACCTTAGCTCAACAGTCTTTATCCCACGAGTTACAGGATCAAATCAGGATGAAGGAGACAAAGGGAACTCATACTTTGAGAACTCATGTGTCGATAACCATCCTCAGCATCCATTGTTCGTATTCCACGTACATATTTATGGCTCTAATTTTTGGGAAGGAAAAGAATACCTCAGGGTTCCAAGCTGATGAGCAGGATTGAGAGGAGATATGAAGCCCTGCAGAGCATCCATGAAGTCTGGCCGCCTCATCTGCTCCACAAGGAATTTCATCTGTACCTGTTTAATGACAGCAGTTTAGTGACAGTCCCATATGTGTCAAAAGTTTTACTTTTAGCACAAACACCAGCATGGTATTTGAAGCATTCCAAAGGGGAAACAATACAGCAAATTCTACACACGCTGCTTTCTAAATATGTAGAGTTAAGAGCCAGATTGGTGTAGTGCAGTGTTTCCCAAACTTGACAATTTTAAGGCATGTGGACTTCAACTCTCAGAATTCCACAGCCAGCATTGCTGGCTGTGGAATTCTGGGAGTTGAAGTCCTCATGCCTTAAAATTGTCAAGTTTGGGAAACACTGGTGTAGTAGTTAAGGTGCTGACCTAGAAACCAGGCATCTGTGAGTTCTAGTCGTACCTTAGGCATGAAAGCTGGCTAGGTGACCCTGGGCTAGTCACTCTCTTTAAGTCACCTTACAGGTTGTGGGGAATATAGGAGGAGGAAGGAGAGCTACTCATGTTCGCCACCTTGAGTTACTTATAATATAATAAAGGCGGTATGAAAATCAAATAATAAAATAAAAACATAAAACATACCACAATCTTAAACCTTGTTTGGCTCATGCATAAGTTTACCTTTTGTGTTTCATCCTTTTTCTCCTGTTTAAGGATATCGGTGAGGTTAATCAATTTTTCCATAGCTTCCACTTGCCGGCTCAGATGTTTTAGGTACATTCCACATGCTCGGCAGTAGGAATCCAAGAGCAGACCAAACCTCTGGCTCACATTTTTATTGTGCATTTCAGACCTAATATAAAAATATCTTAAGTAATGATACAGATTGCTAAAGATGTTCATAAACACATTCAATTTTATGTTATAATAATGCTTTAATATCATCAACTTTTTTGCATTTATTTTAGAGCCAAAAGAATTACTGGAAGGTCTTGTTTATCAAGTATATTTTCAACCATGTAAAACATTAAAAAAATTAAAACTATTTAAAAGCTTCTTATTCACAAGATAGTTAAGCTTAGATTCCTTGCCTTATAATAAAAGGTATTATAATGTAATACTCTTTAAGGGATATGGGTAGTTCAGAAAGTTGAAAAATAAAAAAAATAAAAAAATCTAAACTTACTTTAAATGCCAAAAGAAGAAGTGTCCTATTCTCTGATTAGTCAGTGCCTTCTTGAGTAAAAATCTTACCAAGAGGTTATCCAAGTACTGTTCATACTTCAGAACCTAGAGATAATGGGGAAATTGAATTGTGATTGGCATTATCAGTATTTTCAAGGCTGGAACACCCCTGATGACATCAGCATAGCTATTTGTGTACAAGTAGTCCTTGCTTAATGATAGTAATTGGAACCAGCTGCAACAATGCAACTCTGAGCCTGTTGTAAATTTTCTGAATGACGAACACATGGAAGTGGGGACAATGTGATGGCAACAACTACAAAGATCTGATATAATCCCCCTCATTTAGCACCATCGTAATTTCACTGAACAAGCAGTCATTCAATGATGACATCCTGTACTATGTTTTCTGACTGATACCTCTTAAGCAGGTATTGGGTTTGGTTATTGAGTGGGCTAATGATTTAGGATTTTATTTCATTTTTTTATGATGCTTAATTGTGAACTGTAGATGCTTGTATCTTGTGCAGCAATAACGTTTCATATAGCTGCCAATAAAAGTTCTTTTCAATTATATTTTTCCTGGCTCTCCTCTCAGTAATTCCGAATCACTTTTAAAATTTCATGAGAAATGTTCTGTCATACTGTCCTCGGGAAATTTCATCTAACTATATAAATTTTTGAATGCCTGTACATATGATAGAAGCACAGTGAATTCAAACAGAACACAGTACCTGCACCAGCTGAATCAAGTACTGAGAGAGTTTGTCATCTGTCAAGTATTTTTCCAAACACCGAATTGCAAAGGCTCGCACCATTGGGTCTGGATAATTGCAGTCCAAAAGCTCCATTGCTTGCTCAGGCCTGATTTGAGGCCAATCTTTTACCAAGCAGTACATCTGTGTGAGATATAGTAAAGAGAGCAATATCATGCCTACAGTCATGAAAACAAGCTTCTGAGTCAGACCAAATTCTTCTCAGGCTAATACCCTGCTTCCAACAGTGGACAAACAGATATCTTTAGAAGGGCAGTAAGAGGATATAAGATAATGACTGCCTTTTAGTTCATAGTACTTGGTAGCTAATGGTGCCCCAATAGGTGGATGCTCTACCTACTCAATATGCCCAGTAGCCCCAGACAAGCTTATCATATTATCTCATATTGCATCAGATATAATATTATAGCATTCTACTATAATGAAACATTAAAAGTCCTGCTTAATAAAGACATTTTTAAGGCTTTTGTTCAACAACAGAGTTGTTACCTGGGTTACTTCATCCCTGGAATTCCATTTAACAGACAAAAGAAGTTTAGGTAGGATTTCTGGCATAGATACACAGTAGTGCCTGAAAAAGGAGATGAAGATAAGTATATTGCACAAATAATTCTATGTACTACTTCTGTATGAAATTCATATGAAACATGAAATAATATATTAAACTAAGGATCGTATTTTTTTTTTAAATAAAGTTTGTTTGAATATCAGCAGAATGCCTATGAAAAGAATACCTTGTAAGTCTTAAGGCAGGACATGGGCCCATAATCCAGAAAAGATATATAACATCAGTGTCACCAATATAATCTCAAAAGACCTTGGTGGTTTTAAGTAAAACAGATTTAGATCACCTAACACATTTAATGCTTTAGGAATAATCTCCCAACTGGAACTGAACCTTGTATATTTAGAGGACTAATATGTTGCTTAAACAAATGCAGATAGCACAAGCTACTCCCTAGTACATTTTCTATTCCTACCTACAGTACAGTCTAGGAGGTTTACTTATTCATTAAGAAAATTGTTATGGCTGTCTAATTTACTCATAGTGACTCTGGGCAGCTTATCGAAATAAAACTCCATATTAAAAAATTCAATAAACTCTACCCAGGTTGGGGCAGCTGGGTCATATCTAAGGACCATAGACACAGCTATGCTCTGTAATATCATTTACGTACTGAAAAGCTGGTTGTCATACCTGTGGCTCCAAAGGAAGTCTTTTTCTTGTTCAGTTATTTCAGATAAGGGGTCTCTAGTACAGATTGCCCGAAGCTGCTCTTTATCGTTGTCTCTTAACTCATTATCTCTAGCTATTCTGTTACTCTGTTGAAGAAAGGAATACATAGAATCATTCATAAAATGACCACCGTGTTCAAATGTTTTTGTGTCCAAAAGTGCTCAAAAAGACTTATTTTATCTTCTGAACTAGCTGATGGAAAACTGTGCTTGGGAATATTTCTGTCGTGGGTCTTAAAGGTTTGTAATGGTAAAAGTGTTTCTTTGTTCATCACTAAAGAATGTACATGAAGTTCAGGAGATCTTCAAACAGGTTTTGATATTTCCTCCAATGGTTCAAAAATACAACATTATAGACATGAAAGATTTAACATTTTTTCCCACTATGATATAATTTGTCGAACTAAAATCTGTGGGTTTTTTCCATAAATCAATAATCTTTCACATATTTTTTTTAAAAAATATGAATTTATTTAAAATAAAAGATATTCAATGACTTAATATGGAATTTTATCCAAAGGAGGGCAATAATATTAATGAGCCTGTTTGGAGTTTTCAGTCAGGTGAGGACTCAGGTAAACAGTAGTTTACTTGGTTTCTCCAACAGGTGAATACAGATAGTTACAATTTTGTTAGATCAGGTCACAACACTGAACTCATACTATTAGTACTATATAATTTTGAATTTTGCATTTTGAAGATGTAAAGCAACTGCTATATTATTTTGGTACCTAAAGAGCAGGTTGATAGCTATATTTCTATACACAAAGGACCTAAAAGTTTGCTGTGGCTCATTGTTCATGTTTTTAGCCCCAAGAAAACTAGGGAAGAAAAATAAAAAAGTCCTCACCAGCCCTGCATGGTTGTAGTTAAATCCTTGTTCTCGAGAAATAATCCAATTGGCATGTTCTTCTATTACTGACATGTCAGGAAATTTGACAGGACTGCTAAACCAATCAAATTCCAGTTCCAAACATGGAGTTTCCTAAAGAGAAAACATGTTCTTTCATTTATAGGCAGAAATAGAGTGAAAATAGAAAACTTAAAAGAACTAAAATGTTTAACTGCCTTAGATCATAAGTACTGTTTCTTGCACAGAGAAAATAGATATATCTGTTGAAAGTTGGAGCATGAATTTCTCCCCAATACTTTTCATATCAATTAGTTGTTGTTTTGCCTGTGTATTACACGGAAGAGCCATGTGAATCCTAACTACGACCCAAAATATTTTACAACCTTATTATTGTAAAAACAGAACGATACACAATTTTTCTGCTCAGAATCACATTTGGCTTTTGAGTGACAAGAACTGGCAAAAAAGTAAATGAAGCATGGACAAAAATGAAACTTAATTTAAGCAAATTTTAAAATTAATTAAAACTAAATACAATTAATATTATTCTGCAGATGGTTGACAATTTCTCTCTTCTGTAACTTTAAAAGTGATGGTTCGCCTAGCTTGAAGAATAAATGAGGCCAACCAAATCTTTCAAGGATCTTGAATCTATGATGGGGTATTTTACAGACTATTATTAGAAATTATGATCAAAACCCGATTTAAGACAATAAAGTAAGCTAGAAATTGGCTAGAAATATATTATTATAAACACAGTAATGTGAAATCAAAGCAGGTATTTCCTTTCAGAGGCATTGAAGTCTTCCCAAGAATTTAGAATGCTAGACGACCTCCAAGGTCCCTTCCAACTTTATTATTATTATTATTATTATTATCATCATCATTATAGTTTACATGCAGATCCAACCTCTGTGGCCTATTGTAGTTGACAGATGGAAATTTTTTCAATGCACAGATTTTCTAAGTGCCATCCAAAATTTGTTGTTATGATGCCCAATATTGGGGCCACCAGTTATTTATTTGTATCCCACCTTTATTATTTTTATAAATAACTCAATGCTCCTTCTTCCTACTATTTTCCCCACAACAACTCTCTAAAGTGGGTTGGTCTGAGAGAGAGATTAACTGGCCCAAAGTCACCCACCTGGTTTTCCTAAGGTGGGACTTGAACACATATTCTCCTGCTTTCTAGCCTGCTGCTTTAACCACTAGACTAAACTTCTCTCCAGTTATACCATAATTTTTCAGCTTTGATTTTCAGATCTTGGTATTTCTTGATATTCTCCAGTTCTTTGTCTTCTATTCTTCTCTCCCCTGATATTATTGTTATTATTATGATTGGTCGCATAGTCGGTCAGACGCTTAGACCAAATTTGACATTTTTGTCTATCAATCGAGTCCTTAGTATTATTATTATTTACCTTATTTGGGTTGGATCCGGTGACTCCAATGGGATTAAGAAGGTCTTCCAACCCATGGGGTACAGGCCACAGATTCAGAGCCATTTTGCCAGAAACAAGAGTGTCTGTGTAATCAAACATGTTAATATTTCCCCACGCCAATGGGCAGTGCTCCTTCAAAAGAGCAAACAATCAGTGTTTAGTCTCCTCTATTAGTAAGATATTGCAAGCTCAGATTTAAAGGAAACAAACGAGGAAACATAAGTCACAGTGGTACTTTTATCAACCAAGACAGCATAAATGTTGAGAATATTTTTTAAAAAACATCAGTTCGCCCTACTTCATTTCTAATAGTTGATGAGAAGAATTTTACCTCCTTTGCACCCTTTCTGCCTTTAACAGAGCAGATAGAAAGGCAAAGCCGAGCAGCACGTGGAAGATCAAGAACGAGCATCTCATATTGCAGCCATTCATTCCATCTGAAAGATAGGTGTTTATTGCCAAATATTTTTCAATGACATGGTAAATCAAAAATTGGCAACAAAGATTTTCAGTGGTGACCAATAACTTTCTGGGTAGAATTCAAGCAGCTTATTTATTTATTCTAACGGGCAGGTACAGCACAATCACTGGTCACCTAGAAAGCCCTAAAGAGGCTTAGCAGCTGATTTCAACAAGAGCTAATCCTGTTATTAGAAGCCTAGGCAAATTTTAATTCCTGCAAATTTGCAGGAAAGGCTATTCTGAGTGTCCGTTCCATTTTGAATGCAGCTCTGTTAATGCTAGCCAGCATGTCCTATGCCCGTGGTGGCGAACCTATGGCACATGTGCCACAGGTGGCACGCAGAGCCCTCTCTGTGGACACAACGCGCTGTTGCCCCAGTCTTAGGCCTTCAGCTGGGTTTTATAAAACCTTTTCGCTTTAGGCCTTCACCACCATGTGCAAAAAAAAAAAAAAAAAGGTTCAATCAATCAATTTTAACTTCCGTGGGAAAAAAAAGATCTTGCAAAGTTGGAATTGATTGATTGAACTTTTTAGTCCCACCCAGCCTGCCGTTACCACCACAGCCACGCCCATGCAATGGGCCATGCCCACCCAATGGGCCACACCCACCCCATGGGCCACGCCCAATCAGCACCCGACGATACATAAGTGGGTTTTTGGTTGCAGTTTGGGCACTCGGTCTCTAAAAGGTTCGCCATCACTGTCCTATGCCGTTATAAAAACTGAGTGAGGTACGCACTGAACACTGAAGACTTTCCCCCTTGTTTATGTCAGTTAGAGAGAGCAAAGGAGAAAGATTTCAGTTTTAGAGTTAAACAGTTCAATTTTAGAGTTGGCTATACTGCACCTGCACAAAGCATAATGTAGGGATTACATTATCCCAGGAAGAAGCATTCTAACACTTGTTCAAACAAATTAACTACATGAAAACAAATTGTCCAGATAATGGTCATGGGCAGTACAAATAATCCTTATCTTCTGGTGGCAATTGGGACTGGAATTTCTATTGCTAACTGATGCAATGTCACAAGACAAATTCATTCTTGCTTATGGGCAAGGGCATAAATTACCTAAGCATACTCTAACAGAGAAAATTTGAATCTAATCATCTGGATTTGCTCATATAAAAAAATATCAAACTAAGCACAAAGGTTAGTTGACACAGGACTCTTCATTATGTGATAAAAGTAGCACACCACAGCATGCCATATATCCTTCTACACTTGGATACAAGTAAACACATCCTACAATTTCATCTTCTTGATGTGCTTTGTTATTATAAAAGGTTAGCTTGCTTTTTTTATTTCATTTATATCATTTACCTCGGATTAGAGCAAGGTACTCTTTGAGTATTCACGTTATCACATAAAGGCTCTCCTCCATGATAGATACCGGTTCGGACATAAATCTGAAAAAAGTATACACTGGTTCAAAAAAAGCAAAATGTACACAGAAAATTAATCAATTGGCTGATAATTTTTTATGTTTATTTGTATCCTGCTTCTAATATTTTTTATAAATAATTCAAAGCGATTAAGGGCAACTCTTAAATTAAATAGAATTAGCAAGTACAGGCCAATAAAAAGTTATTTTCTGTTTTAACACAAGAATTTACCAAAATTACTTTTATTTTATATTGGAAATCCACTGCATTTGAGACTAAATACAAGAATTAAAAACTTTGTAGAATAAAATCAAGGCCCTGTGTAAACGTTTACTGAATTTCTGATATAGTTCAAAATTTGAGTATGCAAAGGAAAAACATGTTTGTAACAAAGTATATTTTAAAATGATCCAACACATAATTTCAATAAGAGGTACCCACGCCACCCTCATCAGAACATTTACTAATCAACTTCCATTTTTGATCGGATTGTTTTTGTTAGATACACCATAGAGTTCAGAATCAGTTCAGAATTCTGATATTGCTAATCGAGAACACAACTATCATACTCGCACATCCAGAGTTCCTCTCCTACCTTGTCAATGTCCCGAATATTTACATTTACGTAAGTAGCACAGAGAATCTTAATTCTCAGATGACTGTTAATAGCCCAGAGAGATTTGGCAGAAGCTTCCCCATTCATGTAAGGAGTAGCTGTAGAAATACGTCTAGAATAAGATGGCATTGCAAACGTATCCAATGGCAGTTGGGCATAGAGACTCTCTTTAGTCATTAACATCAAATTGGGCATTCGACCAAGCATGATACAGCTCCGGATATACTGAAATAGGCAAGTAGAATAAAACAAAAGCACAATGACTGTCCCGGGCATACCTCTTCTGAATCATGTTTAATTAGCCAGGAAGTTCACAATGTCAGCACGGTTAAATTTTTGCTAGTTAAGGCCAAGAAGGCAACACAACATCAGAATCAAATGCAGGTAACCTGCAAGACTCAGGCTATGGTTAAATAAAGTGTTACCATTTTATTTCAAACGGTTGACCTGGAGTCAATAAGACTGATTTCCGCTATATAACAATACATTATATGAAGTAAGTGGAATATTCAAAACTGAAATTTCTCAGTAAACCTGCTAAATAATATACACAGAGCATCATATTGTGCACTATGCTAGATCAGTTGCATTTTTCTTATTTACACAGGTCTGTTTCCCCCGTAATTCCCCAACTCAAGCTTGGATGAATGACATTAATTCTGAAAAAACACTTGATATACACTTACCTTATACTGACTCAGTGGGTGCTTTTCTAACAAATACTCATCACAGCCACAGACTTTTAAAATATATTTCCCCTGGTACTCTAACACACAGAGTTTTAGCTGTTCTGATGATAGCAACATACTGCGTGTTTTTTTCCTGATTGCTTCAGCAATTACTTGTTCTGGCACATAATCATGATTGATTTTTAAGGTGTACTTCTGTTTGTCATTGTTGGGGGAGACTATAACCCAAATCACTACTATTATTTGACCTGAAAAAGAAGAAAGTTGGTTCAGGTTGCAATTAAGCATCATACCACGCCACAGCAGACAGAAGGGAAAAGCTCTGGCCCTTTATGTTCCCCTATTTCAACATATCTTGAAATTAAAACAAAATAAAAAAATAAACAGACCCAAATCACTAAATAATATGCATCTTTTTTTGTCATTATAAAGGTAACAATTATGTTACTGGGCTGCATTAACAAAGGAATAGAATCAAGATCATGTGAAATATTAATACCACTCTACAATGCCTTGGTAAGGCCACACTTGGAATACTGCATCCAGTTTTGGTCACCACGATGTAAAAAAGATGCTGAGACTCTAGAAAGAGTACAGAGAAGAGCAACAAAGATGATTAGGGGACTGGAGGCTAAAACATATAAGGAATAGTTGCTAGAATTGGGTATGTCTAGTAGTTGAATGAAGAGAAGGACGAGGGGGGACATGATAGCAGTGTTCCAATATCTCAGGGGCTGCCATAAAGAAGAGGGAGTCAAGCTATTCTCCAAAGCGCCTGAAGGCAGGACAAGAAGCAACAGATGGAAACTAATCAAGGGAGAGCAACCTAGAACTAAGGAGAAACTTTCTGACAGTTAGAACAATTAACCAGTGGAACAACCTGCCTCCAGAAGCGGTGAATGCTCCAACACTGGAAGTTTTTAAGAAGAGCCTGGATAGCCATTTGTCCGAAATGGTGTAGGGTTTCCTGCCTGAGCAGGGGGTTGGACTCGATGACCTCCAAGGTTCCTTCCAACTTTATATTATTATTATTATTATTATTGTTGTTGTTGTTGTTGTTGTGAGTAAAGCACAGGATTATAAATTGGCACACTAATATTGCAGGGTGAGAGGCAGAAATCAGTAAACATGTATCAACAGCAAGCAGGTCAGAACCCAGAGATGCTGCACCTTTTCTGGTTCTGGAACAAACTGAAGGCAGCACAGGGAGGAGGAAAGAGGGAAAGAGAAATTGCTGAACAGAAAGAATCAGTTTGAGACTGGGAATAGTTGGTGGAAAGAGGAACTGATTGTATCAAGTCAAATTTCTCCTTGTTTAAAATTGTATTAGCAATGTGCAAAGAAGTCTAAACAGCAAAATTGGAGGAGGTAGGAGGGGCGAGAAAGGCAAAGGGAAAATATAGTGGAAGGATATCTACCATCTTGCTACAACGTGTGAATTCCATTTAGGAAACAAAAGCTGAATTCACTGCTGGCTTACTATGCAATAAATAACAAAAACTTCCCAAAACTTTGTCATTGTTATTTATGTAGAAAAGAAATGGTTACACCCAAAAAAAAATTGTACCGAATAGATTAGTTTAAAAACTGTGTACATGAAATCAAATAAAATCTTTATTATGGTCACAGTTAAAAGTTTGCTTTAAAATGCACAGTATAAATTCATAAAGTATCATCCCATTTCTCTGAATGCCAAAACAATTAATTAATGCATTTTCTTTACCTTTATCAAGTTTATTGTATATATGCTTTGGTAGGTCAGATGATTCTATGTTTGGGGGACAGACGTACAAGGCTCTGCTATGGGGCGCATTAGCATCTCGTAGTTCTACTGCTTCTTTACAAACGTTAAGAATGTTTCGTCTGAAATCCTGAACTTCTGGATCCTTCACCAAGTCAAACTCACAAACGGGCATGCCAATAGCAAAACCTAAAAAGAAGAACACCTCCTTTGATACTGTGCCAGAGTGCAAGACTCCACCATCTCATCTCAAATCCTGCTAGTGATCTTCCAAAGCTCAGCTCTGGGCTTGAATATCAAGCATGTTGCAACTATCCACCAGGAGATGACCCAAGGGCCATGGGTGGTTCTTCAGTACAAGCTAGAAGATGTAAAATGTGTCCCCTCGTCACGCTAATCCAGTTTTAAGCAAGATGTTTTTAAACAAACAGAAGCCTGGCTGAAACAAAATATTAAACCATAAACATACAATAAGAGTTGGAATCACACATCTTGTTAAAAGCCAAAAGCAAACCACATTCCCCTTCAATATGGGATGGCTCCAGGACTGCAGTGATAGCAGGTTCATTTAGTGCACAGGTCGGCAACCTGTGGCTCCAGAGCCGCATGCGGCCCTTTGAGTCTTCCCCTGTGACTCCCAGCCTCCTCTGCCATTTGCAGAGAGTGACAGAGAGGCAATTGTGCTTTCCTGCTTTTCTCTCTCTCTCTGTCTCTCTCTCTGTGTGTGTAAAAGAGAGTGCACTCACAGTGTTCTCTGAGGAGCTGAAAAGCTTAATGGGCGGAGCTCCTCCCTTTGCTGTGTCTCTGCAGGAAGCAGGAAGGGCAGGAGAGAACTAGCTAGCCCAGCTATGCTGACTCAGGAATTCTGGGAGTTGAAGTCCATGAGTCATAAAAGAGCCGAGGTTGCCTACCCCTAAGCTTGTTGGAGAACAGCTTGAAACCAGCTTGCCAGGTGAGCAGCAGATAGCAGAGAGGGAGGGGGGGGAGAGAAAGAGAGAGAGAGAGGAAAGAGAGAGAGAGAGAGAGAGTGGGGGAAGAGGACTGGCAGACCAAGGGCAGATAGAGAGAGAGAGAGGGAGGGAGGGAGGGAGGGAGAGAGAGAGAGAGAGAGACCTTTTTGACAACTAAAATGAAGATAACATTGCATATATCCTTTTTTACCTGTGTGTGTGTGTGTGTGTGTATGTGTGTGTGTGTATGTATGTATGTGTGTGTGTGTATATATATATATACACACATACACATTACATACACACACACACACACCCCTATAGTAAAGGTAAAAAAGGATATATGCAGTGTTATCTTCATTTTAGATATCAAAAGGGTTTTGCGGCTCCCAGTGTTTTGTTTTCGGTGGGAAACGGGTCCAAGTGGCTCTTTGAGTGTTTTGGGTTGCCTACCCCTGATTTAGTGAAAAGTGGTATGATTTGTTCTATTTGGGGGATAAAGAAATAGTTTAAAGTCTTGATGCCACCATTCCAATATATGATACATTTGGTGTTCTTTTAGTGTCTATGGAAATTTTCAGACATCCGGTCAGGGTTGTCCCAAAGGTGCATTTTCAAAAGGCAATTGGACTTTCTTGGTTTTTTTCTTTGAAGACATTTTGCTTCTCATCCAAGAAGCTTCTTCAGTTCTGTTTTTCTAGTGATTTTATCTTTTCCCTTATCAGTAAATTTTCCTCTAACATGGGAATTTAGAACTGGCAAAGGGAGAACTGACATCCTGTCTCCCATTCACTCAGAGGATCTAATATATGGAACCCTGCTACTATGTGGACAGAAAACCTGGGTAAATTGTTTCTGTTTGGAGACACAGAATATCATGGTTATTTACAGAATTATGCAGATAGTCCTCGACTTGCAACTGTCACTTAACGACCGTTCAAAGTTAGTAATAGTCATGAAAAAGGTGCTCATAAAAGATCACATCCCTATCACATGACCACATTTTGGATGCTTCACAAGCAGCTTGCTTTTATAACTGGTTGCAATGTCTAGAAATTACATGACCACAATTTGAGCTCTTTCTTCCAGTAAGCAGCAAAATGCCCATTTGGGAGAATGGATTCTCTTACTGACCATGTGATTTGCTTAATGAACGTGTAATTCAGACCTATGACCATGTGATTCATTTAATTTCCACTGTAAATATGGTCAAAATATTGGGTCTAGGCATGTGGGCACCCTTATAACTGCAATGACTTACAACCCAAATTCTGGTCCCAAATATAGTCCTAAATTGAGGATTGCCTGTAATCTTCTTTGTCACAAGAGGCATCAACTGCCCCTCCCCTGTCTTTTCCTTTCCAGTTAGCCCTCTATTTATCTTAATAAAATGGAAGGAATTACCATTTCATTGAGTTGTTCTAAAAGTTGGCTCATATGAAAGGATAAAAGCAAGGAATGGTGAATGACAAATTAAGTTTTGATTGTATGTTAAAAGACTGTTTCATTACCGGAAGACTAAAGCAATCTTTTTGAGCTATTGAGCTCATCGGTTTTGGAAGTGTGGACTCAGACATATAATTACAGCAACAGAGGTGAGCAAATTGCATATTCACAAAATGGCTATCAGCCTGGTTGGTCACAAAAAAACCCTCATTTGTTTGTTCCCCAACCTGTACAACATTTCTTTATTATTTAAAAATATATTTCCTATTTTGAGGGCCAGTAAACACACTTCTAAACAAAATACTGGATTTAAATCACTCAACTTTTAAATTTTCTTATATGGTTATTTATTATATTTTTAAACTAATCCAAAAAAACTGTACTTTCTAGCAGATTACAAAATTATTTAAGATACTAAAAACAGCAAAAACATAAACAATAAAAATGCCCACCCCTTAGGACTGCAAATACCTCAAATAAATGTTCAGAGAGCTCTATATGAAAGGAAATATTCCTTTATATATTCTTGCCCCAAGCAATTTAAAGATCAGCACCACCTTAGAGTGTGCTAGAAGACTGACAGTCAACACAGTTGACGAAGCATTAGACCATGTACTAAATTATTATTTTGTACACATGATATTGCAGAGATGTATCTCCTTACACAATTAAAATCAGGTGAAAGGTCATTCAATCACATTTCCAGAAAACTAACAGTGCCTATCATATGAATCATCTCTCCCTGAGGTTGGAGGGAAGTGAGACACCTTTCTTTACAAGTACTTTAAATTGCATGCAGTAAATCATATATAGTTGCAGTAAGCAAGAAATCGTATATAGCTGCAACAAATTAAGACAGCGAGCCTCACCAATTTCTCGATTCAGAATTTTCTCTTCTCTGTTGCCCACCGGTTCTATAACTTTTAAAAAAGGTTGGAAGAGCCGCAGATCACACAGTCGCCGGGTTTCATCAAAGAACTCTTCTCTTTCTGCTTCTTGAGTAACACTTACAAAAATGTAAGATGATTCGTCTTGAAGGAGCTGATAGAGCGGGTACTTCCTAGCTTCTTTAAAGAGTTCATGTTTAATATGTAACAAGGTGGCCTCACGGAGGCATTCTAAAGTCACTATCATACCATTAGGTAGAAGACATTCTACTAGTATTTTTGGTGGCATTAGGTGCATGCCCCATAATTCACCGGATGAAGGTCGTGGAGGCATTTTGTTAGGCCTCTTCTCTGACTATTATCAAAAAACTATGATTGTAGATTCCTGTAGGAAAGACTAAGTAAAGTTAAATAGGTTTATGTGAGTTTTATAATCACATTTTATCTCATATCACACCTTTTGAATTATACATTAAAACAATGAATGCAAGATTTCTCAACAATTTTCCTTCCAGTCTTCATAATTAAGATTAATTGTACCACCATGGCTCATCAGAAAATTAATAGAACTGCAAACCACATTTGGCCAGGAGAATGTTTGCAGTGACAAAGTATTTTGCCATGCCAACAGAAAATGGAAATTAGGAAACAGAAATGGCAGCAATCAAAGATTGACAAATTTGCCAGATAGAGTTTAACAGAACAGAAAGGCAGTATCAGATATGCATTTATTTATTAAATGTATCCCCTCCCCCACTGTTCAGCTGACACTGAGCGGCTTACATCTAGATAAAACAAAATTCAATGGATTAAAATTACAAAAATTGAAACAAGCTAAAAAAAACCCCACAAGGGTTTGGAAAAGAGAGGTGGACCCCATGCCAGTTGGCATAGCCAGGTCTTAAGGCTTTTTCTGAAGGCTGAAAGAGGTATATAGATATTCCATCAGAAGTTAAATGCCACACAGTTCTGGCCATAAACAGATTGGAACAAAACTTAGATCCAGCCAGTTTACCATGATATATATTTGGTTGTAGTGGATAAGATTCTCCCCTCCCTATCCATTACCTCCTCCAATGACAGCCTAATCAGCAACCTGAATTATTGGATAGAAATATAGTATGTTTCAGTTTCTAATTCTTTTGCTTTTAAGAAGAGACTGGACAGTCATTTGTCCGAAATGGTGTAGGGTTTCCTGCCTGAGCAGGGGGTTGGACTCGATGACCTCCAAGGTCCCTTCCAACTTTATTATTACTAATTATAAGAACATCCATATTTGAATAAAGTAAACCCCTTTACTCAAAAAACAAAAACCCACCCATTCCAAATGCAAGAGTACATGCAGTTCTTAGTAGGTCCTCTGAATTATATTTTAATAAACTAACAAGGAAACTTTGCTACATTTGCATGTAGTAAAGTACATATGCTCTTAAACTCATCGTTTTTTGCTCTATGAGAGAACTTGGTTTGTGCTATACACACATGGAACAGTTCTCACACATATAGTGCACATGCATATCCACTTAACAGACCTCCATTCATGGAATTTTTAAGTTTAAGTCTCTCAAGTTAAACTTTGACCACTCTAGGACATTCTGGAGAGCAGGTCTCAAGGTAATTCAGGTCTGAGAATTCCTGCACTAACCAATAGAAATACAAGTGGATCTTTTTTAAAAACGCAAAGGATTAAAATATTTTGAATTCAACACAGGCAAAATTGGACTGTGCCCAATTAATATCTCCTAACTAAAAAAATGATGTTTACCCCAATAAAGTCAAATACAAACTTCAGCTATAATCTTCTTGTTAATCAGGGTATCAACTCTTCAAAAGATTCCCTAGAAATAGTTTTTTAAAGCTTTTTTATTTTGCTTGGAATTAAGGTACAGCATCATTTGAATGTTTGTTACATATCTGATTTGTTTCTGCAAGTTAGAGTAGATGATGTGATCTTCTCATTACCCATAAACAAAAGCACAGTACCTGCAGACCAGTGGGCTTGAAGAGAAATGACAAGACAAATAAACAAGCAAATAAAATAAAAACGTACCTGTAAGTCTTATTATTTTGGAACAGGGAGATACCATACAGCTCCCTACTTCACATGATGGTCACATTATTGGGAAGTTCTCTGTCATCCACATGTTGCAATTTAGGAATGGATTTTTTCTATCATCCAGAAACATTCTACAATCTTTATATGAACTTCTTCTCAACTCTTGGACATCATACTGTTTGAATTTTTACTGAAAACACTAAAGTTATAAACAAATTCAACATTGCTATTGAAGGGTAAATCTCCAAATCATATGACTACCCTAGGAAAAAAAGAGAGGGGGGGGGGAAGAGAGGGAGAGAAAGAGAAGAATTATTTCAACAAGTTATATCATGGAAAGCTATGCAGACATAAAGACTCAAATAGTAACAGCAATAGCAGAGTTCTATACTGCTTCATAGTGCTTTACGGCCTAAGTGATTTACAGAGTCAGCATATCCCCTCAACAATCTGGGTCCTCATTTTACTGACCTCAGAAGGATGGACGGCTGAGTCAACCTTGAGCTGGTCAGGATCGAACTGCTGAATTAGCCTGCAATTCTGCATTCAAATATTATATACTATAGAACGGGGAAAGGATTTTAGGGACAAAGATTATATAATTTTTTTCCCTTGTAATCTTAGATTCAGCTTTATGCCTAACAGCATTACCAATTAATATTTGTTCAAATTTATTAGTTATTGATTAAAGCTGATATCCTAAATATAGTGTCCTCTTTGAGTTGGCCAGCCTTAAGAATCCAATCAATATACATTTACAAGATACTTAATAACTTATCACTTCTATTTTCTGAAGTTCCTTAAAAAAACAAACTTCAGAGACTGAGCTGACTTTCATCTTTCTTTCATATCTCCCTAAAATTTGTAATCCCTTCCTTACTGTCTCTTCTATAATGACACACAAGACTAATTTGATATGTAAGAATTTATATTTTTATGTTAAATTACTTAATGAAATATCACCATGTTACAAAATACAAACTATGCACATGTAAAACAAATTACTTTTTGATTATGCAACATTATTTGAAGCTCAGAAAAGGATTCCAAAATTAGACTATAATGAAAAATATATTAATATATTATATAATATACATAATAATAATGTATATAATAACCCACATCAGTAAAGACAGCAACATAGAACATGCAACATACAGGACAGATATCATAGATGGAATCATAATTAGCCTGTTCCAGGATGTGTTGAAAATACCAGCTCTTTTTCTATGTAAGAACATACCTTCCACTGTCTGGCCTTATTGTGGAAGTGGGGAGTAATTCCTGAGAAGGATGAGTGAAAAATACTGGGAGTTTATATAATTCCAACAGGATCACCCAAGATATTACCATAGCTGTTCAGATAAAGCAAGCAGGAGGCTATACAAAAAATTGGAGATAGAAAATCATTTTAGTGAGAAGGGCAAAGGAATTGTTTTATCTTATGTGGGAGAAGGTAATGGTACAGGTAATCCTTGTCACTGAAGCAGTAGACGTGAGCTTAAATGGACTCCAGAGATGGTAGAGGACAGGAAGACCTGGAGGACCGTTGTCCATGGGGTCGCGATGGGTCGGACATGACTTCACAATTAACAACAACAATCCTTGTTTAGTAGTTGCCTTGTTTAATGACTGTTTGTAACTGCAATGGTGATGAAAAAATAACTTTTTAACCAATCACATCTACAATTTTTGCAGTCTGTCAAGCAAAGGAAAGCTGAGTAAGATCATAAACACAGTCATAGTTTCACTCAGCAACCGCTTCACTCATTGAGCAAATTCCTATTCCTAATTGTGATTGCTAAACAAGGATTATCTGTAATCTATTCCTGTATTTTATCAAGGAAATCTATGGATCAACAATATAAAGTGATTGAAGATATAGTGGACAATGAACTCTACGGGTTGGATAGCATTTAACATACTATTGAGGAAGAGCAGAGGCTCTTTCAGAGTTGTTAGTTTAAAGCCTTCAGGTCCTCTGGCTGCTGATGTTGCAATGCAGGAAAAAAAGTTTCAAAGCTACAAAAACAGATTTATAATGGAAACATGGAAATTAAGAAGTATGAACATGGGAAAGCTTAACATAATGAAAAATGAAATGAACCAGCCACATTTTGACAGCTATTGGTAAACTGAAAAGGACTGAAATTGGATCCTTTCAGTCAGAAAATGCCTAAAAGAATTATTTACTGGTATTACTTAAAAAAGGGCTTTTCAACCTTTTTACCCATTGTACCACTTTCAGGATATGGCAATATCCGAGTACCACCAGTCGCCTAGCAAGGTATCAAAAACTTGATGACAAAAAAAAAAGTGATAAAGTACAGGTAGTCCTCGACTTACAACAGTTCACTTAGTGACTGTTCAAAGTTCCAATGGCACTGAAAAAAGTGCCCCCCAAGCCACAGCTGAGCAAGACACCTGCCTGCCCACCCGGCGGCGCTCTTCCTCCTGTTCGAAGTTTTCATTGTTGTGAGCATTTCTGTTGGGGATTGGCAGCGGAGGTGGGGTGGGTGGTTGCAGCAGATTTTGGTCACTTCACATGACCCTGGGACACTGTGGCAGTCATAAATATGAATCAGTTGCCAAGCCTCTGAATGTAAATCACAAGACCCTGGAGATGCTGCAACATTCCAGCTGATTGGCGCTTCTTCTGGGCTCAGAAGTGCCAGGATCAGCGCTGAGCTCCAGCTGGAGCCTGGCACTGATCCTGGCGCTTCTGCTGAGCCCTGACAGCCCTGCAGCTCCAGCTATCTCTCGCTCAGGTTTGTGTGGTGCTGCCACCGGTTCAGCTCATTCCCCTCCCCCACTACCACTTTTCTAGGATGGTTGCGTACCACCTGCCAGGTGCCAATGTACCACAGGTGGTACCCGTACCACAGGTTGAAAAGCCCTGACTTAGAACACACACAAACATACACACACATAAAAGGAGGAGGAACAGGACTGCTTTTATAGTCAGGAAAAATAAAGCGAGACAGTACATGGATACAATGCAGTCAGTGAGTGAATAATATCAGTTGACCTCTTGGAAAACCCATTAATATGATGATTATCCAAATTTATGGTCCAATCAGAAATAAAAATAGGTTGATGATTTTCAAGTTCAATCATGTTCAAGCAAACACTCAAGCAGGTTGTGCTGCTTGTGGTTGAAGATGGGGATGCCAATGCTGAAAATATTAAGAGGAAAACATAGCTGGATTGCATGGTATTGGAAATGAAATAGGGGAATGACTTAATTTCTGCCAATCCAATTATTTCTTCATTGCTAATACTTCCAGTCTTCCCCATGTACCACCATGAGAAGAATATAAAGAAATCAAATTGACTATACTATACAGTGGAATAGAAAAGCAGAGTTTTTACAGCAAAGAGGTTATCTGGATTTGACGGTGGAACACTTCATGTGCAAGTTCCAAGTCAAACTAAAGTGGAAGAGGAAAACCAACCAGTTTTCACTGACAGGCAACCAGAGAACTGTGGAATGAAATGAAGTAAGTTGTTAGGGATGAATATGAAAAAAAGATACAGAAACACAAGAACGCAAAATAAATCTCAGCTCAAATGGCAGAAATTGTTAAGAAGAAAAGCAAAAGCCAAGAAGTATGATCACCTCTGAAAGGAACTTTAAAAACTTCATAGAGCTATTAGAAGAGATAAGTAGCAGCATTACAATGACATTTATAAAGACAAAGAAGAGTGAAACAGACTGGAAAAAGACAAAAGTCTTCCAAAGGATCCACAAACACTGAAGGAGGTTCTAACTTTGAATTAATAAGCTAAAGGATGTTGTATGTATGTGCATGTGCGCGCATGCATACTTTCAAGTCAGTGTGACTCCTGATGATTGCCTGGACAAATCCCTGCTTTTTTCATGTGGAAGGCAGGACTAGAATTCATGGTCTCCCGGTGTTCAGCCTAATGCTTTAACCACTACATCAAACACAAGGCCTGGGGGCCAGATGCAGCCCACAAAGTGGTTTCATGTGGCCCGCGAAACCATCCTGGAAACAGTGAGGGAATGGCCCCCGCTGCCTTAGCCCTGGCATAGGCCACCAATGTACAATTTTGTGGTGGCCATCTATGCCGAAATTCATTGAGTCTTAGCTCCACAAGGCCATCTGGAAACAGTGAGGAACCAGCCCCTGCTGCATTGGCCCCGCCCCTGGGTGCATGCTGGAGAGGTGTCACCCTTTGTGAGGAATGAAGAAAGGCACCATCGCCTGGAAGTGGCCAGCAAATGGCCCTCGCCTACTTCACATATCCGGCTTGATGGGCTCTGCCCTGGTCCCACCCCCTTCTGCCAGAGACCCTCAGATCTGTCCCACTCCTGCCCAGGCCCCCACAGGTACCCCTGATGCGAATGATGTAGAGCTGGCCATGCCCACCCAGTAGGCCATACCCACCCTGGCCACACATACCGCCCCCCCCCAAGGACAACCGCAATACTGAAATTGAGTTTGACACCCCTGCACTACACCAAACTGGCTCTCTTAATGGATGCTAATGGACAGATTCTAACTGATTCTAAGAAGATCAAAGATGGAAAGATAATAAATTCTATACAGTAGAAATGTTAACATCCAAAATAGTTGAAAAGATATTCCCTATTTATAAGGACCTCTAGTACTATAATATGAAATTAGAGTACCATTCTAATCATTACAAGTTGGAAGAATGCAGGAATTTATAGAGTGTCTACAGAAATTGACAAGCAATAAATTAGAAGAGATTAGTTTATATATCAGTATCAAAGAAAGGAGATTTCACAAAGCGTACAAACCATGATGCAATATTGTTAATTTTGCATACCAGGAAAGTAATGTTTAGGATCATCCATTGCAGACCACAGCCCTATATGGAAACTAAGATTGTACATCACCAGAGCTCCTCTCTGAGGGAGATGGGTGGTTAAGAATTATGAAATATAAACAAACAAAAATAAAATGCCAGGTGTTCAAACTGGCTGAGGAACAAGCAGTGTTACCAATGATGCCAACTGAGAAAGCTGAAGAGTACCAAGTAAAAGTTAGGATATGCTTTATTGATTACAGAAAGGCCCTTGATTATGTCGACAATGTCGAATTGTGGAATGTGTTTAGGAAAATTGTAATCCCAGGCGACACTGTCATCAGATGCTAATGAAACAATCCAGATGCCCTCTGGAAACCAAGCAGGTGTATCAGATCCCTAGGATGAGCAGATCAGTTGGGTCCGTACTTCTGAAGGGGGAAAAAAAGACAGACTCCACAGCAATGGGAAAATGGTCTGACTATAACAAAAGACAGATCTTAACATCCCCTATTCTCAGATTAGGTCACATCTGTTCCAGTTGGCAAGTTCCAATACCAAAGAGAAGGGACGAAGTTTCCTCCTTTACTTGGACACTGTCCACTTCTACTGCCACTTCTGTCCAATCAACTTCTATCAATAAAGACAAATTGTAGTCTTATGGTCTTCATCCAGCAGCCCAAGCTGACCTTTTCAGGCAGCATCAAATCAGGTCTCATTCCATAGTTGATGTTCTAAATAGCCAATGGCCATCTGTCCTCTTCTCTAACAGGCTGCAAGGGAGAAATTATGGTGGCCACATCAACTGACATCCACCATCAGGACAGCTACAAGTCTTGGGCTGATATTCTATATGTTGCCCACCCCCGTCCTATTCCTATTGCTCAAACTGCTCCAAGCCAGCAAACCCCCCCCCCCAAACTAGCACTAGCACTCTCAGTACACTAATTCAGAAAAGATGCTTGGTAAATAAATCTTCAAAACCCTCACCGGCTTCACCCACCATATCTGAGGGAGAAAGGCTTGTCACCAACACTGCTGCAGGAGCTACAGACACTTCAGTTTCAATGAGCATCTAAAATCCTGGCTCCTACCCAGCAACAGGCTGCCAGTCCAGCTCCAACTTGATATATTTTGCTACCTCTTTATTACTGCTGCTGCTACTCAAGAACTTGTTCATACAACCTCAACATTCCCAACCATCTCTAGTCAACCTTCACTCCTATTACCTTTACACAAAACCTTCCTTTTCCTAAAACAATGTTATATTATATTATGGTGCTGTAATGTAACATAATTCCTTACAAAAATTTATAAAAAGGAAGGTTCCACACTGTATTTCTATCTGCCACTGCAAGAAATTATCTCAAGCAGTGGTCCCCAATTTTTTTGAGCTAGGGTCATGTCTGATATTTTGAGAAAGTGGCAGCCTTGACGATATGATAAGGAACCAAACAATATTGACAAAAACTGGTAAAGTTGCTCCCTGCCACTATTTTTAGTCTTTGCTCCTGTCCCCCCAAAAACCCCTTCACCATCAATTTTTCAAAATGTTTTAAGCATGGAATTTCAAGCAGTACAAAGCTGCCATTTTGAGTGTAAAATGGGCCTCTTGAGGTATTTCAAAGCCCATTATGATTGCTTTGCAAGTACAAAAGACTTCCAAAGTGCAGAAACAGCAGTTCTGCATAGGACATTTCACAAAATTTCATATTAGAGAACTTTGAAAAATAAACCATTTTGTACAACACTACCATTATTAATCCCAAATTATCTTTATCTTCCCTAGCTGCGATCACTTATTTTTATTTCTAAGAATGCCCATGTAGCTTATTCAAATCCAGATTTTTTTAAATGTATTTTTCCTTCTGTAAAAGCCGACTGTAGTTTGTTGAGGGGAAAAAAACCTTAATAAGTCAACAATTTAAAAAAAGAAAAAAGTAAAAGTAAAAGAAAATTCAATTGGTGATTGTTCAGATGTAATACCATCACTTTTATCTGCCCTTTAGGTTTCCAGGTGACTACACATCTGTATTTGATAATGTAAATCTACCATGGAAAACATGCTGAGTAAATATGGACTTACTCAATTCCATTTTCCTACAGTATGTGAAATAAATTGTTTTGCCTCATACTTACTGAAATATGTTTACAGGCATTATCGTTTCTTGAACACAGTACATTTTTAGAAATAATGTTGTGATTTAGTTGTAGAATGGTCGGTATTTTAACATGCAGTTCTTTTTATAGTTTGGAACACCCAGATTCTAATAATGCCACTGTTACTATGCAACAGATTAGCAAAGCCACAAAGTGAGTAGACTAGCAATCCTGCCAGTTCTTATATTGTGTTTTGGACTACAGTGCCCAAGAAAAAGATGAAAACATTTTGTTCTTTTGGCTTTGGGACCTTTAGGCAGAAACTTTGGCATATGAAGCAGCTGTTTCATATAGGCCAGTGGTTCTCAACCTGTGGGTCGGGACCCCATTTGGGGTCGAACGACCATTTCATGGGGGTCGCCAAACAACGCAGTCCGCCATTTTTTCCCCCTTTTCCTTAGCTGTGCTACTCCCTTTTATTCTATTGGCTTTTGAAAGCCAATAGAATAGACTCTCTTGAATAGAGTCTAATTCTATTGGCTTTCAAAAGCCAATAGGAATTGTCCAGGCTGTCTCTGCCCTGTTGAGCCCGCCAAAAGTCCCATTCTGCAAACAGTGCTGCACCAGTTGAATAGTCCTCGACTGACGACCGGTTGAGTAGTCCTCAACTTACGACCGGTTGGGGGGGTCGCGACATTAAAAAGGTTGAGAACCACTAATATAGGCAAGCATTTTAACCGCTGTGAAAGTGACTTGATATCACTTCTGAATAATTAAGTCATCAACTGATTTTTTCTATTTGTCGATCTTTATGTCTAGATCAGATGTAAATTTGTAATTATACTGAAAGATAATTGTCAGTGTACAATATTAATACATTACAGGTAACCCCCAACTTATGATCAGTCGCTTAGCAACTGTTTGAAGTTATGATGGACCTATTTATGACCTGGATTCAAAGTTCCCGTGGTTATGTGATTGTATTTTGGGCAATTGGTAAATGGCCCACATCTATGGTTAGTCCAATTTATAATGTTTTCTTCCGGAAACCAGCATTTACTTCCATTATCCACAAAAAAAAATACCCATTGCAGATAACAAATTCGCTTAACAACTGCCGCATTTGCTTGATGCCATGGTGTTTACTGAACAACTGTGGTGAATTATGTGTACTTTGGAACCAGTTAACTGTTGGTAACAATATTAAACACTGAAACAAAAAGTTTCTGTTAATATGCCTAGATAAAACAAGCATGTAAGAAGAATTTACTTCCAAGGACTGACTCAACTAATTCTGCCAACAGATGGATAAACCTGCTAGACTAGACCAAGCATCAATCAGGTTCCTTATAATGGCCAATTAGATACCTATAATAAACCCGCCAAAGAATCAAGACAATAATTGCCCTAACTGTCTCCTCATTTGCAAGGAATATGCACAGGTTTAGTTTTTGTAAATCACACATCAAAAAAATCTTTGAAATACACAAAAATACGTATTTTTAGAAAAATTAAAACAGCACTCATAAAGTTAGGCTCAAGATTCAGAAGGTTCTTGACAGATTTGAACACTGGGTCCTATCCAGCTAAATGCAATTCAGAATTTGTTTAGGCAAAACAAAAACAAATGCGTAAGTGTAGAATAGGTGGTACCTGGCTCAATAACTGTGAGAGAGATCTAGGAATCCTAGTGGACAATCGCTTAAGTATGAGTCAACAGTGTGCTGCAGCTACCAAAAAAGCCAATGCAGTCCTAGGCTGTATCAACTGAGGGACAGAATCAAGATCATGCAAAGTGTTCATACCGCTTTATAATGCAGTAGTAGGACCATACTTGGAATACTGTATCCAGTTTTGGTCACCCTGACAGACAAATATATTGAGCCTCTGGAAAGAGTGCAAAGAAAAGCAACAAAGGTGATTAGGCTAAAATGTATGACGAACATTAGTCTAACGAAGAGAAGGATTAAGGGTGACATGATAACAGTCTTCCAATATTTGAGGGGCTGTTACAGAGAGGAGAGGTTCAACCTATTCTTCATAGCATCTGAGGGCAAGACAAGAAGCAACAGATGGAAACTTATCAAAGAGAGATCCAACATAGAATTAAGGAGACATTTCTTTTCAGTGAGAACAATTAATCAGTTGAACAGCTTGCCTCCAGAAATTGTGGATGCTCTATCACTGGAGTTTTTAAAGGAGAGACTGGACAGCCATTTGTCCAGAATGGTATAGAGTCTCCTGCTTAAGAAGGAGGTTGGACTAGAAGACTTCCAAGGTCTCTTCCAACTCTGTTATTCTGTAATTCTGTCAATTGTAACCTTTTATTCTACAGTAGTGGCCAAAATTGTGGAAACATTTTGGGAAAAGTGTACAGTAGAAATGCCACCTTTGGTTAAATTTCCACCAATTTTTCTTCTAATTTCTTTATAACTGTAGCCTTGTTCACTTAATAATACTATTTTACATCGCTTTCTGGGCAACCAGTCAACTCTTTGCACCATTACTTTAATTTTATTACGTTTTAGAAGCTCACTAAATGAAAGAACACAAAAAACCCCAACCAACTTCATAGCCATCACATAACACAGACAAATGTCCTCCTCTCAGCTTCAATACATGACATCAATAACTGAATCCTACTGTGATCTGATTGGCTCATTGCCAAAACAAGATGACACCTGATTGGCTCTCTAAACACTCATGCTCATTGGCTACAATCAGATGAAGGAAAGCTACCTGATATCAACCCAAGCAAGTTGTGCTTCCTTTTTCTGGTTATTTGGATATAACTTTTCATAGAATACAGTACAGATAATTGAACAAACTATGTTGCATTACATTCTTGATTAAATTATCTTTCCACTGATATATAATTTTATGGTACTCCTCCAAAAAAAGTGGTGTTATTAGCCATCAAACCTCAAAAATACACTTTTCCCAAAAGGTTTCTACAATTTTGGCCACTACTGTATACTTCAGGTTAAGTAACAAGAAATTTATGTAATCAGTAATATTATTTTGTTACTCTCTGTATTTAATCTCTTACTGAACTATAGTTCCTCTTATGAAAGGACACCTGTTCTTAAAATAAGCAAGTTAACATTTGGTAAAAGGAACAAAGATAATTCCCAGGCTCACAATTTTTCCAACTTCAAAAATGTAAGGAACAATTCTTCGGTTTTTTTTTAACTTATTATGCCAATTTATATAGATGTCAACACTGGTAACATTGGATGTTCTTGCTTTGACAGCAGCATCTTGTAATTGTGATTCTGGTTGGTGATTTTAGGATTAAAATCAACAATTATATGATGTAGAATAAATAATATTAACAGAATATCACTATAGCACAATTCCATATTAGGTCAATCAAATACAATCCATATATTATAATAAGTCACATGGAGGAGTCTTCAGACCACTGGAAACATCCAGATTTTTAAGAACTTTCTGAAATGCTGGTGAGGTTGGAACCAAACAAATCTCAGACAGTTTGGTATTCCTGAGGGCAGATACCTACTTGTGCACAAATGTCTATAGAATTACCAAATCATTGCAATATTGTTTTGGTCTCTGCATCAATCTTCTCAAATTTCTGTATTGTCAGGGCCAAGTTTACTATTACAATTCAAAGACTTCTATTTGGTATCCAGCATTAGTCTAAATACTGTGTACAAATAAGTGTACAATCCAATAAAACCTGGGTTTATTATGGAGAAAAAGTGTATTGAATATACATATCATTAAGATGAAAATGTAATTTATACTTAGAGCTTATGTATTAAACATTTCAGAGCATTATTACACTAGAGTGAACATGAGTTTAACACTGGAATTTTCCTTGTTTCAAGAAATATGTAATAAAGAAAACATTTTCTGTTAAGAAATAAATTTATGAGTATCACATAACTAGAACTGATGCTCAAAATATACATTTACTACCATGCAGGTCTCTCACTCACACTGCTAAAGAAACATCTTTGTAGAATATCATAACTGTGCTCAGACTATCTTCATTGATAACCAAATATATTTCACTACAGTATTGGTTCTTCTTTTCAGTGTACCAAATTATTCCCTCTAGGTTTTAGGACTTGGGGCAATCAAACATAACAATGAATCATAGAGTCCTGAACCATCTAAGAGTTTTTAAAAGAATTCAAATGTGAACTCACTAGCATCACAGAAATAAAACTGCAACTAGTTCTCAAGTATGGCTCAGTACCAGAGGGCAACCAATGTTCCATCACTGTTTAAAAATAGACCTGGAAAGATCTGAGAAATTATAATCTGGACATATTAATATTGATTCCAAGCAAATTGGTAAAACATTATTTTTTAAAAAACAAAACAAAGCCCACAAAGCCTATATAAGAACAAGTCTTCTGGAAGAAAAAAAGAAAAAAAAGGAGACATCTGTATGTTCTCAATATTCCAAGGGTGGTAGCAGTAAAAATGATTGCAAGGCTGCTTTCCAAAATGATGGAAAAGAAGTAAAAACATTGCTGTGTCAAAGGGGTGGAATTAGTCATATGAATTTACATTTTTTGAAGACCTACAGCATATTCTTTGCTGTTGTTTATTCAGCTTGGGATTAGATAGCTCATTTCTCTTATGGTTTTTACACTAGATACTTTAACAGTATTGTCATCAGGCAGTCCTTGACTTCTAACAGTAATGGAGTTGCCTATTACAGTTGTATGTTGTGATGGTCTTAAAGCTGGTTACCTAAGTGACCAACTCAATTTTACAACTATGTTGCAGCAGTTGTTAAGTGAACCAGCAAAGTTGTTAAGCAAATGCTGTAGTCATTAAGTGAACTCACTGTTTGCTATGGGGCGTTTTTGCTGAAAACCAGAAATAAATATCAGTTATTGGCAAAAACATTGTAAATCACAGTCACATGACCTTGGCACACTGTAACAGTTGTAAATGTGGGCTGGTTTCCAAGTGCCTGAATTGCGTTCATGTGACTATGAGGTAACAGCAGTCAGAAATCCAAAATCGGGTCGTAAGTACCTTTGAGGAGGAGTGACATAACTTTGAACCATCATAAAACAACTGACTGTAAGTCAAGGACTACCTGAAGTTAATCAAATATTTACCTCTATGAATTAGCTCTATTAAGTCATTTGTGATGTTCTTTGTGATAAGTAAGATATTACCTACAATATGCATTAAAAAGACAGTAAGCCAAATAATACCAGTCTATATATTATGGGAACACAGCATTTTATACCTGGTATTATATGGATAACAACAGCAGTATTAAATAGATCAGATTTTGATTATACGTATTCCACTTCAGGATGACAATAAATATTCATACAATATAAAGTATACAATCTACATACAAATCATACTTTGTAAAATATAAAGTAGGTCTACAAAATAACTGTAAAGTGATTTTTCTCTACAGTACCAGGTTCTGAATTATGCAACAATATTCAGAATACAATAGCAATAGCAGTTAGACTTGTATACTGCTTCATAGTGCTTTATAAACCTCTCTAAGCGGTTTACAAATGTCAGCATATTTGCCCCAATAATCTGGGTCCTCATTTTACCGACCTCGGAAGGATGGAAGGCTGAGTCAACTTTGAGTCAGTCAGGATCAAACTCCTGGCAATGGATAGAGTTAGCCTATAATACTGCATTTTAACCAGGGCACCACCACAGCTCTTACAATAAAAAGTTACAATGTTTTTTTCAGGTAGCATGGATATATTTAATGATATAATTTAAGAATGGGAAGGAATGTGATTCTGAGCTATTTATAAATACATTCATTGATAAGGTTTGCCTTTGATACCTATCTTCCTTTTAAAGCTTTAAAGACTTTTTCAAGTCAATGTTTACATAAGAAGCAGCTCTCAGTGTTTATGGAAACCATATTCCTCTCGCCTTATGTTAATCACAAGAGTGAATTCCAGACTGCTGCAATAATAAATGTAGCAAGGTGTAATCAACTACATTTTTGTCCTACTAGTCTGACTGAGATTACTCAGGTTTGTTTATGCAAATGGAAACACTCTAAATGGCAAGGGACAGATTGTTGTTATTGAAAACTGTACTTATAAATAAACAGAATTTGCAATGTTCCAGTTTTTACTGTTTTCTCCAACAATATTAGCTAGGCAGCCAGGTAAATATGCCACATAGCTAAAAAAATAGGGAAAAATTCTATTCATCCACAACTGCTTTTGTAAAAAGGAAAGAAAGAGTGTAAAGGATATAAACATGACAATCCCGAGAGAAGGGGAAAAAGTACAAAAACAGGAATGGGGAGGAACTGCCCATAGAAATAGAAGATCCAGGAAACAGGAAAACAAGGAAGCCATCACATGGCAGAGTATAGGTAAAGAAACAGGGACTGAAAACCTTGCCGCCCCCAATCACATTTGGAATGGAGTGTTGGATATGTTTGCTACCTTGAGTTATTTGTAAAAATAATAAAGGCAGAATACAAATAAAAGAATATCATAAATCTGATATGGAAGAGCATGAAGGAATAAATGAAAGGAAGGCATGTTCACAGTATGTTAATAGCCCTGTAGAAAACTAAGCTGTACTCTTGAGTTAATGTATCTACAATATGTTTACTGGATCATAATCTTCCACTAACATCTTCTAATCCCAAATAGGACAGTCTTCTCTAATGTGACACTATGGATGTGACTGGATCAACTCCCATAATTCCCAGTCTGCAGCCATATTACCCAGGTATTATGGGAGTTGAAAGTTAACGTATCTTGAAGGGATCTATTTAGGGAAGGCTGAAAAACACTTACTGCATTATAAACAAATTCACCTTAAAGTTCTCACCACCATTTTGGCTTTTCTAAAGCAGCTGTCTCTAATATTCAAAGAAGAAAACAGTGATAAGGAAAAAAACTAAAGAAGAAAAAAAACAGCATGAATTTCTGTTGATGAGAGATAGATATTACTAGAAATGCAAAATTACTGGTGATGAGTTTCAAAAACCAGACAACCACTAGATCTCTGAAAAAAATATATAGATAATTCAAGAGTTCTCAAATTAAGGATTATAACAGTTTTAATATATTTCACAGACAGGATTAATATAAATGAAATGGTCAAAACCTGATTTCAGCATATGTTTACACATTTTCAGATTTTGAGGATCTACTGTCATCAGCCAGCAATATCGGAACCAACTATTCTAACAAATATTGGCACATTTTCAGCACAGTGTAATGCTGTATTCTTTGCAGTAGTTGTAGAAATGTGATATTGAAGTTCAGTATTTTTATTCTTTTTATTTTAGAAAGTTGCACTGCTGTATTTACTTTTATTGAAGTATAGAGCTCTGTGCTACTACTATAGTGACTGTTGTTGCTCTCAACTACCACTGTTTGTATATTTATTGCTGTTCTTTTTCTATTGAATTTTAATTTTAGATTAGCCAGCCAGAGTTGCTATTGTGAGATGGACAGCCATATAAATAGACTGAAGTAAACACAATAAATACAACCACTCCTAAAAGCAAATGGCATGTTTGCTTCTTGCTGAAGAGCAAGTCAATAAAATCATTAATATTCATAGGAATGTCACACAAACTTGTTTGCCATTTTGGGGGGATGCAGTAGTAGTGTATCACAAAGTTTGGAAAGCCTCAGCCTAGCTCCTTTTTACAGGCCTTTCCAAACAAGTCCATAGCAAAGCTCTACCTCAGAGAAATGTTGCAAGAAGGCCAGCAAGATCCTGAGCATCTTGAAATCAGGATGAAATGAAAATGTAATAAAATATACAAAGGAATGGCTGGGGATAGCAGTTTATGTGTGGGGTGCGGATGAGATTTCCCAACTGGTAGTTCTCAACTTACGACCACAATTGAGCCCAACATTTATGTTGTTAAGTGAGAAATTTGTTAAGTGAGTTCTGGCCCATTTTACAACTTTCTCATCACATTTGTTAAGTGAATCACTGCAGTTCTTAAATTAATAACACGGTTGTTAAGTGAACCTGGGTTCCTCATTGACTTTGCTTGTCAGGAGATGTCAAAAGGGGATCACATGACTCCGGGACCCTGCAACCGTCATAAATGTGAGTCAGTTGTCAAGCATCCAAATGTAAATCCCGTGACCATGGGAATGCTGCAACGGTCATACGTGTGAAAAATGGTCATAAGTCACTTTTTCAGCGCCGTAACTTCAAAATGGTCACTAAAGGAACTGTTGTTAAGTCGAGGACTACCTGTAACTCGTTGGACCCATATGTAGATTTTTTTTTTAAAGGCTGAAAATAGCTTTCCTATTTCAGCAAGTGAGAAAGGAGGACAATGAGATGAAGCATGGAGAGGTGGGCAAAGCCCTAAGCTTGTATACGGCGAATTAAGCAAGGGAGGCTAGAGACTGCCGGAGCTTAGCAGGGGCGAAGAGGCGAGACAGCAGCCACCCACCCAGCCACCCACCGGGGCTCACTGCCTGCTAACCCCGCCTGGGCTTCCCCTCGCCCCCTCCTCGCCATTCGTTGCCCAAAGCGTCGCTGCTTCTCCCACCGAAGCGCTGGTTCCCCTAGAGAAGACGGGGGACCCGGTAGTCCCGAAGCCCCCTTCCGCCACCGAGGACGTCTCCGCCCGCCAACCCAACCCTCCGTTCTCGGTTCCCGGGTGCGGACCATCACTTCGCCGGTTCACTCACCGTAGCCGGCCTCGCGTGGACCGGAGTCGATCCCCCCCTCAGAGGAAGGAGACGGGGGGGGGGAAACCTGTCTCCTCGCCCCGCTTCCCTCAGACGCCGCCGCCGCCGTGGTCGCCCGCTCTTCCTCCGAAGGTTCACAGCGGGTCGGTGGGGGGCGGGCCGGGCGCGCGCGCGCGCACACACACGCTGCCCTCGGTGTTTGACAGACCTGCGAGCGCGCGCCGCTCGCGCTCCCGCTCTCCTTTTAGCGGACGGGGCCCTGCGGCCGCGCGCGCACACGAGCGCCGGGGGCTCGGCCTTCCATTGGAGCTTTTCTTTCTTTCCTTTCTTTTCTTCCCTCCTCCTCCTCCTCCTCCCCACCCCTTTCCTTCTTTTCTCCCTTCCGCCTTCGCTCCACCCTACAAACAAACAAAAACACCCACCTACGCCCCTCCTCCCCCTCCAAACAGGAAGCGAAAGGAGGCGACCCCGGATGCAGACCCAACAACGGCCGTTGGGAAGAAAAGAGGCCGCGCGTGGGGAGTTGGGGTGGGGAAGGAAGGATGAGCGGGGGGGAGGGTGGTGGTGGTGGAAATCCAATCATAGGCACTGATCGATTTCCAAAGCGCATGCGTCTGTGACGCAAGCGCGGTGTTTTGAGTGGTGTGAGGGTGGTTGGGGCGATAAGGGGGGGGGGACGAAGTGGAGAAACTTTTATTACTACATTGTAATTAGTCTTGGTTTGCCTAACTGTGGCGTATTTTAATAAGAAGCTATAGGGAATAGCATGGAGCGCTAAGCCATATGTCAGAGATTAATATCCCCAAAGCTACAGTTACAAAACAGACCAACTTAGAATGTGACTTTTTGATCTTGATGTGCAGACCTGACACTCCTACCTCTTTTCCCTACAACGACAACCTTGTGAGGTGGGTTGGACTGAGAGAGAGTCACTGGCTCAAAGTCACCCAGTCGGTTTCATACATAAGGGAGATAGATCTAAAACTCACCTTCCCCCCCCCCGCAGGAAACTGGCTATATATCTATCAGTATGGTCACTAAGTGTTTCACTACTAATAACTTCATGGTGTGTAATCAAACATGGAAGAAAATATATAGATCAGGGTTGGCATGCGGTGTCTTTGATGCTCTGAGCTTGGTTATTGCAGACATTTCATTACCCAAACCAGGTAACATCATCAGTACTAGTAAGAAGTAGGATTTGCTCTCATTTTATATTCTAATGGTTTGCCTCGTCAGTGTGTGTGTGTGTGGGGGTCTTGGAGATCCCTTGGTTGGGCTGTTAAATAGAGCACCTGGTTAGTATGGAAATGTATGGCAATATGTGTGTATTTGTCAGAGCTGATGGTGAAGTTTTCTCCTGGGTGAAAATTCCCCCCCCCTTTGAAAGGAAGGAGTCCCTAAGAATTATTCTTAACCCATTTCCTCTTATCACAGGTGGCAAGAATGCTCACAGCCAGCTTTTGCAGCATACAAATATAAAAAAGGATATAGTCATCCTGCACTGAATCATGGGTTACTCCCATGATTCTTTAAGGATTTTTGAGGGGTATCTGGTGGAGCCATGTTTTGGAAGGGCAGGGATGCAGTGATTTGCAATTAGTCATGACTTGATGATTGATATTGTCAACTAATAGAATGTACAATGGTTACTTACCCGTAGTACAAATGGATACCTAATTCTGGAAAGTGCAAAATGCCAAGTGTTAGAAAACAGGTACTTATTATAGAATTTGGAATAATTGGACTATTCCTTTTGTCAGAAATTATGAACATGTCATCATGCTGGATGCAGCTACTAAGAAGATTGATGAATTCCATCAACTGGTTAAATATGGAGGCAAGTCATTCCATTTAATTGTTCTATCAGGAAATTTATCTTGTTCTAGGTTGCTTCTATCCTTGATTAGTTTCTATTCATTGCTTCCTGTCCTGCCTTCTTGTCCTTTGGAGAATACGTTGACCCCCTCTCCTTAGATATTGGAACACTATGGGCTATTAATAGCCCTTTCTGATGTATGTCTCACAAGGAGTTAACTAGGAATTATAGTACTTGACTCTAATAATTAACAAGGGTCATTTTGAAAAAGGCTGTTTTTGGAATAGTTGGCTTAGGGCTTGAAAGATTAGAGCAAAGATTTGGAATTAAGCCTAGAAATAATTGGACTAGACTGGGACTAATATGGCTGTTACTATATTGTCATGAATCATTAAACAAGGAAGATGGGAACTGGCCAGCCAAATGCTTCTGAGGCATCATGTCAAAGTTATAGTTAGTCTACATCATTTACCAGTAAGAGGTTTGTTTGTTTTTCTGTTTTGCCTTTGACTCATTGCTGGAGACTATTGGGACAGGGCCATGCGGTTATCCAGGCAACAATGTATTTTGTCACTACCTCTTTAGAGCTGAGAGAAAGTGATGAGCCTGAAATCACCCAATTAGCTCCTGTGCCTAAAGGAAATTTAAATTAGTTTTAAATTTCCCCACTGCTAGTCCAGCCATTAACCACTAGACCAGACCAGCTCTCATTCAGAATGATCTATTTTAATTATAGAAATTCCATTGCAGCTGTGCTGGATAATAATGTGAATATTATTTAATGTGCTAGCAGTATTAAGAGTTATTCTCCACAATTATATTTAAAGCTTAATGACCTCTAATCAATAATTGTTCCATACTATTGTTCCATAATAATGGCCTTGTTGTTCTAGATTACTCTTTTCCAGGTTCTGTCGTTAGGGAGGGACTAAGTAGTATTTCCAGTCATTTAGAGACCCTTAAGTCAATATCAAGATTTTGAAACTTACTCAAAGCAAATAGAAGAACATTGTAATTACAACCAACTAGGGATATTGTCCAAAACAATGCATCATAAAATCCAGGTTATGAAGCTTTTTTTAAATAAAAAAATAGTTCCTAATTAAGCAAAAATAGCCCAGAGTTATTACCAGTACGGCAATGTACAAATTGTGTGTTTGTGTACATAGAGGATCCCACACATATGTATATATAGGACCCAAGTTGCAGACTGCAGAGAGGCTGTGCCACACTTAGTAACAGGATGTAAGAGGCAGGTAAGAAGGAACAGCTTGCGTGAAAAGGCACAACTAACTAGTTGGCTTATATATAGGAACGTCTGCATGGTGTGCAGACTATATTTTCTCAAGTCCGGATAAAGATTTCCACAGAAGGTCATGGAGAATTAAGAGGGCTGAGATCCTGTGGAACTTCCAGATCCAGATGGACAGGCAGGTACTGCTCAATCAACAGCAATAGCAATAGCACTTAGACTCATATACCACTTCACAGTGCTTCACAGCCCTCTCTAAGCAGTTTACAGAGTCAGCATATTGCCCCCAACAATTTGGGACCTCATTTTACCGACCTCAGAAGGATGGAAGGCTGAGTCAACTTTAATCAACCAGACATTGTAGTAGAAGACAAGAACCAGAAGATGGTGATAGATACAGTGGTACCAAATGACAGCAACATCTGGGAGAAGAAGGAATATGAGACACTGGAAAAATATTGGGGCCTGAAGGAGGTATTAGAGGGGATGTGGAAAATAAAAGCAAAAAATGATACCAATGGTAACAGGAGCACTTGGGGCTGCAAGTCCTAAGCTGGGAGAATGGCTTCAACAGATGCCAGGAACAACAGTTAGTGCTTTGTGTATTTCATGTCTCAGTGAATATTGAATAAGGGTTAGTTGCATTAGCCTTCCTGTTGGAGATGCAATTCAAAAAATGAAATATTAATTCATATGGTTTCCATTTGCCCTAACTGTGCAAACCTTTGGGCTAAATTTGAATAATTAATAGGATAATTAGGCGATCAAACCCGTCAATCCTAGAGGAGATCAACCCTGACTGCTCTTTAGAAGGCCAGATCCTGAAGTTGAAACTCAAATACTTTGGCCACCTAATGAGAAGGAAGGACTCACTGGAGAAGAGCCTAATGCTGGGAAAGATTGAGGGCAATAGAAGAAGGGGACGACAGAGAAGGAGGATGGAGTCACTGAAGCAGTAGGCGTGAGCTTAAATGGACTCCAAAAGATGGTAGAGGACAGGAAGGCCTGGAGGAACGTTGTCCATGGGGTCGCGATGGGTCGGACACAACTTCGCAACTAACAAAGAACATTGCATATGAGACATACATATATTCTTCTTATACAGATAGTCCTCAACTTACAACCATTCATTTAGTGAACAAAGTTACAATGACACTGAAAAAAGTGACATGACCATTTTTCACGTGGACGAGTGTTACCACATCCCCACAGTCATGTGATAAAAATTTGTACACTTGGCAACTGGTGTCCTGGGTTCTTGTGATCACCTTTTTGCCAGATTCACTTAAAAACCGGGTTACTAACTTAACTGCAGTTGTTCACTTAACTATGGCAAGAAGGGTCCTAAAATGGGGCAAAACTCCACAAATGTCTTGTTGAAATGTTAAATAATGTTAATAAAACTATTTTATTTGCATTTAGTTTATTTTAATAAATATCACTTATTGACAGTACTGGTTCCTCTGAAGTAGAATATTCTAATTCACATCAGGCTTCTTTAAAAAGAATTTTAGTTTCAACTATTTATTCATTTCAGAAGAAAGAGTAAATCATGACACATCACTTGGGTGAAACACAAAACAACTGATAGCAAAGCTGCTGCATTTTGACACATGCTTTTTGTTCCTAGATGATCACTGTTAATATGATATGTAGAAATAAGGATAAGTTTCAATGTTTTCCATACCTTTAACCACTGTAAAATACTTAGTGTAAATATTTGAATTACTGTTATGTATTTTTACGAGTGTGTGTCAACTACAGCCCAGGTTTAGGAGCTAAGCATCATGTGACAGAGTGAGCTCCCATTACTTGCCCCAGTTCCTGCTCACCTAGCATTTTGAAAGCTTACAAATGCAAGTCAATAAATTTGTACCACCTCTATGGGAAGGTCACACCATTCTGTGTCCCTTGGTGTATAGCCATGTTGGCTACATGACCACAAAAGTGTTTTTGAACAATGCAGGCTCCCTCAGCTAAGAAATGGAGATGAGCACCACCCACTAGAGTCGGACCTGATTGGACAGAGGAAACCTTTATCTTTACTTTTTTATTTTTAAAGATGCTTGGTATCCTGAAGCAAAATGAGATCTGAGCTGCAAAAATGTAGAAGCCCACTAGATGGGGGAGCAAAATAGCATGACGCATATCCTTTGCTGCTCTCTCGAGTTTCTCTTGGTTTTGTCAGCCTGTGCATTCTAGACTCACCTTGGCTACAAAGCCATCTGGGTGACCTTTGGCTAGTCACTTTCTCTCAGCCTTAGGAAGGAGGCAATGTAAAACCACTTCTGAAAAACCTGGCCAAGAAAACTGCAGGGACTTGTCCAGGCAGTCTCCAAAAACTGGACACAGTTGAATGGAAATTAAAAACAAAACAAAACCCTGTAGTGCAGTGGTTCTCAACCTGTGGGTCGGGACCCCATTTGGGATTGAACGACCATTTCACGGTCGCCAAACAATGCAGTCCGCCATTTTTTCCCCCTTTTTCTTAGCTGTGCTACTCCCTTTTATTCTATTGGCTTTCAAAAGCCAATAGGAATTGTCCAGGCTGTCTCTGCCCTGCTGAGCCCGCCAAAAGTCCCATTCTGCAAACGATGCTGCACCAGTTGAGTAGACCTCGACTTACGACCAGTTGGGGGTCACGGCATTAAAAAGGTTGAGAACCACTGCTGTAGTGTAATTTTTTTTTTACTTTCAGAATGCTTAATGTGAAGCAACTGGAAGGTTAATGGCTAAAAAAAATAATTTAGCATTTTGACAGACTTTTATATATAGAAAAGGAGTAATCTAATCACTGTGTTGCAGGCAGTGATTAGATTCATAAAGCCAATTAATCTGTTATCAGTAAACTATTGTTAAATAAACTAGTTTGAGTTTAAATATCACGCTAAGCCTTATTTGCTAGATTCGGCGTGGAGAACCTGACCTGGCATCAGGAATTTGGGATTCAGTTTGTGTAATCCCACTAAGCTATATATATATATCATGGCTTAGAAAGAAAGAGACAGAGAGTAAGAGACTATGCTGATTGTATAAGGTTATGATATAACAAGGAAAAAGCACCCACTTCTAATTAGTACTAATAGGAGGGGGGCACTTTACACGTGATCTCCAGTGTTTATCCCTTGTCTGGGCTGTAAACTTCAGGGCAAGCATCCTTGGATGACAACTGAGAGTCTGAAGATTCAGTGCCATCTAGTGACCATTTAGATTTTTGCAGCCTATATGTGATAACCCTGGGTTATTCAGTGTATGGATGTTTTTGTTCCCATCACAAGAGGGAGATGGAATTCAATACCCTAAATCAGGGGTAGGCAACCGGCTCTTTTATGACTCGTGGACTTCAACTCCCAGAATTCCTGAGTCAGCATATCATAGCTGACTCAGGAATTCTGGGAGTTGAAGTCCATGAGTCATAAAAGAGCCGAGGTTGCCTACCCCTGCCCTAAATGCTCAACTTCATGATTCTTTGTTTTTTAAAAAGGCAATACTCGATTTATGGAACTATGCGCCCTTATAACAGTGTTATTCTTTCGGTAGTTATGAGACTACTGTTACTTTACAGTGGCGGGGGGGGGGGGAAGCAAGTCTCTGGATACCCTAACACAGTGTTTCTCAACCTTGACAATTTTAAGGCATCCACATGCCTTAAAATTGTCACGGTTGAGAAACACTGCGCCTAACACGAAGTTAGGGGCACGCGCTGGGCTTAATTATACTGTGATCCCTTTGATATTGGTTAGCGTGCATCGGCCACATCCAGCAGTTGGTCAACGCAACAGTGGCTTAAGCTGAACCACGCGGTACGGAGACACCGGTAACTCCTAACCGAGTCTGCAAAATCGAGCCATCCTTGCAGCGGGTTTTCCACCGCCCCTAGGATTCCCCCAAATGTAAGGCACCGGGCGTCGGTCCTGGGAATCGGCATCCTGGGAGTTGTGGTCCAACGCGCTCGGAGGCTCTCCGGCTGGGGGAAGCCCGCACCGGCGAAAAGCGATTCGGCCGCGCCTGGAAGACTCATGCGCTCTGGGAGGAGACGTGGCAGGGTAGTATCCCTGAGTCTCCTCCCCTCCAGTTTGGCTCTGCGGTCACTTCCTGCAGCTGTTCGCATCTGTGTCCGGTTATGCTACGCCCTCCCCCCGGTCTCAGCCTCTCTCCTTGGTTAGACAGGCAGCGGGGCTGGGGAAGATGGGAAGAGCGAGCCCAAGGTGCTGAGCCCGCACCGGAGCGCGCCGCAGCCGGCGATCGGCGTCCTGGAGGAGGCGACTGACGCCCGCGCACCTCCCTCTCCTCTTCCAGCTCTTAGAAAGCCGGTAGGTTCATGCCGTCTTCTTCCCTCCCTGCCTTCCTTCTCTTCCGGAGATTTGGCGTGGGAGAGCCGTCACCCGGCAGACCCCGGCGAGGAAGCGGAGGCTCCGGCTCTGCCTTTCGTGGTTCGGGGCTTTGACACCTCTGTTGCAGCCGTTGTTGTTTAGCTTGGCTTTGGGGAAAAGTCTTTGAAGTGGCTGCAAGGCGATGCACATCTGTATCTGGAAAGGGAGAGGCAGGACTGGATCGGATCGAGAAGGCGAGGGAGAGAGGAAACTCATGATGGTGATGATGAGGATGGCGATGATGGTATCAATCCCTTGCAGTTTAGCAGTCTGTCGTGAGACCCCCAGAACACTGGAGCAAGAGAGAGAGAGAGAGAGAGAAAACCCAGCTAGTCCTCAATTTACTATCACAATAGAGTACAACATTGATGTTGCTAAGGGAGACATTTGCCCCACTTTATGACCTTTCTTACCACAGTTGTTAAGTGAATCACTGCAGTTGTTAAGTTAGTAACACAGTTGTAAAGTGAATCTGGCTTTCCCTACTGACTTTGCTTATCAGGTCACAAAAGATGATTTTATGACCCTGGGACACTGCAACTGTCACAATTGTGAGTCAGTTGCCAGGTGTCCAAATTTTGATCACGTGATCGTGGGGATGCTACAATGGTCATAACTGGGAAAAACAGACATAAGTCACCTTTTTTCAGTGCCGCTGTAACTTTGAACGGTCACTAAATGAACTGTTGTAAGTTGAGGACTACCTGTAATGCTTAAATTAACCTGAGGAGAGCGTCTCTGCCACCTCAGCCCTACAAGGATGTTCTCTAAGCCTTGTCCTCAGCTGTGTTGAATCTGTTCTCTTTTGGGGTGGGGAGTAGCAAAAAATCTCATTCGGTGTTGTGAATTTCCTGCTTGAGTTATCAAATCCTCCTATTTTAATAGGCTCTCCCAGGGTGCTCCTTTCCATTTCATGAATCCGGAATCAAGCACTAGAGATTAACTTTCATTCCTAGATGAGTTGCTCTAGCTTTCAACTGCTGAAGCTTGCTAGTTTCTTCTGGAAAATCTGCCCAGTTTCCCAATTATGTATTTATTTAGCTAACATGGAAAGATCTCTCCTGATGGCTCACTTTTATTTGCCATAATGAAGTATTGCAAAACCTGGACACTTGAGACCAGTGCAATGGCAGTAATACTTCTCCAGGAAAAGTCATAACAATGTAGGGAGAATGCACACATGTTCTTGTTAAGTGCCCCGCGAGCAACAGGTGCCCTGCTGGAATCTCTGAATGTCTAAGGAATTTCTCAATCATGATTGTCCCAAAAGTGCTTTTTCCAAAAGACAACTGGACTTTCTTGGTTTTTTGTTTGAAAATGTTTTTGCTTCTTCAGTTCAGTTCAGATGAAAAGAGACAGGAAGAAAGTCTAGTAGGGACCTCCCCTACACCGATTTTCCATCTGCAGGCATTTTTATGAAGGTCTCATGTTTATTTTGTTTTATGGTGTTTTCTCTTTGAACTGACTGAAATGTTCAGATGGGGTAGACGGGGTTATGTGAAAGAAATATTGCTAAACAGTGTTTACTTATTTCTTTCCCTTCTTTGGGAGGAGAAGAAGAATGGAAAAGGTATTGCAGATCAAAAGCAAATTTCAGTTTGGTCAAATCAATCACCTTAATAGTGAAGCGTTTAAAAGATTGGATTTTATTCAGGCCCCTCTGAGCAATGAATTTCGCTGTGTGGCCTTCACCAGTCACTCTCAACTTATTTTGCAGAGTTCTTAGACTAAAGTGGAGGGGAAAAACTATTTTCCTCCCTTCACTAAAAGTAGGAAGCAGAAATATCACTGAGTTCAATTTTTGTGTTTTTGTGTGTGCCTGTGTGTGTGTGTGTGTGTGTGTGTGTGTGCATTGCATCTAGCAGAAATTATATCCTGCCCATCTTGTATGTACACATCACTTAGACTGCCTTACATTACCGTATGCTGTCTTCAATGGGGGGGGGGGGAAGAACAGGGAGTATATAATAACAGAAAAAAAATTATACAAATGTAAATAGTGTTGTCTAGCAACAAGTGTGTTCCTTGGCAAGGGTTACATAGAATGCCGGAAGATACCTGAAGCTTCAGATATTCAGGTATCTCTTGAATTTTCCTCCTGTGGTGATAGCAGACCATCGTACATTGGTATTGCATGCATGATATCATACATTTGTTATCGTCATCATCATCATCATCATCATCTCTTCACCAATCAGATTTCCTGTAACTCTTCAATGAACCAGATAGAATAGAACGGAACAGAACAGAACAGAACAGAATATAATAATAACTTTATTGTCACTTTGAATGTACACTAATCGGCATACATTAAAATGAAATTTCGTTGCGCACAGCTCTCAAAGGGTCACCACCTTCAATATATACTACATAAATATGCCAAAAATAAATAAATAAATAAATAAATACATAATTATGCATATATCCTGTTCATGGACTATTATTGCGGTTGCCATCAATGGAAAATATGTCAGAGAGGTATTAGTTTTGAGAATGTCCTGAAACAAATTGTTATTGAGCATGCGCACAGACAGACATGTACAGGTAGAACAACAGTTCATTTAGTGACCGTTCAAAGTTACAATGGCACTGAAAAAAGTGACTTATGATCATTTTTCACACAACGGTTGCAGCATCCCCACAATCACATGATCAAAATTCAGACACTTGACAACCCGTTTATATTTATGGCGATCGGAGTGTCCCGGGGTCATGTGAGCATCTTTTGGGACCTTCTGACAAAGTCAAAGGGGAAGCCAGATTCACTTAACGACTGTGTCACTAACTTAACAGCTGCAGTGATTCACTGAACGACAGTGGCAGGACGGGTTGTAAAATGGGGGCAAAATTCACTTAACAAATATCTCACTTAGCAACGTAAATTTTGGGCTCGACTGTGGCCGTAAGTCGTGGATTAAGTCAAGGACTATGTATGTGTTTGTGATGGGGGGGGAAGAATTGTCACAGGGAAGGAGTTCCGTGGTTTATAGTGCCACTTATCGAGAAGGCCCTACTCCAGGGGTAGGCAGCCTTGGCTCTTTTATGACTCGTGGACTTCAACTCCCAGAATTCCTGAGCCAGCATGGCTCAGCTTGGAAACCTCTCCCTTTCCCCTCAGCATGGCTGGCTCAGGAATTCTGGGAGTTGAAGTCCACGAGTCATAAAAGAGCCAAGGTTGCCTACCCCTGCCCTACTCTTTTTGAAGTTCACCGGCTCTCCTTTACACAGTTAGGTGTTTAATGCTAGCATATTAAATCAAGGCTGAGGAGAAGCAAATGATGAAGATGAAATTAAATCAAAATTCCACATTCCAATTTTTGCTAGACAATACAGGTAATCCTACGCTCCCAACCATTCGTTTAGTGAGCTTCGAAGTTACAACGGCACCAAAAAAAGTGACTTATGGCCAGTTTTCACACTTACGATGGTTGCAGCGTCCTCATGATCATGTGATTAAAATTTGGGTGCTTGGCAACCTGGCACGTGTTTATGAAGTGGCAGCATCCTGGGGTCATGTGACCAACATTTGCAATCATTGTAGGCAGCGTTTGAGAAGCAAAATCAATGCGGGAAGCCAGATTCTCCTTAACGACCAGCCAATTTCCTTACCAACTGCACTGATTCACTTAACAACCTTGGCAAAAAGCTTGTAAAATGGGGAATGACTGAACGAACAACTGCCTTGTTTAGCAGCTGAAATTCTGGGCTTAATTGTGGTCGTAAGCCGAGGACTACCTGTACTTTTGGTTAAAAAAAAAAGATTAGACCTTGTCTTTCTTCTTTTGTTGCCCTGCCATTGAAAAATTTAAAAAAAGTGAACTAAACCCTCCAATTTTTCTCATTACCTTGTGCAATCTGTACTCTTGCCTCACCAGACCAAAAGCAGTGCAGTAACCAGATGTGTAGCTATGCGTATTTGGCTGTGTTTTCTGTTTCTTGCAGTTCCAGGCAGATGGCCTGGAAAGAATGCTTATGGGTAAAGTGAATTGTTGCAATCTTTAATAGGTTTGAGGTTGTACAGCACATCTACCACTTATAGATATACGTATAGTTTTTTTCATGCCCACCTTTACTATTTATTTCAAAACCAAGGAGCAAGAAAGAATCATCCAGTGGAATAATAGAAAATACTTGTGGCTCGGGTTTTAGATTTTTGGCAGTGGTTTTGCTCTCCAAGCTTGTTTCAAATATAGTTTCTGGACATCTCGTTATCAAACTGGGTAACATTGGTAATCATCCAATGGATTATGTTTTCAGCAAGTTCATATTGTGGCGATCCCACAAAATTTCAATATTCCACAGAAACGGCATATCTGCAGATGGGAAGCTTCCTTTCTTAAACTACGTTACCATTTACGATATTGCTGTTTGATATCACAAACACGCCTCTCCAGTTTGGTCTCCACTGATGTTGGATTTCAACTCCCAGATTTGCCACCCAGCTCAGGAAAACAAGAGTGTGGGAAAGCTGAGTTGGAAGACAAAAGTCTAAAAAGAAAAAAAAAAAAGGGGGGGGGGTTCCCTAGTTGACCTAAGATCATATAATGGCTGGGAGTATACAGGTATAGTAGTTCTTGACTTACAACAGTTCCCTTAGTGACCGTTCAAAGTTACAATAGCACTGAAAAAAGTGACTTATTTTTTACACTTACGATCGTTGCAGTCTCCCCAAGATCAATGATCAAAATTCAGACAGTTGGCAACTGACTCATATTTATGATGGTTGCAGTATCCCGGGGCCATGTGAACATCTTTTGTGACCTTCTTATGAGTAAAATCAATGGGGAAGTCAGATTCACTTAATAACTGTGTTCCTAACTTAAGAACTGCAGTGATTCACTTCACAACTGTGGCAAGAAAGGTCATAAAAATGGGACAAAATTCACTTAACAACTGTCTCACTTAGTGTCAGAGCATGCACAGTCTTATTGCGCTGAGATAACCCAGGAGAAAACACAGTAAACAGTGGTCTATATTAAATGGTGATTTATCTTACACTATCTACAATATCATACATCAGGAACAATATATATACATGTGTTAATACAGCAGGCTCCAACCCACAGCAGTTACAGCAGGAAACGGAAGAGAGAGCACACATCTGCGGAGCCTTCCCTTTTATACAAAGGCTCTTAAAGAGACACAGACCCAGCTGGCTCTTAAAGGGACATAGACCCTGCTGAGTCATTTCCAACATTACATCATACATCTCACGTTATACAAGCTGGTTAGCTGTTAAATTATTACCTTGACACTTAGCAACAGAAATTTTGGGCTCAATTGTGGCTGTAAGTCAAGGACTACCTGTAGCCTATGCTAAACCAGAGACTAACAAGTTCCATTGACTTGAGGACCACACTAGGCTACTGGTAACATGTCAAGGGCGACACCCCAAAAACCTCTGAGGCTATATATCCCCATTTTTGAAGCAGATTTGGGGAGTGGTGCAGCAGGGCAACCATTTTGTCCTTTATAGCTTGCCAAATCGTACCAAATCCCCCCAAACCCTAAAATTTTGGTCCTGACTCCCCTCCAGGGGTCAGGATTATGGAAGGAATGCTGATGGATCTCATGTAGCCTCTGGACATCACATTTTGCACACCTGCGGTAGGCTAAAAAGTGAACTTTCTGGCCTTTGGCATAGCCTCTTTTGCGAACTTAGTGAGGACTGCAAACCGCAGTTTATTATCAAGCCAATTGTGACTTAACAGACTTTATAAAGATTCCTTAGCAGGTGAATACTGTGAATGAGTTGAACCAAATCTTGCCCTGTAGGTATACTACCCAACCCAATTCTGACATTTGTCGTTAGAGCAGTGGTTCTCAACCTTTCTAATGCCGTAACCCCATAATACAGTTCCCCATATTGTGGTGACCCCCAACCACTTATACATCACTGGGTGCCAGGGGCGTGGCCAAAGAAAAGGGGGAAAAATGGCGGACAGCCTTGTTTGGCGACCCCCATGAAATGGTCGTTCGACCCCAAATGGGGTCCCGACCCACAGGTTGAGAACAACTGCATTAGAGGCTCCTGTTGAATTGAATTTTTCTCTTGCTTTTCAGTTTGGATCCGAAGTCGTCTTTGGGTTTCGAAGAGAGAATGCTGGAAGGTCGGTCAGCCAATGATTCTTTTGCAGCAAGTTGGGTTTCCTCCTCTTCCTCCTCCTGAAACGCCCCCATCTCTTCCTATGTCAGTGGCCACCAGGCCCACAGCCACCTTGCCACTTTCACCACCGAAACCGCTGGGACCGGGGCCATCCTTGCCACTTGCTCAAGATGAGGAACTCGCCACGAGGGGGGAGCAGGACCCCTTGCTGGAAGAACTATGCAAGCCATTATGCTGTAGGCTTTGCAACGTTACCCTGAACTCTGCCCAACAAGCCCAGGCACACTACCAGGTGAGGATACCCTGTTTGCCTGTCCAAATCTCCTGTGTAGTTCAGTGGGTTTCACAGCCGAAGGTTGCCATTGATTGTCCAAGGTGATATCATTGGAGATGTCAGCGTATAAACTGCAGGCTAACTCTGCCCACAGCCCAGAGTTCAATCCTAATGGGCTCGAGGTTGACTCAGCCTTCCGTCTTTCCAAGGTCGGTAAAATGAGGACCTAGATTGTTGTAATATGCAAATTATGCTGACGTTGTAAACTCCGTAGAGCAGGGGTGTCAAACTGCCGGCTTGCAGGCCGGATGCGTCATGCCGAAACCACGCCCACCTCATTGCCAGCAATGGAAAAAAAAGTCATGATACGTCGTGACATGTCACGTGACGTGGCAAGTTTGAAACCCCTGCCCTAGAGAGTGCTGTAAAGCCCTATGGGGCGGTATATAAGTCTAAGTGCCATTGCTATAAACTGTAGTTTGTTTGAGAAGAAGCAGGTAGTCCTCGCATTCAACGTTGCAACCTACCTACAAAAAAGGGAATTACTGTGTTTCTCTGAAAATAAGACCCAATCGGAAAATAAGCCCTAGCATTATTTTTCAGGGCGCTTGTAATACAAGCCCCACCCCCAAAATAAGCCCTCAGTTAACATCGTCAGCCAGACGGACGCATTTAGTACCGTATTTCTCTGAAAATAAGACCTAACCGGAAAATAAGCCCTAATGCATCTTTTGGAGCAAAAAGTATGTCCCAGTTCTGAAGTTCTGACAGTTGGCTCCTCCGTGCTGGTCATGTGACCACATTTTGGGTGCTTGGCAACATGGCTGTATTTATATTGATTTGGGGCATCCCATAGTCACATGACTATGCTTTACGACTATTTTGCCTTAAACTGGAAGTTATTTCTGGTTTTCTGCAAAACTGCACCTTAGCGAACAATGGGTTCGCTTACAGTAATGAACGTGGCAGTTGTTTTACGATAGCCATATTTGCTTAATGACTGCCACAGAATAGTCATAAAATTGGGTTGACGTGACTGATTTAATTTACGACTGTCACAACCTATGACTGTAATGGGCAGAATTCATTGTGGTTGTAAATTGAGGACTACCTGAACTGGCACACTGTTCTGGGTCATCTTTAGACAGCTCCTGTTATTGGACTAAAAGCTGAATTATAAAACAGGAGTCGTGCTTCACACAAAACCTTTGCCATAAGTTTGCAATACAGAGATTATAAATGAAGCATCTCCTTTTCAAAGAAGCCTGCTCTTTTTTCCTGTGATCGTGGCTTGTAAGAAGGGTTTCTGTTTTGAAAGACAAGGTATAACTAATTGGAATGAACTATGATAAACATAAGGAAAGAATAATAATAGGCCCAATGAAGTAAAAATTGGAGGCTTGAATTCTACTTCATTTTTTAAAATTATATAATGATCAGCATAGAAATCCAGTAATCTCATAAAAAGGACAGGATTCCTGAAAAATAATATTCAGGATAAAAAGCTTACTTTGATTGTAAGACAGAACACAGTCATATACTATAATAGCCATATTCTATACCAGGAGTAGGCAACCTTGGCTCTTTTATGACTCGTGGACTTCAACTCCCAGAATTCCTGAGCCAGCATGGCTTAGCTTGGAAACCTTTCCCTTTCCTCTCAGTATGGCTGGCTCAGGAATTCTGGGAGCTGAAGTCCACGAGTCATAAAAGAGCCAAGGTTACCTACCCCTGTTCTATACCATTTATAATCCTACCTAGTACGTATCCATCAAGGCCAAAAATCTGATTCCCCCCCCCAGTGAATTTGTCTACTTCCCATCCCACCATTTAATGGCGATGCATTCCATAATTAATTCAGCTTTGTCCATGTAATTTGGGCTTTGCAGACTGACGGAGGAGGGGGAGAGGGGATGATTCCCTGTGAATGGCTGGCAAGTGTGCTTGTCCAGCTCCACTTGTGCGAGTGGTGTGCATAAACACATGCCAGTTGCCAAGTAACACAGATTTTGATCATGTGACCGTGGGGATGCTGCAGCAGTTGTTAAGTGTGAAAACCAGTCATAAGTCGCTTTTTTCAGTGTTGTAACTTCAAATGGTCACTAAAGGAATGGTTGTAAGTTAAGGACTACCTGTATCTCTCCAAAGTCAGGGAGATTACACCTGTTCTAAAATCTGGGTAAAAATCACCTTCTGAAATTATGCTGCTTTTTTCCCCACCTTCCTAGTTTGATTACAAAGACCTGTTTCTTAACAGAGGAATGTCTCTCTGTTCAAGAGCTATTTTAGACTGAATGGCCCATCAGGACCCCACTCCTGATGTAGATGTGTTCAAGACTCTTTGATAGGGAGCAGTTTCAAGCATTCTATGGGGTAAAAAGGGTCCTTCAACCCCTGCAAGGCTTAAAGCACTAATTTCCCTCCTTCATCTAACCACAAATCCACCCTTCATGGAACACCCCCCACCAAAAAAAACCCTAGAAAAGGAAGCTCTGAAGATTTAATTCCACCACTTAGTATTGATGGCTTACGAAGGAATGGTGGTAGGTCACTGATGACTTTGGTGCAGTTTGTGCTAGGCCAGGGGTAGGCAACCTTGGCTCTTTTATGACTCGTGGACTTCAACTCCCAGAATTCCTGAGCCAGCATGGCTCAACTTGGAAACCTTTCCGTTTCCCCTCAGCATGGCTGGCTCAGGAATTCTGTGCTAGGCTAATAACAGAAATTTGATTTTCCAGGGTAAAAACCACAGTAAGAAACTTCGGAATTACTATGCTGCCAATAGCTGTCCAGCTTCTGCCCGAGTGAGTAACTCTCTTGAGCCAGCTACTCATCCAATGGTGTCCCTTGCACCCCAGGTAATGATGTGTAGCAGTGCCATATTAATCAATCAGTAGTGCATCTTCTTTCAGAAAACTGGATATTGCATATTGTTTTGTTGGGTTCTGATTTCTGTGTTTTCTTTTAAATCTAAGTTTAATTCTGTTTTCTTACAAACTGTTGAGGTGGTTTGTTAAAAAGCAGAGGGTGACTATTGAACTTTAAGGCAAATTAGATGATGTACTAAATGTGTGTTTATTTTAAAGTGTTCAGGTTTTATTCTTAAATGGTAACTTAATTCATTGCTCCCAGCACTTCAATCTGTTTCTCCCCAAAGCTGCTGCCTCTTTGCAGATTTAAGAAGGTTTTCTTGAATGTACCAATTCCTTCCCTTCTCTAGGGACTGTTATTGTTTAAATATAAACAACTAAGCTTAAGCATACATATATTTACTATATTGTCTAGATCAGTAGCTCCCAACCTTTTCTATACCCCGCACCCCTAGAACGCTTCTGATATATTCTCACACCCCTTACAAAAGTTCGAAATAACAGCAACGAATTATGCATATACACATAATTTTGAAAACCCAAGTTTTTGCACTCCCTGGAATATCGTCTCGCACCTCTGGTTGGGAACCCCTGGTTTAGATGAAGCTTCGCTGAGTGGTCCTGCTATAAAAGCTTATAACCTGATTCGCACATTATGTTCAGTTATGGTTTACTTAATCATAATATATTGGCTATACTACAATTGGCTTGGTTCACACATTATGCTAAGCCACGAACCAGAATTCACAAAGCAAAGTGGTGTATTCATGCAGCATTCTTAATGAAAACAAACTACAATTTAACTTAGTAAATTGTGGCAACCAAGTCTGTGTGCTTTGCGCTGATAGTTCTCTTGGGGTTGCGGGCCAACATAGGATTTCTCTTTCATTGGAACGTGATTACACTCGTATCATTTGGTGGCATTTTTCCAGCATTAAATGGAGGAGACTGGGGAGTGTGTTCAATGAAGGTCAAATAAGATTGTGGTTCATCTGCCTACCCATTTGCAAATTTCAGTGATCACCCATTCTTTTAATCAAATATATATAAAACAACACCCAAAAGAAAAATAAAAGATGCCAGTTTATATTTTGAAACCACTATGACTATGTGAAGATTTTAGTTTTCTTGAGAAGTCTATAATGATGGGAAAAGTGGAAGGAAAGAGAAGAGGATGGCCAGCAGAGGAAGAACTGAAGGATCAGGTTGAGTATAGATCATAGCTGGGTGGAGTAATTCAGGACTGGAATTTGAACAAGGTACTTCTTCCTTCTACTGCATCAGGGGTCTTCAAACTTGGCCCTTTTATGTCTTGTGGACTTCAACTCCCAGAATTCCTCAGCCAGCATTGCTGGCTGAGGAATTCTGGGAGTTGAAGTCCACAAGTCATAAAAGGGCCATGTTTGAAGACCCCTGTAGTAGATGGATCACATGAAGAAGACTAGCAAATGTCCGATCATCCATCTCTGTGTCTGCAGATATCCCTTGTTGCCCATCAAGTTTCTTTCTCTGCCCTGCTTCTTTGAATCTAGAAAAATAAGCACGTATGTTTCTCTAAGCAACCCCCATTTATCTGTTACAGATAGTCCTCAACTTACAACTATTTGTTGAGTGAGCATTTAAAATTACAACAACACTGAAAAAAGTGACTTATGATCGTTTTTTTTTCATGCTCATGACTATTGCGGCACTCCCATGGTCACATGATCGAAATTCGGATGCTTGGCGACTGGCTCATATTTATGGGGGTTGCAGTGTCCCGGGGTCATGTGATCCCCTTTGGCGACCTTTTGACAAGCGAATTTGGGAAGCCAAATTCACTTAACCGTTTTACTAATTTAACAACTTAACAACCGATTCACTTAACAACCGTGGCAACAAAGGTCATAAAATGGGGCAGAACTCATTCAGTGGTGAAAAAAGCAAGGTTCTACATTTAGGCAAGAAAAACCAAATGTACAGGTATAGTATAGGGGGTACCTTGCTCAATAGTAGTAACTATGAGAGGGATCTCGGAGTCCTAGTGGACAATCATTTAAATATGAGCCAGCAGTGTGCTGCAGCTGCCAGAAAAGCCAACACAGTGCTAGGCTGCATTAACAGAGGGATAGAATCAAGATCACGTGAAGTATTAATATCACTTTACAATTCCTTGGTAAGGCCCACTTGGATACTGCATCCAGTTTTGGTCACCACGATGTAAAAAGATGTTGAGACTCTAGAAAGAGTACAGAGAAGAGCAACAAAGATGATTGGGACTGGAGGCTAAAACATATAAGGAACGGTTGCTAGAATTGGGTATGTCTAGTTTAACGAAGAGAAGGACAAGGGGGGACATGATAGCAGTATTCCAATATCTCAGGGGCTGCCATAAAGAAGAGGGAATTAAGCTATTTTCCAAAGCACCTGAAGGCAGGACAAGAAGCAACGGGTGGAAACTAATCGAGGAGAGAAGCAACCTAGAACTAAGGAGAAACTTCCTGACAGTGAGAACAATTAATCAGTGGAACAGCTTGCCTCCAGAAGCAGTAAATGCTCCAACACTGGAAGTTTTTAAGAAGAGACTGGACAGCCATTTGTCCGAAATGGTATAGAGTTTCCTGCCTGAGCAGGGGGTTGGACTAGATGACCTCCAAGGTGCCTTCCAACTTTATTATTATTATTATTATTATTATTATTATTATTAACAACTGTCTCACTTAGCAGTGGAAATTTTGGGCTCCGTTGTGGTTGTAAGTTAAGGACTAACCTGTAGAAAACTGACATTTTGGTGTGTGGATCATGGGAATAAATAGGTATTATAACATCTGATGTACAGATATTATATTGCCTATGTATTTCGCCATTCAACATACTGTTATATATTTTATAACTAGTTCCTGGCCTCTGCCTAAAATTAAAGTTACTTTAATGGCAACTTCACTAATTTATTTTCTGAGAAGCAGGACTACCTAGCTGCCAAGTGGAGAAGGCAACCCCTAAGACACATTCAGATGTGTCCACAAGCCTGAAAGGATTGGGAAACTGTAGAATAAATGATCCTGTGTTTTCTAGAAGAAACACAGAGAAAATTGGCATTCATATATCTCTTTCAGTATAGTTCAGTTCCTTTAATTAAGGGAAATTAATTATATTCCCTCAATTCAAGTGTAAATTCATAAGGCTGGCCACTGGGTGGAGGCAGTTTCTTAGATTAAAAAAAAAAAGAGCTTCTTTAAAATCTAAAATGTCTTTTCACAGTACTTACCCTCATAAAAGCAAATGGGTGTCATTGCTGTGTTGGGAATAATTTCCAGTGAAGTCAGCTATGATACTACGATTTTACAAAGAAGTTTGAAAAGGAGACCCATCAAAAATTTACTAGTAGCAGTGAACCAACCAATCAGTGTCTCAGCCTAAAGACTGTTGGGCAAATAACGGACAGATGAAAATGAAAATTGAAAAACGTTGAATTCGCTAAGGAAATAGAATGTAAATAAGCTTTAAAACTGAAATTTTCATTTGTGGATAGGCTGCTGAAGCACAGAATTTGGGGGTCAATTTACGAAAACAATACAATGCAATTGTATTCCTTTCAATAAAAGCCAGAAAGAAGATTACAAATTAGCTAGTTAAAGTATGATTAATCCTTTCCCCATTGACTGTCCTTCTCAGAAGCTGTCTGGGAAGATTGCAAATGGCGACCACAAGAGCTTGGGACACTGCAACCATTGTAAATACATGGTGGTTGCCAAGCACTTGAACTGTAATTACACAACTGTGGGGTGCTTTGACAATCATAAGTCCAAGAACCAGTCATAAGTCACTCTTTTCTGCATCATTGTAACTTTGAACAATCTCTAAATAAATGGCTGTAAGCTGAGAACTACCTGAAGGGAGATTCAGACTACACGTCAAGATGAATTTCCCGATGATAAGAGCTGTTGAAAATCAGGGATGTCCAATCTAGGCAACTTTTAGAACGGTGGACTTCAAGTCCCAAAATGGGAGTTGAAGTCCACCAGTCTTAAAGTTGCCTGGATTGGACATCCTGTGTTAAACAATGGAAAAGTTTTTTTTAAGAGCTCTGCTAGTCTCCCCTCTTGGGGGTAGTTGATGGATTTCCAAACTACAAAAAACTGGATCAAATAACTTTGCCTCCAATTCATACATAAAGTTTCTAAACATGCTTTTAAACACGGAGTTTCTCTGTAGAAAACTCAGGACTGGGGACAAAAGAAAATCTCTGTTTCAGCTGTTACTGACTGCATTTCATTGAGCTGGAGTCTTTCTTTTTTTTTAAAGTTTTTATTTTCCATTTTTCATTACACTCATACAAAATACTTCAGATAACGAGTAAAATAAATTTATACACACAACTTTCGGTATTGCTCACTCATTTCCCCCCAAACCGCATCCTCCCTCTGACTTTCTGCCTTACTTCCCTCTTCCTCCCTCTTCTTCCTCACCACTCTCCTCCTCTCCTCTTTCTCCTCCACCTTCCTACTTGCTTCTCCCCTTCCTCCTACCTGAGCTGGAGTCTTGTAAGGACTTTTGGACTGCTTACGAAGTCATATAGATAAACATGGTAAAAATCAAAGCTGTAACACTAGGTCAAAAAATACTGTATTGACAGCTTTTGGGATCTCATTCAGAATTTTTGTTTGGAAAGAAAACAAATGCTTTGATATATCTAAATATATCCTCCTTTTTTGCCCAGGGGTCCTCCCCGAAACCAGGAGGGCGAGTGATCTTGGCCACGGAGAACGATTATTGCAAACTGTGTGATGCGTCCTTTTCTTCACCAGCAGTGGCCCAGGCTCACTATCAGGGCAAGAACCATGCCAAAAGGCTGCGGCTGGCTGAGGCACAGAACAACTCATTCTTGTAGGTATTATTAAACGCTCAGCAATGGTAACGGGCTTCAGTAGTTCCGCTAACGTTTCCTGCTGACGCCTGTACATTTTCATCACCTCCCTGCAACTAACTGGTGTTTTCCTACTGTCACTAAACAGAGAGTCGTCTGAAATGGCCGGTAAAAGGAAAGCACGAAAAGAAGGGAACGAATTCAAGATGATGCAGAACAGAAGGAATGTTTATGCCGTGCAAAATAACACAGGTATGGTCAAGATTGGCAAGAGTCTTTGGTATTCTCCAGGGCTTTCCCAGGCCATACCACAGCAATTTGGTGAGAATTATTTATTTATTTATTCGCTTCACTAGAGTAAGACTAAAAAGCAGAGGTTTTCTCTCGCCAAACTTGGTAACTTTTAAGATTTGTGGATTTCAACTCCCAGAATTCCGCAGCCAGCCATGGCTGAGGAGAGTAGGAGTCCAATAATCTGGGAGTTCGAGTCAACTGATCTTAATGTTGCTAAATTTGGAGATCACTGTTCTAAGCCAAGGAAACACCCACATTTCGGCCCTAGTTCCTCACCTTGTTAAAAAATGTGCAGAACTGAATATCAAAGGGTCCTGTTCTAATAACACATCACACCACCCTGCTTCTCAGGAACTCATAAGCTCTTCCGCACAATGCTGTCATGTTGTGCAATCCTCTCCCCCTCTAGGTGCTGCAGTTTAAGTCTTCTTAATACAGGTAGTCCTCAGTTTATGACCATAACTGAATTCAATTTTCCATTGCTAAGCAAGATAGTTGTTAAGTGAGCATTGCTTCATTTTACTTTTGTTTGCCACAATTGTTGTCAAGTGAATCACTGCAGTTGTTAAGTTAGCAGCACGATTGTTAAATGAATCTCGCTTTCCCCATTAGCTTTGCTCATCAGAAGGTTGCAAAAGTTGGGTCACATGACCTCGGGACACGGCAACTGTGCTAAATACATGCCAGTTGCCAAGCATCCGAATTTTGATCATGTGACTACAGGGATGTGGCAATAATCGTAAGTCACTGTTTTCAGTGCTGTTGTAACCTTAAACCGTTACTAAACCTTGCAAGTAACGAACGGACAGTTGTAAGTCAAGGACTACCTGTATTCGAGAAAATGTACGGGTTCTCATGAGTTGGTGATATGCTTTGAGGGTGGAACCAGCTGAGCTCTGGTGGACGTCATCTTTGGGGAAAATTCTTCCTGGTTGTCTGTCTCCAAAAAATGTTTTGCTTGCTTTCCTCCAGGCCCTTATTTCAACCCCCGCTCCCGTCAGCGGATACCTCGTGACCTCGCCATGTGCGTCACCCCCAGCGGCCAGTTCTACTGCTCCATGTGCAACGCCGGGGCCAGCGAGGAGATGGAGTTCCGGCAGCATTTGGAGAGCAAGCAACACAAGAGCAAAGTCTCCGAACAGCGGTATAAGAACGAGATGGAGAACCTCGGCTACGTCCAATGAGACTCGATCCCCGATAGCCGCTCTTTTTTTTTTTTTTTTGACTTTTCCCTATGTAGGGAGCAGCTTCTGCTTGCTTGCCTGCCACGTGCCCTGCATCTGTGCTCTGTGCCTTAGGAGGCCTGCTCCCCAGCTCTCTCTGTGCTTCTCACAAACCTAACAGTGAAGTCAATGAATTTAAGTCAAAAAGACAAGAGAAACGGGGTCACACCTCCCCATTGGCAGGAATGTGTGCTACAGGATATTGGATGTTGATGTGTCTGGCCCGTTAGCTGCCTTCGAAAGAGAACCTGCCCCTTTCACTGATCCCCTGCCATCCCCCTTGCATGAGTGAGCTTTGCTTGGGAAGGTAGCGAAGGGTTCATCCCCCCCCCCTCTCTCTTTTTGCTGTGCATCACGCCACGTTTGCATATGGCGACTTGGTGAAACAAAGGACAAAGGGTCAGCCTACGGCGGCGTCACCTGTCTGGGGAACGCTTCCAATTCCTCCTCCCTGGTTAAGTCCCATCATCTCCAGCTGTGCAACGATTTGGGAGAGCAGAGGCAGGAAAGACCTCTGTGGCCAGTCAGAATGATAAGAGCTGAGCGAATTGAACCAGTAGGGACCCGGCTGCTATTAAACAGTAACGGAAAAAAAGGGGAAAAAATGTAAGCGCACCAAGTGAATCTTGGAAAGAGTGAGTCTTAGGATGTAAATTCTTTTTAAATCAGTATCTTTTTTTTTTTTTAGGCCCACCTAGAAGCCAGGAAAAAGATGTGTTGTTTTAATAAATAGCAACCTGAGGCTATGCCCAGGCGAGGTCTGAAGCGTTTTCAAGACAGGCACTACACTCAAAAAGGCTTCAGGCTTCAGTTCCATAGCATCCGGTTCTTTTACATCCTCAAGTTGCTGTAGCTTCCTGCAAAAATAATCATTTATTATTATTCTGGGGGAAGATCCAGTGCTGGGTTTGAAACCAAATTCAAGTATGCTTGGGTGTAGTATATTAGAATGAATGAGAGAATTTCCTTTCCCTAATTTGAGGCTTTGCATCTGTTGGAATTGCTGCTGAGATGATGCTGACTTGGTACTTTGAACGAAATAGGAAAAGCAGTTCCCAAATTATTTTGTAATAGGTGGGGTCTTTTCCCTTCCTGATACTTTCATTAATTGATTTTTTTAAAAAAATGCTTTCCATTTTTGGCAAAACATCCACAAGCAGTCTGGGCATTACTGATTTGAGAACAAAAATCTGAAAATGAGTTCTTTTGGTTTGTACTGTACTGTTTTGTTTTGTTGTTAGTTCTAGCAATGGAGGCCAATAGCCTCCAAATCTCCAGAATGATGCTTTCAGATGCAACTCCTTCCCATAAAGCACATCCTAGACTGGGATTGGCAACTATGGCCCCTTTATGACCTGTAGACTTCAACTCCCAGAAATCCTCGCTCAGGAATTCTGGGAGTTGAAGTCCACAGGTCATAAAATGGCCATGGTTGCCCACCCCTATCTTAGACAAATGCATAGGTACTATGCATGAAATATATGCTTTATTTGTGAACTTCTAACCCAAATCAAGTAAAACTCTTCTCATTAGCAGTCTCTGTCCTTGTCTGGAGGTTGACCATGTAGATGGCCACCAACTTCTATCTCGAACATGCTTGCAGGAATAACATTTTGTTGCAATTTCAACTGTTAGAGGAATTGATGTTCTCTCTCTTTTAAATATGCTCCCGTGGTTGAATGCCTGTTCAAGTGACAACGATGCAGCATTCCACCATAACACCAACACGATGCAAACCTCTCTTCCTCATGGGCGTCTTTTTGTTTTTAACTTTTCATTTGTAACCTTCTAAGTTTTAAGCTTTGGGAAAGTTGCTTTTCTAATTCTCCTAATCACAGTCCTTAGAGGTAGGTGCTAAAAGCTCTCCACCCCAACCCTGTTCAGATGTGTTGGATTTCAATTCCCACAATTCTACCACCACCATATACGAGAGTTCGAAACTTAGCACATCTGGACACACTAAATAGGGTTTAATCCTTTGCTAGGTTCAGCCCTATTGTTAGAGATGATAACTTTCCTTTGCAAGTGGGAGAAAAGACTAGATTTGAAATGAACACAAAGAACATATCCATGCAAAGAAATGAAAAACTGAGGTACTTAAGATAGGAATTGAGACGGAGGAGTGCCTAATTACTATTTGTCCTAAAACCCAGCTGTTGATTTCATTGAGAACAGATCTATCAAAAATCCAAGTGGATTATGAAAATCCAAGTGGATTATTTTGCTTTTACCAATAGAAGAGAATATTTGTAGCTCAGGGTTGAACTGTGGGGTACTTGGTGCTCTCTGAGCTTGGTGGTTTTCTTGCAGACATTTCCTTACCCAACTAGGTAACATCATCTGAGAGCAAACCCTAGTCCCTTCTAGCACTCACAATTTAAGAAAACAAGTTCAGAGAGCATCAAGGACTCCAGATTAGCTCTTGAAGATAAAAGATTGGTATCTTTTTTGGCATAAATCTTCAGCCTGTTTGGAAGTTTGCAGCCATAATGATTACAGACCTTAAGAGGTGACAATTGGAAAGGGAAAACAAAGGAAATGAAATATTTATCAAGTTGTCTCACTGGCCAGTAGATTGATTTTTTTTTTTGTATGTGTGCTGCTACTAATCTGTATATTTTTGTATTTATTTTGATCATGCTGACCATTAATAAGCTCACAAATATTTAAGGGGTTATCTGATGGTTTTTATTTTTTTGCTGCTTTTTTAATTTTGATAACATACATATCATTACTTTTTTGAAAAGTTATTTATTATGTTTCTAGAAATGTGTTTTCTTTTGACCTTTCCATGAATGTTTTGTTCTTAAATGATCCCTATAGGATCCAGTCATTGGAACTGAGTGGCCAAGCAAATACTATGCGGTAACATCAATCTTTGATTGTTTAGGACTATGATGCTACTTAGGATTTGTAGCTTTGTCTCTGTAAAACATAGGAGCATTATCTTTATTGCAACATTGCCATTTTCTCATGGGTCTATCCGACCTGGCTCACATATCACACTACTAAGCCATGTTTTATTAATAACCCACAACTGAGTTCATATATCACACTAAGCCAAACAAGTACGGTTTACAAACCAGAACAGCTAGTCTAAAGATGGCAGTGGGTGGTTTTTCTGGAGGATAGTTATGGTATTTTAAATAAAGGGTCAAATCATTAAGAGCTAATCTTGAGTTTAAATTTCCTCCCAAGTTGACCAATGTTTCTGTATAGCTTGTTGCCAGATCAGACATATAATCTAGATCAGGGGCATCCAATCTTGGCAACTTGAAGAATTGTGGACTTCTAGAATTCACCCTGCCAGAATTACAGGCTGGAGAATTCTGGGAGTTGATGTCCACAAGTCTTAAAGTTGCCAAGATTAGGTACCTCTGATCTAGATCTTGCCATGTTTCTTTATGCAGGGGTTCTCAACCTTGGCTTTGCTGGCTGAGGAATTCTGGGAGTTGAAGTCCACAAGTCTTAAAGTTGCCAAGGTTGAGAACCCCTGCTTTATAGCAAGACTACGTCAACCGAAGTGCTTAAGCCTAAGTAGAACTTAAATGTGTCAAGTTTAACCTAGTGTACTTTCAATTGGAAATTAATATACACATGGGGCTTTAATATATCCAAATGGGGAAGAAGTTGCTTCCTAGGATATTGTGTGATATCTGTCCAGCTTTAGCATCCCTCTCAGTCATGTTCCCAGCAGTGAAATAAAATCAAGGTTTGCTATAGAATGAATGAATATTACATGGATCCTTTCTAATCTCCATTCTTATAAGGTTTTTTTTTTAATGTCTTTGTTTTCTCCTTGGTTGATCTTCAGAATAGAAGTAGTGTCTTTTGCAGGATGCTTGCATAAGTCACCCTGCATTTTTTCAAGGCACGTCTTTGTAAATGGATGGATGAGCAGTAAATTAAGGAAAATGATGCAGCGAGACCTGAGGCTGGGCCCTTCCTTGTAACAATTTAGGAGGAGCTCAAAACACCTATTTTTCCTCCATTTGTTATTATACATTTTTGAAAGAATGTAAGAAATAGATGACACAGGTAGTGAAATACAGGCAGATATGCACCTGATCTGAAATCCATAGCTAGTATAGTGTAATACATCATTAGAAACTTAAAAGTACTGTGAGATATTTCATATCTATTTTCTAAACAAAATTTTCCTGCCTCTATTGAACTTTCAGCTAAAGCTTGGTTAATTTAGTTCAAGTCATTAAAAAAATATAGATAGTAAATAATACATTAAATCTCCATAGAGATTGTCAGACATCCAGGTCACCCAGGTTGTCTCAAAGAGGATTTTAAAAAAAAATAAAAAATAAAAAAACATTCCAGTTGCTTTTTAAAAAACGGAAAAGCACCTTTGAGAATACGTTAAAGCAATTCTATAAACCAGTGTTTCTCAACCTCAGCAACTTTTAAGATATGTGGACTTCGACTCCCAGAATTCCCCAGCCAGCCACTGCTATAAACTATATATCACATTAGGATATGAATTCTAAAAATTTTGGATGTAGCATGATTCTGTGCATAATAATAATCTAGTCCTAGAATGGTTTTCAATAAGAATTAAATTTCTGTATAGGTAGTCCTTGACTTACGACCACAATTCAGCCCAAAATTTCTGTTGCTAAGTGAGACATTTGTTAAGTGAATTTTCCTCCATTTTACGACCTTTCGTGCCACAGTTGTGGGGTGAATCTCTGCAGTTGTTAAATTAGTAACACGGTTGTTCAGTGAATCTGGTTTTCACATTGACTTTGCTTGTCAGAAAGTAGCAAAAGTTGATTACATGACCACGGGACACTACAATGGTCATAAATGTGAGTCAGTTCCCAAGAGCCTGAATTTTGACCACATGAGCATAGGGATGTTGCAACGGTCGTAAGTGTGAAAAACGGTCATAAGTCACTTTTTTCAGTGCCGTTCTAACTTTGAAGGGTCACTAAACGAACTGTTGTAAGTCAAGAACTACCAGTATAATGTTACTCTAAATACCGTGGGAGGCGTCCTCCTTCAATTTAGTTAACCATTCTTCCAAAGAGAGAACCCTTGCAGCCACCTTGATCTTTTTAAGTATTAAGATTTTCCATTTGTCTGGAAAATCAACTACACCTAAATAAACTACAGTCAAGGCTATCAGAAACCGGCATTTTGTTCCCACTGCTTAGGCAATAGGTTCAGCTTGAGTTGGTAAGCCTATTTTGTCATTGCAATAACACACAATATTAATGTTTTCATACTGAGCAGTTGGCCACAAGTTATGGAACGTCTGAATGTCCGAATCTTGCTTAGATCTTATTTGGCTCTTATTCATTATCATTAGATCAGCCTGATGGCATTGACATTTTGTAGGAGCTGGCTTAGAGATTTGAGTACCCCAGAAATCCTTACTAACTTTGTTAAAGCTCATCTGTAGAGAGACCTGGTTAAATTAATTTAAATTATTGAATCTAAGCACCTCCTGACTCCAACATGGAAGGTACAATGTAATAAAACCATAAAAGAGAGCAGGAACTTGATGCCAAGTCTGTCTAACAACATCCACACCCCCAAAATAAATCTGACAGGGGCCTCAACACTCTAATCCAGGGCCCAGAAAAATAGCCGGTTCTATTAAGGCTTTCAGAAACATCAGGTTTAATTTGAAAGGTTCATTGGTTCTTCATTATCTTTTCTTTTTTACTGCACAATAATAAAGATTCAGTCTGTGATATGTTCTTTCTTTTGTTGAGATAAGAGTCGAAATAGGAATTTAAATTTTATCTCCCATCTGGATACTGATAACTCTCTCTTAATATAGTATTTTGTGCTTCCATAATAATTGTTAAATTTAGCTACAAGGTTTAGGATAACAATTTTTGTTAAAAAATGAAGGAGCCCTTTTTGCTATTTATTATTGTTAAAGATTAAAAAGTGCAAATTACTGTCTGGCATTAACAGACGTTGCCTAGATATAAAATTGGAGGCACTTTTCATTTCCATCATGTAAAATTGCCATCATGAACCTCTTTTGCAGAAGCTGAAATTGCTGTGGGGGATGGAAGTGTATGCTATGATAGCAGTTGTAAAGAGATCAGTTGCAAAATATTTCCGATTATCTGATTCTTTCCGAAAGGAGGAAGGGATAATTACTTTTTTTTTCAATCTCGGTTTGAGATTGTCCCATTCTAAAACATCGTACCAGTTTGACATATAAGTACTGTAAGACTTGTATTATTTTTACTTGGAAATTCTCGTTCTTGAATGCTAAGCATTCAGTAATTTGGGGTTGTTTTGAAAGCTTGGGAGGGATGTTGACCGTTCCTTCTTTCGCTATACCCTTGCTCCAAATTCATAGACTCATACGATTATTAGAAGAGAACTTGGAGGTCTTCTACAACAGAGGTCTCCAACCTTTCTCAGTTGGTGGACCAGAGGAAAAGGGAGGGGGAAGTATTTTATGGGCGCATGCGCACATACAAATGGGGCCGTGAACACACATGACGCAAATGGGATGGTGCTAGGACATGCCTGGCACTCGCTAGCACCGCCCCATTTTTGCCACGCAGCACCTCATTTGCGTAGTGGCGGCGCTAGCGTGAGTGGGGACAAGTGCGCGCACACATGTGCATACTGGCCAGCCTGTTCCATGGCCCGGTGACCAGTAGGCCACGGTCCGGTAGTGGGTCGTGGGCCACAGGTTGGGGACCCCTGTTCTACAACATCCTATCCAGGACAGAACCTCATACCTCTCAGAGAAGTCACTATCACCACTATTCAGCAGTGTTTAGTTTTCAATTTCACATTCTGGCTTAAAGAAGATTTAATTTCAGTAAAAAGACATTTGTCAGATTTACTTACCAGGACATTTTTTTTTTTTTGAAATGTGGAATTTTAGTCTTTTCCCAAGGATGGCACAATTACTGAATGTGATTTGAGTGAAGGGATGCCTTGATCCTATGTTTGGCATGCCGTGAGCTGCTTAGAGTTTACAAAAGTTACCTTCAGAGAAACCCAGATGATGTGGTTTATTCAGGATGCTCCAACCTTTTTAAGACTGTGGACTTCAGTTCCCAAAATTCAGAACTCAACACGGCTGGCTGAGGAATTCTGGGAATTGAAGTCTACAAATCTTAAAACTGCCAAGGTTGGAGACCCCAGCCGGTTTTAGCTTAGAGCAGCAGTTCTTAAACTCAGTCAGAGCCTGTGGGGTGAAGGCTCTTAAACTACATAGAAGAGGGTCACAAATTTTAAAAAACCCAGCTTTGCACAGACAGAGTAGCAGTGCTGTAAAAGCTTGTTTGGGGCTTAGTCCTAGTGGAGAATTATTGACACCTACATTGATATATAATTATCACTGTCAGATTTATTTCTTAGCTAAATCTACCACCAAAGAAAGTTTTGCTGGGGTTTGGGGTGGGGGTGGGGAAACACAAATTGTTTTGGGTGTCATGGTACTGCAAACTTTGAGGACTGCTGGCTTAGTGTAATATGTGAATCCAGCTACTGTGATTTGTAAACCATTTGTGGCTTAGCACCCAGTATAAACTCAACTGCTAGGGCTGAGACAACATTTGAACCTTATCTGGTTTAAATATGTTTTTTTAATGTGATGTTAGAATCCAGCTGCTGCTTTCCACAGAGATGCCCACGACTTAATAAACTTACTGAGTTGTGCAGTGCAAGAGTACTCACATAAATACACCCGTTCATACCAAAAAGTGAGGGGAGAAATCTGTATGTTTAGGGTTTGGTTGGAAATCACCTCAATTTGAAGGTGTAAAATGTATTTCTGGGTTCAGTTTGGAACTTTTGTATTAAGAGACATCCTTTATGTGGGTTGTAAACTGTGACATATTGCAGAGACCTTTAGGAAATAATAGCATTTGCAGTTGCCACTTATTTTTTTATAGTTTTGAGGATCTACCGCTTCTGTCTTTTGGTTTCTATGCCAGAAACATGGCTTTAGGCCCTTCATATTTTTTTTTCCCTTTCCTCTTTGGAGTCTTAAAAATGGCAATTTCAGTCTTTATGTCTGGTGATGTTTCACTGTGGAATTTGAGCCCCCCAAACCCACTGACAAGATCAATATGCAGCCTTTACAGACTTTGCACAGCTTTCTAATAAAATGTACTGTTTGGATTGTGATGACTATTAAATAGTGTGTTGCGTTAAAATGCGTCACAGGTTACATGCATTTCAACAACCATCAGGTCCTCACTTCTCTGAAGATCTACTTCCTTAGATGATCTGAAGCAAGGTTGGAGAACCAGGACATTCCATTTGGTAAAATCCTTCAGTAAGTGGACAGGTCTGGGTCTAAACATACATTTGATTTAATTTTAATTCAAATAATATAACAGAACAATAGAGTTGGAAGGGACCTTGAAGATCTTTGAGTCCAACCTCCTGCTCAAGCAGGAGACCCTATACCAGGGGTAGGCAACCTTGGCTCTTTTATGACTCGTGGATTTCAACTCCCAGAATTCCTGAGCCAAGGTTGTCTACCCCTGCCCTATACCATTTTAGACAAATGGTTGTCCAGTCTTTATTTATTTATTTTTTTGAAAGCCTCTAGTAATGGAGCACCCACAACTTCTGAAGGCAAGCTAGTCAGGAAATTTCTCCTTAATTCCAGGCTGTTTCTCTCCTTGATTATTTTCTATCCATTGTTTCTTGTCTTGCCTTTTGGACCAGAACTGGATGCAGTATTCCAAGGGTGGCCATAATCATTTAAGAACACCTAAATGATTAAGATGATTATCTTAATCATTTAAGAGCACTTAATTATTGCCCACCTTTGCAAGAAATCAGCCACGTTAATTTTTGGGGAAGATGATGATTTGGATAGTTTGCATAGTTTACCTGAGGGTAAAGGTTGTACACGTGGCTGTGGGATTTCTTTACACATGCACAAGAGTTGTTGGCTTTCACTTGAAGACCTGAAGTATCCAGAAGTGTTGTGTCTAACATGAAATGCTGCTTTGTGGGCTTGTCTTTATTAATCCTTGATTCACTCATGCATATTCTCTCTTCACGTTAGAGTTGGCAAGTGATAAATGTATTATGGGAAGGACGATGGAGCTTCTGACAGGCTGGGCTGGCAAAAATCTTCATAGTGTGATGGAGACATGGCCTCAGTTACAACAGAAACTGGTCACTGTAATATAAACAAGACAAACTGTTTGTACAAATCTGAAAGCTCAATAGGCACAACAGGCTAAACCTGCAGTTTTCTTTGTTCTTCCCAATCAATTGTAGTTTATTCATTAAGTCTTGGTTAAGCCAACTGTCACCCAGTCTAAAATGCTCATCGATGCAAAACCATCTCCTTATTTACAGAATTTATGAATTGGGTTGGAGACTGGCTGATCTTTCAGGGTCTACAGCAGCGGTTCTCAACCTATGGGTCGCGACCCCATTTGGGGTTGATCGACCACTTTTCGGGGGTCGCCAAAGGCGTCGATCCGCCATTTTCTCCCCTCCGGGGGTGGCGGCACGCATGTGTGCTGCGCATGGGGGCGGCGCCGCACCTCCGGGGGCGGCGCCACGCATGCGCGCCGCACATGGGGGTGCCGCCGCACATGCGCGCCGCCCCCCCGCGCATGCGCATAACGTGTGACGGGGGTCGCCGTCACACAAACGTTGAGAACCGCTGGTCTACAGCCTCTCTGTTTAGCGTGTGATATTCTCCATACATTTGGCAAGGTGATACATAGGATAAGATTACAGATGGCTTTTTTTCCAAGTGGCTTCTCACCACTGTATCTGTCATAGCTCAGTCACCTAATATATTTATATGTTATCTTTTAAGGGTGAAAATGTGACCTCGGCAGCTTTCCCATCTCAAATTAAAACACTTTTAACATTTTTCTTCCCATTTTATTCTTTTATGGTAAGATTACAAAAAATAGAACACAATCTCCCCAAACAGAACTAAGAAATAAAAAAAAAAATCCAAATTAAGAAAACCCCCCAAAAAGTATCAATACAAAATATCTAAAATATTTTGTAAACCACTACATGTTTACAAAATAGGCCTTATAAGAGTATCTTGATACCAAATAATAGAAATAATTTTGGCAAATAAATTCTGTTATTCTGCTAATATAAAAATACCTAAGATAATGACTCTATTATTATATGGATCAAATATAGTCTACAGTCTAGTTTTCTGCTTCATTTTCTGCTTATTTATAGTATTTTCCGAAATGGAGAAATTATACGGTACATTTCCAAAAATCAACCTTTAATAGCTTTAATAATATCAAAATGCAGGTAGTCCTTGACGTATGGCTACAATTGAGCCCAACATTTCTAGACTCAATTGTTTAGCTTGTTGCTAAGCAAGATAATTGTTAAATGAATTTTGCCCCATTTTATGACCTTTCTTGCCACAGTTCACCACAATGTAAAAAAGATGTTGAGACTCTAGAAAGAGTACAAAGAAGAGCAACAAAGATGATTATTGGACTAGAGGCTAAAACATATGAAGAACGGTTGCAGGAATTGGGTATGTCTAGTTTAATGAAGAGAAGGATGAGGGGGGACATGATAGCAGTGTTCCAGTATCCAGCAAAGAAGAGGGAGTCAAGCTATTCTCCAAAGCGCCTGAAGGCAGGACAAGAAGCAATGGATGGAAACTAATCAAGGAGAGAAGCAACCTAGAACTAAGGAGAAACTTCCTGACAGTTAGAACAATTAACCAGTGGAACAACCTGCCTCCAGAAGCGGTGAATGCTCCAACATTGGAGGTTTTTAAGAAGCGACTGGACAGCCATTTGTCCGAAATAGTATAGGATTTCCTGCCTGAGCAGGGGGTTGGACTAAATGACCTCCAAGGTCCCTTCCAACTTTTTAAAAATAATAATAATAAATAATAAAAAATAAAAACCATAAAAAATATGGTGAGACGTAAATTTCAGAATGCCATACCGGCTCGGACGTCGCCCGGGTTAACAAGATCCGCACTAGATATTGGAGTTCCTGGATATCTGGTGAAAAATGGGTTACAGGACTCAGGACTGTTGGCTGAGCAACCAGGGCTAGCAGCTGCAGAACTACTGGAAGAAAAGGTGTTTACCCGTCACAAATACACAGTGATGGAAAACAAAGAAATAATGATCTGTTACTACAGATCAAGTCCAACAAGACGAGGATATCTAAAACGAATGCACCAATTCTGGAAAGAACAGCATCCAGAATCAGAAATAACAGAACAGAGACTAGCAGATCAACGCCGATTTATAACACGAAATAAAGTATTTACAGAAACAGAATTGGACGAACTGCAAAGGTTTACCCAGGGCAAAGAAATCAAAGCCTTACAAGAAGTAATTCAGAATGTAGAGGCAAACCAGGGGGAGTTGGCAGTGAAAGAATCCAGTAGAGATATACAACTGTTCTCATTTGGAAACCAGGCACCTCTTCCTCAGGAAGAACAAAACCCTCTAACTAAAGAAATAAAAGAATTGAAACAAAGAATAATTGAGCATCTAGAACAGCACAAAAACAACAGAATAAGGCTGCCTGCATTGAAGCTTGTTCCAAAGAAACAGCTAGCACAAGCATTAAAAGATGCAAATACTGCAATAGCAAGTATAAGCACCAATTCACTGCAAGAAACAAACCAACTAATGTACAGCACAGCTGCAGTTATAACAGAATACCTGGGATGTAAAATCAACAAAAAAGAAAAACAAACAAACAGTGCACCACAAAAATGGAAGGTTAGACTAGAAAATAAGATCAGCAAGTTAAGATCACATGCAAGCAAGCTAGAACAGATGAAAGAAAAGAAGCTGAAGAACAAGAAGACCAAAGAATACCTAATCAAGAAATACCACTTAGAAACAAGGAAGATCAAGGAAGCACTGGAAATAATAAAGCAACAAATAACAGCTATAGCCAGGAAAATCAGTAGATATGAAGCTCGAATTGCAAACTATAGGCAGAACCTCCAATTTCAATCCAATCAGAAACGTTTCTACCAATCCATCAATGGAGAAACTGCAAGGAATCAGTCAGTACCTGACAAGGAAGAAACAGTGCAGTTCTGGAAGCAGATATGGGATAACCCAAAGAAATACAACAAGGATGCGGCTTGGTTAAAAGAGGTGGATGCAAATAAAACAGAAGTTGAAATGAAAGAACTAGTAATAACAACAAAAATGGTAGAAAAAAGAGCAAAGAAAATCAAAAATTGGTCAGCACCAGGTGAAGATGAACTGCATGGGTTTTGGTTGAAACATCTAACTGTTATACACCCACTCATTGCCAAGCAGTTCAACAATATACTACAAGGAGGAGAAATTGAAAAGTGGCTAACAACTGGGAAAACCTACCTAATAATGAAAAATCCAGCAAAAGGGGCAACACCAGGTAACTACAGGCCAATTACCTGCTTACCAACAACATTCAAATTACTAACTGGTGTGGTAGCTGATGCAGTACAACAGCATCTAGTTGAAAACAATCTCTTTCCACCTGAGCAGAAAGGAAACCGCCCCAATAGCAGAGGAACAAAAGATCAACTCCTAATAGACAAAATGATCTTGGAAAACTGCAAGAGAAGGAAGACCAACCTGAATGTGGCATGGATTGACTACAAAAAGGCATTTGACTCTCTGCCACATGACTGGATAATCAAGTGCCTAGAAATAACAGGAGTAAGTAGAAACATCAGAAAATTTGTGCAAAAATTGATGGCACAATGGAAGACACAGTTGCAGATCAATGGTGAAAAGCTGGGAGAGATTAATATCAAGAGAGGAATATTTCAAGGAGATTCATTATCACCATTACTATTTGTTATTGCACTGTTTCCTCTGTCAACAATACTGAATAACTCAGGACATGGCTATCAAACATCAAAAACATCTGCCAGACTATCCCACCTCCTTTACATGGATGATCTGAAGCTGTATGGAAAAACATCATCTGAAATAGAATCGCTGCTCAACACTGTCCGTATATATAGCCAAGATATTGTAATGGAGTTTGGCTTGGACAAATGTGCCACACTTACTATCAAACAAGGAAAAATAGTGAAAACTGAAGGAATCAAGATGCCCCACGAAAATAACATTAAGAGTCTGGATGAGGAAGAGTACTACAAATACTTGGGTATCCTTCAAGCTGACAACATCAAGCACACTGAAGTCAAGAAAAAGATTAGAGGTGAATACATCAAGAGAGTGAAGAAGATCTTAAAGTCCAAACTCAATGGAGGAAATACCAAAAGGCAATCAACACCTGGGCAATCCCAGTCATTAGGTACACAGCTGGAATAGTGGACTGGACTCAAGCAGAACTAAAAGCAATGGATAGGCAGACCAGAAAAATAATGACAATGAATCACGCCCTTCATCCACGCAGTGACATTGATAGACTTTATCAAATAGGTGGGCGTGGAATGCTACAAGTACATCAGATGGTTGAAGAAGGAAAAATAGCTTTGGAAGAATATCTGAAGAACAGTGATGAAGATGCACTGAAATTAGTATATCAGGAAGGCTTACTAACTACTGGAGAGACCAAACTGGCCTACAAGAAAGACCAAATGAAGAACAGAATAGAGGCATGGGAAGACAAAGCACTACATGGCCAATACATGAAAAAAATAGCTGGGAAAGCAGATAACAATAAAACCTGGCAATGGCTAAGAGCAGGAAAATTGAAGAAAGAGACCGAGGGACTAATTCTGGCTGCACAAGACAAAGCCTTAAGGACAAATGCATACAAAGTCAAAATTGAGAAGACAGCAACAGACAGTAAGTGCCGCCTATGCAAAGAAGCTGAAGAAACAGTGGACCACTTGGTAAGCTGTTGCAAGAAGATTGCACAGACTGATTACAAGCAGCGACATGACAAAGTAGCAACAATGGTGCATTGGAAGATCTGCAAAAAATATCATTTGCCTGTAAGCAAAAACTGGTGGGATCATAAAATAGAGAAAGTCATAGAAAATGATAAAATTAAACTGCTCTGGGACTTCAGAATTCAAACAGACAAGCACCTGCAACATAACACCCCAGACTTAACAATTGTCGATAAGAAAGACAAAAAAGTCTGGATAGTGGACGTGGCAGTGCCTGGAGATAGCAGAATAGAAGAGAAAGAACTGGAGAAGATAACAAAATACAAAGACCTACAAATAGAAATAGAAAGACTGTGGCAAAAGCAAGCAAGGGTAGTACCAATAGTCATAGGCTCCTTGGGCGCAATCCCAAAACAACTGGAGCACCACTTGAACACCATTGGCATTGACAAATTTGCTATTAGTCAATTGCAAAAGGCGGCCTTATTAGGAACTGCTTCCATCCTGCGACGATACCTGTAATACCATCAAACATCTACATCTGCCTATCCCAGGTCCTGGGTAAGGACTCGATAGGTAGACAAAATGCCAAATCCAGTCTGAACATCTGGCTGACTGTGCGATGATCCATAATAATAATAATAATAATAATAATAATAATAATAATAATAATAATAATAATAATAATAAATAGGTCCAGGGTAAGGACTCGATAGGTAGACAAAATGCCAAATCCAGTCTGAACATCTGACTGACTGCGATGATCCATAATAATAATAATAATAATAATAATAATAATAATAATAATAATAATAGTTGTTAAGTGAATCCCTGCAGTTGTTAAGTTAGTCACACGGTTGTTAAATGAATCTGGCTTTCCCACTGTTTTCCTTGTCAGAAGGTCGCAATAGATGAACACATGACCCCGGGACACTGCAACTGTCATAATTACACGCCAGTTGCCAAGTGTCTGATGGTTGTCAGTATGAAAAATGGTCATAAGTCACTTATTTTCAAGGCTGCTGACTCTGAATGGTCACTAAACAAATGGTTGTAAGTTGAGGATACCTGTAATTCTTTAAATAACTCCCATGCCCAACTACACTTTCTCAAGACAGTTTCCAAATTTTTGAATACAGTTTAGCATCGCACAACTCTTTTTTAACATTTAGGAATTTCTCCATAAATCTATTTATGAAAATTGACAGTGAAATTGTTATTCCCAAAAGAATACCAACATTTTGCAAGATAAGATCATGGTGTGGGCAGTGATCCCCCAAATTTTTTACGTCTCCTACAAAACAAATTCGATGTCCATCCGTTCAAATGCATTTTTGATGAAACACGTTTAGTTTCAAGCCCATCGATAACATTTTTTAAGCACTTGCAATCTCTGATAACGGCATTCATTCTATAAATCCCATTATAGACGGTCCTCACTTACTAAGCACAACTGCGACCGGCAGCTCTGTCACTAAGTGACACAGTTGCTGAGCAAAAAATCATGTGACTACACCAGACCTATGATGTCATTTCGATTTCCATTGATAAGGAAATCACATTTGTTAAGGAAGACTGCAGCTGGTGATTTCACTTCCAAATTCTCCATTAATTCTGCTTGTTGGAAGCTGGTTGTGAAGCTCACAAATGTCAGATGCATCACTATGGGCGGCTGCAGTCATTGTAAATGTAAGCATTGATTGTGAACCTTTTTTTTTCAACCATCATAACATCCAATTCCTTTGAGGCTATAAAGGTGTCTGGCTGATATTGTATTTGTCCATCTATCCATCCGTCCATCCATACATGCATCCATCTTCTACACCCGATAAGGCCCAAGGAATTCTTTCAGTGTACATTCTTGGAAATAGAATATTTTTCCTACTGTTTGTTGATTCAAGAAATTGCCATGACCATAATAGGAATAAATTTTTTTTAACAAGATCCACGGGGAATAATATTCTGTTTTTATTCCGCCTACTTGTTGCTGATAAAATATAAGCCAGCGGTTCTCAACCTGTGGGTCGTGACCCCATTTGGGGTCAAACGACCATTTCACGGGGGTCGCCAAACAACGCAGTCTGCCATTTTTTCCCCTTTTCCTTAGCTGTGCTACTCCCTTTTATTCTATTGGCTTTTGAAAGCCAATAGAATAGACTCTCTTGAATAGAGTCTAATTCTATTGGCTTTCAAAAGCCAATAGGAATTGTCCAGGCTGTCTCTGCCCTGCTGAGCCCGCCAAAAGTCCCATTCTGCAAACGTGCTGCAAGTTGTCTGCAGCGAAGGTGAGCTGTCTGGAAGTTTCCACCCCTCCCTGCTGAGCAACTACTAAAAATGTAAGTAAAAGAGGGCCAGGGGTGGGAGGTGGGAGGCCCAGGGAGGGTTGCTGGTGTGCGTGGGGCCTGGCGGGTGCCTTACCTCCCTTGGGCTGGGCCAGCTGGTGGCCCAGCCGGTGGTCGGCCTGCGCCCTCTCTGCCGCTTGCCAGTTACGCCTTGGCCGGTGCAGGTGATGGCACCATGCATGCGCGGCGCCCCCGGGCAGCGAAAGTCCTCAACTTATGACCGGTTGGGTAGTCCTCGACTTACGACCGGGTGGGTAGTCCTTGACTTATGACCGGTTGGGGGTCGCGGCATTAAAAAGGTTGAGAACCACTGATATAAGCCCAATGATATTTTTGCAAGTCCAGTAAATTAAAACCACCGCCATCATGTGGCAATCTCAATTTAGATAGTGAATTCCTTGGTGCTCTATTTCCCCCAAACAAATTTCCTAAATAACTTCTCGATCTGAAGAAAGGATTTATTTATTATGCCTCTGAAGATTTAAACGAGGACTAACATTCATTTTAAAAGCATTAATTTTAACCAACAAAATTAATGCAATCTGAATCCATCTATTAACACCCTAATAAATATTTTGCAAAAGTTTATATTGCCGCATGTTCTTTTGAAATAGAATGCCCCAAATATTTAATATTATCAGTAGAAATCAGCAGAACCAACTCTTTACATCATTTTGCTGATATATTAGAGCCTAAGGGGAAGTAAACAAGATTTATCCCAATTAATCTTAAAACATTTCAACATAAACAATGGTGAATGAGGATCAGCAGTAAATTTTAAAATGCTGGTCTAGAAATATACTGAAGTTAGAGTAGAATAACAGAGTTGGAAGGGAACTTGGAGGTCATCTAGTCCAGCCCCCTGCTCAGGCAGGAAACCCTCTACCATTTCAGACAAATGGCTGTCCAGTCTCTTCTTAAAAATTTCCAGTGTTGGAGCACCCACAACTTCTGGAGGCAGGTTGTTCCACTAGTTAATTGTTCTAACTGTCAAGAAGTTTCTCCTGAGTTCCAGGTTGCTTCTCTCCTTGATTAGTTTCCATCCATTGCTTCTTGTCTTGCCTTCAGGTGCTTTGGAGAATAACTCGACTCCTTCTTCTTTGTGGCAGCCCCTTAGATATTGGAACACTGCAATCATGTCATCCCTAATCCTTCTCTTCATTAAACTAGATCTCATAAGTGCAGTAAAGTAACCACCACAGTGTGAGGGGGGTTCATTTTTGAACTGGAGGTGTATTGTGTTGCAAAGGTGGCAATAGATACAGAAAAACACTTCCTGGGAAGCATGGTGCGCTGAAGATGACTCTGTGAGAATGGAGTGGGCAAGCATGTTGAGAGGAGGAGCCAGTGAGTTGGATCCTTAAACGCCTCTCCGGATTAAGGAGAAGACCTGGGATCTCCCATAGTGTTCCATACAGATGCTCCTTGTGATAAGGAGAATTAAGGAGGGAACCAATCTAGAGCTAAGGATAATTTTCCTGACAGTTAGAACAATTAATCAGTGGAATGACTTGCTTCCAGAAGTTGTGAGTGCTCCAACACTGGAGGTTTTTAAGAAGAAATTTGTCTGAAATGATATAGGGTTTCCTGCTTGACCAGAGGGTTGGACTAGAATACCTTTAAGGTCCCTTCCAACTCTGTTGTTCTGTTAAGACTATAAATCAGCATTCTTAGAGCTCTGGAAGCCAGGAGAATCAGCTCTACCTAAGCTGTGGTTTAGAACCTTCTAAAGCAGGGGTGTCAAACTGCCGGCCTGCGGGCCGGCTGCATCACGCGGAGGCCACGCCCACCCCAGCTCCAGCAATGCAAAAAAAGTCGCGATACATCATGACACATCATGTGACGCAGTGAGTTTGATACCCATGTTCTAAAGAAACCACTTAATCACTTTTCCTGCAAATGACTTATAAATTGCCTTTGGGATATGAAGATGGTTCAGAAGGGCAAGTGTTTATTACACTGAGTGATTTTCCTTCAATCCTCAGAGAGAGAAGTTTCATGTGAGTTTAAGAATTAAAGATTTTTTTTTTTGTATATTTGAACATAAACAGCAAAAGGATGATTAGAACATCTATGGAAAGTTTTTTTTTAAATGGACAAAGAGGCCAGATTGACTGGAAATAAGATTATGAATTAATTATAAGAATATTCTCTGGTTTGTTTAGAATCCTATTAATATATATATGAAAATTAAGAATTTAAGTGTAAGGAATCTTTCCCTGGGCAAATGTTGTGGATTAAAGAAGAAAAAGCAGGGGGTTGGACTAGAAAACCTCCAAGATCTGTTTCAACTCTGTTATTCTATTCTATTCTATTCTATTCTATTCTATTCTATTCTATTCTATTCTATTCTATTCTATTCTATTCTATTCTATGGACTTAATTTTGGAACTGCTTATGCTCAATAATGCATGGTTTAGTAAATTTTATTTTATTTGCTTTCCTTCTTCTTTTGGCCAGCTCTCATCTCCCTACCCACCAACCTTGATAACAGAAGCACTATGGACAAGGCATAAAAGCGTAACATTCCAGAACAGGATTAATATATATATATTAATAGTCAATCTCTCTCTCTCTCTCTCTCTCTCTCTCTCTCTCTCTCTCTCTCTCTCTCTCTCTCTCTCTCTCTCTCTCCCTCCCTCCCTCCCTCCCTCCCTCCCTCCCTCCCTCTCTCTCTCAATATATAAAATATAAATATATATAAAATATATATAGACTAAACACATAAAAGGTTTGGAACTGAAACAACTATATAATGGCCCCAATTGTCTATAATTTGGGACAACCGGGCCATAATTTCTGCAATTACATTACAAGTGAAGTGCTATTGCTGAAATTGTTCGAAAGGAAGAGAGGAAAATTAGTTGTTATTTTGGGCTCATGGTAATTCATATGCTGTGGAAAATGTTCATTCTCTCTCCTAAGGATGCAGCAGGTAACTGACCTTGTTGGCACATGGTTTGAATAAACCACAGTTAGTGAAATATACTCCTTTGAACCCCATAATGTAATTTGTTGGGCTTTTGTTTAAAGAGGGTGCAAACCCAGCCACTGTGTAAGAAATACCCCTCATTCATAGATTCTTCCACTCTCGTAAGAGAGTGCATCCAGGCTCAAACACACAACTCTACAACACTGCAAAAGCTACCCTATAAACAGTTACTGAATTTGTATTCAAGCTAAGCTGCATTCAGTGGCCATCTTGCCCTGAGTACGCTTAATCTGGTTACTGTTCTAGCCCATTTTCTGGGTTTGCACAATACATTGAATGTCTGCCCAATTCAACACACACACACACACACACACACACAAGCACACACACACACGCATGCGCACACACAGACACATGCACACATGCACACATATGCATACACAGAGTGGATTAAGGCCAACTGATACTTGGTGAATCTTAATTTGAAAAGAGCCACTTTGGTGTAGTGGTTAAAGCATCAGGCACAGAAACCAGGAGACTCTGAACTCTAGTCTCTCCTTAAGCATGAAAGCTGACTGGGTGACTTTGGGCCAGTCATATTCTCTCCCAACCCTAGGAAGAAGAAGGCAATGACACAAGAGACTTTCAAAAAAATCTCACCCCAAAAAACTGCAGGGACAAGTCCAGGAAGCTGCCCGGAGTCAACATTGTTTGAAGGTGTAGAGCAGTGGTTCTCAACCTTTCTAATGCCGCGACCCCATAATACAGTTCCCCATGTTGTGGTGACCCCCAACCACTTATACATCACCAGGTACCAGGGGCGTGGCCAAAGAAAAGGGGGAAAAATGGCGGACAGCCTTGTTTGGCGACCCCCGTGAAATGGTCGTTCGACCCCAAATGGGGTCCCGACCCACAGGTTGAGAACCACTGGTGTAGAGGCTCCATGGTGAAGGATTCTGGGAGATGTATTTCAGCAATACCTACAGATCCACAAATTCTCCATATAAAAATATGGCGCCACTGTAATAATATAGTGAGGGATAATTGGTTCTCTACCTTGATAACAGAGGGACTATTTCTGAAATCCATTTGCTGGGAGACAAGTGGGCTTCTTTGTGCAGTTGGTTGACCATGGTGAGAACAGACTGCTGCACTAGATGAGGCAAAGGTCCACTCTTAGGTTCTTATTCACTATCAAACTGATGTTCTATAAGTGATCCTTAACTTACAACTTTAATTGAGCCTAGAATTAGGGTTGTAAATTGTGGCAGTCAGATCACCACATGATGAGTGCACTTTACAACTGCATCCTGGCACAGGGAAGCATCTCTGTGGCATGCTGTTGTGTCCTGGGCCTGATGAGGAAACTCAGCAGGCCCAGAATTGTTGCAAATGGTCCCGGGCATTCTAAAAGCTGCCCGGGACCAGACAGAGCGGCGCCAGCCTTGTGCGCATGCGCAAGGCGCGAAGAAAGAAGACATCTTATTGGTTCACTCTGTCCGGGGTTCAAGCCCTATAAAAAGGCCTGCGTGCCTTTTGTTTTTTGCTTGGAGTTGGAGTAGGAGAATAAAGCATCGATTAGTTGTCACCATGCGTCTTCATCATTTGCACGTGAATGGAGAACACAACACATGCCATGTTTTTTCTCTCCAGGAAGCTGGCTGGAAGACAGTCCAGCTCAAAATCCAGGCAGCGATTCAAGCTTGAGTTTCAGGACAGCCCCCAGGAACCAGCCAGTCACAATGGCTTGTGACCTTGCCTGCTGCCTACCTGGTTGACTTGCTGGGGAAGTCAACCAAGAAGATTGCAAATGGAGATCAAATGCTCATAGAGTGTTTTACAACCTGTTGTAAATGCAAACAGGTTGCCAAGCACCCAGATTGTAATCATGTGACTGCAAAGGTGCAGCCATGACTGTGCATTTTGGCACTGATTATATGTCCCTTCATTCAGTGCCATCACAATTTCAAACCGTCACTGAACAAATGGTCATTAAGTGGGGACTTCCTGCTTTAGTTTCCCATCTTAAGAATATTATTAGTGATTATAATTATTCAGTATTATAGTAACTATTTATTTAGTAGGATACACGACACTTATTGACTAACTTTTATTTTTTATGATTACGATTATTTTTTGTGATTATAACTTTTTAGTATTATTTTAATTACTATTATTTAACATTTATGCCCAGATGACAGTCTGCTTGCTAAAGCGATGAATTACTGTTGGGAGTAACCCCACTATTGTATCTTTCCCTACCCTTATCCCAACCTCACTCCCCAACCCCATCCAACAACCTTACCGATCTTATCCCTTCCCCACTCTTATAAAATCTAATAAAATATTTTAAAAAAAGAATATTTCCTGTTTTAATTGATTTTTAACTATGCATTTAGGAGTACTGGCTAAATCAGAAAGGGTAGCAAGCTTAAAACCATTCATTTTCATTGATTTTTTTCCTCAAGATTTACCGTAATTCTATCACATCTTTCAGTTTATTTATTTTTTTAAAATTAGAGCATTTTGTTTTCCTCCGACATAAACAGGCTTTAAATGAATCAAATAAGGTATTAACCAACCCAAACATAATCTCTCTGGCTTAATTAGTGTTATTGGGGTCAGCTAAAAAAAAACCCCAAACATTTCTTGTTTGAAAGCAAAGAAGATAAAAGGCACAATCCTGTTAATCAGTTAACCAAGCAATAGCTTCAAAATACAACACAGAGACAGGAAAGCTCAGAATAGGGACAGGATATATTTGATATGCAGCCTTAGATCCTAGGGCTGCATAGATAACTCCAATATTTCTTGGGCATGAGTTCAGGAATATGTACTGATTCAAACTCAGGATGTTCATAATTATGCAACATTTACCCATGTAGATGTTAATGGACAGAAAGATCAAAAGCTTACGTGGATCACAGATTTGGATCCTATGGACACCCCTGCTGGAAAATTTCAGAAGTGGTTAGACCACAAAGCAAAACCCATCATCCTGGAAGGAATGGCCAAGCACGCTCAACTGCATGGATATGTGCAATCAGGTGCAATGGAGCTAGCTGTGATGGAGGCCCTACTTTATTATGAAAACAAAGTCCAGTTGCCTTTTGAAAAAGCACCTTTGGAACAACCATGATCTGAATGACTGAGAATCTCCATAGACATTATTATGAGAAGATTTTCCATTTGAAGACATTTTCTTTCTGAAGGGCTAAACTTGGAAGGGACATCCAATCCTAGGGCAGTTCATGAATGCAAAATTGCATGCCACAAGAGAAGCCTTGAATCAGTCTATACCAGGGATGTCAAATTCAATTTCATTGAGGGCCGCCTCAGCATTGTGGTTGCCATCAGGGGGCCAGGTGGGTGTGGCCAGGGTGGGTGTGACTTACTGGATGGGTGTGGCCAGCTCTACATCATTCGTGTCAAGGGTGCCTGTGGGGGCCTGGGCAGGAGTGGGATAGATCTAAGAGTCTCTGCAACAAGGAAGTGGAACCAGGGCAAGCTCCAAGGCATGGTCCACTGGAAGAGCTTCACTGTTCCTCTCAGGCCATGCAGGGTGGTGGGGGGCTTATGGAGCTAAGACGGAATGCGTTTCAGCATAGATGGCCACCACAAAATTGTACATTGGCTCCCGGCTGACCTGGGCCAGGGCCAAGACAGTGGGGGCCATTCCCTCATTGTTTCCAGGATGGCTTCATGGGCCACATAAAACCACTTCATGGGCCGCATCTGGCCCCTGGGCCTTGTGTTTGACATGTCTGGTCTATATAGAGTTAGTACATGGCCAACCCATTCAAATGACAGGATCGGGAAAAAAAATATTTCTGGTTTCTTAAGATTCATTCTTTTTTGTATTGGAGGCTAGCAGTTATAGCTGCTGCAGCCCCCAAACAAGCCAACACAATCCTAGACTGCATTAAGAGAGGGATATAATCAAGATCACGTGAAGTGTTAGTATCACTTTATAATGCTTTTGGTAAGACCATACCTGAAATACTGCATCCAGTTTTGGTCACCACGATGTAAAAAAGATGTTGAGACTCTAGAAAGAGTACAGAGAAGAGAAACAAATTAGGGGACTGGAGGATAAAACATACAAATATCATTGCAAGAACTGGGTATGTCTAGTAGTTTAACAAAGAGCAGGACGAGGGGTGACATGATAGCAGTGTTCCTATATCTCAGGGGTTGCCAAAAAGAATGGTAGTCAAGCTTTTCTCCAAAGCACCTGAAGGCAGGACAAGAAGCAAAGGATGGAAACTAATCAAGGAGAGAAGCAACCTAGAACTAAGAAGAAATTTCCTGACAGTGGCACAGTTTGGTTTCAGATGTTTAGGTGCTCCATCACTAGAAGTTTTTAAGAAGAGATTGGGCAAACATTTCTCTGAAATGCTATAGCAGAGGTGTCAAACTGTCGGCCCGTGGGCCGGACGCGTCATCGCAAAACTGCGCCCACTCCATTGCCGGCAATGGCAAAAATATCTGATACGTAGCGTGACGTCATGTGACATCGCGAGTTTGACATGTCTGTGCTATAGGGTCTTCTATTTGAGCAGGAGGTTGGACTAGAAGACCTCCAAGGTCCCTTCCAACTCCGTTATTCCCTTATTCAGTAGATCCCACTTTTTTTCAAGGAAGTCACCTGGCAGTAAGACAAAATCATTGAACTTGATTTTTCTTATACCTTTTACTCCTTTGTTGATGATGCATTCATCGATATACTGTATCTTGATGAACCTATCTTTTTAAAACAAATATTAAATATTTTCAGATAGTTTCTGGAAACAAATTGCTTTTTTACCGAACTAAATGGCTACGGCTCCAAAATCATTTGTTTTTTCTTTTAGTGGCTGAATAAAAATAACCCGATATTCCAAGAACCATCTCTGTTTAATTAGCATCTTAAATAATTCTAGTTAGATTTTGGTCCTTTCCAGAGCGCTGAACTATTTCAGATGGCAGTGGATTATCTTTCGAAAATGAGATTCTTTCCATTTTAATTAAAAAATACAATCAAGGGAAAGGATGGTTTGATCCCATGAGAAACAGGGAAAGTGGTTGGGGGTCCGATTAAGAACTGGATCATTAGCAGAAACGGCAGCTGCTAAGAAAGTTACCCATGAAAATTAGATCTTACTCAAACTGATGCCTCTGCCTGGACATGTGTTTTTACGTGAAAGAGCAGTGCAAAATTGAAAGTGTTCAATTGTTGCAAGACTTTAAACTTAAAATTTGATCTCTTTTTAAAATGATTAGGGAATGAACCTACATTTTTAATCCTTAATTTAGCATTCCAGCCTATTTCAGCTTTGTTAATATAAATGGGTTAATATAAAGCAGTGCTTCTTAACTTTGGTAATTTTAAGAAGTGTGGACTTCAGCTCGCAGAATTTAAGTAGTATGTTATTTTTTATATTTCTTTACTCTTGCTCTCCTTTCTTTCTTTCCTTTTTTTCATTGTTTTATCTATTCCTTAAGAAATGTAAAAGTGTGAGATGGTTCATATGGAAAAATAGAGTTAAATTTTTAAATGTAATTAATTTTTGAGAAAATCTTAACCAGTAAGAATGTGTGTGTGGACAAGAATACCAACCTTGCTACCAATCAAAATGAAGCCTCTAATAGCGAGTGCCATATAAAGTGCACTAACCAAATAGGTGGTAAGACAATAGGGGAACTCAGGCACCACACAGGTTATGTAGAAAGGAAACACAGGGCCACCCACAAAGGACTCAAATGTTTATACACCAATGCACAAAGTATGAACAGCAAACAGGGTGAACTAGAAATTCAGGTTAATGAGGGCAGATACGATATTGTTGCCATTACGGAAACATGGTGGGATGAAACTCACACATGGAACACACAGCTAGAGGGATTTAAATTATTTAAAAGAAACAGACCAAATAAAAGAGGAGGTGGAGTTGCTCTCTATATAAGAAATAACTACATCTTCACAGAAATAGAGTACAACAATGAGAAAAACTGTCTTGAATGCATTTGGGTCAATATAAAAGGGGGGGGAAATGACATTGCCATAGGTGTATACTACAGACCACCCAACCAAACAGAGGAAATAGATGAACGTTTTGCTAGTCAGCTAACTAAGGTATGTAGGAAGCACATCACAATAGTAATGGGGGACTTTAACTACCCTGACATCAACTGGGAGACAAACTCCGCACCAAGTGGAAGATCAAACAGGTTCCTGGCAAACCTAGCAGACAACTTTGTCTCCCAAAAAGTAGAGAATGGAACTAGGGGATTAGCCATTTTGGATCTAATTCTCACTAACAGAGATGAAATGATAGACGGTGTTGGAGCCATAGGAACCCTGGGAGGAAGTGATCATGCAATATTAGAATTCAACATTATAGAAGCACAACCAATAGAACACAGTCAAACTAGAGTCTTGGACTTCAAGAGAGCTAATTTCAATAAACTTAGAGAGGCTTGGGAAGGATTCCATGGATGAGAATCCTCAAGGGGAAAACAACTCAAGAAGCTTGGGAAATTTTGAAAAATGAGATAATAAAAGCACAGTCTAGCACAATACCAACAAAGAGGAAAAATAACAGCTCTCAAAAGAAACCAGCATGGCTGCATAAAGAACTCTCTGACAATTGAAAGATAAAAAGGACAAGTATAGAAAGTGGAAAGAGGGGAACATAACTAAGTCAGAATATCAGCAAATAGCCCGAGCCTGCAAAGATGAAGTGAAGAAAGCCAAGGCTCAAAATGAACTAAGGCTTGCGACCAAAGTCAAAAATAACAAAAAAAGCTTCTTTCAACATGTAAAAAACAAGAAAAAAGTGAAGGAAATGATTGGTCCATTAGTGGGTGGAAGTGGCAAGAAGGTGACAAGCAACAGGGAGAAAGCAGAACTATTTAACTCATTTTTTGCATCTGTCTTTACACAAAGGGAAAAAACAGACCAACCTATCAAAAATAGTGCCATAAAAAACAAAACAGAAACACAAGTTAAGATAGGCAAGAAAATCGTTAGTGAGCACCTGTCCAGCCTAGATGAGTTCAAATCGCCAGGACCAGACGGATTACACCCCAGAGTTCTCAAGGAACTGGCAGATGTGATATCGGAGCCACTGAACTATATTTTTCAAAGATCCTGGAACACAGGGGAACTACCAGAGGACTGGAAAAGAGCTGATGTAGTTCCCATCCTCAAAAAAGGAAAAAAAATGGATCCAGGAAATTACAGACCTATCAGCCTGACCTCAATACCTGGGAAGATCCTGGAAAAGATAATCAAACAACGAATCAACGAACACCTAGAGGCAACAAAGTCATTACTAAAAGCCAACATGGGTTTGTCAAAAATAGATCATGCCAGACAAATCTTATTGCATTCTTTGACCAAGTGACAAAATTAGTGGATCAGAGGAATGCTGTGGACATAATTTCCTTGGACTTCAGTAAGGCATTTGATAAAGTAGATCACAACCTACTACTTGATAAGATAGAAAAATGTGGGGTAGACAGAATCACCACCAGATGGATCCGTAGCTGGCTGACCGGCCGTACTCAGCGTACTGTGGTCCTCAATGGAACTGCATCTATATGGAGGGAAGTGTGTAGTGGGGTGCCCCAGGGGCTCTGTTCTGGGCCCAGTACTCTTCAACATCTTCATCAACGATTTGGATGAAGGGATAGATGGGGAACTCATCAAATTTGCAGACGACACCAAGCTGGCAGGAATAGCCAACACTCCAGAAGACAGGCTTCAGATACAGAAGGATCTGGACAGACTTGAACACTGGGCACTAACTAACAAAATGAAATTCAATGGTGAAAAAAGCAAGGTTCTACATTTAGGCAAGAAAAACCAAATGCACAAGTACAGCATAGGTGGCACCATGCTCAATAGTAGTAACTGTGAGAGGGACCTCGGAGTCCTAGTAGACAATCACTTAAATATGAGCCAGCAGTGTGCTGCAGCTGCCAAAAAGGCCAACACAGTGCTAGGCTGCATTAACAGAGGGGATAGAATCAAGATCACGTGAAGTATTAAATACCACTCTTCAATGCCTTGGTAAGGCCACACTTGGAATACTGCATCCAGTTTTGGTCACCACGATGTAAAAAAGATGTTGAGAGTCTAGAAAGAGTACAGAGAAGAGCAACAAAGATGATTAGGGGACTGGAGGCTAAAACATATAAGGAACGGTTGCGAGAATTGGGTATGTCTAGTCTAGTTTAACGAAGAGAAGGACAAGGGGGGACATGATAGCAGTATTCCAATATCTCAGGGGCTGCCATAAAGAAGAGGGAATTAAGCTATTTTCCAAAGCACCTGAAGGCAGGACAAGAAGCAACGGGTGGAAACTAATCAAGGAGAGAAGCAACCTAGAACTAAGGAGAAACTTCCTGACAGTGAGAACAATTAATCAGTGGAACAGCTTGCCTCCAGAAGCAGTAAATGCTCCAACACTGGAAGTTTTTAAGAAGAGACTGGACAGCCATTTGTCCGAAATAGCGTAGGGTTTCCTGCCCGAGCAGGGGGTTGGACTAGATGACCTCCAAGGTCCCTTCCAACTTTACTACTATTACTATTACTATTACTACCTAGAACTAAGGAGAAACTTCCTGACAGTTAAAACAATTAACTAGTGGAACAACCTGCCTCCAGAAGCTGTGAATGCTCCAACACTGGAGGTTTTTAAGAAGAGACTGGACAGCCATTTGTCTGAAATGGTATAGGGTTTCCTGCCTGGGCAGGGGGTTGGACTAGATGACCTCCAAGGTCCCTTCCAACTTCATTACTATTATTATTATTATTATTATTATTATTATTATTATTATTATTATTATTATTACCTAGAATTTGGTGGGAGAAACAAATTAAAATAAGGACTGTAACAGGATCTATGATAAGACAACCAGAATGATTGGATAGAAAATAAATATTGTATTGATGTGATTATTATTTTTAGGAATATTGGGGAAAAATATATATTTAATTGTTATCTATCAAAACAATAAGAATTGTATTAACTCAATGTTTGCAAAAGAGGATACTTTGGGAAAAGAGGAAATCAACTGAAACCATTATGTGGATTATGGATTATAGAAATCAATTGTTAATGATTGTTTTAAAGATGTAACCCAGACAACACACTGTTCACCAATTATTAAGTGACTTATGTTTTTTTTAAAAAAATCTATAATATATTACAAAAAAAAAAAAAAGATTGGAAGGTGTGGAGGGACCTGGCCCCATAGAACAGCCAAGAGTCGGACACGACTGAATGGCTAACATCACCATCATAAATAGAGAGGTAGGGATTTACTCTTTGTCCCCTCTTAACCGATCATTCTACCTGCTCCTTGTTTAAGACATTGCTACTATGAGATCATGTCTCTCTACCTTCTGTGGCACACACCTTGTAGGATGCAGCTGGCTTTGTGATGGGTTTATTTATCGCTAGTCTTCCCTATAAGTATTAACAGAGGGATAGAATCTAGATCACGTGAAGTATTAATACCACTTTACAATGCCTTGGTAAGGCCACACTTGGAATACTGCATCCACTTTTGGCCACCACAATGTAAACATGATGTTGAGACTCTAGAAAGAGTACAGAGAAGAGCAACAAAGATGATTAGGGGACTGGAGGCTAAAACATATAAGGGACGGTTGCTGGAATTGGGTATGTCTAGTTTAATGAAGAGAAGGGCAAGGGGGGACATGATAGCAATGTTTCAATATCTCAGGGGCTGCCACAAAGAAAAGGGAGTCAAGCTATTTTCCAAAGCGCCTGAAGGCAGGACAAGAAGCAACGGATGGAAACTAACCAAAGGGAGAAGCAATCTAGAACTAAGGAGAAATTTCCTGACAGTTAGAACAATTAACCAGTGGAACAACCTGCTTCCAGAAGTGGTGAATCCTCCAACACTGGAAGTTTTTAAGAAGAAACTGGACAGCCATTTGTCCGAAATGGTATAGGGTTACCTGCCTGAGCAGAGGGTTGGACTTGATGACCTCCAAAGTCCCTTCCAACTTTATTATTATTATTATTATTGTTATTGTTATTTCTTAGAAATGAATCTCCTTTCTCTAACACAATTATAAAATCACAGTTGTAAACCTGCTTTGCTAGTCCTTGCCCAGGTAAAACACCCACTATCAGGAACGTTCAGAAGCACACACAGAATTCTTCAGCCTCCAACAAAAGCACAGCAAGTCTGCCCAAAAGAAATGTCATTAGGCTGGAAAGAAAAACTGTCAAAGGAGAAGGAACTGTTGGGTTATTCAGTTTGCTTGATTGCCAAAAGGTAAAAATTATCTTTAGTAACTCATTTGTGAATGCACATGATGGATTAATTTCAGAAATAAATGGAGTTCAAAATAAGTGTATATTAGGACAGGTAGGTCCTAAAGGTATGATTATCAGTCCTTTGATGATGCTCTCTAGATCTCCCTTGCTGCTTCTTGGATGGGCATCAGTGCTTGGAAATGCTTGAGTTCATTTAATCTACTCACAGTATTATATCTCATTTTAATTATCAGAGATGGGGGCAGCCAAAGAGTAGGCTTTTATTCCTAACAGATGTAATTATATAAGATATTGTGGATTTTCCCTATATTAAAGACAGCATTTCCCACTTGTTTTTATTTATTTATATTTGTAAGAGTTTGTTCTTTTTTCTATCTTAAGTTATGTCCTCTTTGTTTGATTTCCGTGTTAACCTTCAAACTCTCCTGTTTCTGCTTTCAGTTGTATACTCATACTCATTCATGCTATGGAAACTAGCTATTTACTCAAGGTCAAGACATAACAGCAGATAAGGAATATAAACCAGATCAGAATCTCTGGAAGAAGCTTGTTTGAGTAGCTTTAACTGGTGCACCCATAATAATAGTCCACATCCAGTCCAGAATTCCAAGATCCAGTTCAGGGTTGTCAGCCAGTCCAGATGTCAAAATTTCAAAGACAGAATCAATATGAACATCACACATCAGCCAGAGACCATATGGTTGATTCCAGTGAGGGTGTCATGGTTCAGGGCTGCTTCTTAAATCAGGCTGCAGCTAACTGCTATTAATCAAGGGATTTACTCCCTTATTTGGCAAGTAGTCTCACAGAATGTCTTTGCTCTGCTCTTCACTCTATTCAGCAGGTGTGGGGGATTGGAAGATCTGACTTCATCATCATCTGACCACACCAACTGTTCAGATAGTGCCTCTGTTTGATCAGCCTCAGGTGATTCATGATTTTGTGTCCTCAGTCTGATATTTCTCAGGTTTTGTTGGAGCCTCTAACATAGCATCTGAGTTGTCTGAGTCCTAGCCCATGACACCAAGTGTCTCTGTACTTAACAAAACCTTTCTTTGCATCACTTGAAACCTCCTAATCTCACTTCTCCTGGATTATCTAACTCCTTGGTAATCCTGACTCTTCTATTGTTTTACAACTCAGTCATTAGATCTTTTCAGTTCTATAATCTCTCTTCTTTATCTTTCCTTTCCTTAGGATATCTTGACATGCTTCTTTCCATTTCTGGGATTCCAGATTACAAATATCTGGGACTGAGGTTGTTTGTTTGCAATGTTAAGATGGTAGTTGCTCTTCTTCCAGTATCATTTTTCTCTCTATATTAGTTTTCCCTTTTAAAGGATTGAGGGAAGCAGCAAAGTTGCCTGTTTTTCCAATCTTCTTTCCCAGGTCAACTTTTTTCTAAGATGTTCATCTGGTGTGTTGCCAATCACATTTTCTCCAGTCCTGTCTCACCTAGCTAATCACTTCATTCTCCTTTTCCTTCAAACATCTTGTATACTATGTGGTGCTTGGTTTTAAGGCTTTGTGACCTCTCCCTTTCTTTCTGTCGGAATATGTCCAATTCATTGCATGTTCTCCAAACCAAAAGCCTCTTTTTCTAACCAGAAAGTGTCTTCCCATGCTAGATCTCTTGTCAATTTTTAAATCTTCTCAGATTCACCTCGTTGACTTTCAGAAAGGTACTTGCTTATGTGCTGCAGGACATGGGCTTCTGGTGAGGAGACACTATCAGGTGACTAAAGACCTCAGTGAAAGTCAAGCAGAGACAGCCATGTCACATGAAGTTGGTGATGAATAACATCCTTCTCTACCACTTACTAAACAATTTTTAAGGGCTATGGACAGATACAGTGTCCATCTACATCATAGGCAACCTTGGCTCTTTTATGACTCATGGACTTCAACTCCCAGAATTTCTGAGCCAGCTATGCTAGGAATTCTGGGAATTGAAGTCCACGAGTCATAAAAGAGCCAACGTTGCCTACCCTTGCCCCTAGGACATAGCCTTATTATGCTAAGTGACCATTAGAAGCACTTGGAAAATATCTGATCATCTCATTCAAGTATGACTTGGTCAGCTTGAGGTTCCTTCTTTGGATACTACTCCCATTCCCCTTCTCGATGAAACTTGCTTTCTCTTCATGTACAGGTAGTCCTCGACTTAGTGACCATTCAAAGTTTCAACAGCACTGAAAAAAAGTAACTTATGACCATTTTTTTATACTTATGACTGTTGCAGCATCCCCTTGGTCACAAGATCAAAATTCAGACGCTTGGCAACTTACTCACATTTATGACAGTTGCAGTGTCCCTGGGTCACCTTTTTTTTTAACCTTCTGACAAGCAAAGTCAATGGGGAAGCCAGATCCAACGGGGAAGCCAGGTTAACAATCATGTTACTCACTTAACAACTGCAGTGATTCATTTAACAACTGTGGCAAGAAAAGTTGCAAAGTGAGGCAAAATTCACTTAACAAATGTCTCACCCAGCAACCGAAATTTTGGGTTCAGTTGTAGTTGTAAGCTAAGGAGTATCTTTATTTAGCAAACTCAAAATCGGGGTATCAAAAGTATTGTCACAGCCTCCCTGAATTTAAATTAAAATGTACCTCAGCACAGATGTGTGAATAATTTATTAATTTTAAGGAGGAAACAAGGATTCTCCGCCCCCCTTCTGCTCTTTTAAATCTCCTTCTAAACTAGAAAATCCGTGGTCTTCTAGTTTATGCATCTGAACATTTGGCATTAGCATCTACAGGCAGTATGGAAAGAAAGAGGTTGAAATCTTCACTCAACCACCAAGTCTTGCTAGGTGGACCTCAAGGCAATCACACATTCTCAGTTTTATCTCTTTCCCCGTTTTTTATGAGAACAAAAATAGGGGCAATGGGAACAATTATATTCCCTCTGGTTTCCTGGAGGTAACTCAAGACGTAAATTAAAATTAGACTCTGCATATTTACAGCACCTATCAACTGCACAGAGGACAATGGGGTTGACTTCTGAGTAATCACCCATGTGGTTTGGCTGAGAGCATCTCGAGACCATAAAATAAAACTCCTTCCCAAATCTGTAATGTCTCTGTCTCTTGTCTCGCACAAAATTCAATTCCTTTGCTGATCTTATTTGTCATAGATCACAATTTGTGGATGCTCCAGAGCATGCCATGTTAGAATTAAGGATGATTCATGCCACCCTTTTAGTCTGTCAGAATGAGGTAGATTCGATCTGTGCTGCAGCTGTGCCCATGCCAAAGCCCTTGCTAGTCAACAGTTCCCAGCTTTATTTACATTAGTCTTCTGTACTTTCAGCCAGCTGACATGGATTGAACTGCCTAATGTTTGAGCTTACCTGCCAGCTGTGCATGGTATCAACAGTCTTATTTTCTTCTGTAAGATTGATTGTTTAGCAAACAGCCTTTATAATGAATTGTCTGCCTTGGCAGCTTGCCTCTTCTGACTGGGCCAAAGACCCATCTGGCCACCCATTATGGGTGGGTTTTTTTTTTTTAAAAAAAGAAGCATGATAAATAGACCCACACATTATCCAGTCAATGATATTTGCATGTCACGGTGCCCATTTCTGAATTGGGGGAACAAACACATTTTGAGCAATATTGCAAACATTTTTTTTTGTGTCGTTAGAGCATAAAAGAAGCAGAGTGCAGGATCTGACGAAGACTCTTTAGCCTACTGTTTTGTGTTCACAAAGACCAATGAGATGCTTCTGACTTATTCTTTATTCATGTCCTGTGTGTCCTCCAGAAGTTTATGGCAGGACCCCTAAGTCTCCCGCTTTAATTTCCACTGACAGTAAAAATTCTGTGAAGTAAGTTGGGCTGAAATATAATGAATGACCCAAGTCACTCAGTAAACTTTTATGTCAAAAGCTGGACTTAAGAATCAGAGGCCTGGAAGAGTCTTTGCAAGGAGATTTGAAAGAGATGGTTGCAAAGGACTTTGCATTGATTTTGAATAAAGAAAAAGAGGGAATACTTAGTGAAATTGAAAAATTATTTAGGGTTAACTCTGTGGTGGCAGCACAGAAGAATCTGCCAAGAGATGTGGTAATTTACTTTGGTAAAAGATCTTTACGCAATGAAATTGTGCAAGCCTATTATAAGAAGAGATTTCAAATTGCTTCACAAGATGTCATAATTTTTAAGGAGATCCCATCTAAAATTTTAAGAAGAAGAAAGGAGTTTGCTTTTCTAGTAAATGAACTTAAAAAGAGAAAAATTCTATTCAGATGGGATATTCCGACTGGAATGGTGGTGAACTACCTGGGGACATGTCATAGACTTAATACTGTTTCTCAAGCAAAAGATTTTTATACTTCGGTCCTGGGGGTATGTGCATCGCCATCTATTAGGTCTCAACAAGTCCAGATTGAGGAGCAGAAGACAACTTGTGTAGCACATAATTCCAAAGAAAAGCAGCAACAGAAGAAGGTTAAGGAAGTTTCATATTCAGTGGTCTCTGAATCTCTGGGAGATGTTGGACCTACAAAGTCTTTGGAGCAATCTTCAAGTGTGGAATTGCTGCCTGAAATGGAAATTGGGAAATCTCAGTTTGAGGGGTATCAACAAGAGAGGAACGGGCAGAGGATAACTTGTATAACTTACAATTGTAAAGATCAACACAAGGAGGAATTTAAGGAATCCTTACCTGTATTGGCTTCGGAAGTTAGACCTACAAAGTCTTTGGAGCAATCTTCAGAAATGGAAATTGGGAAATTTCAGCTTGAGGGGCACCGACAAGAGAGGAACGGGCAGAGGATAACTTGTACAACTTATAATTGTGAAGATCAACACAAGGAGGAATTCACTGAGGAAGTTTTACAGGTATCGGTCCTTGAGACTGGTACAACATATAAATGTAAAGAAAAAGTAACATATAAATGTAAAGAGAAAGACCAACAGAAGAAGGAGGTTGAGGAAGTTTCACAGGTACTGATTCCTGAGCTTGGGGGTCAACCAGGACTTACAAACTCTTTGGAGCGATCTTCAAGGGCAGAATTCCACGCATTCTTTTCGATGCTTGCGGGCAAGAGAGACTGATATGGATTGTGCTTATAGTAGATGCAACTGGCTATCAGACAGAAGATTATGGATATTGAATGAAAATTTTAGATAAGAAGTTTGTGTTTATAGTGGATGTAACTGGTTAGTGGACAGAAAATTATGGACATTGAATGAGAACTTTAGACAAGAAGTTTACTATTGAGATTGTCGGAGAAGTAAAACTTATATCGTTTTTGGAAAATGTCTTATGTAATGTCTAAACATGTGTTTTGGGATAATAATATATTTCAGCTTTAAGTTTTAAACCTTTAATGATAATATTGTTTAAACTTGTGTTTTGAAGGGATTATAATTTCTTTATTTCAGTGACAGTGAGGGGATTCTAATAAATTTGTGTTTCGAAGGGAGTATAACTTGTTTAAGTTTCAAGTAATGCTTAAATTTGGTTTTTAAATATTATTATTAATATTTCTAAGAGAAAATAATTTGTTTAATTAAATGTCTAGATTTGTTTAGGAAAGAATAATGTTTAAATCTGTGTTTTTGGAGGAAGTCTATATAGAATGATGATTGTATTTAGACTTGTTTAGGATTTAAAAGTGTTTCAAGTTTTTAAATATTATTATTAATATTTTTAAGAGAAAATAATTTGTTTAGATTTGTTTAGGATTTTTAAGTTTTTTTTTTTGGATAGGTGAGAAGATTATGAAGATTGAAGGAAATATGTATTTATTTTAAGTTTTCTAAGAGTATTTAGTTTTAATGGTATAACAAAGGTTTATATGTTTATTTTTTTGTATTAGGATAAAGAAAGAGGGAGAAATTAGATTTTATATTATAGGTATAGATATTCAAAGAAAGTAATGTTTAAATTTGCGTTTTTGGAGGGAGTTTATATAGAATGATGATTGTATTTAAATTTGTTTAGGTTTTAAAAGTGTTTTAAGTTTTTTTCTTAATTAAGCCTGTACTTAGCTCTGGGAAGTTCAGGGGAGGGCTTGGGAGGTTGGGGAGGAGGGGGGTGAGGTAGGGTTGGGGGGGTATGGGAAGGGGATTTGTTTTTGTAAAAATTTAAAAATTTTCAATAAAAAAAAAAAAAGAAAAAAAAAAGAAGAAAAAATAATAATAATAATAAAAAAGCTGGACTTGATTGTGGGTCTTTCAAATTCTAATCCAGCACGCTGTGAGTAACTTTCAGTGAAAAGAAGGGTGGCATGATAGCAGTGTCCCAATATTTGAGGGGCTGCCTCAAGGAAGAGAGGGTTAACCAATTCTCCAAAGCACCTGAAGGCAGGACAAGAAGCAATGGATGGAAGCTAATCTAGGAGAGAAGCAACTAGAACTAAAGATATAGTGAGAACAATAGAGCAGTGGAAGGGCTTGCCTCCAGAAGTTGTGGGTGCTCCATCGCTGGAGATTTTTAAAAAAGAGATCGGACAACCATTTGTCTGAAATGGTATAGGGTCTCCTGCTTGAGCAGGGGTTTGGACTGGAAGACTTTCAAGTCTCTTCCAACTCTGTTATTCGGTTACAATTTGTATTGAGGGACATATTCATTGCCTCTGATCCTGGAAGTCAGAGCTCCCCTTGACTAGTAGCCATAGATAGTTTTATCCTGTGTTTGTCTAGTGTCCTGTTAAAGCCATCTTTGTTCATCAGGGTCAACATATTAAATTGTAGAAGAGGGCTCCATAGCTTGTGTGGATGTGTGAAGTTATATGTCTTATTGCCTCTCTTAAATCTCTTTTCATTCAGCTTCTTTAAATAATCTCATTAGATTCCAGTAATATGAAAGAGAAAACCCCCAGCCCCACTTCCACACTACACAGAGACAGGCAGGCACACAGATATTCACACACCCACAGACTGTTTCATTTTTATTTATCTGTTACTATGAATTCACCAGCGATATTCTACAAGGATTTCACTACTCAGAATATCTGGATCCATCCCAGTTCATTTCTTATCTACAAAGACCAGATAATTTTTTTTTAGTAAAGCCATTAAATCTGGAAGAGTTGTTTCAAAGTTAGAGAGAATCAGTAGCACACAATAAAATCTTCAGATCCTGCTCTCGGTGAAGACTCTGCCCTCAATATTTCTGCTCAAAGGCAGACCACCTTTCATTGAAATAAGGAAAGACACCATAGGACAGCCTTGCTTGATGCCCTCAGCTTATCAAATGAGCTCTGAAAATATTGTTCATGCTCTACTACTTATGTTCATGGATGTCCTCAGCCAGATGTGTTCTGGCTACCAATCAGATTGTATTCAAATTCTGCAGCTAGAGTGTGTTGTTGTGTGAAGTATTTGTAGCCTAATTCAAGGCATCTTCATTTGATCTTATTGCCTGAGTCAATCCATAATAATGAACCATGCTTTGGTTTCTTGAGCAAAGTTCAGCCTCCTGATTCACATTGACTGGTTTTGGCTTATTGGAACCTGATTCTTGTGGCTTGTAAATCAGGTGTGAATTATGAATCCTATCAATCTTGGTTTAATATTGAGAAAACCTTGATTTACTGAATGCACAACTCCACTCACACCATGTTAAGCCACAAACCACGGGGAATGAATAATAACAATTGGATTCATATTTCCAACTAAGTTACAACTAAAATAGTATGACTTAGTTTCACAAACCAATCAATAGATGAAGTGGGGCTATTCCCCAATTTAATTTTATGTCCATTGCTTTATAGCTTCTCAGGTTTTTCTTCATTGCTCTTGTATATCTGGCCCAGAATGGAGAACAAGCTGTCACTGTCATATCTCCACTTCATATCTCCAGGTCTGTCTCCTACCAATCAAATGAAGAAGACCAGAAAGATTGTATCTCATCTTTTGTTCAAGGTGATGTACCTGTTGCTCCCCCCCATTTTTCCCATAACAACAATCCTGCGGACTTCCGGTACGGAGCGACAGCGATGGCGGCTATCTTTTAGCCGTCCAGCTGGGAAAGTGTCAGAGCCGCGGAGCACAGCGCGCATCAGCTGGTCCGCGGCTCGGAACTCCCTTCCCGGGCAAAGGGAAGGGACAGAGAGTGCAAGAGTAGAGGTAGAACCCCTGAACCCTCTCTGGATTTAATCCTAGAGGGGGTGAAAGGAGTGTTCCCTCGGAGCTCTTGCTGTCTCCGCCTCCCAGCTGTTTGTGCTTCCTAGGAAGCAAAAGAAACTGCCGCTTCTATCTCCGTGCTTATAGAGAGTTGGTGAGTAATTCCTAAAAAACGGACAGAGCAGTTTAAAGGATTTTTTCTTATATAATTTAGGTGTTTATTTTTTTTATTTAGTTCTGACTATTTCTCCTAGAGAATTTAAGATTAGACAAAGGTCATGAGTTTATGTGCAACAACATAGTAGTCCCACTGTCTACATCAGACATGTCAAACACAAAGCCTGGGGGCCGGATGCGGCCTGCGAAATGGTTTCATGTGACCCATGAAGCCATCCTGGAAACAGTGAGGAAATGGCCCCCGCTGCCTTGGCCCTGGCCCAGGCCAGCCGGGAGCTGATGTACAATTTTGTGGTGGCCATCTATGCTGAAATGCATTCAGTCTTAGCTCCACAAGGCCGTCCAGAAACAGCGAGAAACCAGCCCCTGCTGTGTTGGCCCCGCCCCCTGGGTGCATGCTGGGGAGGTGTCACCCTTTGTGAGGAATGAAGAAATGGACCATGCCTTGGCGCTTTCCCCGGTCCCACCCCCTTCTGCCAGAGACCCTCAGATCTGTTCCACTCCTGCCCAGGCCCCCACAGGCACCCTTGACACAAACAATGTAAAGCTGGCCACGCCCACCCAGTAGGCCACACTCACTCCATCCACACCCACCAAGTAGGTTGCACCACCCTGCCCCCCCTCATCCCCCAAAGGCAACCGCAATGCTGATGCTGCCCTCAATGAAATTGAGTTTGCCACCCCTGGTCTACATGGTAGCCACATATCTAAGTAGCCATCTTCTGGGATCACGTGATCACCTTTTGTGACCCTCTGACAAGCAAAATCAACGGGAAGCCAGTTTCACTTAACAACTGTGTTACTAACTTAACTGCAGTGATTTACTTTAATAACTGTGGCAAGAAAGGTTGTAAAATGGGACAAAACTCACTTAGCAACTGTATTGTTTAGCAACAGAGGTGTTGGGGTCAATCCTGGTAACAAGTCAAGGACTACCTGTAAGCAATTTCAGTATCAGTTACTACTCAAGCATACAACTTTTTGGTATGCAGATTAGTTATGGAAGGCTGTGGATTGTCTCAATGTTCTGATTTAAGACAACAGGGAACCATAAACTTACCAAACAATCTGATTTTGCCCAACATGCTGATTCAACTAAAAGGTGGTTATGCAATTTATGGCTCTTTGGGCCATGAGAACATAGCTTGTATCTTTGACTGCTTTGGATGGGGCCCTAGCTTTTCTCCTCCAAAATTCCTTTCCACAGCTGAACTCTCTGTGGATGTCAAAGCAAGATGTTGTGTAGAAAAAATTAGACTCCTTAATCTGGGGTGCAAAAAGCTTTTAACGCCTTTAAATGATGGACATTGATCTTGACTATGAAAGCCTTTTTTTAAATCTGGGTCAAGAATTCAAGGGGGCCAAAAGAGCAGCTAAAAGAATGCGGCAGAAATAAAACAATAAAGAATAAAGTAAAATCAATTCAGAGAAACAATGCGTATAATATTAATATATAATATTAGTAATATAGGTAGTCCTGGATTTACGACCACAATTGAGCCCCCCAAAATTCTGTTGTTAAGTGCGACATTTGTTAAGTGAGTTTTGCCCCATTTTACAACATTTCTTGCCACAGTTGTTAAGTGAATCACTGCAGTTGATAAGTTAGTCACATGGTTGTTAAGTGAATCTGGCTTCCCTACTGACTTTGCTTGTCAAAAGGTTGCCGAAGATGATCATATGATTCATCATAAGTATGAATCAGCTGCCATGCATTTGAATTTTGGCCATATGATCAAGCAGATGCTACAAAAGTTGTAACTGTGAAAAATAGTCATGGCTACAGCCATTTTTTCTTCTCATTCTAGGTTGCCACATAGAATGGAGGGAGGGGGGTTGCCAAGGTGCTTCATTAATCAAAATAATCTTTTGTCCTATGGCCGTGGTGGTGAACCTATGGCACGCGTGCCACAGGTGGCACGCAGAGCCCTCTCTGTGGGCATGTGAGCCGTCGCCCCACTCCTAGGCCTTCAGCTGGGTTTTATAAAACCTTTTTGCTTTAGGTCTCCACCGCCATGTGCAAAAAAAAAAAGGTTCAATCAATCAATTTCAACTTCTCACGGGAAAAAAAAGAACTCGCAAAGTTGGAATTGATTGATTGAACTTTTAGTCCCACCCAGTTCTGTCGTTACCACTGCAGCCACACCCACCCGGCACCCGACAATACATAAGTGGGTTTTAGGTTGCAGTTTGGGCACTCGGTCTCTAAAAGGTTCACTGTCCTATGGGAACCAAGGTCATTGGCTGCTCCTGAGACTAGGGACTGGGTGTTGTGTAAAAAGCCCGCCAAATAACCGTATTGGGGAACGTAGTTGCTGGCATAGTTTTATGGGTGGGACATTTAACTTTGTATGGGGAAATTGTTACTTGTGTATTCAGACTTGGTTTCACTTTTGACCGTGCCGATACTATTGTAACAATAAACATGTTCTTTGAGGAATTTTCAAGCCTCGGTGTTCTGCTTTATTTATCTCTGTCTGTCAGAACCATGACAAAGTCACTTTTTTCAGTGCCTTAAGTGAACGGTCACTAAATGAACTGTTGTAAGTCGAGGACTTCCTGTCATAGTAATTGCAAAAGGCAGCTTTACTTGTGTTAGCTTACATCCTGCAGTGTTATCTTTAGCACCGCTGAATGACAATATCTCCTTATCCCAGGTCCTTGGGAAGGATGCGATGACAAAAATGCCAGCTCTAGTCTAAACATCTGACTGACTGTGTATGACCAACCAAAATAAATAATAATAATAATAATAATAATAATAATAATAATAATAATAATAAAGTTGGAAGGGACCTTGGAGTTCATCTAGTCCAACCCCCTGCTCAGGCAGGAAACCCTATACCATTTCAGACAAATGGCTGTCCAGTCTCTTCTTAAAAACTTCCAGTGTTGGAGCATCTACAACTTCTGGAGGCAGGTTGTTCCACTGGTTAATTGTTCTCACTCTCAGGAAATTTCTCCTTAGTTCTAGGTTGCTTCTCTCTTCGGTTAGTTTCCATCCGTTGCTTCTTGTCCTGCCTTCAGGCGCTTTGGAAAATAATAATACCCTTTTGCTAACAGTACCTACAATTGGACAGCAAAAGTGATTTTGGCAATGGTTTACTCTCCAAGCTTGTATACTCAAGAAACCAGACCATTTGAATAACCAATCAACAAGCGAACCAATCAGGTGCTCAGAATTTAAATATAGTTCCACACAAACAACCAAGACTAAAGAGGAATAGGACAAGAAAATCCTGCAGATGTTACCTAATCTGGTAATGAAATGTGCAGATATTAAACTGAAACAAACTTGGAGAGCAAACCACTGGCAAAATATAAAACCCAAGCTACAAATATTTTCTATTATTATTTCAAAGTAAAAGTGATTGCTCAGACAGGTGCTGTGTTCCTTCCTTTCCTTTGCGAACATCCACAAGTTTTCCCAACTCTTTCAAATAAAAATCTCAAACGCAAGTTCCATTTTGCAATTACACCCTGAACGTAACAGATGTGGATTTTGAATTAAGATTAATGTCCTTCACTGAGTTCAGAGGAAATTCAGCTCAGAAATTGCTCCATAGTCAGTAATTCCAGTTTGTGTGTGGAACGTGTACGTTAAAAGTAAATTTTCTCTGTTTAAATTTGTATTACTCTGAGTGCTCAACTGGAGATAATAAAAATGAATGGGGACTATGTTTAGTAGGCTCTGTTTGGGGAGCTGCAGTTAGAAAGGTCATGGAAATGTCCCTTATTAGGGTAGTGAAATTCTAAAATGCATTGCAATGTGCAGGAATGCATACTAAACACTTCTTTATGAATAATTCAAGCAGCCATGTCCTTTAGCAGCTCATATAACTTATTTAGCTGTTGCCCTCAGCTGTCTCTGCATGTGGGTATGTGCACCACCCTTCACCTCAACGCATATGCATTCAACAACAAACACGTATAAGCCAAAATCTCCTATGTTTAATATTTAAAGTACAGCACAAAGATTTAAATAGTGGCTGGTGATGGGGGGGGGAGAAATCAAAGAGGTCAGTTATTTATTCTCCAAAGCACCTGAGGGCAGGACAAGAAATAATTGGATGGGAGCTCATTAAAGAGAGATTCAATCTGGAACTAAGGAGAAATTTTCTAATAGTGAGAACAATTAATCAATTGAATAGCTTGCTTCCCAGAGTTGTGGGTGCTCCATCACTGGAGGACTTCAAGAAAAGATTGGATAACTATTTGTCTGGGATGATATAAGGTCTCCTGCCTTAGGCAGAGGTTTGGATCAAAAGATCTCCAAGTTCCCTTCAGGGCCTATAATTCTAGGTGAATACATCACCAAAATTTCTTCAGAATGTTCCCCCCCCCTGTGATCTATTTTTGTCTTTGCCTTTTATGTTTTGATTCTGTACTTTTTTTGACCTCTTTAAGCTTATGCAGTTATTTACTTATTCAATTTCTATAGCTACCTATCTCAGTGGCTCTCCAAAACTACAAAAAGAATGAAAACAGAGTAAAAATATCCAAAATAAATGTATACAGCGGTTGAGATACTTGGCCATAAAGCCAAGTAAAGTGACCCTTACCACAATTCAGCACTCCAAGCTTGGAAACACAGCCAGGTTTTTAAAAGCTTTACAAAAGGCCAACAAGGGTTGGGGTCATTCCACTCTCCAAGGTAAGGATATTCCACAGAGAAGGCGCTTTTGCAGAAAAGGCCCATCCGTCAATCTCCACTAACTGACTCTCTGGCTGACAGGATCTGCAGCATGCCCAATCTGCTGGACTGAACTGGACGAGTAGAAACTCTTGGAAATGAAAAAAAAGAAGTAAAAAAAAATGAAGACGGTGGCATTGATCACATGGTTATAGCTAATATTTTGACTTTTTGGACCCCTCCATCCAGTGGTGGGATTCAGCCGGTTCGCACCACTTCGGCAGAACTGGTAGCTAATTTTTTGTTGCCCAGGCCCAGAACAGACTTCTGGAAGCGGCATCCACACAGAGAACCGGTTGTTCATATATTTGAATCCTACCACTGCCTTCCTCCTTAACTTCTTGATAAATGTTACGAAAGCCATAGTGTTCTCGTAGTTATGGAAATAAAATGAAGGTTGTTTCTGTGGTGCTCACATTAAATATGTTAGTTGAGAATAAGCACAGCTTTGTTGTAGAAAAGATATGTTTTAAAAACTGTCAAAACAAATATTAGTAAGCCTACGAAAAACTAACTGTCTGCACCCATTTTTTTAAATAAGGGATGCTGGGGTTACTGAATCATGCCCATTTGTAGAAGGCCCTGAGGTGTTCATGATGGCACAAATATTGTTAGAAGTTTTACTTGTCAATGTCCGCTGATTTCAAGGTGTTATTTTACAACCTTTCTGAATTACAGGGCCTTAGAATTCATTTCTGAAGTCCAAGCATTTCTAGCTACTCTATCAGATATACTGTACAGAATCCTTAGGAGGTGTTACAAGTTGTCTAACATGCATTCAGGTTACTGGGGTCCAACACCTTCCCAAGTCAACACAACCCCACCTGGCCTCTAGGCCAGAGGTCCCCAACTTTTGGGGCACTAGGGACCGGTTCCATGGAGACCGATTTTTCTGCGGACCAAAGGGTGCATGATTTTGGGTGCTGCCTGCATCCCATGGATGGGGCTTTGCTTTTTTGTGCAGACTGGTTGCTGGCACTCCGTGGCCTGGTACTGGTCCACAGACTGGGGGTTGGGGACCCCTGCTCTAGGCATCACACCCACAAGTACTCAAAGGCTATACATACTGTTTACTATACCACTCAATTCTCAATTCTCAGTTCTCAATTTCTTAATTTTACTGCAATGACTACTCTTCCACTATTTCTCTTTGTGAATCCTGGCAAACAGTAAGACTCCATTTGCCTTGGGTTTCTTTTAGTTTCCCAAACAAACACAACTCAGCTTTTATAGCTATCAGTTGTTGGGTTGGCCAGGGAGACAGAGATAACAGCAACAGAGTTGGAAGGACCTTGGAAGTCATCTAGTCCAGGGCTTTTCAACCTTTTCACCCATTGTACCACTTTTAGGATATGGCAATATCCGAGTACCACCAGTCGCCTAGCAAGGTGTCAAAAGCTTGATGACCAAAAAAAAGAAAGGGAAAAAAGTGATAAAGTATAGGTAGTCCTCGACGTACAACAGTTCGTGGGTGTTTGGTTTTTATTCCCCCCATCTGCTGGGTGGTTGCAGCAGATTTTGGTCACTTGACATGACCCTGGGACACTGTAACTGTCATAAATATGAATCAGTTGCCAAGCATCTGAATGTAAATCACAAGACCATGGAGATGCTGCAACATTCCAGCTGATTGGTGCTTCTTCTGGGCTCAGCAGAAGTGTCAGGATCAGTGCTGCTTTCCAGCTGGAGCTTGGTGCTGATCCTGGCGCTTCCACTGAGCCCTGACAGCCCCGAAGAAGCGCCAATCAGGTGGAAAGCGGCACTGATTCTGGTGCTTCCGCTGAGCCCTGACCGCCCTGCAGTTCCAGCCATCTCTCGCTCAGGCTTGTGCAGTGCTGCCATTGGTTCAGCTCATTCCCCTCCCCCACTACCATTTTTTTAGGATGGTCACGTACCACCTGCCAGGTGCCAATGTACCACAGGTGGTACCCATACCATTGGTTGAAAAGCCCTGATCTAGTCCAACTCCATCATGCAGGAGACCTATACTATTTCTGACAAATGGCTGTCCAGTCTCTTCTTAAAAGCTTCCAGTGATGAAGCACCCACAACTTCTGAAGGCAATTTGTTCCGCTGATTAATGGTTCTCACTGACAGGAAAATTCTCCTTAGTTCTAGGTTGATTTTCTCCTTGATTACTTTCCATCCATGTCTTGCCTTCTGGTGCTTTGCAGAAGAGATTCACCCCCTCTTCCTTGTGGCAACAGGTCTTAAGAGGAAAGGGCATCAGCAGCTGAGGTATGGCCATTTTGCAAGCAGGAGAGAAAATGAAGATGGTGGTTTCTAGATTCTGCTGCTCAGTGCTTGTTGGAATACTGAGAGGAAAAGGTTATGGTATATCAGGGATAGTTTGTGGGCCTAGTCTGGACACTAGGTCTTGAATGGAAGCTATGGCAAGTGAAGAGGTTCATGTGAGCCCTCTGTCAAATTCTCATTCATGATCTGCAGAAGTGTTTGGTGAGGAAAAAAGAAAGAATTTCAGTTAGAATGCAAGAAAGGAATTTGTCTCCTCAGGGTAACTTTGAATGTGTACTCAATTGTTTCCAAAACAATTGAAATTTTTGTTGGGTTTTTTATTGTTTAGAAGCCATCCAGAATCACTTGAGAGTGAGTGGGCATCCATCTAAATCCAATAAACAAACAAGCTTATTTGTGGCCTAGTGAATGCCATGATCCCCTCTAGCGAGTAAATGCATTTGAACTGAACTAGATCAGTTTGGTCTAGAGAAAATTAAGCGTGCTTAACTCTCTGTGAATTAATAGAATGAGTTTACTCTGATTCGTGTCATTGATTATCAATTAGACCTGAACATGGCTGTGCCAGGAATTTAGTCTTTCAGTGTAATGTAAGAAATTTGAATCTGACAGCTGCAACTGTATACTTTTCAAAAATCAAGAAATTAAATATCCAATGCTTACAATTTCATTCACTTAATCTATGTGTGACATACTTATTTATATTCAATGCATCTTTAGACCAATGGATGGCTATAAAAACCAAATGAAGGCAGGGAAAAGCTTACTAAATTTTGAGGTACAAGATTTTTCTCTCTCTCTCATTTGTTCTTAAGATAACTAGCAGGTCAACTTTTAACGTTGTCTCTTTCTCTTCCATAACTTTTTTTTGTTGACTGTACTATCACCAATGTTTATATTTCCATAAAGGAATATTTTTGTGTCACTTCTAGAACTGCATGAAATTATATTGAACTTGGCAAAAGGAGAGACTTTTATAATTTAAGATCAGCTATTTCACAATGTACTGATCTTTAAAAAATACCATTGTTTCTTTTAAAATAAAGCCGCTACTCTCACCTCATCACACACTAGTATAATGTAATTGTCATTCAAGCTATGTTGTTAAAAAGAAACTATAGTTTCCTATAATGGGGATAATGAGACATGCTTAAACAAGGATAATGAAAATTTCTGGGGTTAGCTCTGAAAATCAGGTAGAAGGTCCTTGCAGAGGACAAAGAAAAGGAAGTTCATGATGAGAAAAGGAATAACCCATTGTTTTTATAGAGTCTTGAAAGTATTTTTAAATTACTTTATGGAGAATCCAGATCTTCTCATCAAGTAGACACATTTTACAATTTTCATATGCTGCCTTCCCACATTTTTGGGCTTGATTTGTTTTTATTTATTGAATTTATTCGCTGCTCATCTCATAGAGAACTATTCTGGGCATTTATGTTGGGGGTTTTTTTTTGGTAAAAAGGCAGTTGCAGGACCACTCACTCTGCTGTGAACAGGCAATGTGTAACACTGACAGTTTTAAAGCCTCTTGTTTGGAGGTTTCTTTTCTTTTTCTGCATATTGATGAGATGCCTCTTATTCCATTACCTCAGGGGTGTCAAACTGCTGGCCCTTGGGCTGGTTGCATCATATAGAGGCCACGCCCACCCCAGCTCCGGCAATGCAAAAAAAGTCACAATACGTCGTGACGCGACGAGTTTGACACCCATGCGTTAGCTAGTTTTCCAGGATTTTCAATCTTTTTTTTTCAGAAAGAACACCAAAGATTTAGTGTAAAGGCAAGCAAGGAAAGAAAAGACTAAATATCTACTGTAAATTGGAAACTTCTTTGGTTCCTCTGGTTGACAACTTGGGATTCAGTCAGCAATGGTGAACATTGAAAATGATGTTATTCCTTCTAATTCAGTATTTTTCAACCTTAGCAATTTTAAGAATAGATTTCAATGCCTGTAGAATTCCCAGCCAGCCATGGCTGGCTGTGGAATTCTGGGAGTTGAAGTCCACATTCCGTAGAGTTTGCAAAGTTGAGAAACATTGTTTTACTTAGATGATGGAAAATTCCAGGGCTGACTACGAACTGTGTCTGCTTTATTTTGAACAATCTTTTAGGATAAACAATTTGTTTACAGGTGGCAATATTTAGATGAGCTTGTCTGGACTCAAAAACTAAATAAAACATTCCTTCAAGCAATTCTCCATCTCAAATCATTTCATCACTTTGATTTTTAATTCCATTCACATGGCTGGAAATACTTTAAGCCCTGCTCACCAACTTCCAAATTTCTATCAAAATCAGTGTACCTTTTCTTATGAATGAATGAATGAATGCAGGCATGCATAAATAGAGCAAAGAACATTAAGTTGTTTACTACTTTTTTTGCAACATTCTTTTCTGTATACACATTTTTCAATAACTTTCACAGATGCTTCTTTTTCCCCCTAGCAATGTCTTTTGTAGGCATTTTTCTATTATTTATTATCCCACAATGCATTCTATTTTGTGATGCCATTAACATAATTCTGCATTCTTTTATACTATAACATTATTCTTATCACTCTGTTGCAAGCATCTCTACAACTTTTTTTTTCTTGCATCCATTTTCTGTTTGTTCTGTTGGGAATTGCTGCAATCATTGCACTTTTAAGAAACAAATAGAAAACTGACAACAGAAAAAGACCTGGTTGTTCATCGAGTCTGCCCTTTGAAGCTTTTTTTTGTTTTCTTTTTAATTTATGTATGTGTTATTTTTTAAATTATTATTGTTATTTATGTATTTATTTCAGATGATGGAGATGTGTTTATCCCAATTAAGTTTAAACTCTGTTATTGGTGATTGACTCACTACCTACGCTGGAAGTTGGTTCCAAGCTCCCAATACTCTTTCTGTGAAGTTATACTTTCTAACATCAGTTTAAGGTTAGGAGTTTTGCTTAATATTGAAAATACTACCTTATTTACATACCTAATACATTTAAAGGTCTGAGTCATGTCCCCCTTTCTCTTCTATCCCCCAGGCTGTCCATATTCAGTTCCTCAAATATCTCATGATAGGTCCTTCAGACGTTACACCATTTATGTTGCCTGTCTCTGGACTTGCTCAGTCTTATCCATATCTATAAATGAGGTCTCCAGAATTGGACACAGTATTCCAAATCCGATCTGACTAACACCCTATATATAGTGGGCACTATAGTGAGATTAGGACCTTCTTTTCGTGCTGGTGATCCCTATAGTGATGCATCCCTTTTATTCTTGCTTCTTTTGCTTCTTTCCTGATCCCACATGTCTATTTTCCTCCAATATTCACTTTTGACACTACCCCAAACCAGTCATCTTGTTTATTCAGTTTTTGGCTCTCTGAATAGCGCCGTCATTGTTTGTACTCTTCTACCTCTTCATGCTAAGTACAAGAATACTTTGATCTCATTAAGAAAGTTATCGAATAATCAGACCTGATTTTATGACTATTAAAATCATGATCAAAATCATTAAAATTGGTCATTAAGTAACTCCAGCTTCCCCAGCTGACCGCTGGGAAAGTTGCAAATTGCTGTCCCTTGACCACAAGACACTACACCCATCATAAAGGTGAATCAGTGGCCAAGTGCTCAAATTGTGATCGCATGATTGTGGGGTTCATAACTTCGAGAAAGAGTCATGCCACTTTTTCTAAAACCATCATAATGTCCAACTGTTGTTAAAGTTTACTGGTCTTTGTTATGTTATATTCGTCATTCTCTGCTAATAATAAGGATAATACCAATTTGGTCCAGATTCCACATGCACAACCAAAGCCCAGTTTACCCCCTGCATGCTTGAGCACTTATATACACACTTGGATCTTTAATCTAGACTAGAGACTCTTGCAAGCCAACATACTGTTGGCTACATCCTATCAACTAGTATAATATTCTAATGCCTACTCAGGATGCTCAATCACTCACCTGAATAAAACATCAATAATTTCTTCTAGGAAGTTCAGTAACACAAGGAGTTTCAATCCAGTTCTAGAAAGCTTGAATCATCTCATCTCATCTATTTTGTGAAGCCACCTTTTACATTTTTATTTTACATTTCACTGTATTACAAGCGCTCACACAACTGGCTGAATTCAGTAAACCAGGGTTCATGTTGTAGGGAAGGAAAAATTGTTCTCTCTGTGTTTGCCTCTAGATGGCTGGGACTAAACTTCTCCACCCTGAAATAGTTAATTTGAATGGAAGCTGGGATATTTGTTTTAAGAAAAGCATAAAAAGCTGCCAGAGAGTAATTGCAGCCTTTGATATAACAGAGGAAGGATGTTTGATTTTTTCCCCCAAGATCACATGATGTCCCAGCTACAGCTGTGCTTTTAATTTTGCTGCTGTTTGCTTTACATAATGTGTGTGCCTTGGTTATCTTAGAAAGCAAGGTTGCCTTCCCCCTAAAAATTCAATAGAGTGTGGGGTGGACGAAAAGATACTTTCCATCACCACTGAAAAAATCAGTTGCTCAGAGACCATGCGTCACCTTGACTGTGGCTAGAATCTGAGAATGACCTTTCTGTTATTACACTGGTAAGCTGAGGGAATCAGGGAGTAAGTAAATGAATGTCCCTTTTATTCCCCCCCTCTCCTTTTTTTTTTTTTAAAAAAAAATCTCCCCCTCCTCCTCTGGTAAGGCAACTGACAGGCAAAGATTCAGGAAATAAAAACCACAATTTTGCAGTTTGGCCTTATTCTGCTTTCTCTCTCAAACCTCTTTCTGAAGGATATCCAAGGCTGGAGAGTTTTTGTAAAGGAAATGAAGAATCAACTGTAGGTGACAAAGATATCGATAGTGATATTACTATTACTATTACTACTACTGCTACTGCTATGCCAAACCCAGTATAAATTTCTTGGCTGACTGTGCAAAGAACAACAACAACAATAACAACAACAACAACAACAACATAACAACATAGCACCCTGGACTTAACAATTGTCGATAAGAAAGACAAAAAAGTCTGGATAGTGGACGTGGCAGTGCCTGGAGACAGCAGAAAAGACGAGAAAAAACTGGAGAAGATAACAAAATACAAAGACTTACAAATAGAAATAGAAAGACTGTGGCAAAAGCAAGCAAGGGTAGTACCAATAGTAATAGGCTCCTTGAGTGCAATCCCAAAACAACTGGAGCACCACTTGAACACCATTGGCATTGACAAATTCGCTATTAGTCAATTGCAAAAGGCGGCCTTACTAGAAACTGCTTCCATCCTGCAACGATATCTGTAATACCATCAAACATCCACATCTGCCTATCCCAGGTCCTGGGTAAGGACTCGATAGGTAGACAAAATGCCAAATCCAGTCTGAACATCTGGCTGACTGTGAGATGATCCATAATAATAATAATAATAATAATAATAATAATAATAATAATAATAATAATAATAATAATAAAAATAAAGTTGGAAGGGACCTTGGAGGTCATCTAGTCCAACCCCCTGCTCATGCAGGAAACCCTACACCATTTCGGACAAATGGCTGTCCAGTCTCTTCTTAAAACCTTCCAGTGTTGGAGCATTTACTGCTTCTGGAGGCAGGCTGTTCCACTGATTAATTGTTCTCACTGTCAGGAAGTTTCTCCTTAGTTCTAGGTTGCTTCTCTCCTTGATTAGTTTCCATCCATTGCTTCTTGTCCTGCCTTCAGGCGCTTTGGAGAATAGCTTGACTCCCTCTTCTTTGTGGCAGCCCCTGAGATATTGGAACACTGCTATGTCCCCCCCGGTCCTTCTCTTCATTAAACTAGACATACCCAATTCCAGCAGCCGTTCCTTATATACTTTAGCCTCCAGTCCCCTGATCATCTTTGTTGCTCTTCTCTGTACTCTTTCTAGAGTCTCAACATGTTAATGAGAAGGAGGAGAAGGAACAATACATTGCACTGGTGAAGTGTCCAGTCCATGTGGTAAACACAACAAAACTGACAATGAAAACAGAGCACCCAATAGATAGCAGGAGGAAACACTCCTTCAGTGGATCAATTGGCGCTCTTTAGGTCACTAACCTCAGAACACTTCTCCATGTGATCTATAAGGTTGCGAAGGAGTACTTCTGTCCGGATGGCTGGAAAATACTACATTGAAGCAAGAACACTTTGAGCACTCGACTGCCGATGAGGTGAATAATAGAATAACAGAGTTGGAAGACAGTGTGACCAATTAACCAGTGGAACTGGACATCCACTGTGGGTCTCCAAGGTCTCAGAAGAACAGAATTGGAAGGGTCTTCTAGTCAACCCCTGCTCAAGCAGGACAAGAAGCAATGACAGAAACTAATCAAGGAGAGAACCAACCTAGAACTAAGAAGAAATTTCCTGACAGTTAGAACAATTAACCAGTAGAACAACTTGCTTCCAGAAGTTGTGAATGCTCCAACCTGGAAGTTTTTGAAGAAGAGACTGGACAACCATTTGTCTGAAATGATATAGGGCTTCCTGCCTGAGCAGGGGGTTGGACTAGGAGACCTCCACAATCCTTTCCAAATCTGTTGTTTTGTTATTCTGTTATCTTGCCTCTTTGTTCTGGATAACTCAGGGCTGTACTTCCACACTCCAATCAAACGTTTTCAAGTCAAGGGGGATTTTGCCTTCTATCATTTTTTCCACATTTTTTAAAATGGGGAGTTGAAAACTCATGATAGCCCACATTGCCATGAACTTCAGGAGAACCTGTCTTTGTAACCCCCATTGCTGTGTAATGAATGAAACATTTAAGCACATTTGGAGAACTTGCCCGAAGAGCACTGATTTCATTTTCTCCATGAAGGACTTTGTACTGGTGTGCAGTGACGCAGCTAATCTATTGCCGGTTGCATACTGCAGCAAAAGATGAGGCTACAGGAAGAGAGAAAGATGTTTCTTACGCACACACACACACACACACACACACACACACACACACACACACTATAGCCAGGCCCTTTCCCCAGAAGCAGCCAGCACTTTCTTTTATTCACCATACCCAGATGAGCCATTGAGAATATTGCCAGAACAGAGGAATTTCTAATCGCATTTTAGCATCAGGCTAAATAAGCTCATATGCTGCTCTGGAATGATTTGTTAATTATCATTCTGATTTGCCTTCTCAGGTGGCACTGCCTGGAAGAAATGAGGTGGTGAGGATGAGGATACTTCTTAGGAGGGTGCACAGAAAAAGGTGAGAAGACCTCCAATTCCTTCTATGGTTCAGAACACAAAACAATGATTTTAAGCTAAAAGAAGATAAATCTAAATGGAACATTATAAAGACTTCCTAAAAGTTGTAGTATTCTGAACGTGGAACCCATAGAATTAAAAGCTAACTGATGTGACATATAGTATATAATATTTGGCAGTATTTTGCCAATTTAATTTGACAAATATTGGCAAATGTTATGTATTGTCTATTATCTGAAAATCTTTTAACAGATTAATCATGTGGCCAGGGTTTTTGGATAGGTATGCTGTATGACAGGGAAGCATGGCGGCTCAGGGGTTAAGACGCTGGGTTTGTCAGCTGGAAAGTTCGCAGGCCAGGTTTGAGACCTGAGCACCACGCAATGGGGTGAGCTCCCGTCCTCACCCCAACTCCTGCCAACCCAGCAGTTCGAAAGCATGCAATGTGAGTAGATAAATAGGTACCACTTCAGTGGGAAGGTAACAGCTCTCCGTGATGTCAGGCTGCCCACCTGACTGCAGAAATATCTTTGGACAGTGCTGGCTCAATGGCCTTGAAATGGAGATGAGCACCATAAAGTAAAAAAAAAAAAAAGGAGTAATAACGGAGTAAAATCCACAGAGTCCTTTTTATATGGTGTATGACATGTATGTTTTCTTGTGATTTATAATATTTGAGAAGTATGTGAACCAGCAAGTTTAACAGGCCTCACTCTTCATTTATTTATTTATTAGATTTTTATCCCATCTTTATTATTTTATAAATAACTCAAGTTGGTGAACATACATAATATTCCTTCTTCCTCCTACTTTTTCCACAATGTCATGGGTTGGACTGAGACAGAGTGACTGGCTCAAAGGCATCTAGCCAGCTTTGATGCCTAAGATGGGACCAGAACTCACAGTTTCCTAGTGATTGGCCAAAAGTTCTCCAGCCAACTTTGATGCCTAAGGTGGGACCAGAACTCACAGTTTCATAGTGATTGGCCAAAAGTTCTCCAGCCAGCTTTCATGCTAAAGCAGGACTAGCACTCATAGTCTCCTAGTTCCTAGACCAGCGCTTTAACCACCACACCATACTGGCTTAATTTGTAATGATTACAATAACAGTATTAACAGTAACAGTTATTCTATAAGCCTCCCCCCCCAATACTGAATCATTCTTAATCAAGTTTTCAAGATTCCATTTTGGGTACATTTGTAGTGGTAAGGATTACTCTGATCCATCATAATCTAGTTTTGGAAAAGATTGATGATCAGAAGTTATGTTAACCATCTTGATGGATATTCTGTGTCAGAAATGGGACAGGCAGAATGTGACTGTATTAATTTTGCTGGACATCTCAACAGCTTTTGATGCTATGAGCCAAGCTAAACTTCAGGACTTCTTGTCTGGAATGGCATGACATTCAGGAGGTTTTGACTCTTTTGGGAGAGATTGACGTTTAGCAATTTAGGTTTTGAATGTCCATCCCCAACATTAATTTAAAACTACATGGAATTCACTGGAGAGATTATTTGAGGATTTATTGGAAAGGCCATAAGCACAGGGATAGCATTTGGAGTTGAATAACAATGATCAAAAAGGCGTTGAGGAATCTAGAAAAAACCATGAGGCTGAGACATTTCAACAAAATTGAAGATAAAAAATTAGAATAATCTCAGTAGTATTTTATGTAGTGATCTACTGACATAAGGAATGGTCTCTATACAAAAGTGACAGCAAAAATATTGACTTCTCTGAGCTATGGTGTAGGAGAAGGCTGTTCCACATTTCTTGACTCAATATTGCAGGAAATCAGAATGGTCACTAGAAGCAAGGATCATGATATTAACAACAACAAAGGCTCATTAGGTGAGTAGGTGGAAAGTTTGTTAAGGGTTGTTGCTCCTAAATCCTTCTTTTAGGTCAGGGGTCTTCAAACTTGGCCCTTTTATGACTTGTGGACTTCAACTCCCAGGATTCCTCAGCCAGCTGAGGAATTCTGGGAGTTGAAGTCCACAAGTCATAAAAGGGCCAAGTTTGAAGACCCCTGTTTTAGGTGGATCATTAAGTTAGTGAACCTGTGAAGTGGTCTTTATCTTCCTGGGCACCAATGCAACAGAAGCATAAAAAATGGGGACAGGTTGTGTCTGAAGCATCCACCTCTATTGAGGAAAGGATTTCCCACTTAAGCATAAAGGGAATCCTTCCCTCCATTCTCAAACCATCTACCAACTTGCTCAGATTGAAGAAGCTACTTAGATAAACAGTGAAACATTTCAAACCAAAAAGAAAAGAAGTCCAATTGCCTTGACTCAACTTCCAGACAACAGTCCCTCAAGTACTATAAGCAGGATCTCTGCCATGAAAGCTGTCTATTTCTTCAGAATCACCAGTTCAAACTCATCCTAGACATATCACAAGACCTGGCCCAGGTAGCTCAGCTGGACCTGCCCAGTTGAAGTTCAATTTGGAATGGATCTGAGTGACTTTATCTACTGGTTAATCAGAATATTCCTCATAGTGGTATCACAGATGAACCTGGGGGCACTTCCTGTTTAGCAGGAATACTGTCACCTGAAGTGGGGCTGCTGGACAGCAATGTATTTTTTTAAATATAGTTTTTAAATAATGGCTTTTGGTTAAGATTTTGTACATTTTTTGTTTTTATTTGTATTGTGTTCACTGTGTTTTAAACTGTGGTCCTATACATTGTGTTTTAACTGTTGTGACCCTCCCAGAATCACATATGTGAGATGGGAGACTGTACACCCTGAACAAACAAGTAAACAACTAAGTAAATAAAAATAAAACCAACAGATGCAGTAAGGGAAGAGAAAAAATAATGTTTCTGTCCCCTTATTGCCACAGTCTAATTCTTACTATGGGCTCTCCCCCATATTTGACTAGACTCACTGAATCTTCTAATAATAGTCAAGGTATTTATGGTTGAACATATGCTTTATTTATTAATTTAAACAATGCTTCATTAGAAGTGCATAAGGTTATTTTATGATCTCTTCAAGATGGCTATTTTATGAACCCTCCGCTGTATTCTTCTCATTAATATATATGGCAGCATCTATGGGGGTATGGAGGTATCAGAATATAAGCCAGATGGTGAATGTGTCATTGCAGTGCCAACTGTAACTCTTTTATAATGTGCCTAAGTAAAGTTTATGATCACAAAAACGTCAGGCTGAGATGAAGCCTAGTCATAGAAAGCAAGTTAGAAGCAAATTAGCAATGGCTAATTTGGGAAATTAACGTGGTCTTATCTTTTTTTCCCCGGAGAACTTGATGATCTGTAATTTCACAATGTATGGCACATCATTAGTTAACAGTGGCTAGACCACAAAGAAGTTATGTAGGTATAACATAGGAAGAGACATGGACTGGTTGAATGTATAATTGGTGCTCTCTGAGCTTGGTAGTTCTTGGTAGTTGCAGATGTTTCATTACCAAACTAGGTAACACCATTACTCCTAGAATAGAGTGGCCTTTGCTCTTATTTTTATATACCAGTGGCTTGCCTTGTCAGCTTTGGTGGGAGTGTTCTTGGTGGTTCCTTGATTAGGCTGTTGTGTACTGTTAGCTTGTTTGCCTGCATTGGTAGTTCCTTGACTGGGTTATTGTTTATTTTTTGGTTGTAGGTCTAGTGCTAATCTTGATGCTACTCTCTGCTCATAGGGATGTTGCTTGCTGGAGAGGAGGTGTTTTGGTCTTTTTGTTTCCTTTTGGGCTTTTTGATTGTCTCCTCTAGTGGTATGTAGATATTCTTTATCTCTATGTGACTGTTGAATGTCTATTTATTGATCAATGGCAGTTGTTATTTCCTATTATATCTTATCCACTGCAGAACCTATAGGGCAGTGTTTCTCAGTTTTGGCAACTTTAAGATGCATGAACTTTAACTCCCAGAATTCTCAAAACCAGTCAGCCAAATTCCCAGCTAGTTCCACCTTGCTAACATCAACTTGGTTCCTTTTCTTGATAACAATCAGCAATAGTAAATATTAAAGATGATGTGACACCTTCTAGTTCAGCGTTTCCCAGCCATGACAACTCAAATATATCTGGACATGGCTGGGAGTTGAAGTCCACACATCTTAAAGTTGTCAAGGTTGAGAAACACTGCAATAGGGCAATGCAGAGACAGGTGCCTCAATGACAGCAGTTTCAATAATGGTTCAGGGATTGCATTTTATCATGTTTACAAGGACCAGATAGGTATTTTTCATGGAAATGTGGTATACTCTTCTCCAAGAACACTGATTTCAGTAACATTTTGTAGTTTCACAAAAGTAATGCACCATTGCAGATTACCTCCACGTTCCACAAAGCAGGGCTGCCAATGAAGGTTTCCAGCAACTACACATAATAAACAAGGTTACAAAAAAACCCCATCTGCTGCATTAGTAAATCCTAGATTGAATGCAATCCTTTTCTCTACGTAAGTGTAGCTAGCTGGATTTGGACAGTGTGTAGCAGAGGCATTTGGATGTAGTATAACAGTGTATTATAGCATCAAATTCACTTTTGCAGATTTCCCAATGGAATTCTTTAGCATTCGTCTGGAATTCTTATCGGATTTCTACAATCCATTAAGAAAGAAAAGCAAGCAGGGAACTGTACTAATCAGATTCAACCCTCCAGGAACTGATTGACAAAATTGCTGCTCAATTGCTCAAGGATTTATGGGGCTGACAAAAATGCAGCTTTTAAAGCCCCGTAAATGACATTTTAGTGGCTGCATATTTTTCCATTCTTTGCTAGCTAGTGACAGGAGAGCTGATTATGTTTGACATTTACACATCAAATGTTGTTTTCAATATGTTGGCCCATAAACATTTTGAGTAGTGTGCTTTTGTGGGTGAAGCATCTAGATGCACTTATAAAATGTGATCATTTCCCCCATTAATGGAAAGAATGGAGGGACATCAAAATAACTTAGATTAATTCAAGCTGGAGCAATTTAAATTGATTTTCCAAGTTGACGGGAAATGTTAACTCTTCCATTTCATTCACTCCATCAATCCTGACTAGAATTTCAGCTTCTGCTGAGATGAAGGAAGTCTTGTGACCTTGTGGAAAACTCATTACTTCTGGTAAGAAAAACAGGTGAGTTATTTTTCATTATAAACATTGTTTTCTCCTTCCCTCCAAATATATCACTTTTTACACTTCTAGGCAAACAAGTACTTGGGCAAACCTCCAAGAATTCAAGAAAAACAACTATAGGCTATAGGTCTTCTTGCATTATTTCCAGTAAAGTTGAAATGGGATTGAACCATTGTCTTCACTTTTCTGTTACCAAATCATTTATAACAGAGATGTAACTACATTTAGTTATTGTCTATAAGCAAGGATGGCAACAAAGAGTTAAAAAAAATGATAAAGTCTTGATAAACAGCAGCCAAACATATACAAGACTTATTTCCTAGAATGTTTTGTGCTTCCTCACATGAAGAAACGTAAGAATGCAATTGATTAGGTAGACTTCTCTCTTACAGTTCTCGTCCTCTCTCTTGAAGATCTGGGAGATGAAACATTTTTTTTTAGAATTAAAATTATAATAACAGAATTGGAATGGACCTTGTAGGTCATCTAGTCCACCACTACCCTGCCCAAGCAGGAGACCCTACACCAGTGGTTCTCAACCTTTTTAATACTGCGACCCCCAACCGGTCGTAAGTCGAGGACTACTCAACCGGTCATAAGTTGAGGACTACTCAACTGGTGCAGCACTGTTTGCAGAATGGGACTTTTGGCGGGCTCAGCAGGGCAGAGACAGCCTGGACAATTCCTATTGGCTTTTGAAAGCCAATAGAATTAGACTCTATTCAAGAGAGTCTATTCTATTGGCTTTCAAAAGCCAATAGAATAAAAGGGAGTAGCACAGCTAAGGAAAAGGGGAAAAAAATGGTGGACTGCATTGTTTGGCGACCCCCATGAAATGGTTGTTCGACCCCAAATGGGGTTCTGACTCACAGATTGAGAACCACTGCCCTACACCATTTCTGACAGATGGCAATCCAGTCTCAACACTCAAGAGAACTGCAACACTTTACCAGAAAATTAAGGTTTTCCAAATTGCAGAGAATGTGTGTGTTGTTGTTGCTTAAAGCAACCAACCAACCAACTAACCCTGAGGTATGAATTAATTAAGTTTAAATGCCTTCCCTTTCAACAGGCCTTTGGTCCCTAATGAACAGTTCTGGGCAGCCATCTAGCTATTGTTCCTTTTCACTGAGGAACAATAGAATCTTTACCGAATGAGGTGGTATATAATTACTGCTCCCCTAAATCAATAAATATTGTTATTGTACAGTAAAATCAATAAATATTGTTATATACATTCATGCTCGCATACATTTAACAAACAACATTAGCTTCCTCCTCCCCCAACCCAAAGGAATAGCTTCAAGAGCAGAGATGAGATTAGGTTTTTAATGTTTTCTCTATCCATTGTTGTTCCAACTCATAAAACAATTGTGCCAACTCTCTTCTCTCTCCTGCACCCTCTTCCCTCTTCAACTATTTGCTCAGTTCTCTACTTGGAACCAAGCCTGAGCAGTAAGTGTTCATTATTATTTCCATTCTGCTCCCTTTCTCTGTCACTTTTTTTTTTTTAAATTTGAAACTGCGGACCCTGAAAATGTTTGCAGGAGGAAATTAAGGTGTTCAGATGTTTGCAGAAGGAAATTAAAAATTCCCTTTGGAAAAGAAAAGAGGAAAAATGATGATATATAGATCTCTATCTTGGCCTTAATGAACGGGAGGACATAATAAGAATTTTTAGAATAAGTCTTCTGTTTTGCTCAAAAATGTTCGTTTGAAGTTCCTCATGTTGGAAGTGTGAATTCAATGGCTTTGACTTTTCAACAACCTGATAACTACAAACCACAAGAGCAATGGGCTTTAGGGAAAGAATTATGGATTCACTCTGTTTCTCTTCTTTTCTCTATCATCTCTTTTTTAAAGAGACTGTTAATCTGAAACCACTTCCTTCTGCTTTTCTTCCAGAGCATGAATATAATCTCATTTCCCCGAGTCACAGCAGAATGAAGTTCTGAAAGTTCAGAAATATGGGGAGGAGAGTGATAGCAATCTTCTACTTGGTTGTATAATACTTTGGTTACCACTAGATAGCACACAAGAGACACAACTTTAGCTAATTCCTGCATCTAGTGGTTGTCTGGATATTTGTAGTCTAGATATAATAATCCACATTTCTAATAGTTGTGTTAAGTCTTAGCCACCATCATCAAGAGTAAGAGCCTTTGATAACCCACAGTCCTCCATGAAATTGCTGTCTAGGGCTATCTCCAAGGACAACAAATTCCATAATTGTATGGAACTGTTGAATAAGGACTGGAGGAAGCAAATTCTTTATTTTGTCTCCTTCTCTGTGTAGGTATCCACAAAAGTTTATTCATCTGAGTCCTGTTAGCAAAAGTGTTTAATAGGTAAGTGTGCTGAATCTTCTGGTCATTTCTTACTGAAGTCTCTTTAACGAAGCCATCTGTTGTTACATGCACCCATTTAATGAATATGACTGCCTAGAGAAGCAATATCTTTATGTGTATGGCTTCTACACAACATTGCATCTTTCTGTTTGGAGAGATGTACACTGTGATTCTACAGCAGCCAACAACCTTGGAACAGTCATGTATTGAACTTTCCATACAAGAAACAGGAAGGGACTATAGTTGCTGCATCCAGGTGTGAGAATGGAGAAGATATGGCCTTGGGACCAACTTGGGTTATGAATGAAAATGGAAAGAAGGTTGTATGTACCTCCAAAATTCTATAGAATTCATCGGCATGCTATGTTCAATAATCAATAGTTTAAAAGACTCAATTTTTGTTTTTCAAGGGTCAGTCTCTCATCTTTATTATATATTGACAACAAGCATGAGAACACTATGCTCAGAGCCATCATATTTCTCTTTAAAATATCATGCTGTTAGTGAAGGACCATTTCATGTCCAGGTTTAGATCATTGGGGTGGCTTTTGGAGACAAAATGCTTATCAATACTCAACCTGATACTTAGAGGAAATAGAAGAAGGGAGATACGTAATACCCCTAGGAGCCCTGATGGATCAATGGTTCGAATGCAGTATTGCAGGCTAATTTTTCTAACTGCCAGGAGCTCAGTCCCAACCGGTTCAAAGTTGACTCAGCCTTCTGTCTTTCTGAGGTTGGTAAAATGAGGACCCAGATCGTTTGGGGCCATATGCTGACTCTGTAAACCTGCTCAGAGAGGACTGTAAACCACTGTGAAGCAATGTATAAGTCTAAGTGCTATTGCTATGTCACTTATGCCACACTGCTGTTGTGTAAATGATGTGAACTATGAGATGTAATCATATATTTACATAATTTGCATGAGGATATCACAATGCTTATGTGCCCTGCAGATATTGCCTCACTCTTCCCCAAGGGAATCATGCCATCCAGAACGGGGCTTTTCATAACCAGTCACATGGTCATGAAAAGAGTGGAAAGTAATTGTGTTTTGCTGCTGTTGTTATCCCAAGGCAATCCCTTTCCTGCAATTGCACTCCAGGTGTTTCTTCTGCTGTTTCACCACCTAGCTCCACTGAAAATCAAGGGGCTTCCTGGACACCTTAGGTGTAGAGATCCTACACAAGTGCAATCTCATTTGCTGGTACTCTTTTATTCCAAGGGGCAACCAAAACCTCACTCAAAATGTGCAACATAACCAAAGGAACAATCCCACACTCCTTTTGAAACCCAATTGGTTCATCAGATGCTGGGTGCTCTAATTAATCAGGTCCACTCCCCATGTAGTAATCAAAAATTACTCACAACAAGAGACTGCTGTTAATCTTCTTGAGTTTCAAATCACATCACTACCACCCAAGACAAAAGATTTAACATGTGACCTCCTCTTTGTGTCAGGTGCTTGATGGTCTGAGTTAGTGTGATGGAATGTACACCCACAGGAGTGAAGGGGGGAGAGATATTTTTGACAATGCTCAGAAAGAGGGCCAAATTACGAGAATGCACAGTCTCAAACTGGATGACATAGGGGGAAGGGACTCAGGGTAGCCACACCCTAGAATCCCTCAGGATACATCTAATGAGCCGTGGTGGTGCAGTGGTTAGAATGCAGTATGGCAGGCAAATTCTGCTGACTGCCGGCTGCCTGCAGTTCAGCAGTTCATTTCTCACCTGCTCAAGGTTGACGCAGCCTTCCATCTTTCCGAGGTCAGTAAAATGAGGAGCCAGATTGTTGGGGGGCGATAAACTGACTCTGTAAACCACTTAGAGAGGGCTGTAAAGCACTGTGAAGTGGTATATAAGTCTAAGTGCTATTGCTATTGCTAATACCTTAGAAAGTTATAGCTTTAGTTGGGCAAGATTCTATCCATTAGGTGGAATCAAACAAAGGATTGAACTCAATTGGAGCTCACTGTCTCTGGGCTTGGGTCTGACAGTCAGATACCACAAACTGCTGAGCTGGAGAAAGTAATAGGAGTTCATCCTGTCACGCTTGGGTCTTGAACACAGACTATCAGCTTTCCAGCTGACAAGCTCAGTGTCTTTAACAGCTGAGTCATTTCACCTCTCTTAGTACATCCACCTTAGTGGAAGAAAAATTGGAAATGTAGTTGCTGGCTCTCTATTGAGGATCTGAAATCATCTGTCCCTTGTTTAAAAGTCTTTCACACCAGAGTTTCTAGATATGAATGAGACAGTATTGAAGAATTAGCAGATGCATTTGAACAGAGAGTTTCAGCTACTTTTGGGGCGGGGTTCACTATATTGTATGGACAGATTCCATTTGGCTCATGTTCAATGATTTATGTGAAACTAGAATAATGAGCAAATTCAGCAACCAGGTTAATATGCTGTGATGAAAGATCAATTTGTGTGTGTATTTTTTTTTAAAAAAGGAAATTGAAAACAAATCTGATCAAACAGGATATTTTGGGGGAGAAGAAACCATTATTGAGAGCCAAGAGGATTGAAATTGCAAAGATTTAATTGAGTAACTGCTGTACCAAATCACACTGTTTTGAAGTCCTGATTACACACCCAGGAATTTATTTGCCTGAGGAAAAAATGTTGCATTATGGGTTTACAACAGGGGTCCTCAACCTTGGCAACTTTAAGAGTTGTGGACTTTAATTCCCTGAATTCTGGGAGTTGAAGTCCACAAGTCTTAAATTTGCCAAGGTTGAGGATCCCTGGTTTACAAGATCAAAGATTAGTTTCACTGCTGTAGACTTCTAAAGCTCAGACAACACATTCACAGCTCATGGAATCTTGTAACACCATAAAAGTTATTGACATTACATAATGGGGAATAAAGAATTACTCAGGTAATGGATGAGCTCGGCAAATCCAATGTGCTTTCTCCTTTTGAAAAAAAAAAGAAACTAATTATGTTTCCAAAATGTTTTTAAATAATTGTTTTGTTTGTTAAAAATCTGTAGAATTCTAGAGAGTGATCAACAAATACCTTATACTTCACCCTTGGGGCTGAATTCAATATCAGAAACTGCTAAGACCGTCCTTATAGATATAATTTAAGTAAACTGTGATTCTTGGTAATCAGGCAGAGGAGAGATGGATAGAAAAATATAATTGTGCTTTTTATAGCCTCACCCTTTTTATCCACATGAGGGACCTACTGGATTCAAAATAAACATTTTCTCACCTTATCATTTTCAAATTACAGTGATACCTTGGTATTTGTCCTTAATTGGTTCCGGGAGGCAAGATGAATACTAAAAAGGATGAATACCAAACAAACCATGTGACTTATCATGGTCTTTCAGCTGGGAAGGACTTCCTAGCTGTCCCTTTTCCTATGTCAATGACCTTCCCAGCATGGCTTACTTCCTGCCCGCCCTCTGCGACCACCCCCCACCTCCTTTTGCATCACATCAAATACGGAGTATCAGGACAACATTTTCATGTCAAAATGCATTGGGTACTAAATTTGACGAGTTTTGAAGCAGTTGAGTACCAAGCTACCACTATATACAGAATAACCTCTGCTCCGCTAATAATCTATCTTCATTCCATTGTACGCTTTTGCTCAACCAAGTATTAATGCAATGGTTCTTACTCATATATTACACACATTTTACTCAGGGCAGGTTTATTCTCTTTCCTCCTACACTTGTTTTAATATTCTCTGTGTTCCTACAAGGTGTCCAGTGTTATTTGACCTCCTTGCTATTCTTAAATAGCAATCAACTATGGGGCTCAATACATCTTGAGGTCTTGCCAAAGCAGAAAAGTGGGACACAAATCAATCAAACAGACTAACAAAATACGGACCTTGAAAAGAAAAGAAAAGATGACCACTTGCAATCTCTCATCTTAACAAGACAGCCTTACAGGTGTTACCTTCTGGAGCTTGTCCACAATAAAAGGATGGCCTCTGTATGCTTCTAATTTGGTTCCACTTCCAGATGTATAGAGGTTTATTTAAAGTATTTTTTTTTCAAACTGCTATTGGGGAAAATTGTTCTGATATGACTAAGAAGAAATAATCTTCACTAGGAGTAGCATTACCTTACTATACATACCTTTTTCAGGGCCTCTCAAGAGTAGAGGATATTTTTCCCAAGCTAAACACCATCTAAGCTTATTCAAATCACAATGCCAACTCTAACTGCATCTAAGCCATTTCTTCAAATCTTTTCTTTGTGATGGTTATATCTAGATTTGGACACTGTGAAATACAAGAAGAGTACTGCCCACTTTCCAATTAATAAAGGAAATAATAAAATATAACATAGCCATACTACAATACACTGCTAGATAGAATATATTTTTATCTTGTTGTCTAGTATTTTTTTGAAATGTCCCATTTAAAAAAAATCTAAAACAGTTGGAAGTAAAAAATGAAAAAAAATGGTGTGATTTTCTTTCTTTTAAATTTTTCTTTACAGTGGTATGGTAATAAATGCAAAAAATATGCATAATAAACTTGAACGCAAGAGGTTTTCTGGTCCCATCTCTGCCAACAGGGCTCAGGCTGGAATAGAAAATGAAAAAAGTTGACAAATTTTACACATCTTGGATTCCCCCCCTCCTTTTGGCGATAGCTTTGGTAGATAATGATCCATGAATAAAAGTTACTGCAAATTAATAAACCTTTCAGTAGGTATGTAAAATGCCGGAAAGGAAAGCTTAACCCTGAGTATGAAATCAACATAAATGCTATTGCCTTAATCCAAAATTTTGAATCCTTCCAGTGTTAAGTTGTGCTCATGTCCTAATAAAATAATTCATTACAAAAATGTCTTATCGATTTCAGTGGAATTTAAATGAGATTATTTATGCTCCACTAGATTTGGACCTGGGTGTTCAGCAATGTGTGTCTTTGGATTTCCCCTGTATTTGTAAGACTCTATATCTGCAAAAGACTTCTGGGTCAAATCATCCATCTTAGTTTCAGTTCTGGCAAACACATTGAGTTCTTACCTTTCACCATCCCCCCCACTCCAATCTTTTCCTCCCCTTCCCAATGCCTAAGTGGAACTTAAATGGTCCACATGAAGACATGTGACCAGGCAGGAGAACCTTTCAAAACAGATTTGTGCTGAGATGATGATTCATTCATTAACAAGGCTTGGCAAAGGATCACACTGAGCCCTGTTTTGGCTGTAGAAAAAAAAAGGGGAAAGAGGAAGAGGAAGAAGAGAAGAAGAAAAATAACTAAGTTGCAGCAGAAATCAAGATTATATAGATGGCCAACACAAACCATAATACCCTCTCTCATTGTCTGCATAAGAGTATCATCACAGTTGCATATAGAACAGCCTTTTTCGTTATTGCTCTACTTCATAAAAATATAAGGAACTTAGAACAGAAACATTACAAACTTAAGGTTCTTTGGTGAAGAATGGAAAAAAAACAACAGTATTTCAGCGGTAAGTCAAATCCTAGAAGCAAGTGGTTGCTCCTATCTGTTGATCCGTTGGATCCTTTCACAAAGAAGAGACAGGTATTGGGTCAACTTGACCATGGCAACAATGACAAGTCCACCTATCATCATACATGTTGGCCAAAAGAGTGAGTGGAACAGCACATTGGAACTGTAAAGTTTGGTTAGCAACACATTCTTTTGAATGCCTTCTGGGTCACAGAAACAGGTAAAGTGCTGATACTTCTTGAAGTTTTCCATGACGACATTGACAAGGGACAAAGACTCTTCAAAGTTCTTTCCACATTTGGGTATATAAGAACACTGTAGGGATGGAAAAAGATAAATGAACAAAGAGAAAGATAGTGCATTCTGAGATGAACACAAGCGTTGAACATTTCATTTCAAGCATGATGTTAACTGACATCTATCATTTTAACTCCCTTTTTATGACCCTGTAATACCTTAATTTGGGGTAGATTTGTGGCAACTGGATGGAGTTGAGCATTTACTGGCCCAATGCCCTTCCTGAACAGCACGTGGAGTTCACAGCACATATTTTTTCTTTACACCCTGAGAGAGAAATATCCGCCGCTACCCAGGATTGAACCCTCAACCTTCTAAATGGGAGCTGAGCGTCTTCACCATTAGGCCACCATGCCACTCACATCTATCATTTTAACTATAGCTAAAACTATATATAGTTTTTTAAAATATATTTCTGAGAATGATACTGTTATGAAGAATTTCTAATAAATCCTTCCCTAACAATTATCCTCACAATGAGTTGGACTATACCTTCTATAGTCATTAGACATCATGACTACCCAATGTGGGAACCACACATACAACATGTTACATGGAACATATACACATTTCATTTCAGGGAGTGATTTTGGTGGTAGACATACCTTTTATCTGTGCTTTTGAAGTCATCAAGGCAATAGTGCAAAAGGTTGGCAGTTCTAATGATACATTATACATAGAAACTGAAAGCACATTATTTACAGTACGTAACACAATTAATTTACTAAAATTGACCAAAAAGGGTACTAAGAGTTTTGCTGCCCATACATCTTCCTTCTCCAAAGTACCACTGTAAATATAGTATGCTCTTAGAGTTTTGCTATCTTTTCCCATCAAAAATGTTGTAGTTCACATCTGCTTAGCTTCAATAATCATCTAGGTCAAAATACAAAATCTTTTTTAAGTCAGAGGCTCATCTAAAATATTGAGAGCATGTGGCTCAAAATGGTTGCTTTGGGGCAACCTGCCTGTCAACAAAATGGCTGCCATAGTGGACATGGCCAATCACAAAACACCCAAGAAGGTGAACTAGTGAGACATCTAGTGAGACTTTAATGGGGCCCAGTGCATTGCTACAAATATATTGTTTTTTTTCAACACGCTATTTATTTAAATACCTGCATGTTGAGAAGAATAGTATATTTAAATAGATGGTCCCAGTGGACCACAGTTTAAGTATGAACCAGCAATGTGCCGCTGTTGCCAAAAAACAAATGCAGTCCTGGGCTGCATCAACAGAGAATATCATCAAAATCATGAGAATACTGATTTATAAGACACTAGTGAGGCCACACTTGGAATACTGTGTACAGTTCTGGTCATTACAACACAAAAAAGATGTGGAGACCATAGAAAATTGCAGAGAGGAGCAAACAAAAATGATGAAGAGTCTGGTGGTTAATTTGTATAATAAAAGGTTGAGGGAACTAGGTATGTCTAGTCTATCAAAGAGAAGGATTAGGGATGGAGGAACATGATGACTGTCTTTCAGTACTTGAGGTACAGCCACAGAGAAGAGGGGATTGAGTTATTTTCCAAAACATCAGAGGACAGGCCAAGGTGTTATAGCTAGAACCTTGGTAAAGAGAGATCCAACCTAGAAGTAAGGATAAATTTTCTGATAGTGAGAACAATTTATCAATGGAATAGCTTGCCTCCTGGGGTTGTGAGTGCTCCATCACTGGAGGTTTTTAAGAATAGACTGGACAACCATTTGACTGGCATGATGTAAGCTCACCTGCCTTGAGCAGGGGGGTTAAACTGGAAGACCTCAGATACCTTTCTGCCCTATGATTCTATTTTCTATGTTCTAAAAATAATCCCCTGTGCAAATTAGATGAGGCAAGAATCATGATAATGCAAGGGATATGTTTGAGGGACAGACACATCCTACCCCAGTCTTGAGAGTTCACTAGATTAATGCTTTTTCAGAGTTACAGAAAGCATATGAAAACAGGAAGTGTTATTCATTCATATTCATTCTCATACTTCCTGTTTCAGGAAGTACAGCAATTGGATTTAGAAACTGTAAGTAAACCAAATGCAATTTTGTCTCCTCAAATCTTAATCAATCAAGAGCAGTCTCCAGCTAATGAGACACTTTGGACAGTTAAAC